>NW_019395994.1:0-1200000 GCF_000612105.2 Orussus abietinus
CCAGGAGACGTGGTAAACCGTAACATCGCGAATTCCTCCGATTGCCATCCGCCTTTCGATTCCGTAAAAAAGTTTAATTTGTGTTTCGTTCAACCGGCGATGGCAATCGGAACGTACGAGTGTGACAACTGAGCTCGGGGGTCGGAGGCATCCCGGGATGCTGTCCCTAGGATTAGGCTTTTTGTCCCCGAGCGGAATGAGAGAGAACCGTGGAGTGAGTGTGTTGGAACGAATGTCTTTTCTCTTTTAAATATAGCTAGGGAGGTAGGTCGGTTGTCTTGAGTGAATGTCTAGATGTAAGCAGGCAGGGCCAGGGCGGGATCTCTTCCTGGAGGTTTGGGAGGAGATCCTGAACCTGGGATAATTTTCCATCGTCCGCGCTTCCGAAAGCGCGAAGGATGTCCGCCTTGTGATATATCCGCGATTGTACAAATTTTCTTTCAGCACTGAAATTAATTAGACCGCGCTTGGGAATCGAGTAAATGTGCGATACGCTCGGACTGCGCATCCTCGGATCGCAGGTCGTCGTTTTGCTAGCTTTTAGATCTGCTCGCGGACACTTTTTTTTTTCTTTTATTAATCCGACAAATCAGGAGATTGCCAAGCGTTCGAGACGTAGGGGGCTCTGCCCGAAGAGACTGCAAAAGTCGAAGAGGCTATATGCCGAAGCGGCCCCTTAAGAAGAGGGCAACTACGATGGTCTTCCGTTCGAAAGAACGGACAATCATCATTTATTTGGCCACGTTGTCCCTCCTATACTTTTATACGTATTTTATCAGGATTGACGGGGAGAGACGGTGAACTATCGTTTTCGCGAAATTTTCTCGAGTCTGCATTTAAGTGAGATAAATATATTAGATTTTTGTCACGCCAAGTAATGTATAATTGAATACATTTTTGCTGGGTCAATTATACGAGATCGATGCACTGCGAAATATTCTTGATTTTAATGGAAACTTTCGTAACTTATTAGCTCTTGTATAACCGTCTCTTTCTCGCTTTCCCAATGGATTCGTTTTGTGCCTTCGTGTTCCCTTTCAGCTTTAGGTGGGCCACTTCGGAGAATCTGGCGACTTCCTGGTGTTTCTTCAATGTTCCGTTTTACCTGTATTTTTGTGCCCCTTTGCAGGTTTAGGTGGATCACCTGGAAGCAGCCATTTTTGGTAAAATCATAATGGCAGTTAATAGAAATCGAGCTTGCTGCACTTGTCGGTAGAAGGTGGTAAAATATGTTAAACGATATTTGTGAATTTTTTTCGCGATGCGAACTGCGTCCACGGTAGATGGATGGGAAAGATTATTCCGTTTAAATTGATTTCTCGAGCAAGTGGCTGCGATTTCTTTCGGAGGAGATACAGGGTTTTGGAGTTTTTGTGAGGAGTTCATCGCTTTTTCCGCCGGTTCTCGGGCTGCCCAGAGTTGTAACAGGTGGCAAGTGCATTAGCCGTCTGTATCCTCGACCGGAGGTCACCCTGCCCGTGAACAATCTCCCGACTCATCTCTCGTTTCGCCGCGGCATCCGGTCGCGAATCCATCGCGCCGGTTGCGAACGCCCCCTACCAGAACCAAACCTGTCCGTTCAGGTACCGGAAGTTGGGACCCGGGGCGATCGACAGCGGACGTCATTTGCAATGGAAACTTCCTTTACCGTTTTTTCTTGCGGTGCATAGATTCCAAGTTACGGAGAAATTTTTGAAATTTGTCCTTATTTATCTTTAAAACAAAAAGAAAATTGTACACAGATCTTATTATTGTTACTTTCCTGAAATGACATATGGAACCCTTCAGTTCTCTATTCAATTCTCAACGTAAACTGTAAAAGGCTTCAAAATAAATATAAATGTCGCTCATGGGACGCAGTGGCTTGTGTTACCCCTTGAGTAATCAAAACGACATTACCACCAAAAAGGGTATACATGAATTTTACTTTATCAATGTCGATTAAATTTCTTAGCGCCTTTCATATTCTCCTAATGTCGACGAATCAGTTAACGGAATTTTGTTAAAATGATCATGTACATACAAGACTGAAGGTTTTTCGAATAGGTTAAGATAAAACTGAATAAAGCCCAGTTCCGCAACTCAAGTTGATCGGAGTTTAACTGGTTTACAACAAATTTAAACCAGGTGTAAACAATTTCAACTTCGGTTAACTCGAGTTGTGGAATCGGGCCTTAGGCAAGTTGTGAAACCGAGCTTTAAGTTTAGTTTACATCGATAATTAGGTATGCGCACGAACGTAAGAATATATGGTTGAAACCTAAAGTCCCATCTTAGTTCAAGGGGGGAAGCCTGATTATCGGAAAGGAAGGGTGTATCGTTGATAAATTTATCAATCTCTTGATTTTGGTAGGTCACGTGGTTCATATTTCCTATTTGCTCTAATTTATTTCTTTTTGCCACTCTTGTACGTAAACCATATTTTTTAACCTTCTTTATACTAATAATGGCATATTGTACATCATTCACTGTTTATTTCTTCACAGTCAGCACCGTTTTTTTCCTCACAACTTTTAAAATGATAACTAATCATCCAATCAGCAGCCAACAAGGCATCCAGCCAACAGACAAGACAGCCAATCAGGAAGCTAAGATTTTGGAACACACTACGCTACCTTACCATTGTTCTTACGTGTTTCCCCCTTATTTACTCTCTCTCTGGTTTGGATTCCGTCTGTATATTCTTAGGACCTGATAAATCCCAAGTTAAGGAGTACGATGGAGACGTAGTCCATAAGCAACTGACGCATTACGCATTCCTTTGTGACGTCATTCATTAATCTTGTAGGTACAATTACCAACCTTAAAATGTTTGGACTGACGTTTATTGTGAATCTTTTCTTCTTAACGTCGTTTGCTTCTTGATCCGCGTGCAGTACACATTTAATTTTATTATTATCTACAAGCTTTTCAGTGATTCCAATTTTACGTTATTTATTGAGGTTAGAAAATGATGTCACCCACGTTTGTACTGACCTAGTAACTCGATAACCGCTGAGTAAGTGGGAAAGTATTATTTACTATAAAAGGAAATCGGGTTGTGCTTAAAAGAAAAGACTGTTGCATAATTAAAAGCAAAATGAAACATTTAATATCACTGAAACTTTATCTTAAGGGAGAAATCGTACAGAATATGCCAGTGGTTCTATTTAGATCTCTAACAACTCATTCGCTATCTCTTTCATTGCAGCTTGCAACCTTCTTTTCTTAGAATGCTATGGAATGAAGTTTGAATTAATTATACTTATGCATTGTACCGCATTAAAATTATGATATTTATTCGTAAAGTAATAAGAATGACATTAATTGTAGTATATCTTGAAAAATAATGTTATAGGTTAACGGTTTCATTTGACCCATAGTATTGCAAAGTTTATACTCACATACTATTGTGTGTACTCATTTTTAAGTATTAACACCTGTAATCATTTGAATATTAAATATATGATTCATATTAAGGGCTTGTTTTTGTGGTAATATTGTAAAATTATTTTATGTTTACACCTAAATTTAGTATCTTTTTATTTTTTTCTCTTACAGCCCGACTCTTCGATAAAGTTACCATGGCTCAACCAACTACTATCGAAACCGTTACTATCACTAGGCCATTAAAGGTATGCTGCACTACGATTTTAATACATTTACATTGAGAGGGCTGGTACATTATGAAATGTATTTTAATTATATCGAATTTAAAAGAGAATGAAAAGCATGTAGGAAATATTTGCTTACAAAATCTTTTTATTTAATATTTCGCGGACAATTCCAGAGAAAGAGTTCTAAGATGATTAAAAATGTCAGGGTTGTGGAGGCTGGAAATTTCTTATTTTTGTTCACATTGTACGGTATACTTGAAACTCTTCATTTTTTATTCTAAGTGTTCAAAAAGCATAAAACATCGAAAACATACACAGACCATGCCATGTTGGTTCTAGCCCATGATAAATCAATAAATTTTTTATAAAAAAAAATGGAACTTCATGAGTTTCAGAACCTGCATTAGGGTCTCTGTATTTTCGCGGCAACATTTGAAACCAATCGGTGCATCCACTTCGGGAAATACTTGAACGATCGATTTGACTTCTTGATATATGTAGGCTGACCCTTTCATACCACTTTAAAAGCTCGATTGCCACCGAATCGAAGAAGAGCTACGAGAAAACTTTCCTCGGACTGGCGTGAGAGCTGAATAGAGGGTGTAAGAGAGAAACTGCATGTCCCTCTACATAGGCGCGTGATCCTCCCACTTATAACCAGGGTTGGATAGGTAAAATACGTGGTATTTTACGCGAGCACAAAGTATATTACGTTCTTATATTTCTAAATAGAAAATAATAAATCCAATTACAAATTTGACATTAAACGGGTTAAGTAGAAAGAATTTTAAACGCAAGCATCAAATTAATTAGTCCTTAAAAATGTTGACGTGTTCACATATGCGCTAAATCCTTCGTATTGAAAATGTAATTTACTGGTTTTCTCCGATTTTCTCGGGTACACTACATGGTTTGCGTAATATACGTGAAAATGCTCGAAAAACGCGAAATTACCCAACCCTGCTCGCGATAGGTCTCCCGACGAGCGGGGTGGGGAGTGAAACGGGGCGATTCGCCCGTCACCCTCGCGAGATGCCCCGTGAAGCCCCCTCGAAAGCTCTCTGCGATTAAAGATGGCCGTGTCAAGTGTCAGTGGGAGGTTCAAGGGTCTCTGAGCGCTCCGCGCCCAGGTTGCCTCGTTTTCTCGCGACCCATCGTCTCGTCCGGCCGCGCAACCAGTATCCGAACGGCGTTAAGAGGCGAAGTTGGCTCGAGGCTGACAGGTCCTTCGTATCGTCCAGAACGAACCCTCATGTTCGCGGCTCACCCCTCGCGGATAATACATGGCCAGGTCTACGACGTTCCGTAACGGTCGGTGAGAACGCGAAGCGACTGAGTGACCCGAAGCGAAGCTGACAGGGATACGCGATCGTTACGCGCGACTCAATCTCCAGGAGGAATCCGCGACTCTCGGGATGATTATGTACACCGTGGCCGACGATCACATCGGGGACAACGAGATTGCCCAGGTGCAAAGATTCCCCTTTAACTCTTGAGGGAAGTCAGGTCACATGCGGACAGTCGTTGCATTTTTTTATTTATTTATTTATTTTTTCTTTATTTTATTTTCCTCCGAGTCGCTACTGCTTGTATATTTTTGGACAGTGCCTCTTGACTGTTTCAATGTCTCCACGTGTAATGATAAATCTGTGCAGTTTGATCTGTAGAAATTTAACTATCGTGTGTACGGTACCTCGATGATATAGAAGAACTCAACTTAACTGCATAGATTACGAATCGCTATGATTTATTGTCACACGTGTAATCATCTTAAGATGGAGATGACACCGTTGATTAGTTTTTTCATTTATTTACTAATTTATTTATTGTTCTATGGGATGGCCAACCGTTCTTAGGTGATTTTAAAAATTAGTTATTCTTTGAGACTTTTTGGGCTCTTTTTTTTTGGATTATAAAAATACAACTAAGAAATTTATGACCAAGACCAAGAGGTTGTCCAGATATATATATATAAGGAGTTGTAGGATTACTTGAAGGATTAACTTTTAAGCACATTAATAGTGAGCATATAGATATCAAAAAAAGTGAAGAGAACAATGTAATCCTGAACATTTCAAAAAGGCATTCATATTACAGCTAACTGCCATTTATTTGAACTTGCTGCATTATTTGTGTAGACACTAAAAAGGTATACATCTTTTTATCATTCTGTAACATTTGGTTACGATGATTTCAGGTGATCGCATTTATATGTGGAGTAATAGTAATATTGCTACTGATAATGGGCCTTGCTTCCACCGACTGGTTAATGGCATCAGGATGGCGGCAAGGACTCTTCGCTCACTGTATCGAAGAAGGTGCATCAACACCGCTTCCATTTAATGTTATGGAATCACAGGGATGCTACCAAGCCAGAGACGTTGGTAAGATGATTATCCAATTGTTCATTCCGCCTTATATCTTCAAAGAATACTGTAAGCTGAACTTATATACAGCACCTAAATTTAATTGTACATCAATGTAGATAGTTTACAAGATAACTTACTAAACATTATTACCATAGCAGTAACGTATGATACTCTTTATATGATTTTTACTATTTGTACCTAAGTAGCAACCAATGCCCTTTGTAAAAAATCCATGTGTTAAAATTGATCCATCAGTAATGTGTAACCTAGCACTGTATATGTGTACGAGACTTTGCTAATACTTTTATTTAAGAGAACACAACTGAAATATGATCGGACATAGCTGTGTTCTTACGTGTACTGAAACTTTTTTTCTTGTATGATTTTAAGCGAAAATATACTTAATCCCCTTTTTTTACAGGCTACATAAGAGCAGCTGCAGCACTTTGCGTGGTTTGCCTTATAGCTGATATCGCAGCAACCATTTTGACTGGTCTTGGGTTACGTTCCCAGGACCATCGGGACAAGCACAAGTTTTACAGATTAGCTGTGTTCTGCATGGGGCTGGCATGTAAGTATCATTACTCTGTTTTTACATTACCTTAAATTCGTGTATTCATGTTTTAACATTCAACTTGCATTTTTAATTTCTTACAGTGGTCTCCCTATTGATAGCATTGGTAATTTATCCAGTTTGTTTCACCGCAGAACTCAATCTTGGTATGATACCACGTTCTAATAATATTATTAACCCTTTCGTTACGAGCGCCGGATATAGACAGCATCCATTCGATGACCTGTGTGTACGAGTGCCGTTTATAGCCGACGTCAGCGCCACTAGTTTACCGACGTGCAATATACACACTTTTCGGCGAGGTGCCCCGTTCAGTGGCATTATTCCGGCGGAGCGGACTGCCGTAACGAAAGGGTTAACACCCTTTATACATACTCATTGCTTTGAGCAATGAATTAAACGAAACAAAGTAATTACAAAAATATATTTTCCCGACACAAATGAGAATATATGAATTGTACATTTGTATAGCGTAATGTTATTAACTAAACATGACAATTTATTACAACTTTGAATTCAGTTTCATGAAAATGAAGTTATCCTATTTCGCTTAATCTTTGGCACGTTGTTCAAATGAAATATAAAGTATGTCATGACACCTAAAAGTTTATAACAAGTTTTTGAGGAGCCGAATTTGGCGAGCCCTCGAGTCTTCTCGTGATTTTGATCATTTGTCTTTAAAACAAGATGGCCATTAACGTTATAAAATTAACAAATTATTGGACATGATATTTAAAACGTGTATCTGATGATGTGCTCGCATAAGTATTTCTTTCTGTCGAAAGAACGAAACTTTCTGGGAATATACATTTTTAATTGTAACGTTAGAAATAATGTTGATTTAATTTCAAGTTAATCGGCCTGAAAAATCGTAGAAATGATGGTTTTATTTAGACTTTCAACGCTTGCCACGTTAAAGCGGAAAACTGATACGATATTGAAACTATTCGTGACCCGTGAGGTATTTGAGATGTTGAGAACGTTATAAGTCAGTATTGCGATAAATTCCATTTCAAATGATTCATTTGAATATCGTGTGGGGGAATTGTAAAAATATTAAGGAAAATGTAGTATTCACAATGATGATGGTACAATGATTTCACTGGAGCGAGTACATAGTGTGTAGTACAACCGTCGGCGCGTAAGATACGCGTAAGATGCGTGTTCGAAATGATGATTGATTCATTTGTCTCGCAGGTAATCGGCCAATGTGGGAATTTGGTTGGGCTTACGGGGTCGGATGGGGTGCAGCCATCTTTCTGTTCGGCGGCGCGGTACTTCTGCTCTGTGATAAGGAGAGCGAGGAGATCTACTACAAGGAGAGGAAAATCGTCCGCGACGACATCGGCGGTGGTGGATCGATGATCGGTGTGGGGCACCACAGTGGAAGAGGTGGTACGCAGCTGGCCTAGTGGCATTGCTCCCTGCCCGACGTTGTTCTCTAAAGGTTGATCGGCTTCTTCCATTTACATCGAAGAAGGACACTTATACTTGGGACCGGAGTCTGGACAACGTTTGCGGGATGTCTGTTCTACCGTATCTGCGTATCTGAGCGTGCGAATGGGTCATCTTCTAGGAGCAATCCGTTTGTTGAGATTAACGCGTCCCCGAGTCTCGTTCGACTCTTCGATTCAACGTGTATATTGCCCCCGTCGATCGCATTTGCTGAGTCACAATAGAGGAAGGGTGGTTAAATCTCGACTCTTCGCTACCGATCTGTGTCTTGAGTTCGTCATCGATCAAACCGCTTGCAGCATCTCGTCCGCTCTTCATCGTTTCTGGGACCACTGACCCGCCTTTTCGGTTCTTGAGATTCTTCCACGGTTGCTTCTCTTCTGGCACTTCCTTCGTCCCGAGTTCTCCCCCGGGACTCGGTCCGTTAATTCGACAGTGTCAATCGACCTCGGTAATGGCATTGCCGATGACAAAGAGCGTAAAGTAAATGGTTTAGCGACTCGAAATTTAGCAATACTGTCCTATATGGAACATGGTGAGAAATCTATTTCTGGATGTGGTTATTCGGGACTTGTGGCGATTATCGGCCAATTCTTCAACTTCGATGCAACTTTTTCCGCACGTACTAGTCTTAATGTGTGCATTTTTTATCATTAAGGTTTATGCACTATTCCAGAATTTTTACATGTAGCTAACCTTTGAAACAACCGATAAAAAGTTTTTCTTTCAACATTTTCGTTTGCGGTTTAATTACGTTCAAATAATCCCACTACAAGGAACTTCTATCTCCCACGCGGTTTTTAGCTCTTTTTGATGGCATCGAATCTTTCAGCCGTGTTCTTCTTTAATTTGTGCCCGTGTCATTCTTTAACGGGGAAAAGAAAACGATGAATCCTCTGTATTATTAATAACGAAGCTTAGGTTTTCCTTGTTCGATCGTAAGAACGTAGATATGGTCATTCGGAATACTTAAAATTTGATTAATGCATGTAAGGTATGGCATTCAATCAATGATTCGCCTTGTTTAAATACGTCCTCGGTCTTTGTCGCGGGTTGACTTTAACTTCTGGATGTTTTCTATTCTCTTTTCTCTTTGTGACCAATCAAAGCCTAGTTGAATCCTGCAACCATGAAAGTTATTCGATATTGGCATAATTTGAATTTTGCTTTACACCTGCACAGCAGGTGTATGTGTTCATTTCCCACTATTTGAGAGCCACGTCGTGCACAGAATGTGACGATTCTACAAAGTGGAGGAGCTCCTTGACATCCCACTGCCAATTATCGTTGATCCATTCATTACGTTATGTATGAATCTGTACATATACAATTAGGGAATAATTGTTAATTTATTATTTAAGGATCTAGTGTGAAAGTATCGCTCACTTTTTCCCATCAAACGGTACCTACAGTACTCAACAAAAAGTCATTTATTATCCCAGTAAAAGTTATAATCATTGTGCAGGTTTTTTGTTGGAAATTTTATTTTCGAACATGATAAATTAAACATCTTAGTGATTTTATATGCAAAAATGTAAAACTTAATGAAGGCGAATCGCAAGGTTAACTACTTGATTTAACATCATATGACGATACAATTGTAGATCTAAAGTACACAATTTACTTTTACGAGTACAAAATTAAAAAATCGTGCATTTATCAAAGTCTTCGCATGAGAACTTGCAAGACAGTAATAGCTACGTAATTTCTTATTATATTCTTTACGACTGTGGGTTTAAAAGTGTTTGTCTCCATTTACTAAAGCGCTGTTTTCGTGCGTATGTATGTATGTATGAATGTATGTATGAATGTATGTATGTATGTATGTATGTATGTATGTCACGTGAACGAAGGTAATGCTTTTTCGGCGGATTTTCCGGTTCGTGTTTTGAAAATCGCCAATACACGTCCCCTCTAAATCGGGGTCGAGGATGTCAAAAGTATCATCGGATGAAAAAAATTCCGATCGCGTGATCGAGATTCGGCGATTGGTTGATCAAATTCGGCGCAGTCGAGCCCCCGCGAAGAGCCATGCCACCGAAGCCGGACGCGTCGGCGCTCGGGGTACATCTAGTTATTTATTAGACGACCGTTACTGTGGTATAACACTTTTCTAGCTGTACGAATTTTAAAGTGATCGAGCGATCATACTAGATCCTTCGAATCCTTCTTTTGGATATCGATATTTATTATGTAGAATCAAATGTCATATTTTTTTATGCGCACACGACAGTATTTCCCAAGTTGTAACTCGACAAGACACACATTTTACAAGTCCTTTTACGAGTATAAAGTGGGTACGACATAGACCACTTCTAAAATCGTATGACATTAGGAAGTGTGCTTGATTGCAATATTTATAATGGATTACATCACTCTCTACATCACAGTAATATGAATTTTGACAATTCACAGGCCCTAGTAACCACATGAGTCGGCCGTCTTGAATTATGACGTCGAAAGGGAGGAAATTGCGTGAATCCCTGCTGGCATTTTTGTAAACGAATGACATTTTGCAGCAAAAACGAGCATTGAAAGAAACTAAATATCTACAACGTGTGTCAGTGGGTTAGTTTTTGACGGATCATGCACTAAAAGACGAGATATCACTTTCTGAAAATCGACCTGCTAAGACCACTGACGATTCCGGACAGTAATTCACAAAATAGACACAATATCGTTACAAACACGGACCGTCCGGTACATTTTACACATCCACTGATTATTTTAGCACCGGTAATTTGACGAAAAAATACTCTGGAAGAATACCGCAGGGGGATTTTATGCGACTTCCTCGCCTCTGATGTCATAATTCAAGATGGTCGACTTGCGGTTACTAACATAAAACCTTAATAGATGCCTTTTAGGTTGACACTTCAGCACGATGAAAGATGTTTAAAGTACAACGCTAAGTAAAATAGCAGTGAATCGGTATGAATTCAATGCGAATTTTAATTGTATTTAATGCAAAGTCAATGAGTTTATTTATGAAACTAATATTTTTTTAATGATATTTTAACAAATGTATGATGTCAAATGATCGATTCGACAAGGAAACACATGAAGCACATTAACGTACATAATTAAGTTAAATATATACTGTTTAGCCATTTAATTAATTCGATTTGAGTTAAAAGTAATGTCTTCCTTTGAGTACGATTCCAGAAGAGAGTTCCCAGTTCGAAACACATTGAAAAACAATTGCGAGCGAGATAAGTTTTGGTTACGTTTTTCGCTTTGTCTGCGAGATTTACCGCATTCAATGTTGAAAGCGTGGGCTATGTTCATTATTCAGTTTATAAGTATTTATAACGAGCTGTGCTGTTTCAGTACAGCGCAATTCAATGTCGAATAATGATAATTATTTGTGTCCTAGGATTTGTGTTAGCGATACGTTTGTTAAAATGACACAATATGAACATGACGAGAAAACATGCAAAACCAAAGCGGCCAAATCTCACACAGCAGAAACCGCGACAGCTGTCTGGGCAATCTAACGATTGCATCGACATTTTCGGGTCATCGACGAAGTCTAGCAGTAACGCTTAATGTGATTCGAGCAGGGTTTCATACTTCTCATAATTTCGATCAAAACGACACCCATCGACCAAGACCTTCGTTCGGCCTTCTACGTGAAACAGAAAATGACAACTTTTCGGTTAAGCAGAACGTAGAGTGTTTGAGTGTGTGACGGTATAGCTAGAGGCAGCTCGGGCAGGTATATTACAGATATACATTACTGATCCATTACGTTATATCGATATTGCATGCGCGCGCGCGCGCGTGTGTCGATGTGTACATAAATAGTAGGGCGTTTTATAAATGCTTGCAATAAGGCGATACTGCCAGGAGACGATCACGCTGATTACCAATTATCGCGACCGCACTAATACGAGATTTAGCGAATCGATTGTGCTTCACTAGGGTTCACTAGGCGTTGACCCGAGAAGCGAGTACAGCCGCTCCGAAATAAAACGACTTAAGGCATCGGTACTATGAAATAATGATTACACTTAGTAGTGTTATTATTTAACTGAAACTTTGTTAGTGCCACTAACCCTGTACACGCCGGACGTTCGATATGGCCGGATGCACAATTAATGGATTAACGAGTTGAATACTCTCTACCCCCTTCGCTCTGCGTATTTGCGAAGGAACACTTCATGGCAGAAAATTGTATTATCATACATTGAAGCGTTATCATTAAGGTGACGTGAAACTCTGATAAACCAGTCGATTCTAATTAAGACACTTTTTTCTAGGGGCGTTCCACCAAACTGGCCAAAATTTCAACACGTGTCTCGTGAGCAACTGAGGAACGTCCTGACACTTGTATGGTTTATCCTAAATCTTTTTTAAAATGTCAGAATGTTCCTCGGTTGTTGACGAGTAATGTGTTAAAGTTTCAGAATGTGCGGCAAGTACTCTTAAAAACAATGTCTTATTAAATCTACTGGCTTTAGGGTTACGAAGTCACCTTTAGAGCCCTGCTCGATCTAGCGAGTGGAAAATTGAGCTCTTTTCAATAACTGTTGTTCTGCAAAGGATAAAATGTAACCGCATGAGGTTTTTAGTATTTATCTAACTATTTAAAAAAGAAAATTTTAGATTTATTTCTTTTTTTTACGGTTAATATTTCCGATGATATTCGCAGAGTAATATGGGCTGATTAAATCCACGTTTCTGCACGCTGGCGTGGAAATCTCTAAGAGAAATTGAGCTTGGACAAAAAATCATTACTAACAAAGTGGCAACACCTAGACGAAAAAAAAAAGAATTTGTTAATGAAGTTTTACGGTCTCTATATGATAAAAATCAATAAGAAAAGGTGCATGTGCCATAGCACTTCGTGCGGTGGAGACAATTAGATGGTATATTCCAAATTTTAAGTCATTCGCATAATTAGGAGCAAAATTATGCACATCAGCGCAGTGATTTGAATGAAATCACCCCATGGAAAACGCGTTGAAAGTTCGAAGATACGTTTTGACATACTATATGAGAGAAATTCTATTCCTTTCTTCGGCGATTCCTGGGCAGTATAAAGATTCATTGTCGTACTGATCCATTAATGAGATAAAATTCGATTTTTCCGATTTTCTAAATCAAGCAGGGCCCTTAAGGCATCTTTGTTTGAGATGGGGCAAAGCAAACCGAGACTGCGTCTGGGTGAATGAATGCTGTGAATGGATTATAAAATTGAAGTCAATATGTCATTTCTAAGAAGATACGAATCGAATGAGTACAAAACATTTTATTGCAATCTTATGCGAAGAGGATTGACTTTGTATAGCTGTAATTTATTGTAATTATTCGAGGAATGGTGTATGCGGAGTAAGGTGGAACGGCGGATATATTGTGGTTTAATTTGTCCCATCCTGTCTGAACGTTTAATGGGGTCATTGATATTATATGTGATGAGTCAACAGAAACGGATAACTGACCGAGCGATAGACAAATGATCGTTTTGGCTGGTGCTCATTGAACCCAAATTGGCACCTTTTCTTAGGATTATTAGTTGCACTACATCCTCCCCATGCCTCTCCCCATGTCTGTCTCCCTTAACCGCTGTAAAAACTCTAAACGCCCGTTGGCATTGACAAAAAAAAAGTGTCATCTTTATTGGGTCACACAGCTGGTAACTCGTTTGCGCTTATTAGCAATACCGTAGAAACGAAACATCCAATTTTCTACAGCAATACTACCGAGAAGCCCAATCTGTATATAAACTAGTTTACCTCTTTGTTTTCTGTACTAAATATTTCCCGAAACGATAAACCATTCCTCCTCATTTGTTAATAGTATTAACCCGGCATGCAATCTTCCGAAGCAGTTTTTGCTTGAATTCTAACAGACGATTACCACTTGTATTCCATTAGAGATCGTAGCGTTGTTATAGACTAATATCGAAGTTGTCAGTTATCGATTGTTGTTAATAATCGAACATGTTTTAAGTCGTCTTGATCGAGCTTTAACGCAAACAACGTACGTTCGGTAACACTCCGCGCAAGTATGTGCGTGTCGGAATATGCATAATGGATGAAAGAAGATATTAAGGAACCCTAATTACGAATTTCAATTGTTAATAATACGGCACATGGGATCACTATACATTATTACTGTCTGTCCCTTCCGATAAATATGTTCGGAAGATTTATCAAAAGTTTTCACTTGATCTACCGATCGGTCGAGTCTCTTTGTCCTAAATTTAATTTGGATTTTACTTAGCATAAAAAGGTACTATAGTTATAATCACTCGACGCTACGGGTTTGTTTATGTAGTCGTTTCTTCTCAGATTAAATCATCAGAGATGCGTCGATACTACTTTCCTTTCTAAAAAGGAACCAAGTCTTTAACGATTCGGAATACTGTGGTTAAAAGTGTAATAACGAACGCGAATGTAATTAAAGAGCCAACGACGTCAAATACATATTTTTGACTCAGTTCTTTTTTGAAAAACGGATCAATCAAGGGGCGTGATAAAAGTGATACAGACGTGCCGCTTTTCTTTTTTAACTCGTGACATACAAATCAATCCAGTTTTTATTACTCCGTATACAATGTTTTTTATGATCCGTGTAGATGAATATTTTTTGTCATTTTTTATGAGTGAATAATTTTTCGAACAAATGACGTATTTAAATACATGTACTACTGCGTTGAAGCAAAAAGTTAGCAGTGCTCTATAAACATTCGGAGGAATTATAAAAAATTGTCGATAAACTGAGTTTGTTCGTTTAGCTCTTGCATTTTGACTTTTCACGATATCATATGAAAACTTTTCCTTTGTAAAAAACGGAAAGTGGTATATCGTATTTCGGATCATGTCTTTGCTGGATCAAAATATTTTTGGGAGGTTCGACATTTAAGGAAGACACAGTACTATTGGGTAGATGAGAAAGTTTTCCATCACTTTTGTGTCGAAAAAGTGAATAGAGCGTTTTAGAACTTTCTAATCTGCCCGATATTACTTCAATTTAAAATAATTTCACGTTACAGTATGTACTCCGAATAAGGAGAAATATGAAAAATCCGTCTTAATGGACTTGAATATTATAGAACACTTCAGTAGTATTCTACGTAGGATTTTAATTTTAAGAGAAATGGTTAAAAAAAAAACCCCTTAACTAGCTATACCATAAGCGGACAAAGTTTCCAAATACTTACGTATCATATCATACTTGATCTGTTTGATACTGGTTGTAAGACGCCGATCTCTGAAAAGCTGTGGAGGCTATTTCGTTGCAACGTCTGCCATTATTAATGGATTAATTCGTAGAAATTGAATGGTCAATTAATTCGCTGATCGGTCGGTATTGTATGTCTCGAGTCTATTTGAATTTTTCCATACAATTAGCGCCAAAATGAATTATCATAGAATAAGCAACAAGTTATCATAAGGTACAATTATCAGCTGAGAGAGTCATTCTCACGAGCTTTGACCATAAAGGAAGTTGTTACCCTGTTACACGAATTCATATCGACTTTAACAAATTGAAGTAACACGATAGATCGTATCGATAATGTATTTCTCAGCATTTTCATATCGGATAGTATACATATCATACCAATGACAAGTAAGAGAGTTATAACGGTGTACTGGTAAGCCAGTTGTACTAGTTTGCGTTTCTCGTCGATGTAACGTGTAGAATAGCTGCGAGAAAGTAGTGATTATACATTACAATGGTTTGTATACCGTCTTTGATGTACACATAATGCATCACTGTACAAAGAATAAAGTGTACACTTAAGGGGCCAGTCTACCAAGTCTACCAGGTCGCCAAATTCAGTGGTTATTTGGCAGTGACGTCGCCATTTCTACTGACGCGTTTTGACACTCGGTCAGGAAACTCGATGATGTTCTCATAAAATTGCCATCAATACTTTGGGGCGTTTTTTAGTCAAAATTCTCGAAAAATAAGCAGTTGTTATAGATCAAACAAGCTAAAAAGCTTTAAATCTCCTTTAGTGATACATATTTCAGTAATAAAAAAAAAGTTTAGTGTAATTCGATTTATATTCATTCCGTTCGCGAGTTTACAAGAAAGGTCATTTTTCCTCTGCAAAATGACAAATGCTTCTCCAAAATGATAGCTAACCAATGGATATTAATGAAATGGTTATTCAAATCTTATTGAAATCGAGAAGAAAGAAAAATTGACATAATCTACTTAGGATATTATTACACTTTTGAATGGAGCAGAATTCTTTTGTACGTTTGCCCATGAAAATGGGCGATTACATGATAAATTCGTGGAAATCGATAGAATGAATTAACACTTGCGTATTTTTGCTTTTAATAAAAACCGATCGTTGTCAAACTTTTACGATATCCAGTTTTGGTCGATGTAGAATCAGCTCGGAGTGAACCCACCGATGACTGGATATTTCGAGGGGAAACATTTATAAATCGGAGATATTAAATAGTGGGTTCCTTCAGGGGGTAATCCGGGGATTGCGTGTACACTACGGGAAACGAAGACACGGGGTCCGATTTGCCAACCGGGTGGTATCCGTTGACCAGACTCTCGCGAAGCTCCCAGCGGCGTCTCTCCCGTTCGGTCTTCTGTCTCCTGATCGCGCGTCCCAGCATGCACGCAAACATTATTCCTGTCAACTGGCAACCAAAGCACTGTATTATTTAACACACTCCGTACCAACACGGTCCGAGTTTCCTGTCACAATGTACGGATTTTCCTCGTGGACGTAGGATGAACTCCCTGCCGATGAAACGAATGGGAACGGCGGTCAGATTCCGTTGTGCGCCTCCACAAGACGGAAACTGTCATAATTGTACACAACTATATCGGGGGAATGGTTGGATTTGTAGCCTCCATACATCCTATGTCCATGGTGTACGCGCGCTTTCTCTCACGAGTTCACCAACGGGAACTGTGTTGCCATGGGATCGAGGTTCCCTCAATCCGTACCGGTTTTTGTACACACCTGAATAAGAGCAATGGCGAATGCTCCTGTGCCCAAGTAAACGGTGCTGCGATGCACGATTATGGAAAGACGTCCGAGGCAGCCCTCTTCGTAGAAACCACCGCAAACCGTGGTATTGACCGATATATCGGGTCTAGTGCTCCATGCACAACACGAGTCAGGAACTGCTACGCCGTCGTCGGTGCCCCACGTCACCGCATCCCAATCTCGATGGCTGTAGTAACCGCAGCAATGTAACTGGAAACGTTCGCGTACATACATTCCCAATCGTGATCTCTTAGTGGTATTATCGGCGCATGCTATACGTTAAAAAGAGTTAATCCTTATCTTAACCCTTTGAGCGCTAAGCCCTTTTGGCGTAGTGGCGAATTTCATCAGGGCGTGCAAGCAATATTGGACCAATCGTCGGACGCACTTATGGGTCCACAGCGCTCAAATGTGGTTAGGCGGGGTAAAAGTGACGTTAAGGGGACCTCGTTTATGAAACTTTACTACGTAAATGTGGAGACCCTAAGTGTGATCCCGGTAGCCATGAAATTTTAATTTTTTGAAAATGTGTTTATAGACATTTTTTTAAATTTTCTATACTACCTACTGCCAAGAAAATGGGCTCATAAAAAGGTGGTTAAATAATATTTATTGTTCTTTCACCTTCCTTAGAACAATACGTGTGGTAACTAACATTGTAGTATTGTAAATAGATACCGTGGCAATGTTATTGCGGTATAATCTCATCGCACATCTAATATATGTATATATTTTTACATCTTCTGGTATAGTTGAAGAACGTTACTTACCCGTGACTGCATAAAGTCTACAGCAGCGGCAGCCTCGTGATTCGTGTCGTATATGTGCATCGTTGCATTTATTTTCTCCGCTAAGAGACTCTTGATGCCATCTTGGAGGGCGTACGCTGCAATTGCGGCCGCAACTTCCAAAATCAAGACCAGACTCAAAGAAACTGCAAACTGTAGATTGTGCGCTTGAGAGCGATCATGATTTTTAAGAACTGCTGTACTTGTACTTGTACTCTGTTGTTACAATGATGATTATATCAAGAGACGCGGTAGCATAGCTCACGGATTTATCGATATCATCTTCTCAGTGTAACGAGTAATCAAAAGTTAATCTAAAAAGTTGATTGAATGATTCAAACTCTAAGATTACGAATAAAAGTAGTTAACTCACCACTAAAACCATACATGTACTCTCCCGGAGAGCTCCACAGCACCCTAAAATTGCTATAACGAAGACAAATGCACCAACGACGATCAGCAGAGTCGCGGGGGAAAAGTAGCTGGGATCCAGAAAGTGTGAAAAATCCTCGTAAACGGCATAAATTGCCGTTCCGACGGAAATGATCATAACCCCGGTCAACTGCAAAAAATGTGTAAAGATTATGGTGCACTTGTTAATTACCCCCCAGCAAACTGCAATCTCGAGCGAGCTTACTAATACGCAATTATTTGGTCCCCTTTTGGCTACACGATTTGGCCCGCGAGATCCTTTCCAAATGGCACCTTTGTTTCGTTACAAAATCTATTACACGCCATAGTTTTATAAAATTGCAAATTGCATGTGCAAAATGAGGTTCCCCGATCGTTCGTTACGACATTACCGGCTAGTATCGTAGCGAAAAGGCATAACCGTAGGATAAAGAACTCGGCTCAACGGCAGGTAATCGCGATGACGAGGGAATAGTCGATAAGCAAACGAAGGGAACCGACGCCAACGGTGACCGAGCTTGAGAGCTACGACGCCATCTTGCGAGAAAAAGTTGGCACACGTCGGCGACGACGATCGAGTTCGAGTCTCCGTCTGGGTCGCAAAGCGAAGGAAGTAAGTTTCGGCGACGGTAACGCGGTATCACCGGGTGGAAAGAGAGTACAGACCACGAAGAGGGAGTTGACGGCGCAGAGGAGGTACTTGATGCACCGGAGGCCCATGTCGAGGTGCGTCGCCGCCATCTTGCTCGCGGGTGCGGTGCCGGCCGTTCGCGGGTCTGGCGAGGTGCGGACTGCCAACGACGGCCTCCGTCGACCTGCGTCGGGCACCGTCGGCCCATCAGGTGCACCGCTATCTGCTGATAGCGAGCCGACGAAAACGCAAGAGAGAGAGAGAGAGAGACCGCCTGTACAAGGTGTCTCGGACGGAGCTAGGAAGAGTCCCCGTCCACGCGCACGGCGGAATACAGAAATATAGAAAACTACATTTGCTTTTAATAAGTTAACTTAACACATTCCGTACTTCTTATATTTGGGACTTCTTCGTGGCATTTTGCACTTTGTCGTAACAATCAGTTCCCAAATTTGTAGCTCATTCCCAAGTCGGAGAAACATGTAGCTCCAGGTCAAACTTATATGCAAATATATGCGTAACACTGATTAACACTACCTTAGAAAGTAAAGTTTTTGCTGCTTTTTAATATTGAATAACGAATCGACAATTCATCGCTCAGTTTAACGTAGGAATAAAGGATTTCGGTTTTCGACCTCTCCGGAACACCCGGTATACGCGACCAGTTTTTCCGCGAGTATCCGTTATCGGAGCGATTATAAACGGACTGATTAAGCTTCAGTCGGAAGAGTTATATCTATCCTAGGGAATGAGCAGATAATTTAATCACATTGAACCGTATTTAAAGGGGCTCATACCTTTTGACAATAAAAATATCCATTTTTCAAAGAGGTTCAGAGAAAAATAGAAACACAACATTTAAATACAGTTTAAAAGTATTATTAATGACACTTTTGGGTTCCTATTGGTATAATTATTTGTCATGTTACGTGAAAAAAGGTTTGAAGGTCATAAGACATGAGAAAAGTTTGAATTAAAATACAATGTAAAGAATCGTATTTTGTTGTACATCCTTGTTTGTCATACGTTTTCCTTAGGCCGATCACTCCGGAGTATTCCGACTTTAGATGAAGTAACATTGCACCGATGTATTGGTATTAAAATCTCCAACGGAGCACATATGTAAAAACGACGTCAAATAGACGTAATATCAGACCTTGTCAACGTTAAATTGACGTAAAGTGGACGTCCGAATGTCCGCGGGATGAACATCGAAGAAACGTCGAATAGACGTCAACCTTGACATCCGATAGACGTCAAGTTAACGTAAACTTCGTAATTGCGACGGTCCTTATCCGAAATCGCCACGGACACCACCCTTACTTGACGTAAACTTGAAGATCTAGAAAAGAAACGTTAGGGTCCGATATTACGTTTGTCTGACGTCAGAATTCCAAAAATTGCGCGTCAATTTGACGTCGTTTTTACGTATGTGCTCCGTTGGGGATAGCCCGCAATTAATTTGAAATATTGGTATTTTTAAACTGTCAAGTCTTTTGAACGTCATTACACTACCTAGTTTTCTTTCCTTTACAATAGAGTTGTTTAGAATTTATTCAATAGGATTTTGGGTGCAATAATTTGCGTATTCGAACGATATGTACATTTTTACAGATGCTCTTCCAAAGATTCCAAGAAATACTGAGAAATAAAAATAATCCTCTCCATAGTGAAGCTAGTGATTCTAACGATACTGGTTGTTATGATAATATTTAAAGAATTAGGTATTTAGTTTACATTTATTTCAATTGTTTTACTCTTATATACAATTTTGTTCCCCTGGATTCATAAAATATTATACTGTGCGATGCCTCGAGTGTACCAGGGAAAAATTGCAAAGAAGGATAAAAATGCACTCAGCAGAAAATTAAACATCGAAGATTCGCAACAGTTCCGAAATTTTGCACGGATAACGACAATTTATAAGTGCAATATCTAATAGATTTAAAGGGGCCAGTGATGAAAAAAAGGGAGACAGTATTTCTCGGTTGCACGAATTACGCGATGTTCTCGTTTCGAGAGCTAAAACGAGCTTCTGCCTGTAAATGGGATTAAGTATTTAAAGCCTCCCAAGGCATCGGCAAATCCGTTGACAAGATTTTTCTTGTTTAACAGCGATATTTTTTTACATTCCATTTCTCCGCACAGATCAGGTCATTACTCTGCGAAATCTCTTTCCTGCGATTAGACCAACTTGATTTGCAAACATTAGCTTTGGTATGTTTAATAATCACAGCAGAGATAAGACGTATCAGTTCACGCCATTATCGTACACAAAGGTCTGAAGATTTTGTCAAATCTCCGAAGTGAGGCGCGATCGCTTCGGTTGTCTTCCTTGAAATAATCAACTTTTCTTGTTTCTTACCTACAGCTTTTCAATGCTCCTTCCAAAATCAATGATTCCAAGAATTTTGGACAAAATTTACAAGTTATGTAGATTTGAACCAAGAAATAAAACATGACAACATTGAATTAGAAACGCTTTCGAACAAAGGTAAAATAAGATGGTTAAAATTAATAAATAATCACCGCGCGATACTAGCATTCGGTGGTTAACTCATTGCGGCCCGAATTTCTACAATCGTCTTATCGATATCTAGTCATACTGGACATAAGACCACAAAGGGTTAAAAATTGTAATACAAATGTTTAACGCATAGACATGCATAGATTTAACGTGCTTCCACTAGTAAAGGATACACGAGCGATTCTACATTTCCCTGTTTTTGTTCGTAAGCGCTAATCATTCTTACGCGTTCATTTTACATGTAATTTTTACTTACCAGTGCTGTAAATGTAACATTGCAAGGTGAAAATAGAATGTTTACTGCAAATGTAGTAGCGCGTATGGTTGTTACAATTGCAACATTACTTTAATATGTAAGGGCATGTAATATATACACTGTTTTTCTCCGTTTTCGAGGATCTAGAAAAATATACCATTGTGAAATTGTGAACGATTTATTAAAAATTCATATCGTTATAGGGAATTATCTTCATTACGCTCTTGTGTAACTCCTAGCCGGTTTATAATTTATTTTACAATGTCAACGAGAATCCCGGTCCAGCCTAATTTGGGGACTTATCGGCAATAGGAGAGAAGAGAGACCACATTAGTAAAATATCCTACTCTAAATAGGATCAGAAGTTACTACTGAGTCGCCTAGACTGTCTCGTAGCTGTTTCTAATCGATCTGGCCAAGAAGATGGAGAACCAAATGCCGATCAGCTAGAAAAAAAAATATATATATATATATATTGGATTAGTGAACACCGGATAACGTACCTATTCTACAAGAATCAATTGTGATCACTTATACCTAACAATGTCTCATACATACTCGCACGCAAACTATATTTTCAATTATTTAAGAAAAGTTGATACGTGACAAGTATCGATAGGTGGACGTTAAAGTTCTTTTTATCCCTACATGCTTCATGGTTAAATGTTCAACTAAAGGACAAAAAATCTGTATTTACACGAATGTAGAAGAAAAACACACTCGTCTACTTGATACGACTAACTTTTCTTCTTTTACAAACATACTTCGGAACCGGCATTAGTGCATCTCGATATCGTCACAGACCAGGATGAGCATGACCTATTTCAGTTCTGTATCCAATTACAGACGAACTTAGCGGTACGCGGAACTTCTTAGAATTGTCAAATCGAATTTACCATAAAAGAAATTGGATAAAAGGCAGCGCTATCCAATCTGCATATCTGTACCGTAGATGTAAAGTAAGCAGTAAGTCCATTTTTAGAAACATTCAGAAAAACTTGTACCACAAGGCAAAACAAAAGTCAGGCACAAAACTGTCCTGGTTTTAGGTATAACAATATTGACACCACGAAGCAAAGAGGATTGCAATTAGTAGTAATTAACTGTAAAAATAGTATGTAAATATTTCATTTTTCGATGCGCTTCTCTTCCTTCACTCTTTGACTGCCAAGCCCGTTCGACATGTAAACGAAATGCATGGATGCGTACAGGCAATAGTGGACCCAAATGTCGGACGTCTACAATACGCTTTTCGCAGTCAGTTGACATGCGAACTTACGCTACCATGGTATAAGTTTCACTTGAAAGATAATAACTCCATATTAGCAAAAGCTAGATTTAAGACTTTATGTCTACGGCACTGATACGTGTGACCTGTAAATCTATGCAATTTACCTGAATGCATGCGATGCCGATTCCAACGCCGCCAAGCTGCACTGCGTGAGCTTTTGCAAATGTGACGAATACTTGACGGCATCCATCTTTATATATAAGATTCGCCGTGGTGCAGTTGATACCTTCCTGAGTGTCAGTTTCGCAGCAGGTTTTCGGCAGAGTATCGTTATTGAACACTGATCTCCAATCGCTGCTATTGGAGACTCCGCAGCAATGGAACTGTAACAAATAACAATTCATATAATTACGGTTACTCGCAGGTCGAAATCAAAATCTGCCCAAGAAGTCGACATTTTCAGGCTTCGCTCTCGTTAGTTCTCATGTGTACAGAAAACGTCTGTAGTTACGTTACTTTGAAATACGGGACGCTTTAGCAGAACATGCTTGATAAATTAAATATCGTGTCAGCATTACTAACCGGTGAACAACGGACAATTAAATAGACTATTTAATTCAAAGTTGCATGACGAAATCGTAATGATGATCAAATAAACAGAATTTGATTGAGAAATGACACCTACTATCGTATAATACAGTTTCAATTCCAGTGGACAAAAAAGACACCTACTATCGTATAATACAGTTTCAATTCCAGTGGACAAAAAAGAGCTACGGAAATTGAAGACAATGTAAAATCATAATACGAATTTGTACATTACCTCCGACTGCATTTCGTCCCAAACAGCATGAATCTCATCACTCGTAAGGTATTTCTGTAAGCTCTGGTGCATCTTCTGCTCGATTATTTCCGATGCTTGATTCCTCATCACGTAGCCAGAAATTCCACCGGCGAACTCCATTATGAACACAAGAACCATCAGACATGAGAACTGCCAAAACAAATACAAGATGTTTTAAATGTGAAAACCAATTTTATGCTTTATGATAGAGCAACATTTTACGATGATCCATCCGAGAATTCCGAGAACTGATATTATGCCCGTCCATGCAGAACAAAAAGGGGATTACGGGGCTACCAAATAAGGACGAAAGAAGAGAACGTATAAAAAGAGCTCAAGTTGGAGTAAATAAACATCAAATCTACAATCGCACATATGCTACTAAAAAAATGGACTTGAAAACTTAAAACTGACGTCAGGTTCAGGACATTGATTAATCTCATAAAGTGTCATGTCATCGCGGCGTCGTAGTTTTGGACATATGACGTCGCAGGTCAATAATGATAGAAAAATAACGTCATTGCTACGACATTGTGCTACCTGGGTCTAGGTTTACAGAAGTATGTAAAGTAAAGATTGTGTAACGCGAGGAAGAGAAACTGCATGGGGGCGGAAAACGGGAGAACAGAGAGGCTGCTATCCTTTCTCTCTCCCTCTCTTGCCGCTAAATAGACTGCCGTCATATAGCGCTGGGCAACCATTTAACGTAAAAAGCAAGAAAAAAGAACGAGAAAATAAAAGATTTGTCGACTCGCTTTCGGTTCCGCTATTCTCATAGTCGAATCAATGGCGGGGCTCGTACCCTCCCGTCTACCTACGCGTACGGTACGACCGTAAAAGAGTGTAATTACACTCGGTCAAATTCAGTTGACGTACTTTTATACGTTTACGTTGCCTTTAAGAGGAACGCACGTTATGGGCTCTCTTATGCGTTTAAATAAACTTACCGTAACGATCATGCAATAATTTTCACGAACGGCTCCGCAACATCCGAAGAAGGCGATGAAGAAGATGATGGCACCAATTGCGACGAGAAGCGACGGAACGGAAAAGAACTTATTGTCCAGGAAGTGCTGATAATTGTGATACATTCCCAGAATGACAGACCCTATGGACAGCAGTATCACCCCGGTGATCTGGAATTAACGTTAACGTCATTCGCAAGTCAAAGATTTGGATTAATTTTCGTGAGCAAAAAGGTTAGACAAAAAAGTATCTCCTGTCCCGTGTTGGTTCGGAGGTTTTTCTTGCGCACGTGCAACATAGATTGTAACGGTCTTTGACGTAGAAATACCAAAAAATGCTTCGGAATTACGGTGTATATGAGTGTTATTATAATTAAAATCTATAGTGCATTCTTTTACTCATAAGCATGAATACTAAATTAATGAAATGTAATGTAATATAAATGTGTCAAGTTTATACGAATGTTGAGTTATATTGAAAAGAAGTTTTAGTCGCATAGTTTCGTCAAATAAACGTATAATCGTAGAAATTGAATGTACAGGGTTAATCAGATTTACAAAAGGATATGTTAACACATTCGCGTCAGGAAACGAAAATTCTCGTTTTTAAAAGATAAACGTTGAAAAATAGCGAAAAAAATAGTGTTAACAAAATGATGGACGGGTGCGCGTGATTTCGAAAGTATCACTACGTCAATGGGAGTCCATTCATATCACCGTTATTTAACTGCATTCGATATTTCGGTACAGAAATATATAATTTTTTTTTAAATCGGCAGCACCTGCAACTTTGTATTGGAAATTGAAATCGTTGTGTACGCTTTGTAATATTCGCATTGTTATACATTTCACCCGACGAACATTCTTTGTACCTTGTGTACTTTCAAAACCTTGGCAGACAAATTATACTCCCTCTCTGACTAAACCTTTTCGGACACCCGAATCCGTGCAGACACTATAGCAAAGGTCCCTGAATTCCTATAAGCTTTGACCAATGCGTAATATATAACATGCGGTGAATATTGTGCACTAGAATGGAATTCAGACTCGATCTAAGTACGATTAGTACAAATATCAGGAAATTAACCCTGGACCCGAGTGCTGCGGTGTCCGAGCGGTTAAGGAGATGGACTTGAAATCCATTGGGTTCCACCCGCGCAGGTTCGAATCCTGTCCGCAGCGAATCTTTTTTTTTTTTATACTCTTCGGCCACTATTTTTACTTTTGGCATGCTTTCGTATTCGAAATATCGAAACATTTTCAACGATGGAGGGAACATTAAATAGAAAGTGATTCGACGACCCACATCGGGCTAAATACGAGGATAACGACGGCATCCTGCAAACGTTAATGACTATGTAATCTCGAATGTGGAACTTAAAAATACGTGACCGGCCATTACGTTCACCCGAAAATACTATCGGAATTTCTATAGAAACGCCCTCCGGCTCGCTCAAAGCATTTTCGGACACGGATACGTTTGGTTTAATCGACACATTTTAACCCTTTAAGTGCAACATATGGTATCTCCCCCTGTCCATAAAATACTCGAATACCTTGTATTTCTACATTACTCGTCCATGTGACACGATATCCATTTATTGATCATACGTTTATACGACACGTATCAGAGTTACATAAGTAACTGCATGGATTTAACAATGTCTATTTACATAAGTAACTTACAAGATATTTCACTCACAGAAATACATCTTTTGCGCAAGGTTACACCGTTAAGAATATTCATAAAATTCATACATTCTTCCACTTTTAGGACATAAGGTAGCAGTAAAATTATAAATTTGCTACCTTGAAAGTGCATTAGCGTACATTTATTGTAAATTTCAATATGAATTTTTAATTTAATAACATCGTATTATAATTTTGTAAAATTGTGTGGGAAAAGTAATACTGTTGTGTACTGAATTTATAATGTGTGTAACATATTATTTGAAAATATGTTATAAATTTACTTATTCCGTTAAAGTGTAACGTTCCAGTTGAATAAACTACACAAATTCTTAATTGGCAATTCAATGTTTTAAACGCGTCTAAATTATATGAATGTTTTCAACGGGGTGAGCCTACAACTTGTCAAAAGCTTTGAACACTAGTGATCGCTATAAAGCATTTTCGCTAGACGCGCAATTAAACCAAAGTGCGTTAAGAAAGAAAATAAAGACCTGAACGAGAACGGACCGTAAGATGCGGACAAAAAGAGCGCTCCCCGTGAGTGTTCTCGGTACAGAGTAATGGAATGTTTGCGAATCTAGCGGATCAAAATTATATATAAGAATAAAACGATTTAATTATAACCAAAGCTTAACTCTACCTATGAAATAAGCCTTAGAGTATAAGCTGGACCGTACCGTTTGTACGAATTTAAATATTATCGCAACTAACCGGTATCAACGGAATCGCTAGCTTTCCTATTCGGATCACTCTTAATTCTCTGTGTCTATGCTTCGAATACTATTTGTATGTTTGAAGGCTGTATCAATTTCATACCATCGGAAGGAATAGCTGTTACTTTATTTCTTTTCTGTAGCTTTATTAACGCCACTATTGGTTTACAATAATCAAAATACCGTTCCTGGGACATTTGGAAAGGTATCTGTAAAAAATATACGTATTTTTCAAATAAGCAGTTTACTGCACTCAAAATCTTACCGTATAGAATCTACAGGACCCTAAGATACCATTTTACCAATACACTTCGATACAATTTTATCAAATATTGATGGATCAGGAAGCCTTTTAACGTACTAAAAAATCAATCGCAAGCCTTGAAGTAAAATAACGATGGTAAACGAGTTTTCGCACGTGAATGCCTTATCAACATGGCCATCGCAATTGAAGGACTAGGGAAAGAATGACAAACGCTTTTGACAAAGTGATCAGCGTTTGTCGGGTGATTAACAATGGAGGCGAGTCCTCTGTTGCCAATATATTTGACGAATAGCTTGTTCGGATTACCAGCTTCGTTTCGAAATGGTTGGACGTGGATATTTTAATCGTCGATCGTATGACTCGTGTCCCGCTAAATTTGCAAAATACTACGCTGAGGAAAAAAAATTCATCGAACGAAAGAAATATTTGTTTGAATAGTATCAAGGAAACTTCTTTGTTACTTCAATGAGTAAATATTTCACTCAAATGAACTCGAATAAATCGGATGCAATGTTTCTTCGAAATCGTGACAATTTACTTGAGTCGAATATTCTTATTCTTTGATTGAAGAAAATATTTCTTTGGTTCAATGATATCTTTGTCTCGGGGTACCCCGTGCGAAGACCGCGGGGAAAAAAACGGCGACGACGTCGAAGCGAACGTTTCAAGGTTAATAGCTGTTCTCAACGATGCTCGTTTCGCTGGATTCGCAAAATATGAAATCGCGAGGAGGGAAAAGGAGCGTTCGAGGAAGATTTAGTTGGCCTACGGAAATGACGTGCCACCGTTCTCGGGTGAATGACGCACGCGTTATCGCGCCCTCGGACCCGAACTTGACTCGGATCGATGTCGATCGCCCGGAATACCTTTCGGGCATCTCGACCCTCGCGACTCACCACAAAGAACAGGTTGAAGATGAACATGAGGTACTTGACGCATCGCGAGCTCGCCGGCAGCTTCATTCCGATGACCATGGCTGCCAGGTCACCCGGGAGCCACAAAAGAGACGATTAACGCGATGTGCGATGCCGCGGGTGCACCACCAAGACGTCGCGCGACGCGCAATTCGAGCGAGTTTCGGGCCCTAAATGCGACGACGCGGTTCGAGTCCGCGCACGCTCTTTGGCCGTGATGGCGGGACTAACGGAGGCCAAATATGCGTCACTCCCGACACTTGTCCAGAAGTTGGCAGGCTGCGCTACACGTTGCACGGGAATTATCTCCCTACCGCGTCCGCGGTCCGACCCGTGTCCGACTTCGCCGCGCCGGTCACGTGACCGCGCCGCGGCGCGCAGGCGCGGCCGAGGCGCGCGATTGCCCGGGCGATTCGAACGACCTCATCTCGCGCGAAGTTGCGGGAACTTTCCGTTCTTCTGGAATATATTTGCAAGGTGATTCGTCCCATTGACGGTATAGGAATGGGCTACTGGCCCCTCGGATCTTGTCGCGCATCGACAGCCCAAAAAGCGTGACCAACTGCGTGCCCACTCTGCGTCTCGATTTAACGCATTCAACGCCGCAACGGATTTTCCGTTATGTCACTTGGATTGTATTAAAGGGAATTAACACGGACTCGATCTTAAAGAGCTACTCTCTGCCGAATGAAATCGTTTCGTTTTCTGAGAGTGCTCTTCGACGGTAACGATGACTATACCATGACAATCATCGAGTTATCTTGCATGAAAATTGTCTTACGCATCCCTTTTTGTCGGCCCCGCCGCCGAAAATTTGGCGGAGTTTCCAGACCCGTATATACAAGTGTACTCCACCCTAAGCGGGATACAAGTAGGCCGTAGTGCTTCGCATCGTGTTCCGGTAACAGCATTAACAACGTATGAAAGAACAACCGGGGGTCACTGAATCTAAGTCTAAGCCCACCCGACTGCCACCTATGATCCAATTACCCCCCCCCCCCAAGACGGCAAGGGGAATCACCCGACCCTACGAAGTGGCGTCTTGCGACACCGTCGATTATTTTCGACTCTTTCTTCCATCCACTTGCAAGGAATCGATGTTCCAATAACTTGTGTTCGCGGTCAAAGAACTTCGGTAAATCTTTGATACTTCATCTTCGGATAATGACGCGGAACGTCAAGATTCAAATATGAGAACAAGCGTAAAACCTGAGGAAATGGTGGTGGGTGATGGCAAGATAAGTCCGGCCACATATTGTTTTCTACAAATGTAGAATTTGATAGATTTATAGTAAAATTTCAATGCTGGCGGTTCCCGCAAAATCAATTTCGCTGAAACCAAGATATTTGTTCAGCGATAAATATTTACATACGCCGCCAGTAATTAATTTCACCTCGATAGTAATTTTTTCGCTCAGTGTACCAATCAGAACTAAATAAGTGTGTTTATATTAGAAAAAAGAAACGGTACACAAGGCGAAGGAATGAATACGGTAAAACTTATCGCCTTCGGCGTCGATTGCCCAGAGATGCTGTACAGTCGTTTGACGTTCCTTCTTGCGGTGAAAATTTCGATTCATACGAAGCAGATGATAATGTAGACATTGGTCTCGAATCGGAATCAGAAGCACGACTGTATATGGGCGGATTTGAGAATGGGTGAAAGGTCATAGAAGGATTCGAAGACGACGGGTCAATCGGTATGGTTGGATTTGAATGCGGTGGCTCGATGTGCACGTTTGGGTGAAACTGGACGAGTGGATTCCTTACGGTATGCAAAAGTTGTATCGTCTGTAATCTAAATGTCAATTTCTGATCCATGTCCAGGGTTTTAACGGTAGGAAGCAGAGAATAAAAGAACGCCAAGTCCTCGTCTTCCTCTATAGTCTTGGTTCTCTTGTGACGTTCCATAAAATCTAACAATGCGCATTCAACGTCCGTCCTTCTGCGTTTTCCTGGCCGTGCGATATTTATTGGCGAGGGGCTGGCTATTTCTTCGCTTCTTTCTGCATCACCTGCTTCACTCTCGACTTCGTTTTTCTCATCGTCTTGGCTTTCTTCGTATTGAGGTTCATCGAAACCACCTTCGGTATTCCGTAATTCTTTATTCTTACACAGGAAAGACAGTTGCTCTCCGTACACATATAGTTTGGTCTTTTTGCCGCCCGAACCGAATTTGTAATGTTGGGCTTGTTTTCTTAATGCTCGTATATAATTATCTCGTTTGGTACGCCATTTTGACATCACATCTTGTACTGAAACATTATTATTTAAATAAAACTTCTTATGTCACTAGGATATATCTAGATTTCTTTAGATAAAATAGTCGCCCCGAAAGTACAGGGTGTTTACAAACAACGTTAATAGGAGAGATTCATTGTAGTATATTACTTTGATAGAACTTACCGATCACTTTCTGAAGTGCTGTACTTTTCGTGGCGAAGTTCTCTATTAAGCACGCGCAAACTTCAACCCATGCCGAATTCTTTTTATGTTTGTCTTTGTAGTCCTCGTGGGATGTATCCCATAAAGAGGGCCGCTTTTGCACTTCGCTTATTAATAATTCGCAGTCAACGTTGCCTGACATTTTGTAGGACTTCTCGTCGAATGGACGTATTTTCGACGCTTGCGACGCCGACTGCGCTCGGCACGATGCGACGATAGAGCGTCCGTTGATGCGTCATGACGCGCGTCGTAGTCGGCGACGTGCGTTTAGAGGGGTTTTGGAGGTCGGAATCCCCTCCACTCGGGCGGACGCCACGTTTCTCAACGTTTTTACGTTTCGCGTTTTGTCTAGGTATCGAAAACGAAGTGCATCCTGATTAACTCCCTCCAAGAAAATTTTCTGGACACGCCACTGGTCGTAGTAGCAGCGCGTAGCGGAAGCGAATAAATCGACGCGCGTCGGAAGCGACGCGCGTCGAAGGTGACGCTCGTGAGCGAGCCACAATAGGTCATGATATAAGGTGTCTCACCCAAGTTGACCCATCGAAATATCTCAAGCACTAGGCATTTAAAATGAAACACCCTGTATACTTCTATAATGGAAGTTATAACGGCCACTGTACGCACGTCATTTTTTATATACGCGTCGCCCCAGCCCTGAGTTCAATACTTGCAACTTCAATTTCTATGAAATCACAATGTACCTACATGCAATTGTTGCTTCGGACTGGGCAAAGAGAATAGAAAAAAAAGTTATATCATATGTTATACCCTTGCGATTCGTTTCCTAAAAGAAACGAACGTTCACTTTCTAAGCAGTCTACCTCCCCATTTATAATGACAACTTGAACAGTTTATCCGTCTGAACCTTCTTTACTTTTCATTTCTTACACGAATTAACACTGTGGAGATGAAACGATGAAAATAATTCACGTAAGTTTATCCGAGACCTTGTGACCCTTCAGGTGATATGAAAGGGTCATTCTGGGTCACCCAGTTTGGAGAAAAGTTTTATAAATATTTTTAATCACCCTTTCATATCACCTTAAAAGGTTAAAACGAAAAAGGGCTCGTTGAAACCCCTCTCTTTTTCAAAGGACAATGTTTTTATCGCACTTTTTGTGGTATCAAAAGCCTGGACATAAACGGAACGTACTCTTTTCGAAGATAAGTGCACCTTATTAGAAATATTCATAATATTCGTGCACTTTTAGTACCTAAGATTGTAGTAAGATTATAAATGTTATGTCCTAAAAGTGAATTAGTGTGCATTTATCTCAAATTTCTACATAAACTTATAATTTGATAACATCATATTATAATTTCGTGAAATTGCGAACGATCGGTCTACCTGAAAACTTACGACAAACGAGGACATACCCCAAAATACAGTTCTTTACGATGCATCATAGCTTAAAGATTTCTTCGGGTAAAATGATAAATAATGATTAATAATACGCCTAAACTGTATTTAAACGTTTCATTTATTCTACATCGAAAAAGTGATTTGAAAAATTTCCACCGCGGTCCAACTCTTTGACAGCCGCATAACGATACCTGCAGATCGGGAAGATCGGAGAGGAACCAAACCGGAGAAGGGCCGGCCGATGTCCGGGTCGAGCGTCCTTGTCCCTCCCCCGGCCCGGGTAGCGACCGAGCGAGAAGACACGGTCTCTCGGCTGCTGCGCCGCCGCCATCGGGCGCGTCCATCGTGTCTTGCGCGCGCGTCGCGCGCGTCGCGCTCGTGGCGCTCGTGGCGCTCGTGGCGCCTCGGTCATCCGCTGGCCGAACTACCGGCGGATCGCGCACGTAGTCATCACAACCGAACGGGCGTTCGAGCCGGGAGCAACTGGTGAACATCGTGCGTAGTATCGGCGCATACGCAACGAACGCAAAAGTCGTCCGGCGAGTCCAGGCCGGTGAATCGTATTTTCGGGATATCGAGTGAGTGATATCGAGTAAAGGAGGGTCGAAAATGGTGTCCGGCGGCATGGCGTGCGTCAAGTATCTGCTGTTCCTCTTCAACCTGATATTCGCGGTGAGTACCCGAAGCCCAGCTCGTATCCAAATAAAAGCGCGTGTTTTTCCGCGGAAGAGGGGGGGAGGGCTCGCCGGGAAAGAAAGGAGCACGAAAACGCGCCGACGCTCGATAACGCGGACACGGAGAGAAGGAAACGCCAAGTGGCCGGAGTCGCCCGGGCGGCCGCCATTGTCTTTTGTTTTCGTGCCGCGATGCGCTCGAAGGAGACCGGCGACGCCGGCTTCTCCTTCCTGGGCGTCTCCTCGCGGCGTCCGTCGTGGGCGAAATAATGGCGCGAAACCTGTCACTTACCTATCCAAGGCGTTTCCGTTTGCGCCCCGACGCCTGGCGAACCGCGCCCCCCGATTGGTCGAGACGTCCTCCTGCCCTCCTCGCCTGCCGGGGTGAGGATCCTTTTTCTTCCCCGCGGGTGAAACGCGCCAATTATTTCGATCGCTCTTACTACGCATCGGGCGCTTTAGCCGACTACGCGTTACGATAAGTCGCAGCGACTCGTAATCGGCGCAGTTAAGGGGTCGATCTTTCGTGAAACTTCTCCAGGCTGGTGTTCCGGATCGTTTGAAGACTTACGTTGTCAATGCCAAGTCCCTAAGGAACGTTCTGACCCCAATGAAGTTTCGAAATGTTTACTTGGTTCCGTAGAAAATCGGGAAGAAAAGAGATCGAAAGATTGATCTTCAAAGAACCTATTTGGAAAGTTCCAGCCCTAAAGAAGAAGAGGCTAGAAGGCACTTCCTTCCAAAGGGAAAGCGCTGACGTGCACGTCGAAGCGAAAGAACTTTGCAAGCCTGACGATGCAGCTCTGTGAAGCTTTTTTTACCTTTTCCTTTGTCCTAACGTCCAAAAAGCGACGCTAAAGTACACCCCTTGGGGGAAACAAAGACCGCGATCATTTATGTCGGAGGAATGAGCATTCCGTAATGGTGGCTGCACGCGTAACGATAAATCTTTGTGATAAGCGTGAAGAAACCATTTTGTACGCATTTAACCGACGCTACGGGAAGACTCGATTTAATTGCACAGATTGCAAACGGTCTCGATAAATCTATGCAAACCGACGGTATAGAGAAACTCACTTTAATTGCATAGATTACAAAGGGTTGCGATAGGTCCATGCTAATTCACCTGTGCAGATTTAACCGGCGCTATAGAAAGACTCGATTTAACTGCGCGGATTACAATTGATACCCTTAAGGTGGCTACACCCGCAACAATAAATTGCAACTACCTGTAATCCGTGCACTTGAATCGAGGACTGTAGCATCCATGCGTCAGTTAAACCTCTACAGATCCGTTTGCTCGGATTTATCTCAACAGTTTGTCGCGTTTAGCCGCCTTTAGAAGGCAGCGGGTCCATTATTTGACCAGCAGCGCATGCAGGATGATTACCTTGATTTCGACCAAGTAATTTTATAAAAGAAACATTGAGGACTCGTGTTACATAGATTTTTATTTACCACTATTAACAATGTTAACTGTACACCCATATGTGGAGAATAATATTTCTGTATCCATTTTGCGTGCTCGCCTATAAAAGCTTAGCTATCACCTTTTGCGGAATGAATTTTTAAAGGATAGTAGATTTCCGTTAGGCAGCTCGGAAAGTCTCTTCTCGATAGAAAAATCTTTCGGAAATTCAGAAATTCCTGACCTACTTGATAAATTCTCCCCGATGGTTGAAAACGCAATCAGCCAAGTACCATGGATTCAAACACTTAAATGGCTCATCGAGCAAAGTAATTTGTTTCCGATAAAACGATCCATTTTTATCCATTAATTTTTAAAAGAAAGCCGTGAAATCGTCAGACCTCGTATCATAATCGGTTCTTATGTAATAAAAGATAATTTGTAAATATATGACCGTTGAAATTAAATTTGCAAGGAATAATTGTATCGTATGTAACCTTTACTTTCAGATCACCGGGATCGTGTTCATGTCGGTGGGAGCGATCATTCTTGTGATGTATCAAGGCTACAGCAATTTCGTCGACAATTGGTTCTTCGCTGCGCCTGTGTTAATGATCGTCGTGGGCATTATTGTCTTCCTTGTGTCATTCTTCGGATGCTGCGGGGCAGTGAAGGAAAACCACTGCATGATAATAACGGTACGTACACCCTGCGGTCGTTGATCCAGCTTTTACGGCGAAGCAATCGAAGCGTCGCATGCAAGAACAACTTCCACCTCTCGCGGTGGAACGCTTCCTCTACGTTTTCGAGAAACGGTCAGGCTTACATTCTAAATTGTACCTAGAAAAGCCCGATCGAAATCGAGCCGATAGATTTTGGGATTACCGCGAATAGACATATAATCTCGTACGCGTTTATATACTATCGGTACGGGGAAATGGTCACCTTATTGGAATAATCGGTATTGCCACCTACAACTCCGTTTACTCCAGTACAATCCGGTACAATCAACAAAATAATAGTACAGATTAAAAATTTGAAATAATTTAAATTTTGCTTGTTTTTAAAAAAGATAGGGAATGCGATTCGACGCATTAAACAATTAATAATATTGAACCGAAAGTTAATATCGGAGAGTTTAATTTAATTCCTTATTTCGACAAAGCATAAATGTCTTACAAACAAAACCAAGAATATAAAGAAAAATATCCATCGGTAATACACGGTTTCATTTTCTACCAAAATAACGGTAGAATTCGCGGACTATTATTGTATTATCGTTGATACATGTTTGTGTCTCTAACACGTTCCTCTATTTGTCGGTGAACAGTTCTCCGTGTTACTGCTGTTGATATTCGCTCTGGAATTGGGAGCTGGAATTTCTGGATACATGATGCGAGGTGAAGTTGGAACGATGCTACAGCGACGCATGAACGCTACCATGCCAGAATACTCCACCAATATGGAAGTTCGCCATTCCTGGAACATTGTGCAACATGACGTGAGTAGTCTTTACTTAGAAATCTTCATTTGAATTAATGCCAAGTGAAATTCAATTCGAAACGGAAAATAAATTCAAGGATGTAATTTGCGTCTCTTAGTTTCTTATGCTCTTTTATACGTACCGAAAGGCGCGAATATAAGGGGCCGGACGCTTCGGAATGTTTCCTTGTAAGCATTAGGTCATTCCGTGCGCCCGTAACGAACGCAACGCGGGAACATCGGTGTCACGATAAAATGGTCGTACGGGTCCAACTAACAGGGAGTATCTTTGAAGATAGTAACGCATTAAAAGAGTGTGGGTTGCAGGTGAGCCTTGGTTTTATTGTAAATCGATATCTCCGTTCGCATTACCCGTACGCAAAAGTACAGTCACGACTTGTAACTTCCTGTAGGCGTCCACGAGTATCCATCGTGCAAGTAATATGGTCAATGGCATTCAAGGCGGACAAATATGGACGATGCCAGGAGAAAAGCTTAAAGATTTACACCTCGACGCGCTTACGAGGAAATGCTTCCCAACACCTTCCACTCCCCCCGAATCCAATCATTTCCTGCATCTTGCTGCAAGTCGATTCATCGCGACCGATTAAGGTGAAGTGAAACGCGTCGAGAAATTTGATCGACGTCGGTAAAGAGTGATTATATAGAGATCCAAGTAAAACTCGGCCATAATAGTAGTCTAGATTGTTACAGTTAGGTCCTAAAAGTTTTTACTTTCGATTCTAAGCTCTCAAGAAATACAAAATATTAAAAATGTGTCAACGACACCGTCTATCTTGACTCCTGTCCCATCGGAACCCTCCTCAAGGCTTTCATATTTATGTGGCAAAGTTCGAAATAATTGGACCCCTCGGAGGCCACTTTCACCCCACCTTGGCAAATCTTGAAATAAATGCGAAAAATGGCCAGGCTTCTTTGCCGGATCTTAGAAGAGCTATCGATGGGCTTTCTAGCTTGTTCTCCAAACACGGCAGCCTCGTTGTAGATTCTATTGGCAATTTACAGGTTATGTAAAACTAACGTAATCAGCGTTAACTGTAATAAGTCGTCTATATCGGTAAATTCTTCGAGGCGTACGCGTTGCGATCGGGTCGATAAGCACGAATCGCATGTTGCGAACAACACGAACGGTTTTCTTACGAGCGTGTCAAGCTTGCACCTGATCGATTCTACGAATCGATCGGTAATAGCGCCGTGCACTTCTTCGATGATACCTTAATAATCACATCTTCGTCTAAATAATGACCGATTCGTAGAAGCGTGTTTGGTAAACGACTCGCAGCGAAGAACGCTTTTACCGTTTTCGAACACGCGGGATGACTTTGAACGACGGCCGAGGAAGAGTGTGCACGTTGACCCTGAAGAAGGGCCACCGACTCTTCCGGTGCGTTAAAGTCTATCCAAGTCGATCCACCGTTGACCGGTCTCGCATTCTACGGCTCGGTCTGCGGTTTGTCGTCTATCTCCGTTTCTTGGCGCGTTTCCGTTGCGCAACTTACCGAGGTGAAAGGGAAGTTGCATAAGTCCTCGACAGCCCGCTTTATCGATGTTCAAATCTTGCGCTCAACAAGTATCTTATCAAGGTCCGAAAGATCTTACAGGCGTTACTCGTGCCATTGCTACTGCAGATACGACCAAGAAACGACGACTTCCACGATTCTGGATAATGTGACGAGTACGGGCATTCCGTACAAGGCCCGAGCAATTTCATCTATTTTATACATATTACCTAATATTGGGGCGGGCATTGTGCACAATTCGCAATTTAGCACGTTGCCCCTAACGTATACACTGCTAAGTTATCACGCTTTCCTGTTACGCCGTTATCCATTCGTTCGTTCCTTTGTACGAATATAACGAAATTTAAGGCACTTGAAGTGATATGAAAGCAACATCCGAGGAGTCTTCTTCGTGAAACCGTTCTCCAACCTGAAAGTACCGAATCGTTTGATATTTTACCGCGCGAATATGAATGCCCCCGGGATTCATAACATTTTATTTTATTATTTTTATTTTTATAATAAGCATGCATTTACATGGATGTCAGGATCCGACGGTACGGCTCTTCGATGAAAAGGAAATTTCTATTCTAGTAAACAACATAAGTAATAGAAATCGATTTTTCTTTGTTGTTTGCGCTTTAATCGTTAATATCTTTAAACAAAATTGTTAGTCATAAATCCGCGTCAACGATTCCTAAATAACCTTCCTAATTTTTTAATCCACTTTAACTTCGTTTCGGTCTTACCGTTCTCCTGGAATCATGTGTACACCCTGACAAAGGGGGATAAAAAAACAATAAAATAAAAACTTTCCAGCCTTTGCAAGTCAAATAAAATATCTAATAAGACTGCCCACATAAACAAATATTTACTTTACCCTTGGATTCTCTATTAAACTCATTTAGATTAAAATGCATCTCACAACCTACTAACTCCCCCCAATGGATATTTTATATTCCACGTTTAATTTAAGACACGGCAGGTTCTACATTTTTAAGCGGTATACTAGAATGAAACGAACAACAATGGGAATAACAAGTGGAACTATGTATTTGTAAATTGGTATTAACCGCGAAAACCAACGAATTCATTGTGTCCTTCTCGTAATGAATACTTTCCGTTTCAGCTTATCTGCTGCGGCATGAGGGGTCCCGAAGATTGGGCAGATAATGGATTCTCCAGTAACAGTTTACCCGATACCTGCTGTCCCGAGATTACGAGCCCCAACTCCTGCACCACCAACTCGGTCGGCTTTTATCACGAGGGCTGCATCGATAAGATGAAATTTGCCATAGAGCACAACGGCGTTATCATTGGAGGCGTTGTTATAGGAATTGCTCTGATCCAGGTAAATAGTCCTCTGCAATCTGAACGCGCAAATGATAAGTTCGAATGGCGCCTCGTTGAAATTTCAACCCCGGAAGGTAATATGGAGGATCCGGAAATTGCTACTTTCATGGTTCAACGTTGATCGATTAACATTCATGTATGAAATATCTTGTTCCGTTTCGGTGTAAGATATTTCTACATTAACGGACGCGAAAGATTTCCTTTTCATACATTTCCGAGACCATGTCTGCAAGATAACCATTCGTAGATGTGAATATAGAAAAAAAATTGGACGTACACCATGGGAATGTATTTTATACCTTTGTTCTATCTTCGGAGAGATTCTGATCGGGATTTAATTTAATTTCAGCTGATTGGTGTCATCTTTGCGTGCTGTTTGGCACGTTCGATTCGCCGCGAGTACGAGACTGTGTAAGCTGACGAATAAGAATTTTCATTGCAACTATGCATATAACATGCACTTCTGTCTACCTTTGTTGGTATTTTTGTTTCTCCGCCGACACTCTTCTGTCACGCAAGCCGTACACTTTCTTCGTACATTGTTCCATATAACCGTTGAACCTGTGGTCTATGCACAATTGCACATAAAGTGTCTACTCCTTTCGTTGCTCGTCCTATCTCACAGCTTGTATAAATTACACAGACCTGTTAATCCGACAATGCGCGTGGCGGGAACGACTTAACGAATGTTGACAAGTTTACCTTTCTTTTGGTATCCGCAAATTCGAGAGCATTTAGTAATCCGCGTCAACTGCGCTCTGTCGATTTAAGCGCAATTACGTGTTACACTTGCAAAAGACGAAAGGCGGATTTGCGTGCAAACAACAGACTCACGGCATCATCGTCTGCCCGCTAAATGTCACTTTGCTTTTCGTATTTGACGTATGCGCGTATTTCGTAAAAGCCGTAAAGGAGTGCGCGTTTTGATGGCGCGTAGATTACGTCATTGATTATAGATCACTTCGGAAAGGGAATAATGGCGAACAGTTATAGGGCAGTAATAGCCACCGATAGAGAATAGATTTGATCATTTCTCTTCTATATCTAACGTTTTTAACGTGTCTATCTGACCCGTGCCGAAGACGCGCATCTTTTTACGGAATCTTCTGTTCGGCTGTTCGTGCGGATGTAATTGTCGAGCCATGATGATTTGTACGTGCAGATCGCAACATTGAAGATCGATTATTATTCGTTTTTTCGAACAGGCAAATCTGTTTAGCTGAAAATTATTTTACCAACTACGTCCCGATCTGTACAGTAAAGCGCTTTTTCGACACGTTTGATCGACTGGTTTGAATCGTTTATGAGCTCCACTTAACATAATTTTAGTATTTATCAACCGCGAGACTAGATGTCAAAATACTTTGGATTGACATTGCTTAATCTTAGGTGAACATGTTGATGTTAAGTATATCATATACCCAGACAGCACAACGATGACTAAACGATATCTGAATGATGGCGAATTTTCCGAAAAGTTATCATATGGTTATAGCATACAATCGACGAAAAGATGTCTTATGCACCGGATTTTGGCGTCTTTAAGTCAAAATTAAAAGATAACAGAATTCAGACATCATTTCTTTCAGGCTTATATTTGATACTTTTTCGTCTACTTTGAAAGATAGTAAAAGCGCTTTCCAATTCATTCGACTGGCTCGCGACGCTTATTAAAGTGAAAAAAAATGTGCAAGTGATTCGCCGATGTTACGCGCTCAATGGAAAATGCGACTTTACGTGTACACGCATAGGCAAACGGTGATTACGGTAATCGTGGATGCGAAAGGGAGAGGAAAGCTTTGCTTCGTATCCGTACCGACTGAGTACATCGCATGCGCCGAACTCGCACTATCTTTAATTAAGAATGGTTTTTCTCGAGGCTCCGTCGTAACTCTGCGTAATTTTTCGGGCAGGCACGATCAATGATCGATTACTCCCGATCGCGGCCGTACACGCGGGGCTGGAAACTTGGTCGATTTCCGTGGTGACGGGCGGTCCCTTTTTGATACCATTTTTATTTCCTAAAGCTGCCACCGCTCGGTGCTACGGTAGGATAAGGTTCTATCGTACGTAACCTCACACTTTGCTTCCAAATGCTTAACCCACGTTGAAGATACTGGATCTCTATTGCATAAGGGAAATCGAGGGAAGGCGCGAAAAGTGAGCATCTCACGGTATTATGGAGATTTAAAATAAAATTGATTTTTTCGACTTTCTATCCAAAACCAGAGCCCTTAATCTATAAGAACGACTTGCGCAGAGTATACGTTTAATTTAAGATTTTCACTATTTATATAATATTAGGAAAGTATTCCGTTGTTTTGTATATTGTAAAATTTACGTAGCGTTACGCAGAATATTTGATTAGCCTCAATGTCATAACAGAATATATATATATATATTCGTATATGATTTCATATACGCGTCGAGGTAACGAGTAACGGTGTGTTACGGTAAGGACTATATTGTTAGGTACTAGAATTGGTTAATTGGTGTAATGTATGTTTACATTGATTTGAACAATAGTTGAAAGCAATGAAACGAGGAAATTTAACGGAATTAATGTCACAAAGTTTTTGGAGCGTCATTTTTGCTCTTCGCCGGCTTCTTCGTTGTTTTATACGTATTTTGGCTTGATTTTTTCGTACTGCCTCTGCACTATCTGTACTCTGTCGTCTTTGCGTTAAGTCAAGATTCATGTGTCGAGCTCACGTCGACGCGATAAGTGATATGAACATTTTTCCTTACAGCGAAACAACGGCGCATTGATCGGATGCCGGTTAGGGGGCACGTTTCATAATGTGTATTGTCCATCATGCATTAGTAGAGAGATATTTGTAGGTTTCATTAACGAGCGTAGCCATCTTTAATGTGCTTATATGGATGTCTAGTAAGGAAAAAATGAGATTAACGAGAGAAAGATGATAGGAGAGAGAATATTAACGCGAAGAGGATCAATACGACGACACTCTGCAACTCCAAGAAACGGTACGGATTGCGAAAACCAAATCCAAAAGGTTGGATTCAATTCACCACATGACTTGGACTTGATTGCTGTAAACAAACTTGAAACAAATTTGGAAACCAATCTTGTGACTTTGTACAGAAAGATAACATTTATTTACAATCGGAATTTCCCAGGATTTCCCGGTCTAAACAAATGTTATTTGGATGTAGCAGATTGCCGAACTGCGTCCAATGAGAATGATCACTCAAGGAAGAAAAAAGATTTGTCCGGATATCCGTTTAAAACCAATAAGGGGTTCAGCATATTTCAAACCAACATATTTTGGCTCTCCAAACAAGCTCAATTCTGAAACAAAATCGAATTAATTTATCGATATGTAAAGTTATTGTAGAGGATTTACATTATATCCCAAGGATTAANTTGAACCAGCGAGAAATTAATGCTTGCGGTGTCATCTCGCCGTTAGTAGATAAGGCATATCGCTCTTCGTACTTGGCGTCGAAACGCAACCGTACCTTTTGATCTCTTTCGATAAAAAAAGGTCCAACTATTGAATTTAGTTAAGGATTTTTGTTAAACTTTTTCTACTTTTAACGAAACGATTCAACGAGAACAATGTCCCTGTTATATTTTAGTTATGTCACAGAAACTTTGTGTCATATGCTAGGTTATGCGCCGAAGAAAAGCTCATCTCTGAAACAAAATTAAATTACGTTGATAAGACACGATTCTTAGCTGTAACTCATTGAATCTTTGTACCCGAGTTAATATATATTAACTTATTAACTTACATGAATTACTTTATGATTGTACAGTACCCGTTACTTCTGTATAAAACTCTCGTTTGTGTCCTTTAAAATAACATACGATGAAATTAGGACTCTCGTCAAAAGCACGTCTAGAACGGTTGACAAGATGTATTATAGGTCTATTGAAAAAAAAAAACGGAATTACTGCCACATTACGCCAAAAATTATTTACAAAAAAAAAAGAATTTTTAAGATCCATGACACGATGGAGCAAAGATGAAGGATCTCGGTCTATTCGATAGCCGAAAAGTGTCACAAACTCCAGCATTAATTGTATTCTGGATCCTCGAAACGTACATTTGCTGCCGGAGTTTGCCAAAAAGAAAAACATACCAGAAGAGGAAAGATGGAAAACTGTTAGTCCGATGCACTTTCATTGTCGTTTACCCAGGTAATACTTCTGTGTCTTGTAAATTCTCTATGACGACAAATCTTCACGACGAATATCTTGTTTCCAGAACATACTGCAAATGTTTAACATACACGGTATATCTTTATGGGGCACAGAATGCTCGTAAAATAACTAAGGAAATATTTCTTCAAGTTTTCAAAAAACCTCACCTTGTTGCGGCAAAACTGTTCCATAGCCGTCATTTTGTATATAAGAAAAGAAATATATTAACTGGTTCTTTTCTACTTATATAGCAGAGCTCCATCGATTTATGTTCCATTAAATTTGTTCTATTTTCCAAAACCAGTGCAAAAGATCGAAATTATTTAACCTCTTAAACCGAATGTATTGAATAATTCCATGCGCGGCGCTTTTAGACAACAAACTTTCAAAGAATTGTTAAACGTGTCACCTAGAATGTTAATTTTTTTGCTCGCGTTGCGATGTTTCCGCAGAGGAGACGTTGCATCGTAATACGTATTACTTTCGAACCCACTAAGAAGGTACTCTCTAAGAAGTACTTCGGGCTCAAAATGAACTCGCTAAACGTTCGCTTTGGAGCAAGTCAATATCAGAAGATATTACGAGGGAAATACGTATTCTTGTTGGCTATTTAACGAAACCAGCCAGAAGACTATACGTTTTCCGCGGATAAAGAGCAATGCAATCAAGATAATAAGTACGGGGTTCGTTAATTAAACATTTAATCGATTAACCGCTTTATCCGTTGAACAACAGTTGGACTGCTAAAGTTGGAAGCTCAAAGCTTTACTGGTAAGCCGAATTCAGGGTCAATTCCTCCGAATTGATTCGATAAACGTTGAATTTCTTTACTTCCTCAATGAAAGTCAATGAACACCCTCGTTTTATTATGGCCAAGTAGATTGAGCTTCTATGCAACCTAAGAAAACCAGCTCCTTGCCATAAAGGTGATTAAAGGTCGAGTAGAACTAGATCCAAAATCCTGAGTAATATTAATTGGACAAAACTAAAGAAGTAAATGACAAATGAATAATTGACAGATGTGACACTGTATAACATTATGCTACTATTTGATGGTCGTCGCTTCAAGCTTAAGGCGTGAAAAACAACATTGTCCACATTTTCGTCATGGTTTGAATGATTTCATAGGAATTGTGAGCCCGTCATTATCTCCATTCGCCTCTTCCTGTCGTGGTAATTCTTGAGAAATGTCATTCGGTTTACGGAATACCTGCCGGAAGTTTCGTGCAGTTTCCTCTCACCCCGTCGTCAAAATCCAATATCGCCGACTTGCCTTTACCGAGCCCTTAAGGGCACTTCATTCAACGTGTACCTATGAAATAATTGAGCGACATACGTGGAGTATGGACCTTGCTAACGTCACGTTGTTAATAATTGAGCCGGCGGTGTCGCTGAACCTCCGTGTTTAGTTCATATCGATCCCTTCTACTTCGTAGTACCGAGGACGATGCATTCGGTTTGTGCAAAAAGAACTCTTGAAACGCTAAGTTAAAACGACCCGCCGATTTTTCATTTACTTTTCAAAGTTAGAAATACAATTCTGCACAATTCCTGATATAACTGCATCACGGCATAACGTCGAGTAATGGTACCATCTAGTATAGTCCCGTCTTTGCGTAATAAAGGCCTCGGCTCGACCAACCGTTAGGGTCGATTCTGAAAACGCTAAAAGACAACGCGAGATGCGAACTCGCGATACGTGTAACGATTAACGTAGCACAAATTTCGAGTGTGCCTAACGCATGATTTAAGTATATACTCGTACATATACATATATCAATTTAACTATGTCATTATCGACTAGGTGGTAACGATTCAAGTTGTGTTAACGTTAAGTAACGCTTACTCTGAACTTACTTGTAGCACTTTAACACGAAGTTCGTTCCTCCTGGTTGGCCCGATCGCGATCGACGACTTCGAATCGGCCCGAGGAATCCCCAGGGTGCCCTAATTCTCTCTCTCTCTCTCTCTCTCTCTCTCTCTTCGGATTAAGGTGATACGAAAGGGTCATTCTATATATATCAACTTTTCTCCAAACTGGATGCACAGAATCGATGGAGATTTCAGCACGTTATCATGGAGGCTCCAAGGAAGAACGTGGTGCTTATGAAATTTCATTTCTAATTTATTTAGCCGAGACTAGGACTAAGAATACATTTTTTGTTGAAAAATGAAATTTTATGAGCACCACGTTCTTCCTTAGAATCTCCATAAGCACATGCTGAAGTTTTAAGTGACTCGGTACACCCAGTTCATATTAAAGGCGCCATCGTTATATTTAGAATGACCCTTTTATAACACCTTAAAGCGTGGTGAAAGGTGGTTTTTAAAGATCGGTGACAACCACATTTCACAAATACAATTTTTGTTAAAGATGCATGAGTCTATTTGTCTGTTTTGCGTGATTCCATAGGCGTTGAGATCATTCCTCGTTCAAAGATTGAATTTAAAAAAAAAACTTAATTTTATTCAGTTCACCCCAGAACCAATGATCACGTATTTTACCACGATTTATCTGTAGAAGTCCCGATAGTAACGAGGGAGAGGGTCAAGAATCGTTCTTCAGGACTTAAAACATGATAGCATGTCATTGGAAATGATACGTTTTGGCCCGAAAGAAAGGGAAAACAGGGTATCCGCGAATTTAAGGTGAATAATGTGGACAACACGGGCACCGTGAGTACTCTCGGAACAAAGATTTAGTTCCCACCGAATACAAGAAATAACCCCATAGTCGATTACATTATCAAAATTCATGAATCCCGGTATTACTTGAGTTCTACTTCGATCTCGTTATAATCATTCTACCGAAAAGACATATGAGGTATATCATTCCATACGATTCTCAATGTAGGACATTACTATCGATATAAATATAAACGTCGGTAACATGGAGGAGTGTTTCGGATGGTGTATCGATTAGAGGAAATCATTGTTACCGACGTCGACTAAATTTCCCGGCGCCTTTCACCTCACCTTAAGCTTTAACTTTTAAGGTGTAGGCACTCCTCGCCGGGATACCGAGAAGAAAATCTACAAAAGACTGACCTACTCTGTTGCAATCAGTATTAACATCTAATGGTGTTTTCGAGTGTCAGATTTTACCTTTAAATTTATATCAAATTGTCCGTTTTGGCTGGCCGCACGATTTGCGAAAAATCTAATTCACGAGGTCGACGCGTTTACGCTGTTGACGTAAACGTAATTCGCGCCGTTGATTCAATGCGTATGGCGTACATTTTAATTGACGTCCCAGGAGCCAACAACCTGTCTTTAGCACATATTTGTCTGTCTGTTATTACGTATAATAAATTAATAACACCAAAGATCGTGACGTTTCATTTTACCAAACTTCCCCTTCCTTTCTTCCTGATGCATCGTTTCTTTTTTTTAGATCTCCCTAACGTAAACGTATAGCGTATTTGATTAGAGTTGGGTTTCTTGAAATGTCACGTAACATGAAGTAATAAAATAACGTAAAACTTCTGATTAGGATTATGCAACAATTTTTTTATTACTTACTTCGTTGATAATAGCGAGCAAACTTCCCTTTTTTTTCTTTTTTTTATAGAAAGTATTTTCGTTCGGAATACGAGGAAGCATTTATAGAAGCAAAAATTGCAGTTGCGCGGGCAAAGGTTGTCGTAACGGTTCTTCGTGTAATGCAAAAATCGACGCGCATTCTCTCGAGACCTTTTAAGACGTCCATTAAAACGTAATCCGGTTTTCCAGAACTTCCGCTGTAAATTTTTCTCAGAGAGCCATTTCTTTCGAGGATTGGGAAACTTTCAACGCCGAACCAATGCATATTGTAGTTTATTTCATCTTCATATCGATGCCACTAACTAGCAGACTAACATTTACCATTACATTGGATATTGAACCTCTCTTATAGGATTTTTATACTCCAGCCGATCTCTCTTACGAGAGAAAGAAACTTTGGAAGTTGCACATTGCACCGAGGGCATGCCGCTACAGATTTTCTCGCCCAATTTATTTTTCGCTGCACGTACTTGTGAACGGGTTCACCAAATTTCCGAAACGAGAATTTCGTAAACCTTTGCAAAAGGTCGTGAAATGCTTCTCGTCGCTATAAAAATGTAAAATGAGTTTTTAGGTATCAACGTTAAAGTGTATTCACAGAATTCTTTTAGCAGAGTAGAGAAAGTGCAATCCGTTTGCGATTTCTTGATTTCGTTAAATGTAACAACGGTAACAAAGAAAATAACTAAACGGCTATACCAACGGACTATTAAGTTGATTGAAATTAACCGAACGATCGACACGATGACAAAAATATCGTTCGTTTCTACAATTCCTTGTCAACGGATATGTCGTTTTCCCTTTCTATCAGTTATATTGCGGTAAACCGTTTAAAATAAAACCATGTAAGTCTGTTATTTTGAGCAACACTCGAGACGTTTCATTTGCGTCCCGTTTTCATCAAACAGAAGGGAGTATACGCCTAAATCAGAAACTGGAGTGAAACGTATAAATAAGTTAGCAGGTAAGGATTTACACCATTTTGATGCCCAAAAGTTAGTCATTTTTTTTGGAATGTTTGTCACTTGTATTTGTTATATTCTAAAAAGGAAGTCTAAAAAACAGCTGCTTTTTAGGTCTCAAAGTCGTGACGCTTAATCGATATAGTTATTGCTTCGCGTTTTACATTACGTTGATATAAAAATCCGAAATAAATGAGAAGCCCCGTTGGCAAGCTCTCGTTCCTTTCCGTGAGCCACGCGCAAGAGATGCGAAAAAGTATTTGGCGTAAAACTAAACGGCAGCTCCTCTGCAACTTCCACTAGAGGATTCACGTGTGGGTATAATCTCCAAAAAAGAAGCATCCACCCAACGTTGATTTCGGGGACACGCTTCGGTCGCAAGGCGCGTCGGAATAAAGTAGAGTCTCTCTAATCTCTAATTTATTATCAATTATCGATCACTTCGGAGCCGTGCGAATTTAAGCTTTTCTATTTTAGAGTCAATTGCATGGCGAATACGTATGCGTAAGACGACCATAAAACTGAATGTTCGCCCGGGACGTTAAAGGGACGTTAAAGGGACGTTAAAGCAATTCATGGACTCTCCACTTCGTGTGTCAGAAAAATCGACAGGGATTGGACTTCGCTTTTCTCTTCTATCACCGGCAGTATTAGCGACTGAGGAAAAATCAGGTATTCGCTGGAATGAAAAGTCTTAGTCCCATCTGTTCCACTCTTCTTCCGGGGTAATCACATGGTTACCGGTGAGTCCCGGTGAGTCCCGGTGAATTTGGCTGGACCTGGCGTGTACCGTAAATCATGATAAAATGTAACCAACCTCGAAAAATGGATAGTTTAAAAGTTAAGAGAGTCCAAAGGTGTCATTCCGTATTTACGTACTGTGTAGCACGTCATATGTCGGAAGCAAGAAAATCGATGGGGTACGCTCGAGTCACTTTCCTGGCAAGTAGGGTAAGGGGGAATTACGTTCTTTTGGTTCTAGTGGCTCGTGTCCACGTGCAAGTAAACCTTGCGAGAGCGGTGTACATGGTTTTGGACGTGAACTTGCGCAAATTCGAGCCGTTCCAGCGAGAAATGTCACAAGCTACTTGCACGTGGACCCGAGTTAAAATATAAAACTACCATTTTTTGAGCTCAGCGTCGGCGTCAATGGTTGTTTTCTATCGGTACGTCGTGATATAGAAAATGCGTCAATACGAATGCACATGACCCAGACATAGTATGCTTTCTGCAGGAAGTCCTTCAAACGTACGCAGAAAACTCGGACTGACAATTAGAACAGGTTGACGTGGCTAATCGACACTCGTTTACTAATATTTGGCTTAAATTCCGGTTTACATAAATGGCACAAGTCATTACAGAGTACATCATCGTTGGAGTATTAACGAAAAGGGAATTATCTCACTGACTCGATCCAGATCCTCGACGCCAGAACGTGGGAATTTTAATGTACATTTTCTTGAGCTAATTCAACCCTTAATACTGAACACGGAACGATTTTCTCTAACTTGAAGTCTCTTATCGTACCCCACTCGCCAATCTGCACCACCTGAAAATCAAAGTTAGGCATATCCGATAACCACGCGTGAGATTTAACGAAATGAAAGGAGTCTATGACCACATTTCGGTAATTACAAGTATTTTTTCAACCAAAATCGAATTACCGTCTCTTTACATTTTCCTAAACGATACACGTTGGTCTCCGACTTGCGCGAGTTTTATTTACAATTGTTGCGATCTTTCGCGGGTAATGCATTTAATTGACGCAATGACCGCTGATTTATGATAAATTCACGGCATTCACGAGGGAAAGTGATCAATCACGCGCGCAGAAACAAAGATTCGATTCATTGGAGAAAATCGTTCGATCGACTGCATTTGTCTAATTTAAAAAGACCTTTCGGTTGAGTAAACCGAATTTTAGTTCACTAGACCGAACTAGTTTGCTTCGATCAACCGGGATGAAGACATTTTGGTCAATAAACTAAATATTTTTGTATAATGTACCGAATTACTTTGACATTTGACGCGATCTATCGCAATATTTGATGCAACAGGTCAAAGGTTATTAACCAAAGAATTTTGTCATATCAACCGAATGTTTGATTGTCCGTATGATAACCATATTCTACGAGCGAACAAAAGTTTCATCGATTCAACGAAAGATTTCTCAGGAAATGCTCCAGTTTTTAACTCCCTCGGTCCATTTTTCTTCGGCAGTAAAAATGAGTAAAAATATGAAAAGATATATACCGAAAAGAAAAATATGTACATAGAAAAAAAGCTTGTACACGCGTTAGAAGCATTCCAGCACATATTTTGCACGCCACGTTTACGGAGCTCCGCGCGCAACAGCTTTTGCATTTCAGTACGTACGAAATTCTTGCACACTTTAAAGTTACGGCCCAACTTGCCTTTCTAACCCATCGTGGATCTACTCGACATCGGAAGACCGAAGAAACCTTGTCCATGGTAGAGTATAAGGGTGAAATATGAGCAGAATGCGTTCGCACGGTCCTCAAAACCCGTTTCCGGAATTTCGGGAGAACTCCGACCACTTTGCAAAAGTAACTCCACGTACAAAGAGATATTTACAGGAAATCGGACACCTTCGCCTTAAATCGAAGTGATCATGCCAATTACTTGGCATGTAGGATAAAACTGTACATACAAGTGCTTAGAGAACGAGTCGATTATTTTATTTTAATTCCTTCCAGTCGCCAGTCCAGTCTCGGATCAGCGAGTGGACGTTCCTTGAATTTCTAATCAAAATAAATCTCATCCAAGTTTCCTTTCTCTCGTTCCACATGACTGAAATCTAGAGTATTTCATCAACGAATTTTCTAACGCGTCTATGTACACGTTACACATTTATCTCCGGATCGAAATGTTCCCAACCAATGTTCTTTTAGTTTGTATCGTGTAGGAATATTTAATGAAGAAGACGCATTACTGAAATGACAAAAGCTTCATTTTACCCTCCGCGGCGAGAAATGTTTTAATCTCAAGCCTCCCGAAATAATGCGTACCGTATAATGCCGAGAATGGTTTGAAAAATCACACATGCTGGAATGCAAAACTTACTTTACCGACATTTCGAAGAGATACTTCGAAGGCCTTTCCGGTACCTGCGATCAATTCCTGCATTTAATTATGTAAGACTTTTCAAAATATATCTAACCCTACGACACTTATACATTTGAGATTAAAACATACTTTTAAAAAATATATCTCTTCCCCGCTAATTTCGTCATAATGATTCCTTTAGCAAACGTTAGCTACCGTCAGATCGGAATAGAATAAATTCGCCTACGAAATGCTATGAATTTCAGCCACCCCTCGTATTCGCCCCTTTTCTTCAATAACCAGGAAATTTCTACATGCGCACAGAGTGAATTATTTACAAAGTAGGTGTGTCCGTTTCTTTCTTATTAATTCGCTTATCAAATACTCTCACTCTCTCATACTTTATATAATGGTTGGCTATGAAAATCGGGAAACCGCTCGCGCTCATTGCAGAGATGCTCAAAGGTAGAGAAAATGACTTCGAAAGGAGGAAATCAACGTTCACCCGCCATGTCCTAAATCCGTCCTAAATCCGTCGTAAATCTGTCGTAAATCTGTCCTAAATCTGTCCTAAATCTGTCCTTCTGCCCTTCTCTCCTTCTCTCGTTCCGTTCGCGAATCGGCGAGCGGATTCGATCGTTCTCGAAGCCGTCGGTTTCGATTACATGAACACAGTCAAATTATCTACTATCCATAAAAAAGCGTTGGGATGCTTAGGATCGATCACCGCCTCAACCTCCCGTTTGATTACTGTTATTCGCAAGGTTTAGTGCAGTTCGCAAATGCGGTTTCTGTAAGACAAACGACTGATACGCGACATACGAGGAAAGAGGTTACACCACGGTAGAAGTTTAGAAAAATCGAATTTTCTTTTACAAGATCAATCGATGGAAAATCCTCGTTTAACGAGTTGAGATTAAAATCTAAAATAAATGTCAATCTTTCGCACGTTTCGTTAACCACATCGGAAATAAAAAAAACGTTTAAACGCGTTCCTCTCGCAACAGCATTCCTATCGACGCCACCTCAACGAGGATTGCTGCAAAACTGTCCTATAGCCCCCATTTTGTATACAACAAAAGTATATCTTACGTTCTTTTCTATTTCCATAGCGAGGCCCCACCGATAAAAGTTTCGGTAACACTTTGACGGCCGCACATTTCTCGCATCGCTTTCGATTGCCGTCGGGGCATATCGCGCTTACGTAAAAAGAAATCACGCGTACGTAACAGCGTCCGACTCATCGATGATCTCAATGATTTTCGGACACTCGCCGCGGTGTAACCCCTTAAAGCAGTCCTCCTCGGATACTTTTCCTAGGATCTCGTCTCGAACGGCGAGCTAAACGTTACCCGCGATTTCTGTAAGACAAACGGCTGACACCCGACGTACAAGTTAACGCGTTCGTAATATACATATATAAATAATTATATATGTATACAAATAGAGAGAATATATAAATTCAGATTAGAATGACGTGTTCCTCGAGTACGCTAGCTTGAATATACAAGAAATAAGATTTATTTACAGATACAAGGAATCAGCTGGTGGCCCCAAACGACGTTCGAGTCATTGACCGAGCGCGTATCGAGTAACTCGTCACTCGTCACTCGTCACTCGTCAACGACGATCGGCGATCGAGAACGGAGACCTCGCTAGATCGACCCGCACCGATTCTTCGGTACGGGACGAAACGATCGAGCGAATCATTCGGGAGAGGGGAGTAAATACATCAAATAAAATGAATAATTTAAAAGGTTCGAGCACATAGAAAAATATGGGGGGGGAGGGGGGAGAGGCAAAAGGGTGTTACGCGTGTACGCGTTCGCATCTTGGACCACGGATATCTAGACCTCGCATTGCAGTAGAAGGGGTAAACTCGAAAAATTGAAACTGCCATATCTTCGCGTACATCCTAGCGATCGGAGGCGGGTAAACTTAAAGAAATTCCTCATTTTTGACTTGACTTTTTTCTATAGTAATGGAGAGAGCAGATTCGCACTTCTCCCATTCCTTAAACTTGGATCCTTGGCGTTAAGTACTCGGTAACGTCTCGCCGGGGCTCAACTAGCGCTCATTGGGCACGCGTAAAAAGATCGAACCCCATGTATGCGTAGAGTTCACCTTGCAGTGGAAGAGGTCAACCCATCCACTCGGTTAAAGCCATTCCCGAAAATTCTCGAGTCGGAGGTCCAACGCGAGGTCTGGATATATATGGTTCGTATAGGTAACGAGGCGGCCGTGTGCGCGCATGCGTCGTCGGACCTCGAATGCTTCGCTCCTTACGTACCTAAGTATCTAATTACTTACAGTTTAGCGTTTACCGTTATTAATTATAGTTCGGGTGATCTCTCCTATCCTAGAAGTATTTCAGTAGGGTTGGGTGGTATTGTTTTGATGTACAATACGGATCATCCATTTAAATACTAGGTTCGTCGCGGTTTACGCCTCCTATATATCCATTTTCTCTGGCGTGCCTCCGCGGGCGTTCACCGTAGAAATGAAAACTCCAAGCCCATGCCCCATGCATACTAGCGAGATACGACATTCGCACACCCGTTCATTCTTCTTAGGCACATTTCATACACTCCACGTAGAAGCACGTCGCGCGGATCTCGAGCGAGACTTGGTCCTTCAGGGTTGCTGGCCATCCTCCGATCCCTTCGAGCCGAGTTCCTGGCCCGGCTCCGAGAGGAACTCGTCGGAAGAGAGGATGATCGACAAACTCGTTCGAGCCAAGGTTTGACGAGAGAAGCGACGGACGATTGGCTGGCATGAGACTAACAGGAGTTTCGCTTGATTCCGCTATGAGCTCATGTGGCATAGCGTTTGGTCCACAGTCGCGCTATGCGATCGTGTTCCTCTCTGTTTTGCAGATATTGCGTCGCTATGCTCCCTACCAGCGGGTCGGCTGAAAGACACAAAAGTTACGTTAACTTCCGTCGCCGACACGAAGGATCAAAAGTTGTACCGTGTAAACGTTAAAGCATTTCTTGTCCTTGTATCGAAGTCGCAGCCGCGGTAATAAAATTAGGTCGAGGTTAAAGCACGGGCGTTGCGAGCTTTATCAAAATCCGCAACAGCGATACACGATACTTATTAGATGTTAATTTCTTAAATTATGTTAAATTTAAATATTCAGCCATTATTTTAAGGATATATTCTAATTCCATACTTATTCATTTCGTTAATATTATAGTACAGATCGATTAAACGATTTAACTTATGATTTCATTGTACAAATATGATCGAATAATATTAATAGTCCGCACGATTTTTTATTGCACGGGGTGTCCCTTTAAAGATTTCTGTTTTTTAAACTCGAATAATTTCTTCATTCTTTAATGGAATACTCATCCCGATACCGTCCTGAATATACGGATTAAACTTATTGTTATTTTTTTTCTACCCAATAACCATTAGATTTTAACTTGCATTTTCGTGCCGGAAGACGTCTGACTTGATAACTTTGTTCAAAGTGGTTTTAGGGCGACAATATTAGATTTATTTGATTCTTTATGAAATTTCGAGCATGACTCGAGTATCACTCAAAAATGAGGTAAAAATAATGTAATTTTTCAGGGAAAAAAGCTTGTGACTTCAGTATGCTAGATTTAACATTTTATCAAAATTGGTTGAAGATAAAATAGAAAATTTATTCGAGGGTAAAAAAGAAATCTTAAAAACACCCCTGTATTTCATCTTGCCCTTTTCATTGACAGAGTTTAACAGAAAGATGTATTAATGAAAGTATTTTTGTAGAAACAAACCTGGATTGCAATCCGTGAGGAGGGAACATATGGACAACAAGACTTTCGAAATGGTGAGGGCAGGCGACCAATTATCTTTCAATATGTCTAAGCATATTACGCCCTGGCTGTTTATGTTGCAGTGATAGATGCGTGTTCGGAATGTAACCTGAAACCGTAATTACCCATTAGCTTCAAAACGTTCTTGCCGAATCTTCAATGGCTCATAAAGATGCTTAACTTACCTTCGGTGGTTTGAAAGGGTACTCTGGTGAAAAATGTATATCCAAGAAGAAAACTCCTCCTTCGTAAACGGAACCCGGAGGTCCAAGAATAGTGGAAACCCACTCATATAAATTATCACCCTTCGGACCAGCACTGTTAAAATAAAATATTAGAAACCAACAGGTAAAGAGCATATCTCTGCTAAATACAAAAGACGTTATTGAAATGCAACAAACCTGCAATTCGGTGGAGGGTCTAAGGTGATTTCTGCCAATTCTTTTTGTATCCTGTAAAGTATAAACGATTCATTTTTACAGCTCCAAAACATACAATTTAAGTAACATTTAAGAATCATTGAGTACTAGGTGTTCGTATCGTGTCAACTTAGATTACCTTTTGGCAGAAGTTCCTAAAGCCTTAGACATCTTTGGATTTGGTTTTGCTTCCTTATTTTCGGGTTTGTTATCCGCTAGTGACGAACCGCGTCCTCGCCCAGTCCCACTAGACCCTGCTCCAGATGACATATCTCTAAAATCAATTTAAGAAATAGCTATATTATTTTAAATTAATCAAATACATTACAAAATCATAGAGTGCAAGTAGGAATACATTATTATATTATATTGCATAAAAAAATAAAATGCACTACCGAAAGTAATAATGCCCTATCTAAAAGATGTTATGCAACTAAACGAGAGTAGAATTAGTACGTCCATAAATTATATAATAAACATTTATGTACACAATTAAATATGAATGTTCTTATTTTGAGTCGAGTTTAGGCAAGCTCGAGTATAAACTTGTAATGAAATCATTAAGAATTTAAAAGAATGATCCTACTGGTATTGAAAATTTAAATGAATTAACTCAACGAGAACATCGATCTCGATTAAAATTGTAATATCATTACCAAAAAAAGTAACCAAAATGCACAGCTTTGTTAAATAACCTGGTTTGAAATATTCATAGAAAATATGTACCGTGAAATCGAACAGCTTGATCAAAGAAATGTTACACATCTTAAACACGTTAATACATGCGTTTCAAGTAATTATTAAGTCCATAGACGATAAAAACTATTAACTCCATAATCTATACGATATCTCAAACTCTCACAACAAAGACTTAAATTCTAAACGGTTTGTTGAAAGTTATTTAAAAATTTTAAATCAACCTTCACGATTCTCAAACGCATTCCATTATTAAATTTCATTACCAAAAACTTTCTTCCACTCTTCCATACTCAACCACAATACTCAACGATCTTACAACCGAGGAAACAAACGTCTGAAAAAGATCATTTATAATTTCATCCAGACATTTCAATCGAATGTTTCTTTCTCCACGATCTTCCTTGATCAAACCACGATGCTCCATAATTTCATTCCTCGAGTTTATAGCTACGGATAACTCTTACGGCGAATATCATAAAGAATTCTCAATGTTAACAAGGACATCGAATACAGAGAACTTTCGAGTATCCAAGATAACGGTTGAGAATTGGTTCTCAGCTAATAGAGAATTACGAATGCGAACACCATCGCGGTGCATTCACCCTCGTTCAAATTTATTCGCTACACCCTGACGAAAAGTCACCCAAATACATCGACTGGTAAGATGTACGGTTAATATGGAAACCAAATAATAAGCACCAGGTCGATAGAAAGTTTACCATACCCTGCAGGAGGTACAAGAGGGTAAAAGTCAAAGAAAAGTCCAAGCCACCGAGAGGTGGGACAGAAGCAGAGTACGAGCGGAGTCAAAGACAGAAGACCTCCTAGTGCTCGACTCGGGACCGATATCATTGCGAAGATCCTGAACGAGCCCGGGACAAGTGGGTCGTGGACGAAAGGACGAGGGCCCCGAGGGTCAGAGGAGCATGACTCCGGAGCGTGGCCGTCGTCGTCGCCATCGAGGAGACGGTCTCCTCTCCAAGCTCGCCTCGCTCGGCGAGTTCTTGGAGAGGAGACCGTCGGGGGTGACGTCGGGGGTGACGTCGGGGGTGATGGCGAGGGTGACGGCGGGGGTGACGGCGGGCTCCTCGGGGTCGCCGCTCGATCGCGTACGTACGTGTGTGCCGAAGAGAAGGCGGTCGGCGATGGTCGCTCGTCGTGGTTAGCCGCGGACTCCTCGGCGTCCCGGGGTATTACGGGAGCGTGGCGGGCGTGCGGCCGGTCCGTCGCGACGACGCGCCGATGGCAATCTCCGGGTACTTTACCTACGATGGCCGGGAAAATTTACCACACGAGAGGCAGGGTCACCGCCGACCGCACCGCGACGAAAAACAGTACACAAGCGCACAAAGGGACGATTTTGAATCGCCCTCTCTCTCCAAGAGCGGATCCCGGAAACCGAGGCGCCCCTGAAAAGGTGTGGCGCCCTCCGGAAGCTCCCTCGAGCGAGTGCAGCGCTTCGCCCGCCCAGACCATCTCGCTCGTTCGGCCGCGGCCAGCCGCGGCGAAAGTAGCGCCGTCTCGCTCGGGTCGCGATTGAGACGTGCACCATGGAGTACGTTTACACGTGTTATCTTATACCGGTTTTATGGCTACTGGGAGTCGGTCGTCTAACTCGAATCTAGGGAAAATGCTAAAATGAATACCTCTCGCGATCAAGTATAGCCCGCTCGAACGGTCCTTGACTACGTCTCCATCGCCCTCAAAATCCGGGATTCATTGGGTTCAAACCCAGTAAATCCGAATGTAAGAGTAGATCGAGAATCTTAGAATCTAATCTGCGACGAAGACGCCCAGAGACGTCCGATTTACTGGGCCCGGACCCGGTATATCCCGGATTTAGAAGCACGATGGAAACGCGGTCCTGTTTTCCTGCAGAATTGCTTGACAGAGACGAATTGGGAGATTGCTCCCGTGCTGCCCCCCCCCGGTGGAGGATGCGGACGACTAATGCACGTGCCACCATTAACCTCTGAGTGGCGGCACCACAACACGTTTCTGGTGAGGGCTCGCGCAATCGCGATGGCAGATACAGGGTCTGAAACTTTTGTGAGGGATCCATGACTTTTTCAGCCGGTTTCAATCATTCAATAATTGGGTATCGAACGAAATATGAGAGCTCGATGCCATTTTGGTTCTGATCTGGGCGAAGTTCAAAGAATTCAAATTTTGAAAATGTCAGGATAATTCCTAGGTGCTCACGAGTCAAAGTTTCAGAAGATTCTATCCAATACCCTTAATCAATAATGTCTTATTCGAATCAACTGATTTGAGAGGGTTTCATTTCACCTTAAGTCTCAATTATCTTCGGACCGCTTGCATAAAATATATAAAGTTCAGTTTAACGTAACATCAACAGATGGCATTACAGTAGTTATCGCATCGCCGACCGCTGCTTATGAATTCTATGCGTAAAATTTGAATTACAATCGGTACACTACAAGTTTAGAATTATCTAAATGCAGAATGAAAACAAACTTACTATTTTCAGGAATTGCAGTTTTACATTCCTTCACTTGACATTAATTTCTATGATATTTCAATTAATGATGATTAGTGCTTTAAGCTTAAAGCGTGAAAATGATAATCTAAAGTATTAAAAAATTCTGTCGTCTTATCGTTAAAATGTAGATGCATCAACTACTAAATGTGCGACATCGCAACGGCATTGTTTATCGTTCCATTATTGCCGTAGAATTATAAATCCGTTACCGGACAATTTTTGGAGCGCCATTCCATTTTCTGCCGTTCGATCCTTTGCAAACCGATAAAACGACATATCCTTAAAAAATTCCTAATTATTATAACTTCTTTTTCATTGGAAACGTTATTCTTTTTAAATATCCATCGAGAATTCGATTAGTTTTCCGGCCTTGGAGTCCGTGATTAAAAATGATCGACCGGCCTTCGGTGGGTCCTTCAGAAGCTTACGTCCTCTCCACATCCCCTTACAAATCCGTTTCGCTTTCGTCGCTTAGCGTTTCGATCGATCCGCCAATGATAAATACCACGTAGAACACGTAAAGCACAATTACAATATATTTCACAAATCGTTAAACATTCATACATAATTATATCGAATTCTCGCATATGGCGGAAAGGTGTTTTCAATCAACATTACAGAATTTCTTTAGTAGAGGGAGTGGATTATTTTTTAAAAACGTTGTCGTGTCAACGAAAAGTCTTGAACACCCAACCGGCTACGACGAACTCGAAAGTTTTTGGCCGATCGCCAAGCCGGTACTTAACTTCCCTTTAACACCTGTGCTCGTTCCGACTCTTACAATTTTCGCTACCGTTTCATCGAGTCCCTTCCTTTCATCTTCCCAACCGGTGACTGCTAGAGCCTCTGTTCCGTTTTAACCGTTTCATTTTGGAATGTCGACGTAACTCTAGCGTGATCGTATCGAGGTGCAATAAATAAATGATTTCCCATATAGACGGCCCCCTTGTCGAAAGGTATCGGGAAGTATCGGGAATATGAAATCGTGACAATCGTCAGCGAAGAAACCGTCTATACATTCCACGCCGCTACTCGACTTTCGCCTCTGGAAACATAAAAAAAGTGTAGAAACCAAGGATTCTCTTTAAAATTCTAAACGGCAAAGTTGAAGATAATTCGAGGAACTCTCGTGTCATCCTTATCGTCTCTGCTGTATGTGAATGTATGCGAGCGGATGTATGTATGTATGCATTATTATATATATTTATATGTATGTATATACTCATATACATATATACACATATGTGTACATACATACGTGGGTACGTATACCCGCGGTTGCACGTTTCATGAACCGACCGTATACATAGGGCACAGCGTACATACTATACGGTTATAGTATGTACCCTGATGAAAGCTGATGGGCCGATGCGACGCTCGCGATGCGGTGAATAAAGTAAGCACCCTCTCATCCCCTCCAACACCTTCCCTAGATCACATTTTTTCGTCATCGTATTTATATAATGTAATGTACAATATGTGTCTACATTACGATGCATGAAATATTATCCAGCGCGTATCGACGGACCGCTCCACGGATGCGAGACTGCATTCCACTTTTCACTTTCGACCTGCCCTCCTCTCTGTCCCCGGTTTTACTCAAAGTAGGATGTGTCCGGCGCGGGTGTATCGATCATTGTGTTTTACGGTTCCGATTTAGGTACTTTAATACAATTACTCTCAGGTTTTTTCCACTTTTTTCGTTTCTTCGTGGTATCTCCGTGTAAAAAGTGTAACTATAATGCTAATGTAATAATATAATATAATAATAATAATATTAATAATAATAATAATAATAATAAAGTTGCCCTCGGCAATAGTCCTGTTTTGGGCCGATCGTCTCGCCGACCACTCGTTCCCTCCAGCCCTGTTCCCCCAAATTCTCCCGGTACGACCAAACCGTTTCATCTAACTTCCGACCGCCCTCCATGAGAAAGTTAAAGGGCCGTCCGGCGGTAAACGGTCACCGCTCCTCGTCGCAGTTGGTTAACTCGATTGTTTGGGGGGACAGGTAGTGTAGTTCTGTTTTTTATGATGTTAATATAGCAACTGAGAGTTGACAGCAATGACGTTCTCAATTAGCGATTGGCATTCTTGAGTTGATTGGAAAGCCAGTCGAGGCCCTCGTAAAGTCCGTCTCCACTCGTGGCACACGTTGCTTGGATGTACCAATTGCGGTTGCGTAGCGAGTGCAGGCCGAGTTTGTCCGTGATCTCCGCAGCGTTCATGGCATTGGGAAGGTCCTGGAAGAATATATTCGATCGGTAGGTTTTTACGTTATCGTTTAAAGCGGCCTCGAACGGATACGCTTCTTTCAAGGATGGACGAACCCATGGCACAGAGGAGACCCGGCCCAACCCTTTGATGTTTAAAAAAAAAAATGTTTCTAACCAATATTCAATATATACCGCGATAAGAGGGCGTTTTGGGCGGCGCGGAACCAGTCAAAAATGACCTTGTCTCCTTTGCCTGGTGGATGGTCTGACATATTAATGCACGACTACGAAGGTGCCGAGACCATTCTTGACACTCAACTAAATGCATTTTCCTTTCATTTCTTTTATTTACCGTAGATCCGAACCATCGTGACGTAGTGTCACATATATTTAATATTATTCCCTGGCGGGAGATTTTGAAATAACAATTGGGAATGCCAGGAATGGTACACAATTATTTGAAACACGATGGTCACGGACCGTCATACATTTGAACACGAAAAAACGAAAGAAAGGTGTATTCGCAAATTTAAGAAGGACGATGCAGGTAACCCATGCACTGTAAGTACTCTGAGCAAAAAATTAGTTGCCACTAAATGCAACGGATGGCCCCGTAGTCGTTTACGTTATCAAACATCATGAATCCAGGGGATTTCTCGATGTATACTTTCATCTCTTTACAATGAACTTATCGAAACAACATATAGAATATGCCGTTCCATCCAATTATCGGGGTAACACGACACAATTGACAATATCCATATAAATGTCGGTAAGGTGGTGCGCGTTTCAGATGGTACATCCGTTAGAACGATTCTTTTTTTACCGACATTGATCAATTTCCTGACGCCTTTCACATCACCTTTAAAAAATTAATAACGGGGCTATGTTCATCTAATTTTGCGTCACCTCGTCGTTAAGGTATTAAGATGCACCTATAGTTGATAATTCTTAGGTCGCGAAACTCAAACGCACTTTATCACCGGGTCATCGTACCTAAAATGCACCGATCGACATAATTGATTACGTTTAATGACAGTCTGAAAACAAAGTCAATCCGTCACAATGGCCATCAGATTGTCGATGGAATTTCTATGATATACTAAAAATACTTCTTTCAGATTACAGAATATGGATGAGAAATACTTTTTATTAATAAATAAATGGGCCTATTTGGTTGCTTCCTTTCTTTCTGCTAAAACAAAATTGTAATGGATGAGCAATGCAAGAAGTCATACAACGATACAAAAAATGTCCTCTGAATACTTTCATATTCCTACCCCTCAATTTTTACATATTAGGAATCATATTTTGTACATTTTCCGAGTGCCATAAACTACAAAATTGGATCGCAGATAATTGAAAACCCAAATTCTTGCAGCGTAAAAGTACGTGATTAAATTAATTAAAAATTGGAATGTGATATTTATAACGATTTAGTTATTTAATGATGGATGCCTTTAACTAGATATATCGTTTGCAAAGTACAGAATAAGTTTAACAAATACATACCTGTTTATTAGCAAATATGAGAAGTACTGCATCTCTGAGCTCATCCTCTGCCAACATTCGCATAAGTTCTTCTCGAGCCTCTCCTATGCGTTCCCTGTCGTTACTGTCAACGACGAATATCAGTCCCTAAAAACAAAAGCAAGTATCTTATTAATTACTTTCTTGAAATTGTTTGTACATTTATAATAAGGTACATTATCTGTTACATATAAAAGAAATTGTAGTATCGTTATTCCGTTATTAATATATTGGCATGGAATGTTAAATACTTGTGTGTTCTGGAAGTAATGCCGCCATAGTGGTCTGATTTTGTCCTGGCCACCGACATCCCAGACCGTAAAGCTAATGTTCTTATATTCGACTGTCTCTACATTGAAGCCTGCAATAGAAACATTTAACAATATAATACAATGGCAAATCCAACGTATAAGACATAATTAAACTGTCTAGTCATGCAAGAGATTCTGAAAGAAAACAATCCTAGAAATAAATCCAAGCATATTTATTGATAAATCTTTAATATATATCGCTACTGTTTAAACTATACTGTTTTCACCAGTACCGATGATATCCTAATAAAAGATATTTAACTTTTTCAGTCATTTCTTTTGTCTTCATCAGATTACCCCTTAACAAGAATAACCACAAATACAGTACGTATTGAGAGCATTCGATAAAATTGTAAATTATGTAAAGGGAAATGAATAATAACTTACCTATAGTGGGAATCGTCGTTACAATTTCGCCTAATTTTAATTTGTACAGAATTGTCGTTTTACCAGCTGCATCGAGTCCTACCATCAAAATCCTCATTTCCTTTTTGCCAAAGAGGCCTTTGAATAATGTTGCAAACATATTCCCCATGGCTGGAGTTGGTTACGTAGGTACCTGAAAATTAAATGCACATGGAACCGATACGTCATTGCTTAGCTCATTCGAAACCAATAATGCCCCGTTTGCTTCATGTCACATCTACTCAAAAACAGCAACTTAGAAAAGAGTGTAACAAAGATCTAGGTTACTAGGGATTATTATACGAGAAGGCTTTAGTTTCAATTAGTTTAAAGAGCTAAACATTATCTTAATTGCAAAGAATGATTGTTAGTCATATTTACATCCCTGATCATGCATATAATCTAGTATAACATCCTCGACGTCACTAAAAGTTTAAAGGTTTACCTGCTGATGGCCAATAAAAATATCTTTGTAATCTATGGATCCCAAATGTATCACTTTATACTCCAATAAATAGAATGAATATATGTTTTAAAGTCATAGCTCTTGTAATTATAACAAGATTTTAAATCAATCAATAATTGTAAATGTTTTTAGTATTAGTAACATGAAGGAAAATAACAATTGTGACCATCTAAATAAAAAATCTATTACTTTGAATATTTTAAATCATACTTTTGGAATTAATCATTTTCAATATTGTATGGGAGTTCTGCTGGTAAATTACATTTAATTATATTTTATAAATTTTTACTAGGATATTTTATAAGAATATTTTATATCCATGTATGCTTTTAATTCAATTTAATGGGAGACTTAATGCACTGTCTGATGAATTGAAATATACCTTCAACTTATACAAATGTACAAGTCCATGACAAATAATTTCCACTAGTTAGTTTGAAACAACATAATGACTCATACATATGCTTACTAAACTTTGGTTAATAATCTAATAATTACATAATGAAATACATATATATTTAAAGTGATCAAAACTTGGAATTAAAACTTAAAATCTGTACAGTACCGCAGTAATATTTAGAATGACTTAACTTTGCATGTGTTAAAGTTTATTTATTCACTATTTCATTGTTATCCTTTGGTAAATCAACAGATAAACATTAAATGTTTTTCACAATAAAATCTCATAAATCTGAATGCTTTGGAAACTTGTACACTATTCGTTGCTTGGGTGGTAAACACATTACATCGCGTGTCTGAGTTTATTGTTAAGGCTTATGCAATTTACTGGTTTTAACGTTCTTTGCACTAGTATGTAAAATCTATCAAAGCATGCCTAGAAGGAACAGATTATATATATCTACTAGACATTTTAAGCTTCTAACATAATTTGAGTACTCTCGACTGATTGTTCAATCAAAGGATCCATATCAAAAGATGTATTAAAAATACTTCACATACTCATATTACAATCAATGATAATTTATATTTGTTTGTGTGATGAATATATCAAAATATTTCTTAATCAAGTTTTACTTTCAACGTTTATTGTTCTAGGAAAAACTTAATGAACAAAATAGTAACCATGTTCTCATAAATGTTTTAATCTCTTTTCAAACCAACTTTTTAAATAATTACAGGCAACGATATGCAATAAAGAAGAATTACGTTAATCTTCGCAAACAAAATTGTAGAAAAGATTTAAAATGACCTTTCATACTCTAATTTAAATTAATTTATCACATATTACGGTCCAGGATAATCTGATTCATCCGTGACTTTATTTATAACATAACATTAAATCATGCATATTTAATGATAAAGTATACAAAGAGGTCAATAAAAAAAATTAATTGCTATGGATCCTCGCGAAATAAATAATAGGAATAATACATATACAAAGTTATTTAAATAAGGTAAAGAAAAATATTATAGGTTTCAAAATTACATAAAATATTAAAACATTACCCAAGAATATTATACCTTATTAAGGCTACTACAATTCAATTGATTCAAAAAGCAAACTATTTCTTTTTCTAAAAATTGCAGAGCTATCAAGTAAACATGTTATATATATACGTGATCATGGAACAATGTAGCATCAATATGTCAACCAAAATTTCCAAGAAACAGTTTAGATTTCCATGAAACATAGTGTATCGTTCCCATATGTTTCAGATAAAACCATAAATGACGTTTTAAGTAAGAATATTAAATTTATATTATTAAAGGAATTAAACGTGCTCCAAATTGCAATTTAATGCATTCTTGCAGTAAATAACTCGAGTTTTTAACTATGGCACTATTAATTTTGTACCGAACATTATGTACGAGACATAACATTTAACATACCAACTTTATAGATATTACTCTCGAAAGATACCACCATTATTTGTTATATGATTGTAACTTCTATACATAATTTACCCTGAAGTATTACAGAATTGCCTGTAACATCGAAACACCGAACAGATAGAATTTGTAAATACCATTTAAATACCACAAATCTATAAAAAATCCTCCTACATCTACGAAGCTTTAGTCGACACGTTAGATAAATAACGAGATATCTCAAGTTGAACTTTAATGATGTAGTTTGAAGATTTGTGCAGAATTCTGCAGAATCTGAGTTTCCGAAACACAATCTCATGGAAGAATTTTTTAAGAAACTCGACGGCCTTATACACACACATATACACACAGATAATAAGCCTATCGGCAGGTGAGTCGTGGTACAAAATAACCTGACTCACCATTAACAGTAAGAAAAGGAATCTGCGATGAAATACTACGTACTTGGCAGCTAAATCCGGCAAAAAATGACTAACGCTCGGGGTGAACACGCCGCGAGTGTCCACTATCGATTCTTATTTTAACGGAACTCGGCGAATTACCGAGCGAGCGTGACCGTACGGAACGGCGTACCGCCGACTCGAAGCTAAGAGAGGTCCCTCGAAATCGAAGTGCTCGGAGCCGAGCTCCAAAAGATCGGGAGAACAAAGCTCGAAATGTTCGCGCAACTCGGCAAATGCTGTACTCGATGCACCCGGTTGTCTGTCAGCCACGACCTACTCCCTTACGAGTTCTCGCGAGTTAGTCGAAAATCTCCCTCAAATCTAGCCTCTTAGTCTCCGCCAAACGAGCATGCCTCGCTTCGCGCAAATCCACGGTTCACCGTTTACTTACGTTTCAGTAAAAAAGATTATTTTCACGAGAAACGATAAAACATAAAACCAACACTCCCGAAAAGTACCGTACGTCAAGATGGCGGACTTGGAAAGGATTTGTACCTCGTGCCACGTATGGGGCCTTTTGATGTTCCTGATTGGATAGGGCGGATCACGTGACTAACCCGCAATTTCGTTTTAATTTCAGTCTCCGCCGATAGATGGCGACACGAGGACACGTTCTCATGAATGACTGAATCATTTATACCGACCACTTTACACGGGTGTTATAACTACTGACGTTAAATGCTGTGTAAACTCTCCATTACTTTGGCTTTACCGTTGACACCGGCGAAAAACGGCGTTTATACCACGTTCAACATCAGAGCGGGATTGTTACGTATGTACATATTTACGATGGAAATTCTCCCACTTCGGTGTTTCTCTGCATCAGGACCTTTTATGCGACTTCGTCATGCAGACGGCAGACATGCACTTGCCACCTGTTACAATTTTGGGCAGCCCGAGAACCGGCTGAAAAAGCGATGAACTCCTCACAAAAGCTCCAAAACCCTGTATCTCCTCCGAAAAAAATCGCGGCCACTAGCTCGAGAAATCAATTTAAATGGAACCACCTTCGCCATCAAGCTACCGTGGACGCAGTTCGCATCGCGAAAAAAATTCACAAACATCCTATAACATATTTTAACATCTTCTACCGACAAGTGCAGAAAGCTCGATTTCGATTAACTGCCATTATGATTTTACCAAAAATGGCTGCTTCCAGGTGATCCACCTAAACCTGCAAAGGGGCACAAAACAGGTAAAACGGAACATTGAAGAAACACCAGGAAGTCGCCAGATTCTCCGAAGTGGCCCACCTAAAGCTGAAAGGGAACACGAAGGCACAAACGAATCCATTGGGAAAGCGAGAAAGGGACGGTGATACAAGAGCTAATAAGTTACGAAAGTTACCATTAAAATCAAGAATATTTCGCAGTGCATCGATCTCGTATAATTGACCCAGTAAAAATGTATTCAATTATACATTACTTGGCGTGACAAAAATCTAATATATTTATCTCACTTAAATGCGGACTCGAGAAAATTTCGTGAAAACGATAGTTCACCGTCTCTCCCCGTCAATCCTGATAAAATACGTATAAAAGTATAGGAGGGACAACGTGGCCAAATAAATGATGATTGTCCGTTCGAAAGAACGGAAGACCATCGTAGTTGCCCTCTTCTTAAGGGGCCGCTTCGGCATATAGCCTCTTCGACTTTTGAAGTCTCTTCGAGCAGAGCCCCCTACGTCTCGAACGCTTGGCAATCTCCTGATTTGTCGGATTAATAAAAAAAAAAAAAAATCACTCCGCGAGCAGATCTAAAATCTAGCAAAACGACGACCTGCGATCCGAGGATGCGCAGTCCGAGCGTATTGCACATTTATTCGATTCCCAAGCGCGGTCTAATTAATTTCAGTCCCGAAAGAAAATTTTTACAATCGCGGATATATCACAGGGTGGACATCCTCCGCGCTTCCGGAAGCGCGAACGATGGAAAATTACCCCAGATCCAGGATCTCCTCCCAAACCCTCAGGAAGAGATCCCGCCCTGGCCCTGCCTGCTTACAACTAGACATTCAGTCAAGACAACTGACCTACCTCCCTAGCTATATCTAAAAGAAAAAACACATTCGTTCCAACACACTCACTCCACGGTTCTCTCTCATTCCGCTCGGGGACAAAAAGCCTAATCCTAGGGACAGCATCCCGGGATGCCTCCGACCCCCGAGCTCAGTTCTCACACTCATACGTTCCGATTGCCATCGCCGGTTGAATGAAGGAAAAATTAAACTCGTTCACGGAATCGAAACGCGGATGGCAATCGGAGGGATTCGCGAAGTTTCGGTTTACCGCGTCTCCTGGCCTCGACCCGATCGACTCGCTCCTGGAGGAGACGAAGGGTGGGGGCCAGCAAAGAACGCGGTCACAAGAAAAGGCACCTACCGTCGTAGAGGCTGAAAGAATCCTAACTAGATTAATTTTTATAGCGCTAAATCGAGCTACGGATTCTATTCGACATTGAGAATTCATCATTTTGATAAGATCGAAAGGCCAAACCCAGCTCGCACTACGGCCCCAGGGTAGTGGAAGGCTTGGCCGAAAAAACCTGCAAACCCTGAAACCGACCCCCTCGTCGAGGCGGCGACTCTAGGACGCAGGCACATCGAAGTGCCCCCTCGACTCGGGTGTGGCTCCTCGCGAGATATTTCTCCCACATCTTTTTTAAATTTTTTATTTAATCATTCGAAAAAATTGGTCGATCCTAAAAAGGGAAATCGAGAAAAATCGTTGCGCCGCTTGGGGGCAAAAACGGTGAAAGCTAACGTACGAAACCAGAGGGCAGCACAGGATGCGATCGCGCCACCCTGCCCGTGAGCAATCTCCCAACTCATCTTTGTTAATATTAAATATTTGTATGTGATGCTAGTCAATTTACATTATATTATTAACCTCTGGTTATTTTAATTCGATTATTTTTTTTTATATAGAAGATCGATACATAAAATGTTGCATATGAATTCTGTGTGAAATCAATGTAGCGGTATTCATCACGTTTATTATTAACAACATAACCTGAATTGCAAGTTTATCGATGATATAATTTACAGCCTAAAATAAAAAAATGATTGTATCTTATTTTAATATGATTTCAGATATGCTGTATCCAGATTATTATACACTTCATAGTCATTCATGTTTAATCTGCTGTAATACAATTTGTTATACTTTGTAAAAGTTAATAACCAAAATGAGTCAAAATTTAGAAGATGCTTTAAACGCAGCCCGTAGGGCTGTTCAATTTGACAGTAATCGACAATATAAGCAGGCACTATATTACTATGAGATCGCTGCTAAATTTCTTAGTAAAATGCCAGTGGAGTCTCCTTTTGCATTAAAAGCAGACGAATACAAGAACAGAATAGAAGCACTGCAACATTTGCGTAAGTCTTTTATTAGGAACCATGTCTCATATGTCTTATTTACTAATTAATAATATATAAATAATATAATCACGTTTCTACTTTATAATACAAGGAGAACATGCATATTTTTTTTATATAACTTTATATATGTACAACCATATAAAGTTATATTTATTTATATTTTACGTAATATGCAGTTACTGAAGAAGAAGCAAAAAAGTCAAATGATGATCCCCAGAATCAAAGTGAACTACAGAAATGTAAATTTCTTTTTAATCAAGCATTAGATGCCGATGAGGCAGGCCTTAAAGACATTGCAGTGAAATTGTACACCAATGTTGCAGAAATTGGACTCGGTGCTGTATGTTTATTTTGATAAAATGAACTTTTTTCAATATCATTAAAAATGTAATAGAATTGTGGTATCTTTAACAATTCTATTGAATTCACAGCAAATAATTGATACCGAAATGAAAACCAAAGTAACTCATCTCGTGCGACTGGCGCTGGACAGGGCAGAGTCTCTCAAAGGCATTGATACACCAAAATGTGTTCGAACGAACGAACCATTACCAAATTTGCCATCGGTTCCAGAGACAGCCTTGCCAAGCCCTACGCTATCCGTGAAAGCTACACCACCTAGCCCAGGTAAGAAAGTCCGTACACACATTATACCTAGGATATAAAAAGAGACAATGTTCTATGCCGTTCATCTTGCAGGCAGGCCAAATAAACCTCAGTTACATCGTGGCAGTAGCGCTCATCTTAAAGTCGTGGGAGGTAACAGTGGTTACACGGAAGAGGAAAAAAGGGTTCTACTGCACAGTTCTCACATAAATGATAATGAATTTGTGCCTTTTATGAGTGTCGATCTTGCTGAAAAATTTCAATATGCTATTCCATTTACGGATCGAGATGGGTTACTGGAACTAGCTCCCAAGCAAAAGCCTTTTTTTGCTCACTGGTGTCGCCCGGAGGAGTTGTTTTCTGAACCGAAAATGGTCGTAGGTTCTCATGTGGATTACCATAGTATAAAACAAACTGTAAGTTTTTTCTTTCCTGTAAAGTACTTACATCTTGAAAAGTTATTACAGATTCTTTTTCACAGGTGGTCTCTGATTGTTCTTTTGTTGCATCCTTGGCAGTAAGTGCTCAGTACGAAAAAAAATTTGGGCGCCGATTAGTTACTTCAATTATTTATCCTAAAAATAGAAATAAGGAACCAGTATACAATCCATTTGGTAAGTTAAAGTTATTATGCGAGACCCGTAAACTAATTTTAAATTTGTGTTATAAAGCAAGTTAAGAAACCATATAAGTATAATTCATTCTCTTTACATTTCATTTCATTCAATAGTTGTCCTGCATATTATTCTTACATAATATTTTCTAAGAATTTCTACATGTTATTTAACATTAGGTAAATATATGGTGAAACTACACGTCAATGGTGTACCTCGTAAAGTAATTATAGATGATCTTCTACCCGTTAGTCGGCAGAACCAACTGCTCTGTTCTTATTCTAACAATCGTGGCGAGCTATGGATTTCGTTGCTCGAAAAAGCTTATATGAAAGTGATGGGAGGTTATGATTTTCCTGGTTCGAATAGTGTAAGTATCCGTTGCACTTTTATTATCGATTTATGATAAATTCTAGTCACATTTAGGAAAATCTTATGAAATATTATCTATTCGTTACAGAACATAGACTTACATGCTTTAACCGGGTGGATTCCAGAGAGATGGGCAATTCGACCGAACGATGCTGATTTTAACAAAGACAGCTTGTTTGAAACTCTTTTATTAAGATTGCACAAAGGAGATGTATTGGTTACCGTGGCTACGGAAGAACTATCCGACGCAGAAGCCGATAGGACCGGTCTTGTTCCAACCCATGCCTATGCTGTGCTGGATGTTAGAAAAATAGATGTAAGTCAATGATTATAGGTGTGGCTCTATACTTTGTAACTCCTTGTACGCCATTTTTTTATATCTAATTTTAATTGGGTATCAGGGTGAACGTTTGCTTCAATTAAAAAATCCTTGGTCCCATTTGAGATGGAGAGGGAATTACTCGGAACTCGATACGGAACATTGGACCCCCGAACTGAAGCAGTCACTTAATTACGATCCAGATTCGGCTTCACAATTTGATAACGGTATTTTCTGGATAGACTATGAGAGCATATGCCGTTTCTTCGACGTATTCTACCTAAATTGGAATCCAGGACTTTTCAATTACACCTATTGCATCCATCAGTGAGCATCGATCTCGGATTCATTTCATCTTTTTTCTTCCTTGAAGCTTGAACAAAATTTCTTGCAACAAACATTTCAGAATGTGGAAGGCTGGAATGGGACCTGCAAAAGATGCATTTAATATAGGTGACAATCCGCAGTTCTCCTTGGAGGTGCAGCCAGACGTTTCGGGAGCGATCTGGATCCTGCTAACCAGACACATTACAGACATTGCGGACTTCCGACAAAATCAAGAATATATAACGGTACTGGTATACCGAAACGACGGTAAAAGGGTTTATTACCCGCGTAAGTACGACGATACCGATATAAAACTTGGCGTAAGATCTATTTCGTCCTGACCATTCAAACCTGAATTTCCTTTATATTCCCGTTTTATTTTTGTTTTACAGATGATCCACCGCCGTACATCGATGGCGTCCGGATTAATAGTCCGCACTATCTCTGTAAAATTAAATTGGGTCCTAGCAATGAGTCTCGTTATACTCTAGTCATATCGCAGTATGAAAAAACGACAACTATTTACTACACCCTTCGTGCTTATGGAACTTGTCCATTTACTCTTCGTAAGATGGCGGAACCTTACAAATATGAAAAAGAGGTATAAACAAAGAACTAGTTGAATATTGAATTTATACTTACCACAAAAGATGCTTGAAATATTTTTAAAGTATCTTGGAATCGTCGTTATATTTCACAAACATGCCTAGGAGGTAATTGAAGTAAATAACACATTAATTTCATTAGATGACTGATGGTCAGTGGAAAGGAATTTCAGCTGGTGGTTGTGGCAATCACCCTCAAACATACCCTAACAATCCGCGATATCGGTTAATATTAGAGAGTTGTCATAATAATAATTATCTATTGATTATACTGAAAGGTCCTAAGCAATATCAAATAGGCTTTGAAATTGTTACAATGACCTTAAATGACAGTGATGCACCCACAGCATTTAAAAATAAAACATCAGGCCCTTTTCGGTAAGTTTATCTTTCTGTAAGCTCGGTAACAATTGTACAAGTTGAATGTTAATCATTTAGTATCTATGAATTTGCTACGATATGTTATATTAAACATTTAGTGACTTCTTTACAGGTCGGGATTTGTATATCTGGAGTTAGAGGATGTACCTGCAGGGACATATGACATTATTCCTTCAACATTTTTACCAGGACAAGAAGGCCCATTTTTTTTGACGAGTAAGTCATCATGCAATCTTCAACTTCAACGTATTCAGTAAATGTTCAATTTATTGGTTTATATTTTTATCACTCTGGAATCTTTTAATCGAGTACATGCAATATGTTGTAAACAATTTTTCACATAACACAACGCAAAATACGAATGATAAAATATAGTTTAGTAAAAAAAAAGGACTACAAAATTAATAAGTAGTTGCTGTGTAAATGTGTTACATTCATAGAGTTCATAAATTTATTCAATATTTTAGATATGAAGTTATTGATAAAAAAGTGATTATGAAATATACAATTTGCGATTTTGATCCTTTCTATATGCAATTTTAGACATTTAAAGTTGTCACTATAACGTCAACATGTAAATATTTTAATTACAAGTGCTTTTTGTAATAACTTTCACAGTAAGATAAATGCAATAGTTAAGGAATGTGTACAAAATGATGTAACTTTAAATGAGCATTTGACAATGTACCATAGTATGTAATGCTCGGTATAGTACTAGCCTTATTCTTGTTAAAATTGCTATTTAATATTTATAAAATGTGAACAGTGATAAATTAGTTTTTAAGGTCCTCTGACTGCCTTTTTACAACAATAATCGTTTGAGGAAATAATATTATATAAGTATATAATTTCATGTTCACGTTAACACATCAAATGTCATTTTTGTCCCTTGCGACCTATAAGTCTATGATTACAGATTGTTTGTTTTCTATTTCGTAGTTAATAACGACATTAATTTTAGTTTCATTTGATAGTGTTAATGGTCAACAAAGTATCATGCACAAAGGCAGCAACTCTACACATATCTTTGAATTATTAAATTGTAAATATGCCACTGAACTCAAATCCTACAAAATTGAAAATTTTATATAACGTTTTATTCAATAATAATAATAAAAGAAAATAATTGTTACTACATCTAAATACATACATACATCGAGGGCACTATAAGAGATATCTGCCAGATATCTGCTACTCAAACCACCAGATAATTTTATCCAGCGGATAACTTTTAACTGGAAGAGAAAATAACCAAACTGAAAGATATCGCCTAGATATCTCCTGGACAACTTTGTTGGGTTTTTATACGTAGGTGAAAAAATCGGGCATTAGTGATTTAAAACAAATATATGGATATTAAAAAACACAGAAGTGTTGAAACTGATTTGCTGTGTTTGCGAATGCCGCCACTGTGGCGGCATCAACCTCAAAGGGTTAAAGCCGCCATTTTACTTACTAAAAATCCGGGAGTGGGTAATCCAATACTCTTTGGCTAATGGTTGCTGTCTTAGGCCCAGGCAGGGTTAGGTAAGTATAATACGTCGAGTAATATACGTGGTTTTCTACACGTATATTACAACGTATAATAGTTATTTCAGAATTTAAATTTCATTTCACACAGTAGCCATTTTGCCAACACGGTGTACGCTCTGCAACATGCTCAGGAGGCATTACCGAACTATTCTCATAATGCTAACCTCCGTTTTTCTTTAAACGAAAAAATATTTTGAAAAAAGTATAAAATATAGCATATCTTAGTTTGATAAATGAATGTTTAAGTATATTCAATAATTGGAGGTTATAATAATGGATTACTTAGGTTATTCAAATTTAATTATTAAACATGCTAAGTGCCAAAGCAGCTGATAAGTTGAAGGGACCAATGGCCTCCAATGGTTCATCCGGTATAAATGTTAATTTCATTGAAGCCTCGTACTCAGGCCTGGTTCCATGACTCTAATTAACCGAAGTTAAATTAGCCTACAGTAGGTTTAAACTGGCGGTGAACTAGTTAAATTTTGGTTAATTCGAGCTGTGGAACCAGACCTTATTAGTTTATTCGGTGCAAGTTTAAGAAATTTATCTTGTAAATCGATGCTATATACCATGTGCACATGTTATGTGGGTCCCATATTTCTCGTAGATACTGTATTTTGAAATATTGTCAGAAGATAAACTGTAGGAGAAAGATGATGTTGACAATTTCTAAAAGAAGCATTGAATTTACCAGGAAGTTTCATTGTAAAAAATATGGCGGAATGTATTAAAGAGGCATGTAGAAAAATCAATGAACGGACATTAACGTACAGTCATCGTTCTTTTACAACGCATTGAAATTAACAGATGCATTGAAATTAGAGGTCACCAGAGATTGCGTTTATGAATACGTGTATCAACATATTCCACTACATGTACCTCCTTTGTTGAATACAACTTTCTTATAAGAATTATTGTGACAAAAAAAAAAGTTCAGTTTGTATGATCCACGCAAGTTTAAAGACCTTTTCTAGAGAATGATCGGTCTTACTAGCAGTGTGGTAGAGAAAATATATGGTAGTTGTTATTCGTAACCTTTGTGAAGTAACAATGGTAACTGCTGATTACTACCTACAGAACAAGTTGCAACAACTAGTTCCAAAAAATTATTAACTAAAATACGTTATATCATGTATATTAACAAAAGATGATTTTTGATTTTAGGTGCTACATTGAAAGAAGATGCATGGAAAAGGGGGACGAAATATACTTGAATTTCATTTAAGATTCTCATTAAATCCTCTTTCTCGTGGAAATGCATTTATAGTGAGTAATGCAAAGATATGTGGAGTAGATTATAATTATTTAGAATAGGTGTTAATCGAGTTAGCAGGATACCAGTATGTTCATCTAATGAAATGTTGGTCTGTTGTGATTCGAAGATTAATAGTCACAATTGCCCTGTGTTAGTGTCGTCGATCTAATGCAGCTTCCAAAATGACAACAAATTTTATTTTTTATTTTATTTCATATAAAACAGGACATGGGTATTGTGATAGCATTATTACCATTGTGTTCATCTATCTATTGTACTATCTACTCTACAAATCCTTAGGTATTGGTCCTGATAATTTAAATTAAGCTGCATGAGTGACGTCTACTTATTCTCATCAAGGATATTTAACGATGATTGTAGATTTTTTAATGCAGCCATTCATAATATATATATATATATATGTTTTGCATAAAAATTTGTTTTAAATTGTTATATATTTTTAAGATCCCTGATCCTGTTCCCCGAATTATCCGAAATATAAAGGATCTAGTGCCTAAATCTAAAATATCGATTCGGTGGCAAAACAGTTTTATCAGTGTATTACATTATAATAAAATTAACCTAACTTTACTTTCCACTGGGAGTGGCTCTAAATGTTGAGTGTTGTAAGTATAGAATGATACACAAAATGATTATTCATTGAGTTGACACACAATTGGTTTTAAATGGTCAAAAATACATTTTTTTTTGTTTGTAAATTGATTAATTTTAATACGATTGTATTCAAAACACTAGTCTAATATGGTTTGTTGTCACATCAATTATTCCATCTACCCGTAAATATTAAAAAAAAAAAAAAAAAGAAAAAGTGCTCAAAAACAAGACTACTGTCCTTCCAGGATTCTTAGTAAATTTATGGTAACAACAAAATACCAAGACTTCTGCAAGCTACATCATTCAAATTCGTATGATGATGTTTGCACAGCCTATACATTTTAGATTTTTTAATGGAATATTTAAATGTTAAGTGATTGCACTTACTATAAAACTGTAACATTAGTGGCATTATTTATTATGAATTTCCTTCTATACCGATCTAGAAATTATTGCATATCTGAAGAATCAAAAGAAATTCTGAAAACTGAATATCTAGAGTATATTATTACCATATATCACTTTTACAATTATATTGAGTCACTGGAAAGTTATTCGAGCATCGTGTATCTTTGATGTTTTATTTCAAAGTTAACTATACAGCATTAGCAGGGTATGTGCCCATGTTAAGGCCAGGATGTCTTTTGGACGTGTCCTGAATACTTCTTCTTGTACTTCAATCCAGTTATTACAGTCGAACTGGCTGGGAACGCTGTTTTACCATTAAATTTTGTGTCGGTCTCTGAAATGAAATGTAAACGTTAACTGGAAGGAAAGCTCCCTTTCATTGTTTTGATAAAGTCCTCCTGTTATAAAGCGGATAACACTGACCAGGATGGAAACGATGGTACTCGTAATTAATGTGTAGGTTCTTTGGTAAGTCAATTCGTTTCAATGTTTCTAGTGGTGTAACCGAGTCCACTGGTGTTAGATAGTACTCGCGAACATCTCCTGAAAAAATTATGTTCTATTTTTAAAAAGAACAACTTTCGGCATGTTGGCAACCTTTTAATTTATAATTTTTAAAGTACTTTATGCATTAATTGTATGATACTTTTCTTGTCTTCTGATATTAAATAGAATTCTTTTCCATACATACACTTTCCCCTCTTCGATATTATTCCATTAAGTGAATGTACGTATAAATTAATTATTTTAAAGATATTTCTCTTACTAATTGTCTCTATGGTATATAAGAGAGAATTTGGTATGCTGTGGTTGAACTCCTTTTCGCAGGCCACGAAAAACTTGAACCGCAAGATGGGATCTTTGAGGCCAAAATCATTTTTGATCGGAACACCCAAGGCTTTGCATATTTCGTTGATTTTTGTCAAAACGTCACATGGTGGTGTATAAGGTTTATAAGGCCTTAAGAACCTAAAAAGAAGAAACACTATGTCAAAGTAAATTTGAATAATCATGCCAAACGGTGGCACATATTTACATATAAAATATAACACCGATAAAGAAGCATTTGTCGACTACATATTTCAGAATGTGATAGAAACAATTTGTACCATAGCATTTAAAACATTGCCCTTCAATATTTATGCTGTATTTTCAAATCTTGTACCAGTCTCGTTATGTGCAAGGTCGTGTAGCGGAAGTTAAGCTGAATTTTTTCATTTGTAGTTGAAGTTTAGTATTGTGGAATCGGTGCAAGGAGTACTTGCGCAAGTGATCTTTACGTAATCTGTATGTTATTGGCACAAAAAGTTAAACACTAGAATGTAAAAGCCATTATTAGTTGCAGTGGTCAGTAGGTACGGTCCCAGTATAACATCTAGCCATTTAAATTTGTAATAATTTTCGCCTCGATTTTAAATGCGTAAATCATAAATAATTAAGAATAACTTTGCAGAAACGACGCATCTCCAAAACAAAAATCATGCATCTTGGTTAGCGGTACAAAAGAGGCAGGGGACACAAATGGTATAAAGGTACGTATCGTTGTTTCGATTTTTGGACTAGGGTCTTACTCCCTTTATGTTAAAGTTTAGAAAGTTTTAAAACTTTACTCGCAACAATGTATACCTACATATATACAGTTGATACGGTTAACAAGGCTGAAGTAAATCGGTGGGTTCTATCCTCAAATTTTCCTGATTATCCGACGTTTCGCAAAAATGATAGAAAACCCCAGGGTCATTCTACGAAAAAATCAGCCGCAATTCGTAATAATTACGACACATCCGTAGAAAGTGTATGAAACGCATTATTGAAACTTTTATAATAAATATTGATTATTGGACTTCCAATAAATATTCTTTGACAAGTTCTCGCACTATCGGCGTACTGGAGTGACTTTCATCGCTACGTTCTCCCGAGACATTCTCACCGAGAGTTTTCGAACTCCACGAACTTCGCATCGGGTGGATACGTGAAAATAAGAATCGACGGATCGATCATTCGGCAGATTCGGTCATCCCGAAGTCTGGGGGGTGCCCGGGGGGTGCCCGGGGGCCGCGGAGACGAGTCGTCCCTGCGGCCGAGGCAGCGCGACGGAGGAGCCGGTAGGTGGGGGGTCGGGCGCGACCGAGAACAAGATGGCCGCCGTGCGTGCCCCGTGAGGTAGCGAGCAGCGCGAATTCCGCAGTCCGGAGCAGTCCGGAGGTCGTTCCTCGCGCGTCGTGACCGAGTGCGCCCGCTCGTCCGTGACCGGCTTACCCCTTGGCGGCGATCGAGGCCCCGGTGGCGCGGTGCGTACCGCCGAGTTCCCCTAGAGGAAGGTCGTCCGGCTGGTCGTCGCGGTCGGACTCGCGTGTCGGTGCCTTGGCGTCGGTCCACGATGAGAGGAGGCGGCGCGGCGCGCTCGCCTCGGCGAGGCGCCGAGCCGGCGTAGTCGGGTCCGGGTCCGGGGTCCGGGCGTCGATCAGTTTGCCGGCGAGTCTCCGGGAAATCCCGAGGAGGCCATGCCTCGTGAGCGCCGCCATCTTGCCGTGGGACGGCTCTCGGACCGCCGAGCCGCCTCGGCGGCGGCGGCGTGACTCCAGCGGCGACCGCCAGGCGGCGCCCTCGGCGGCTGCGCTTGTTGTTGCCCAGCGGCCGCCATTTTACGGTCGCCATTGAGAGGTGAAAACCCTCCTAAATGTTCTCGAATAGTGGTACGCTCGCGACAAGGATTTCGTGCCTGATCGGTGCGCGTTAAAGTGTCGATAGTGATCAAGGCGTACCATGGAGCAACCATGACGCACCCGTCGCATCAGACCAACGGCGCCAGCTTGGAGGACTGCCACACGAACTTCTTCGCGCTGGTGAGTACCCAGCGAAGAGAAACCCCGTGGCTCTCTCGGCCACGGCGGATCCGAGAGCGTTCCTCGGGCGCGGACGCGATCCGGAGACGGCGCCCTCGTCGGCGCCCTCGTCGGCGCCCGGGACGTGCCCGGAACGTCCCCGTGGGAAGCCGAGAGCGCTCCCTCCTCCCTCTCCCCCTCTCTCTCCCGCGAGCGTTCTCCTCTCCGAGAGGCACGACGAACGGGAACTCGTAGAAACGCGAGTTGAGAGAAAGAGAGAAAGAGAGGGAGAGACGGGGAGTCGGGGAGTCGACTTCTAGAACCTCGGGGAAACGCGTGGCACGGAGATATCTAGCCGCGCGTGCACCGGAGATTTCAAGTTTGTCGTGCGTGCGCCCAATGTCATGCCTCGGCTCGACGTCACGTCGCTCCCTCTTTCTCTCTCTCGCAAGGACGTGGACGGTCGGCGGGAACTCCCGAGGAAGTCGTCCTCCCTGGCGGTGGGCGCCGACGTCGCGTCTCTCTTGCCCCCCTCCGCCCGAGCGGCCTCGCCCCCTCCCCTGCCGCAAGTCCGAAGACTTTTCCTCGAATCTGCCCGCCTTCGGTTCGATTCGTCTTGAATGTTTGATGGAGCGTCAAAAAATGAGGGATATGCCCAAACTTATATTTAGGGGTGAAATGGTCCTTGAAGGTTTTCGGAATATGTTACTGCATGAAAAGGAAAAGGAAAAGGGATGCTCGTGTCAGGATTTTTATTTGCCGTTGCCAAGAAAATAAGGTGAGCCGATCCAACGAAATTCGCCCTAATTTCGGACGATATTTCATTTTCTTGAGGTTAGCTTCGTCCAGCTATTATTATTCGGTGTACGAACGTATTGAAATGGAAGGTTAATTCGTCTCGAAAAGTGAATGACTTTGGAAGAATTGATACCCGTCTTGTCCCAATGTAAAATTTCATGGATTTGCAATCATTTTAACGGTTTTCTCGTAACATTGCCGCTTGCCAGAGAACTCACCGTTGCGTCGACTTGGAACTATATTTATTCGCCATTAGTAATCTTTTATATCCAGTATTAAGTAGTTGGAGTTAAATGGAACCTTCCGTCCAGAAAGTTATGTATCTTGGATATTACATTCACGGATACCTAGGTACCCCTGTTGGATTGAAAATTAAAAATTCTTTTAACATACGACGTACTTACTTTTTATGATTATTTACAAAAAAATGGACCACAAGCGTACGGAAAACGTATAGTCTCGGTCAAAATTAAGTTCACTGTAGAGAGAGGGTAAATCACCTCTGTTAAATCTCCGGATAGATGTTGGAAAATATCCAACTTTGGATAGGAAAGTGCTTTGGTACTCGATCGAACATCGGATATTTATTTCGCAATGTTAAAATATATTAAGAATATAAATAAATAAATAAATGTAGGTAGTCTAGACTATGCAAACAACCGAATGGATACGCACACGTAGATATGCGTCGATATTATTGCGATTTTGTTAAACGAAAACCTTTTCTTCTTTTACATTACATATTTAGTCGAGCACTGAGGCATTTTCCTATCCGAAGTTAAGTATATTCAAGTATCTATGTTGTGATTATTTGAAAAGGGTGACTTATCCTCTCCCTATATTGAATTTAATTGTTAATAAAGATGCAAGTATTTTGTGTCTCTGTAGTCCATTTCTTGGAAGTAATCATTGAAAAATAAATTCATTCGGAAAAAATAGCTAAGTGACGTGTTTTTTTAGCCATATAGGGGTAGTTCACCCACCACGGAAAAGTGGATTTATAATAAATCAATGTTCAAGTAACGTATATTAATGTAATTTCAATAAATGCTGAGTTTTTATTGAGTTTCATCGATACTATTTTTCAAGTATACAATTCAAAAAATTAAGAAACGATTCACTCCCTAAATATGAATTTGGATAGCTATAAAAACGCATATCCCTTACTGTGCAATGCTCTATAACGTATTTCAAAACGAATCAAATGAGAGGTGGCTACTTTGATTACCCCTTCTTTTTTGGAGGAAATTTTGAACCGTTTGAAGACAGGCCAAAGAAATGAGGAATTTATAAGCAAATCCGAGGAAACGTTCGACCCTCTTGTCGGAACAAGTGAAATATAAGTAGTTTTTTTAAACGCGTGATACTAATCTACTTAATTTTTCACCTTATATTGCCCAGTTTCTTTTTTTTCGACGGGAACGTCCCTACGGTGAAATATTCCAACACACTTTGGTACGGTTTTGCGGATATTTTAAATTTAAAACGAGAGACCAAGACATTCCAAGAATCGAAATCCTTTATTTATCGAGCAAACGTCGACCGCGGGAAGCAAGAGCGGAGAAAATGAATAGCAGAATTCAAGCTCGGATTGCCTTTCTTGTTTTGAAAACTCGATCGGGATCGAATAACCTGCTAGAATCGTTTTCGCGTGCTCGCAACAGAAAATCATACTCCAACCCGGTCGAGCGTTTGAAATGTCGCGGGGAATGGAAGCGGTCGCCGGTGGCGCCACCTCGCGGCGTCGTCCAGCGGCGAGGCGACGCGGCGTCGCGGCGCGCTATCCGGTAGCGCCACTCGCGCTAATAGAGAAAATTTGAGGAAATCCGAAGAGGACCGATTAGAGTTCCGATCCGAGGGTTTTCGTAACCCCGACGTGGCAACGCCGGCCGCGCGTCTTCTCCCTCCCTCCCTTGGCCGTCACGGCAGTCGGAGGAGAGATCGTCTCTCTCTCTCTCTCGTAACATTCCTTTCGCCGGCGCGCCACGAGGGAGGCCGAGGCCCGAGGAAACTGTGTCAAGTCGGGAGCGCGCTCCGATCCCTCGAAACTTCTCGCCTTTTTCCAAGCCGCGAGGGACTCCCCTCGGAGCCATCGATCCTATATGCTAACTGGATAGCCGATATCCTACAAAATGTGCCGTGACATTTTGAAGCGACCACACGGAGGTTTCCGGTTAAGGTGAAGCGACCCCCGAAAGATCCGTCGACTCGAATAAGATACTCTTCTTTTTAAAGGTATTGGATCGAAACGTTCGAAACTCTGACACACGACTCGCGATCACCTAAGTTGTTCAGATACTTTCAAATTTTCCATTTTTCATATAAAGTTTTTTGACTTAGCCTAGGCCAGAATCAAGATAGCGTCGAGCTCTCATATTTCGATCGATATGCAAGTATCGAAAGCTCCGATGCGAGAAACGAAGATGTCAGGACAATCGTACAACGATTTGAAACACTCTAGTGATCGAGAAACTCGCATTTGTTAGTATATGGATCAGCGGCCGCCTCTTGTCGATATCTTTTACGAATGGCTCGTTTGGGGTATCCGCTCCGTTTCTCGAATATTAAAGGTGAATATTTCATGTGCCGCTAGATTCGCAAAATACTTCCCTGGCAATTCCCAGGAACTGCAACGACATAAAGAAGATTCCTAAAATTGGCCAAGATGCGAAGGGAGGGACCGTAGGCCAAAACGGGCACTAGATGGCGCCACGGAGGAGACCCCCTAACCTCCTTTTGCGCGCGAACCAGCTGACGCGTTTCTTTTGTAATCGAGACTCGTCGATTCCGGTGACGTCGGTCCGATTCAACGAACGAGACGAAACGAGTATCTAGATCTTAGCGTTGCTCGACGACGCGATTTCGCGTGGGGCTTTCCGTTCGCGCACGCCGCTTCCTCCGGCGTGCCCCGTCATCGGGGCTCCGTTAGAAATCAAACGGCCGTCGTCCTGGAACGACGTCCTCTCGTGGCAAAAACGCCCGCGAGTCGAGGCGGAGGTTCAAAGGTCTCGTGAAATTTTATATCATCTTAGCGACACGATGTGCCTAATTGGCCAAAAATTTCAGCGTTCTACCCTTAATCACGGCGAGAATCCTCCGAACTAAAATATAAACGATGACCGCTACGAAATTAAATCGGGGCGTTCCATAGGAGACACCCTATATCGGCCAACCAGCCTAATGAGAATGGAGGTGGCTTTGCATCGATCCGTATACCAATACGAAGCCCTCTAGTTGTCGGCACATCCACTGATATCGTATTTGGCGCGAAACTCTCCCGAGTTTCCCGATAAGAGGTGTCAAATTAATTTACTGGAAGAAAATAATAGGGTTGATACTCATTTCTTCCATACGAAGAGGACTCGGACGAATTCAAGGTACCCCGGCGCCCTTGCGCGTGAGCAACGATACTAAATAAGTCAATTTGCGAAGGTAAACGTTTAAGGTATAAAGGGCAGAAGAGACATCATTTACGGGGAAAACGGGGCGCCGGGCATATCGAAAGAAAGGTTCGACCAAAATTATTTTCTTTCGGTAAATTAATTTGACCCCTCTTATCCAATCTACGGTTGAATGACGCGTCGTTTTGAGGCATGCGCAAATACAACGATACCAGTTGACGTGCCCATAACTAGAGGCCTACGTCCCGCAATGGCGGAAAATGTTACGGAATATCGGCTATCCAGGTAGTATACGGATCGGTGATTTCGTTTACCTACGTCGATGAGGTTTCTCGACGTCTTTCGTATCACTTTACGGAAGAGAAGGGATCTTGGAAGTGGCGAAGGAAACGGAAGGGCCATGTGCCGGGACGCTACGCCTATGTGCGCGCGCAGCTCGCTCCGCCCGGCCACGGTCGCGCCTTCCTCGTTCCTCCGCTGAGTGGGGGACGTCTGGGATGTGCACCCATCGGCGTTGCCAGGTCCGGGGAGACTTTCTCAAATGGGTGAAAATTTTGTCCGAACTCCGAACAAAAGAATCGACCCGGATGCGTAAGCGTATCCCTTATCCGTAAATGCTAACCGTGAGGTCTCGATTATCGATCGTTAATCGAGGGCCGGTTAAAGTCGCGTTCGTTCAACTACCCCCGGGAATTGAAAACACCCTCCGGATCGGTCGGGCGGGCGACGCCGAGCTCAGGGAAATGCCTGAAATCCACGCGACCCTAAACGGCGGCGGCGCGACGCGTGCATTAATTATCGACGGTCTAACCTCTCCTCCCCGGACCCGGGGAACGAGTCGATCGTTCGCGGTCCGTTTGCCCCCGACTCCCGACCTCCGCCCCTCTCGCGACGGGCGGCCTCGAGAAATCGATAATCGTTTCGGCGCGGCTTTTTCCAAGGGGACGCGCGAGTAGGAAACGGCAGAGTTTCCCGCCGAATGCCCGCCGAATGCCCGCCGAATGTCCGCTTATATACGTTGCATACGTGTGCGCGACCAGGGTTCGGTAATTTCGCGTTTTTCCTTGTTATTCCGTACCGGAGAAAATCGTAGAAAAGCAATAAATTACATTTCGAATGTAAAGAATGCTACGGATGGACGATGTCCGGCATCCTTTAGGTTGTAAACGTCGGAAAAGGTGAAATTGTCGTTCCCTGAGTCTTCCCCCTCAAAATGCCTATGAACAAATTGTATAAAAATTTAAATAATATGGGGGGTCGGGACCTTCTTTGTAGCCTCCATACTCCCGTTGTAAAGTTTGAAACGATTCGGTACTTCCGGAGAAAAGTTTCATAAACGCGTCCTCTTTGACGCCACCTTCGCATCACCTTAAGGTGCCGAGAAAGCGATCTCCGAGGAGTTAAATTATGTAGAAAACGTTTCTTTTCGATGGCCACGTTAACGCATATTTGTGGTATTTTACGCCCTTTGAAAGCTTGGACTGGCGGCTAAATTCCACGCATGGCGCCCTTGGTCGACTAAAGTACAGCGAAATAAGTACAACGTGGACGCTGCAACGTCGTTCCGTAATTATATTTCGTTTTCCCGGTAGCGTCGCGTTTGTTCGCGAACCGTCAACCGCCATTAACCCGCGCAAATGACATGCCCGATAGAGGTCGGTTCCCGTATACGGAACCGTACCGAAAGCTTCCATTCTCGTTGACAATTTACCAACTAATCGATTGAACGCCCGAGGAAACGGTCGCTCCGTCGAAAGAACGGCGAAAGGTGGAAAAATGGCGACCCCCGCCTTGTTTTCCGTTCGTCGAGGTGCCTCAAACGAACATGGGTGCACGCTCGATGGAAAAGAACGGGGGAAATATCGAGGCCGTTCGTTTCCGCGGAGAAAAGTGACGGGGGGTAACCGGGAGGGAAGAGCCTTGCGTCGTGCCGTGGAATCCGGTCGGTTGGACAATTTTTCCAGCTAAGCCCTAACCCAGTGGTTCTTAACCTCCTTCGAGTCGCGAAACCGACGAGGGATCGTAAATATCCAAGGAAAGGGCCGAAATGTGCGCGGAACGCGTTACGAGCTAGCGCAAGACGAGCCAAGAACCTCTGCTCGCGCCGTCGCGTCTTCGACTGGCCGTCACGAGATGCGCGCGTATCGCCGAGTTGTCGGATTACGCGCGGGCGATGCGCGCGCCTCCCTTGGACCACGGATACGTAGACCTCGCTTTGCGATGGAAGGGGTAAATTCCGTGAGCCAACGGCACGAATCGGCGGGGTGCGACCCAATCAGATTTTAAAACCTGTACGCGTAGACCACCTTGCGGGGGAAGGGATAAACGAATGTACCGCGTGAGCCGACGATTCATCCACGTGGTTAACGCGAAGTGAAACACGTCGAGAATGTAATCAACTTCGGTGAAAAAAGATTCCTCTAAATACCTACGTTGCCGACGTTCGTATTTATATCGGCAGCCGGATCGATTTATATTGGGTATTGTCCTAAATCTCGGACTCCGTGTGTCGTTTCCGTACAATAATTATAAAGAAATCTCCCGGATTCGTGGTTTTCGTGTCCTAATTGACTGCACCGTGTCGCCCTGCGCCATCGAACGGTTTCGTAAACGAAACTCCTCGAACCGGAATGGAAGACGACCGAGTTTTCGGTTTACTCCGCGTTTCGAAGGTCTAAAGGAAAGAATAAAGGGACGGTAACTCCCCGGGGCCAGTTCCCGGGAAAATGCTCGCGGAGCTGGTTTTCCAGCTCCCGAGGAATAAATGACGATCTCCGTCCCTTTCGTCACATACGGCCGGCGGGTCGCGGAGTGACGAGTCCGGTTCCGCTGACGGTAAATGATCTTTTCCGCTCTATTTCATCGCTGAAACGGACGAGTTGGCTTTGGTAGCAAACCACGGTTTTACCCACGAGCCTGGAAACTTGACCAAGTTCTCGTGGTGGCGATCGCTTCTCGATCCCGGTTTTCTTATCTTACTCTCGGCGCTGTGACGAGGTACCGTCGAGCATAACCTCGAAAAGTCCCTTTTCGCGGGCCAGCGCAAGAGGTACGGAATACTTACTACGCGATGTCATAGAAGTAAACATTTCTTTGGAAACGTATTACAAACGTGTACACATTTGCCGGTATCGGTTATTCATTTGAATGGACCGCAACGGTCCATTTTTGCGCACGATTCTTCTGACCTAAATATTCCCACGTTTTAACGTTTCGGATCTCCGGGACGTTAGCCTTAAAAGCGAGGAAGACGAGGTACGAGTTAAGAATTCACTTCGGTTTCGAATCCGTTGCGTTTGCAAACGTTTGCAAACGTTTGCAAAAGAAGACGGATCGAGAGCGCCGAATTCCTTTCCGGCGTCGGCGTCGGCGTCGGAGTCGGAGCTCCAGGGGAAGGGTCGAAGGAGGGCGGACTCGCCTCGAGAAGAAGGGGACCGGGGCGACCCAAAACGGACGTTCCCGGGAGATCGGCACGAGCGCGCAACGAGATAGCCCGGGCTTCCGAAAACTCGAGGCAAGAGGTCGCGTGTCCTCTCGTCCCGTCGCGGATCGTTGCTTCCCGTCGGTTCCCATTGGTCCCTCTTGATTTCCCGGTGCGCGTGCGCCCTGCGACGGCGGATCTCAAATTTCGTCTGCCCCCTCCTCCCCTTCGGGCGGATTCGCTTTCCGCCTTCCGGTCGCCTTCCGGTCGCTTCCGGTCGCCTGGGAGAGAGAGAGAGGCGCGCTATCGGGGTTAGGTTAGGAGCGAATTCCGCGTTGGGAGCCACGCGGGCGGCCTTGCACGTCGCCTTGCCTGTATCGATCAGCGGCTTAACCGCCCGCCCGCCCGCTCGCGCCTCTTTCCAAATTTATCGCCCGGTCCTGCCTACGGGGTGTCCCTAAAATGGGTCGGTCAACGGTTAACTCCCGGATTCCGCCGAAGACGACGACGTTTTTATTTAACGGACCGCGAGAACTTCCCGCTTACTTCGGCTCGTGGTCTTCGTCGCTGTCGATTTCTTCCGATTCGGAATCGTTCTTCACGGTACGCGAGGAAAATTCTCGTCCGGGACGATGTCCGGTAACGCTCGCATCGGGTGATCGTGAGTTAACGTTTTCGCGATGCTCGCCGTGACGCGACGAAAGACGTCGACCGAAGTGCCGCATCCGCGTCTTTAAAATCCGACGCGGCTCTCTCCTCTCGTCTCGTGTCGCCTTCCTTCCGCCGGCCTTCCGCCGGCCAGCGATGCCTCTCTAACGGAACGGGAGTATCGTCGCCTTTATCATTATAATTGTTCTTTGAACGACAAGATATTTCTCTGGCTCGAGGATCCTATTCTTCTCGGTGCGCGTTAAAGATATGCGAAACGCGGGTTAAGAACCACTGCCGGAGAGGGTAGCGGACGTGGGCGAGAGAGAGCGAGGGAGAGCGAGGGAGAGCGAGGGAGGCGGGGAAGGGGGAGGAAGGATAGGTCGACGGCCACCCGTGGGAGAGCCGGGAGCCCCGGGAGCCCCAGGAGGCAAGGGGCACGAGGGGGGTCCATTGGCGGCGAGGGCGCCGATCTCTGTCCCAGTGGATGGTCTGGATGGTCTGGATGGTCGCTACCCCCAAAATAGCCGCAAAATGGCAATCGGTTGGACGGACTTTTATCGGCGCCTTAAATTCGCTCGTTGGGGCGCACAAACGGACGTACCGCTCTCCATACCGGAAGCGTCCCTCGTCTCGGTCGCGACAGGTGCCATCGGCGGCCCTCCGATTCCAGTCGGTCGACCGCGACTCCTCCCCTTCGAGGAGAAGGAATTCCGTCCAAGACCGAATCGAGGTAATCGTTCGTTCGATAATTGTTGTAACCATTTTTTTCACGGACTCGGCAACGTACCGGGAACGTAATAATGGAAATTACCGTATTGCCCCGATAGGATAACTTATCGAGGATTTGTGAATTCGTAATCAATGCATTCGATATACCTTTTATCCGAAACGACGTTTTCCTCCGAGGTCGGTAGAGCCGCTATCCGAGTTCGGGAATACAAGGGATCCTATTCGAAGGGGAGAAACGGAAACTCGCGCATCGACTCGCAGCTTTAACGCGCACTTTAAGGGTAAACCGTAATTCGGGGGTAACGTCAGCCATACGAGGTTACGGGGGCGTTAAAAGCTCGGGGTGCTCGCCGACCGCGACCTAACCTCTCGCGTCTCCGCCTACCCACGTGCTCCTTCTCCACCACGTGCGTCTTCGCCACGTGACCGCCGACGTCATTCGCGTCGGCCGATCGATCCTGCCCGAGGGCCGGGGTCGCCGTGCGCCTCCACTGCGCGACTCTGCCTCCTCGAATCGGCGAGAGATCCCGGACTTTCTAACCCCACCTCGTCGGAAAAAAAATAGTCGGAAGCGTGGCTCTCCTGCTTCGCAGAGAGTTCGGAGTTTAAGTGGATCTACCCAAGTGACGAAGAGTCTAGTTTTCCCCAGGCTTGTATCGGCTCGTGTCGGCTCGACTAACGGACAAACGTTGGCTCTTTTCAGACGGACCTCTGCGGCATAAAATGGAGGAAGCTCGTGTGGGGCGAGGCGAGCGGCGGGTTCGGGGGCACCCCGCTCGAGGACCCGGTGCTGTCGAGCTTCTCGCGGTGCCTGGCCGGCGACATCCTCTGCGTGTGGCGGCGGGTGGCCGCCGCCCCCGCCCCCGGCTCCGGCCCGCCCGGGGGTGGCGCCTCCGGCGGGATCTTCGACCTGGGCATCGCGCCCTCCCCGGCGCCCCCGCCCCTCTCCCTCACCGCGGCCAAGGAACTCTGGATCTTCTGGTACGGCGAGGAGCCCGACCTCTCCGGCCTGGTCTCGCCGGAGCTCATCGCCTGCGGTAAGTCCTCCTCGGACCGCGGAGACACGGGGCCCGCCCTCGCCGCTTTCATCGATCGAGCGGCGGTGCTCAACCCGACGCCCGGTGACGATGCGCGAAACTTTATAATATAATTTAACGTTCAACGGAAAATGGAGAGAGCGATTCGTTTTCGTTAACCGCGTCCGAAAGGTAACGGTGGATTACGATTTCGTAAAACGTCGTTCCGTCGTCGTCCCGAACGGCGCGTCTCTTGGGGGTTCACCCCCGCGTCACGTTGGAGAGGAAAGGGCGAAAGCGTTACCCAACGAGGCGAACCACGTGGTCGAACGAGAAGTTCCGAGTCCGGTCCATGGATCGAGGAACGGTGGCGAAGTCCTCGTCAAAATAGGTTACGATCCGCCTAAGTGGCGCGCGCCCGGAGTCGCATAACTTCCGCGAGAGCGCGCCTCCGCGCGGACGCGACCTCGTGTTTACGTTTGCCAAGGTTTACGCTTCCAAGAATCTTCTATCACCAAGTTCATTGCCTGAGTGCAACTTTAGGGGGCTACGAACGAATTTTTCTTTTCTACGTTTTTTTAAAAGCCCGGGGGAACGTCGCCGCATCGTGGATTCCTGAGAATGGCCGATTTCTCGGCGCTTAAGAGAGCCGAGTTTTAGACGGGAGGAAGCTAGCACGGCGGCGCGAGAACAAAACCGAGGGAAAGCGTCGAGACCGGCAACAACCTCGGGATTCTAGAACTTTTCCGTTTTCTCGGTCAACCTCGGAGTGCCGCTCGCGCTCGTTTCCCCTCGTTGCAACGATTATCCTCCTGTATGTAGGGTTCCGGGAAAAAAAAGAAGAAGAAAATGTCGCGACTAGCCGGTCTTCCCGGCCGCTTACGTAGTTTTACTCGCGTTTGGGGCGTGCGCCCGACACAGCGAGTTTTTGACATAAGCGCGTATTTGCAGAGAGCGAGCAGGGGTCTTGGGAGAGCGGACTGTCGTACGAGTGCCGGTCACTTCTCTTCAAGGCTCTGCACAACTTGATCGAGCGGTGCCTGCTGTCCCGTGACTTCGTCCGCCTTGGAAAGTGGTTCGTGCAGCCGTACGACGGCTTCGAGAAGCATCGTTGTAACAGGTACGTCTTGGGCCGAGCATCCGCGCTCTCCACCGAAGGGGAGGAACTTTTTCGGACTCGCGTCTTTCCCCGAAAAGAAAGAACCCGGGATCTTTGGTCGACATTTTATCCGGGCAGATCGAGAATCCAAGTGGAAAGATTTCTATTTGGGGCTTCGGACGATATTTCTAATTTAGCCGGGACGTACCGCTTTAAGTAAGTGGCGTTCCGTATGGCACCCGTCCTCGCGGCCGAATCGATTTACGTTGCGAGCCACTAAGTCGAAGAGTTTCCGTTTATTTCCGTTCGAGTTGACTCCACCGAGCCGAAGTCGGTAGCTTGGTTGTGCTCTAAGAAAGCGTTGCGTTTGCAGCAGTCATCTGTCCTTCTCCTTCGCGTTCTTCGTCCACGGGGAGAGCACGGTATGTGCGAGCGTCGACGTCAGGCAACATCCCGCGGTGCGCCATCTGACGCGGACTTGCCTGCAGCGGACCCAGACCACTCAATCCGGCGTTAAAGGTACTCTTTTGCATTACTCGGTACCGACCCGTCTTTTTTACGGTCGGTCGCGATCAAGTCACTCGAGTTCCCATCTTCCGTCCCTCTTTGGGGTCGGCACGCGTGCACCCTCCGTAGCGTTTACTTGTTGCACGCCCTGTAGCGTACCGTTGACACGGAGCAAATAAGCAATAAGCTGAAAATACCTGCGGTGCCGTCACGCGTGACCGAAATAGAATCGTACACGGAACGAGTCGGTCGAAATTACATTTAGGGATCGTAACGCGGAGAGAACTTTGTGCGTATATTTATATCCGAGTGTTGGAGGTTCCCACGGTATACCCGTACCACTTAATTACGAAAAACAATACCTGGGGTTCTTCGAAACTCCCTTTCTGCCTCTTTCCCGGTGTTTTTATTTACCGAAGTTATGAGTGGTATCGAGTACTACCGTACGAACGCAAATATCGTAAATGTATGCTGCATGTATATGCACCGTCCATCTATATTGCGATGGTTCCAATTATTGTATCGAAACGCGCATCGCTCTTTGAAATGACATCGAGCCATTTTTACTCTCCCAATGCGCTCGCCACGACGGAGCAACGATTCGTTCCCACGACTTACGGTCCAAGGGTTAACTTTTCTTAATCCACGCGTAACGATCGTCCGGCGCTTTTCCTCAGTGATCCTGGCGCCCTACGGCCTGGCCGGCACCCTCACCGGTCAGGTGGGCCGCGTGGACGGCCAGCTCCTGGAGGAATGGCGGCACTTCTACCCGATCAACGGCGCCGCGGGTGCCGCGGGCGCCGTCGACTCGGGCCTGCCGCCCCTGGTGGAGGTCCTCGTGGGCGGGGTCCGGATGCGCTACCCCTCCTGCTACGTCCTGGTGACCGACATGGACGACACCCCGGGTGAGGCGCCGCTCTCGCCGCCCTACAGCCCGGCGAGCTACGACCACCCGCTCTCGACGCAGCGCGACACCCGGCCGGCCACCGAGCTGCCGGAGCGCGTCTGGGCCGAGTGCTCCCTCGCCAAGCCCGGCGAGGCCAGCCCCGAGCCCGGCACCTGGCACTTCGTCGACCCGACCCAGAAGTCTTCCTGCACCTGCTCCAAGTGAGTACGGCCCCCGAGGTCTTGCCTGCGAGTCCGACGCGACGCGCGCGGGGACGACGCCGACGCGATCTCCGAGTCTTTTCGCTCGAGTTGTTAAGGGGGATGCGACAGTGGCGTTACGGAGCTTTTGTTTCTCAAACTTTTCGCCGAATCCTTTCGAACTCGGAGGCTGCAAGGAAGGTCTCGGTTCCCACGAAATTTCAATTTTATCAAAATCAAATTTAATGGGCGTCGGGACTTTCTTTACGGCCTTCGAATTCACGCTGTAAACTTGGAAACGATTCCGTGCATCCACTTCGAGGAAAAGTTTCACGTGCGATTGACTCCTCGGATGCCACTTTCGCGTCCCCTTAAGGTGGCCTCGAGCCGTTATGTTCGAACGGGACACCTTTTTTAAGGGCATGCCACGGAACTGGCTGGAATTTTGCCACGTGATTCGCGAGGAACGTTCCGATGCTTTTAACGTTTCGATCACAAAAAAATATTGATTGGACCCAATTTTGTTTGAGGATCATGACGTTGGAAGTGTCGGGAGGTTCCTGGGCCAATTGCGATGCCGGATCTTCGTTTTTTATTTTTCTGTCATTCCGAGTTTGTTATGGAATGAATAATTGTCGAGTAATGACATTTTCGTTAGAGAAGCGGCCTCGCGGACGACCGTTCCAATCTCAGGACGAAGAGGTCCTCCTTCCTTCGTCGTCCCCGTTGCGTCAAAGGAATGTCCTCCCTCGACTAGTCCCTCCTCGTCATCGTCGTCGTCTTAGTCGCCGGTTGTAGAGTTAGCGGTCTATCCGTTTTCTTCCTCCTTTTTTATCTGGTAGAGGCATGTCTCGAAGGTAGCGTAATAGACTTTGCTTGCCGTAAAATGAAAGTCGTCCGCGATCTCGCTTTGGAACGAGGAAATGGATGATTCTAATTTACCAGAGTTTCAAATAGAAATGTGCAAACAGAGTCACGTTTATACGTATGTGTAATGAAAAGGGTAAAATTTTAGATACAGGAATATTTTTCTCCGTGTACAGCTAGGTGTAGATTAAGCATTTCGTTGTCGCAGCTGCATCATGAGCACGTGAAATTACCCGACGCGATTACGAGTAGTTTGGCAGCGGCTGACTCAGTATCTGCATGTAACTCTATGATTTTGCCTCTCTGCGAAATTAAGGCTGATTGCTCGGTTTATTTCGGATACCATTGTTTCCTAATTCCTTATTGTTTGCCTTTCGAAACATCTAAACGTCTTTAAAGTGACGCCAACCACAGGTGTTTCCCTTTCACTCGAGATTATTCTTCCTTCCGTTCCTTTCTCTTTTTCAGAGACGCGGAAATGTTGTTAGTCATTTTGAGGTACCGGGGTAGAGTCCCAAAAAAGGTTCCCTTTAAAGTCACCTTTCCTTCCTTTTATTAACACCTCTGTATGCACTTTCTCCAATATTTCAATGCAATTTCAATGCAATTTCTCCAATATTTATACGACGAAAAGAATTAATAAATCATCTGGAACAACGCAAGGCAATGTAGAATGTTAACCGTTTTATCCATTCGAAAATGTTACATTTTTTTATGCGTTCCTTGCAATAGCGTCCGGTGATCCACTTTACACATTTAAAGCCCCCTGGAAATGAAACATGCATCATCTGCAAAAGTATGGAACGTAATCGATAACGAGGACGATTACGGTAACTTTTTGGAGAGTTGAATTTCAATATCTCGTAAATTAAAAGATGAGAAATTGAAAGAAATTTTTCTCGTGTCCAACTTTGTCATTTTTGGGGACAGCAAAGTACCGTTGATTTTATAGTATCCATTAAAATATTATCGGTTGTCCATTACGGGAGAATAAACCCGTATTAACGGTATCGACCATCGTTCGTTCGGTTACAGCGAAATACGGTCGTTCGACTTGAAATTGACCAAAACTTTCATCTATCGGCATCAAAAGTTTAAAATTGATTCTAATTACGCGAAGCATCCTCGAATGAAATAGTTACGTCGAATTGGGCAAGTTTAATCTACTCAGCCGCGATAGTTGAAACGTACGTTCTTTGTGGCTACACGTGCTGCCGAGTTCTATGCACCTCTTTCGTGTGGTAAGGACCGCAACCACGATGACGTCCCGAAATATACGTACGCGTCGACGAATACGAACAGGGTCCACCGTAAGCTAGTGATTTTGAAAGAACTCGATTAGAGATTGCCCTTGTCCGACGACACGTTCGATGACGAGGATGACGATGGTAGCGGTGGTGGTAACGATGATGGTAACGATGATCGAATAAAATGCATTAAGAGAAAAAGAGAGACCAACTCTCGGAAGTGCAGGAAGAGACGCTAAACCCGTCGGTTACAGGTGGTCGACCCCCGGGGGTTGGAAGGGCCTGACCTCTCAGGCTCAGAGGGTAGAGAAGGGTGGAAGGAGGGCCGTACCTTTCCACCGGCGCTCCACCACCCAGTGGGACGCGGGTCCCTCCGCCCCTGCCAATGGCCCAAGGTGGGTAACGACTCGCTTCACTTTTCCCACCCGACAGGCTTCTTCCCCCAAATTTCCCTCTCGGGGATCGTCGCTTCTTTCTCCAGACTTTGGGTGTCCGGTCGTGGTTAAAGTAAATCAACGTTCAGGGTAGGCCCGACCCCATGAAGTAGGATAGGGAGAGACGTCACGCCAATGGTCGGTTCCACCGAAAGTGATCCCAGAATCGGGATCCAGGATCTCAGATTTTCGCTGATCTAACGACGCGAGTGCTACGCGCGAAACATGAGGGAACTCCGATCCTACGTCACCGAAACATTTGCTACCGACGTAAATTATCTAAAAAGTTTTTAATGTTGCAGTTAAGGTACGCAAAGCGAAACGATAATCCGCGCATGATATACGGAATGTGATGTTCTTAACGCGATAAAGACTAAATTAAAGACGGACGATAATTTTGTATTGCAAAATTTCATGGAGGTGGCGCTCTCGGCCCTAGATCGGAAAAAATCTGAAAATCTTGAACCCTTAAAGTAGAGACGATTTCAATACGTGGCGTTGTATCTCCTTATCCTACTTCGTGCTCGACACGACGACTCTTGAACATCGATTCGACTTTGGCGGCCGTTGCGTTTACAGTTCATGCCCCGTTTGGTCGAAGCCTTTTACCCTCCGCATCTTGCCAACCGTTTAAAACCCTTTGCCACCATTGCCGCGACTCACAGCTCACGCCCATGTGGCCCCATGATGTCCAATGGTATCAACTAAGCATCTATTCGCCCTCATTGCTTCTAATCTCTTCCTCTCACGGCGACGTCATAATTAACGTTCACCGATCACCGCATACTCGTCGACGTAATCGAGGGATAACAGGGGCATTTTTCGGACACTTGATGAAATTCTCGCACCAAAGAAAAACAATAATACCGCTACAAAGACGGAGCGGCGGAAGAAGTTATTGTCTTTCCAGTGAAGAAGGCTTAACGAATCGGTATACGAGCTGGTGAATAAATTACTGAATAAACAAACCTATTTGTACATAAAAAGTAAAACGGTCAAGAAGTACTGGCCCTAAATATATGAGCCATGGTGTACGTATAAACGCATAATGAGAAAGGTTGATCGATTTCCCTCCTCAAAGTACGGCTTTAACTGCAATCTTCGCTTCGTTTACGAAAATCTAAAGTTACCGTATCAATAGTTTTTTGACAATTTGCGTTTAAACGTATACGCGGGAAGGTGGTTACCATGTAACGTTGCAAAAAATGCGATACTTCCTAGGACAATACATTGCAATCATTTTCTAATATGGCAGCCATTTAAGGCGCGCGCTATTTAAAAAGATAAAGGGGTACGAGTACCTTTTAAGGTACATGATAACCACAAGTCGTTACAATCTCCACAAGATATGTCGGTCATGATACTTGTACCTTATAAGGTACATAATAACCACAAATCGTTACAATCACCACAAGATATGTCGGTCATGATACCCGTATACTTCTTCACACATCCTTGCAAAAACGCTCAATTAAACGCGTTGAATTAGTCATGTTGCTAAATCCAATAAATTTTATTTGATTCAAGATATTTTTGGTGAAATCAAATATTCAATGAATATGAATATTTTTCCGGTAATTAAATGTTACCCGTTTGTTTAAATCAATCATTCGTGTTGCAGACTGTCAACTAAACCGGTCGCTGCGTAATCAAAAGTTGTAAAAGTCAGGATTTTGGGCCTGACTTTCCTGGGTCCTTAAATTTTGCACCATTAATTAACTGGTCATTAACTGCATTGCATTCGAAATTCGTTACCATTGCTTACCTTTGTCGGTACTTCTGCATGTGCACTTTATTACCTCCATTCTTTGCGAATGTCTTCTAGCTTTCGGACTTTCACAGGATCATCAAATCGAAAACCTCTCAGCAGTTCCTTGACCCATCAAATTCATCCTTTTCCTTGGTTCCAAAACTTTCCTTTTTTTTTCCTTCATGAACCGAGTGGTTCACGAAAAAAAACCCGACCTTTGCTCTTCATTGCTTACTAATTATGCAATTATCAGTTAGGTCATTACGGCCCATCGCTTTCTAATTCTTTCATTCTCATTTAATTATGGATCATAGATAATTCATAAGTTAGCGTTAAATTGTACGTACGATCGAGCATTTATCATCAGGTGAGTCGACTAAATGGCTCAATTTTGACATTACATGGCATTTTCAAATTTAAAAGTACACTGTTAAAAAAAAATATTGAAATTTGATACGATTTGTTGAAAATTTTATTCACCTTGATATATTAATTGTACGACATAATATTTATGTAATTTAAATACGTACAAATTTAGAACACGAGGGGGTTAATCTTTGTATCCAATTCAATCATTTTAGTACAATCTTATGCATCGATAGGGCATGAATTTTATAAATATTTTTAACAGGGTAAACTAATTCGTTCGTAAGGCCCGTTACGCACGCCTCGTGTATCGGTCGATGGAATTGCAGAAAATTTAGTAAGGCGCCGATCGGTTGACCAGTTTTTACCGTTATGCTTCCGATTACCGTCATACGAGATATCCGATACCGCTTTAAGGCCGATTCGGATCCGTCCGCTTGCGGATACGTCACGGATACGGAACGGACACGGAGCGGACACGGGACGGATACGGGGAAGAATCGGCCTTAACAAGGAGCAAAGTTTGACAGCCGATCGGCCCCCGAGGGCGTGTCGTCGCCTTCCGGAGGAAATAACCAGCTTCCGTCCGGCAGGTCGCTGCCGAGCAGAACGGAGGCGCCCGGGACCCCGCTGGGCGGGCCGCCGTCGTACTCGCGGGGGCCGCCGACGGGCGGCGACTGCCTCCCGGTGCCGTCGGCCGGCTCGCCGGGCTCGCCAGCGCCCTCGCCGCTGCCGACGCCGCACTCGGAGCCGGCGTCGGTACCGCCGGCGGACCCCACGATGCCCACCCTGAGCCCGCAGCCGCCGCCCAGCCACGCGAACACTGCCCCGCCGATGACGCCGCCCCAGGGCCCCAAGTCGAGCGCCTCCTCGACGGCCTGCCATCCGCACTCCTCCAGCCCTTCGCCCGGCCCGGGCCCCGGCCCCGGTCCCGGTCCCGGTCCCGGCCCCGGCCCAGGTCCCGGTCCCGGTCCCGGTCCCGGCCCCGGCCTCGGCCTCGGCGCCGGTCCCGCCCTGAAGCGGCCCATCCTCGCGTCGCGCGAGTACGAGGGCGCCCTGCTCGAGGACGAGCAGCCGCTCTCTTGGCTCTACGACTACTCCACGCAGGAAGCATGGCTGAACCATCCCGTCAAGCGGTTCAAGGGCGCGCCCACGGCGCCGGCCAACCTGAGGCCCGGCAGCCTGTACCCGCCCTGCGCCGCGGCCTCGGCCGCTGCCGCCGCCGCCGCAGCAGCGGCCGCCGCGGCGACCGCCGCCACGGCCCAGCACCATCTGCAGCCCCGCACGCCCAAGCTCGAGATCAAGCAGGAGCCCAGCGTGCCGCTCGCGGTGAGTAGGCGCCGCCTCGGTTTTTCCCGGCTTTTCCCGGATGCGGAGTTGCGAAATTCCGGGTACGATCGCGGTCGGGATTCCGGAGTGCAGACGCAGGGGGCGCGACCGGGAGGATTCCAGCCGATCGTCCCCAAGGTCGAAGAGATCGAACGTTGGTCTCGTTGCAGGGCGAGGGTCCGGGCGGCAGGACGGACCCGTACGAGTTCGACGCGGCCGGCGAGGACAACGGCGGCACCGGCGTGGACGGTCTGCGGCGGCAGAGGGACGACCCGCCGAAGCCGGGCTCTCTGTTCACCAGCGAGGGCTTACAGGCGTCCTACAAGGACCTCGACCAGATCTTCGACAACTCCGACCCCGACACGTCCAGCGACGAGACCGTAAGTGCAGCTAGGAATTTTAGGAAACCTCCGCGGCCGAGGTAGCGCGTCGCTCCCCTACTGACGCTTCTCCGGATCCCGACACGCAGGGCTCGTCGCCTGAGAGACTGTTACCTCCGCAGAACCTGAACCAGCTCCAAGTACAAACCCCGCCGGGCTCGAACAAGTCCGGGGGCCTGCACGAGGACGCCAGGCTGGACGGGGCCACCAAGCACAACGGCCGCGGCGTGGGCTCGCTGCGCCCGGAGGAGCTCTCCAAGATGTTCCCCACTCCGCCCTCCCTGGAGCACAACCCGGTGGCCTCGCCCTGCCAGCTCAGCGACGCGCCCATGGACCAGACCGAACTGGCCGCCCCGCAGCGGTCTCTGCGCCATCTGCCGGACATCTACCCCAACATGGGCTCGCCCCCGGAGGAGCCGATCGACGACTGGTCCTACGTCTTCAGGCCCATGCCCGTCTGCAAGCTGGTCGGCTCCTCCAAGTACGCCCCGCTGACCAACCTGCCCAGCCAGTCGCTGCCCTCCGTCACGTTGCCGCCGCACTGCGTCTACAGGCCTTCGTGGCAGTGCGGCCAGCCCGCCTCCGTGGGCGCCGAGAAGCAGCCCCTGCCGCCGACCAGGCCCAACTCCGTGCAGCAGCAGCAGCAGCAGCACCAGCACCAACACCCGCACCAGCACCAGCACCAGCAGCAACAGCCGCAGCAGCCGCAGCAGCCGCAGCAGTCGCAACCGCCGGTGCAGTCGCAGCAGCAATCGCAACAGCAGCTGCCGCAGCCGCTGCCGCAGCCGCCGCCGCAGTCGCAGCCACCGCCGCAGTCGCAGCAGCCTCCATCGCAGCACCAGCAGCACCAGCAGCACCAGCAGCATCAGCAGCAACACCAGCAAACCTGTCCGCCCAGTCCGGCGCCGCTCGGCGCGCCCTACAGGTCCGCCACCCTGCCCGGCAGGCCGCCTCCTCCACCCTACGACCAGCCCAGCCCAGCCACCTCCACGACCTCCTCCTATCTCAACAAGAACCTGAACAGCATCGAGGCCGACACCCCCGGACCCACCCGAGCCCCGGAGTCTAACTCCCTCGTGGTGAACATCCTCCTGGGCGACACCGCGCTCAACATCTTCCGCGACCACAACTTCGACAGCTGCAGCCTCTGCGTCTGCAACGCCGGCCCGAAGGTCGTCGGGAACATCAAGGGCGCCGACGCCGGGGTCTACCTGGCGAGCGCGTGGAGCAGCGGCGGCACCCTCTTCCAGGACGACGACCAGATCAAGTGCAGCTGCGGCTTCAGCGCCGTGGTCAACCGCCGCCTGGCCCACGGCGCCGGCCTCTTCTACGAGGACGAGATGGAGATCACGGGCATCGCCGAGGACCCCGCCGAGAAGAAGAAGAGCTCTCTGGGGAGCATCGCCTGCGGCGGCGCCGCCGGCAAGCCCCCGGACGGTCTGGACGCGATCCCGTCCGGCGTCCTGGAGCTGCTCAGGGAGCAGTGCCTGATCGTCCAGAGCTCGGCCAGCAGCCTCTGCAGGGCTGCCAGGATCTACGCGAGTCCGAAGGGCCCCGCGCCTCTGGCCACGACCGTCAACGCTCTGGAGTTCAACGACGGCAACGAGGTGTCCCTCGCCGCCCTGGACCAGGGCAAGGTCGACGGCTCGCAGAACGAGCGCCCCGGCCGGGTCAACGGCGTCCACCGGTGGGCCTTCCTCAGGGCGAAGGGGCCCCAGTGCAGCGGCGACATAGTCAGGATGATGAGGGCCCTGCAGCCGCTCCTGCAGGAGGCCGTGCAGAAGAAGTGCACCACCAGGATGTGGGAGGCCCCCTACACCGTGGCCGGTCCCCTCACCTGGCGACAGTTCCACCGGCTCGCCGGGAGGGGCACGGACGACCGCTGCGAGCCGCAGCCCATCCCGGCCCTGATCGTCGGCTACGACCGGGACTGGTTGTCTCTGTCGCCCTACGCCCTCAGCTACTGGGAGAAGCTGCTGCTGGAGCCTTACGCCGGGCCTCGGGACGTGGCGTACATCGTCGTCGCCCCCGACAGCGATCCCGTCATCGGGAAGGTCAAGTCCTTCTTCAGGGAGCTGTCCACCACTTACGAGGTGCGTCGAAACGTCTCTTTCGTCCTCCCTTCACCTTTCGGTTCTCCAACTTTCGGTTCTCCGTCGTGCGGGACGAAAGTTGCCCATTCCGAGACGGGGTTTCAGTTTATTTGTGAGCATCGAATCGTCACCCTTTTCAGATCTGCCGTCTGGGAAGACACACGCCCATCTCGAAGGCGCTGCGAGACGGTATCCTTCGAGTGGGGAAATCGGCTGTACAAAAGATGTCGAAGCAACCGATCGACGAGTGGTTCAAGCTTCTAGGCGAGAATCAGACCGGGGAATTACTGAGGCTCTACGCCCAAGTGTGCAATCATCGGCTGGCACTGTACCTCACCCAAGTGATTCAGGACCGCAGTCTTCTGGATCCCGGGGACTCGCAGGCTTCTAGCAAGCAGCAATCGCAATCTGCCGTGCCAGCGGTCGAAACTATGCCTGCCACTCCTGACAGCACCGGTGCTGTCAAAACGGAACCTGTCGGTATGTTTTCCCATCTGAGTCAAACTTTTCTTATAGCACGGTAGCCCGTTACGAGACCCGTTTTAAACGATCAAACGGTTCGTTTCCTTTTACAATTAATTACCGTTCGCCCTCTTCTTGTCATTCGGTATTCGCGCAATTTGTGTCATTTAAGTCATTCCTTGACAGTTAAGCGCTTTCCATGCATGGGCGAATTCATAAACGCATACTTAACTTTACACCTTTACATACGGTACGGGTCCTATGTAACGCGATTAAAAGATTGCCAAAAAAGACTCAATTGTGACATGAAAACGTATGCGTCTTGAATTTACTCGAAAACTACAGGTATGCGTTAACTTTTATGCGAGGCGTAAGGCTTGTTTAAAGTGCACGTTTTGGGGCAGGTATTTCTCGTTATTTCTATACAGAATTAAATCGTTAAAAATGGAATCCAAACGATGAAGAACAGTGATCAGATTTTAGTTTTATCCGTCTTCTTACTTAGTTATTTTGTGCATATAGCGCAACAATTTTACGTTTCCGTTGTTTTCGTTTACATTTTTTTGCCCTCCTAGTCTCGTATAACGCGGAAAAAATTTTCTGATTCGTTTATACATTTGTCCACAGAAGGTGAAAACTCCCGAAGCGAAACACCCTCCTCGACCACTACGGCCAACTCGAACGCGTCAATGGGCAACGTTACGCCGACTTCGCAGACGACTTCCACGACGACCACCACCGTCGGGCCCGACGAGGAGGTGGTGGAGCCTCCGTCCGTGGTCGTCTACCTGGTGGAACCATTCTCCTTCGGAAGCGTCGAGAATCCAGATCGCCGAAGATTGGCGATTCTGGCCCTTCTACGAGCTTATTCCGCCGCAGTCAATAGTATGCCTGAAAACATCAGGTCCAATATTAACGTTCAAGTAAGCGAGGCACCAACGTACCGAACGTTTCATCCACTGAGACGTAGTTATGATTTTAAATATCTACTCTCTCTCTCTCTCTCTAATTTTTTTTTTAACTAGAATATTTGAAGTAATTGCGAAAAAATCTAAAAATAAGGCTAAAATAATAGATCGTTACATTCGGGATTTTATTTCTACATTTTCTTGCTATATTTCATAGTTTTGTTGATCAATTGAACCTCTTCCTCAAGTTTTCTTTGCGTTTGTTACAATCAAGCGATATTGTCATTGCAGCTGATATCTTTGGAGAGCATAATGGAACTAGGACGTGCACGTGAAAGGCGAAAAATTCAAGACGAAATGAGAGCTCTGGCGCTTAATGTGTTCTTGCAAGGAAGACGATTGTTGAATCACAACTCGACGGTGAAGAGTCTGACTGGCTTCGGCACCGCCGCCGCTGCCGATCTCTTCCTGAAGAGCAAAGACGTAAGCTTTACCATAACGAGTACCGTTATTAGCCGAGGAAAACTAAAAATCTTATGTGAAGATCAAAATGAGTTCAGCAGTTTTACCAGTTCGAGAACGAGAGATAATCACGGCAGTCCGTTGTCATATTTGCCTAATAAATTGGGTCTAACTATAGCAAGCCATTGATACTTAAAAGGCAATAGATTGGTTACTTTCCGAATGCATTTAGTTACTTGAAAGATTGTCAGAAAAGTACTAAAACTTCCCGATCTTCCAATCAATGTGGTCTTTCTCGCCTAATTTCTACCTGTGGTCCCTAAAATAACTACATAGAGTTATAATTTTAGACGACGTTCCTTTAAACCACGATAATTGCATCGCAGGAACATCACATCAAAATTGGACGAATTTTCCCTGCCTAAAGGCAGAGACAGACCGAGCGAACATTTTTCTTCAATCGTTGGGCAACGTACAAGTTCGCTTAGCGTGATCGCGTTGCCAAACGATTTAACAATTGCAGGCACATCGATGTTTTTTTACACAAGACATGAGAATATCCTTCAAGAGACACACCGTCCTTGTACCCCAGCGCTTACTCATACCTCGCTTTTATGGTCGCTTTTAAACGTCTTGTAGTTAAGGATGGTCGGATCGCTATTAAAATACCGATACCGATACCTTCTTTTAAGTTCACTTTTAGTCCAAGTACCATTATTGCGAAACGTGGTACGACAGTGTCGGAAAAAAGGAAAGGCGATTTTAACGCAACACCATCAGCAAGACCGACAAATTTAATTTCTCTTAAAGTCTCTGGAATTGATTTCATCCGCTACATTCATTTTTCCTACGTTATCGACGTCGTTCGTTTCCCCCCTATCTCGGGACGATTTTGACGGTCAAAGCGAGATAGAAGTCCCCCTACCCACTTTTTAAGAAATCTCTTTTAATCCAAAGGTTCTCAAAAAGAAACTGCAAAAGAAGGTATGAAAAGGCTCCGCTACCAAAATATGTCATTTATAGCCGCCTTTAAGACTATTTCTATCAAAGCGCCGCAGTGAGGTATGAGTAGGGCCCGTACCTTGAGAAAAAAAATTCATTGAACCAAAGAAATATTTTGTTAATTCCAAGAATAATTATATGACCGAAATAAATTGTCATAATTCCGAATAACGTTGCATTCTATTTATTCGAGTTAAATAATTATTCTTCCGGCTTTAATTAGCGGCATATTTCTTTGGTTGATGTTTCTTTCTCGGGATAAACTACCAAAAGATCTTTTAGCAAGAAAAGCGAGGGAAAAGCGAGTAAGGGCCTAAATATTATATGTACGGGCAAACCCTTTCCAGTCGCTTGGTAACCCTCTTCCAACTGTACATCAGGAACGAAATCGAGCTCCGTACAGGCTGTACGCTCCGGCCTACGTTTTGGCACCCTTGAGGGCCAAAAGCGAAGCGCCGGAGTCGTTCGGCATAGCAGGACCCGAGGAGTGCGCCGTCCTCTACCTGAGCTACTGCCTCAGCGAAGATCAGTCGTGGCTGCTGGCCGTGGCCACCGATGACCGAGGCGAGATCTTCGAGACCGCCACCATCAACATCGACGTGCCCAACAGAAAGCGACGGAAACGAGCTTCCGCTAGGCGCGTCGGCCTGCAGAAACTCATGGATTTCATCCTCGGCGTCATGTCGCAAGGGGTGAGTCTTGGACGCGCTTCTTTATCCGACCACTGTTTCCACGATCCGTCGTTCTCCGGAATAGTTTGAGGCGGCTGCATCCGTCCCGCGACCGTTCTCCGATCCTCTGGAATGCCTTCCCTCCCAAGTTTTATATAACGATGTTGTCAATAAATAATGACGAATTCGGTGAGGTTGCGGGCGCGAAGTACTCCGCGTACGCCTTTCGCAAAAATTAGTGAATCAACGTCGATTTGATCACATTTCTTAATGTATTTTGTTTAATAATTTACAGTTTTAAAGTTTAACTTTCTTCAATTTCATGTTAGGAATTCGCAAATACTTCCTAGTTAAGCGGGCATTTCTTAGTAAATAATATATCGATTGTTCTACCAAGGCAAATTGCTATATTAGGGAAATGACATGATATTATAAAACTGCTCCGATATGCTCCGATATGCTCCGATATCCTCGTTAATCGTATGTCATTTCGTAGGTGCAGCCGTGGAGACTAGTAGTCGGTCGAGTGGGTCGCATCGGACACGGCGAACTGAAAGGGTGGAGTTGGTTGCTCTCGAGGAAGGCACTTCTGAAGGCTTCGAAACATCTGAAGGAGATATGCGGTCAATGCAGCCTCCTCTACCCGTCGGCGGCACCTTGCGTGCTCAGCGCCTGCTTGGTCTCTCTCGAGCCGGATTCCACGCTTCGCCTGATGGCCGATCAGTTTACTCCGGACGAGAGGTTCAGCCAGGCCTCGGTCAATTGCCAACTGTCCACTCCGCAAGACGTTACGTGCACTCATATACTCGTCTTTCCTACCTCCGCGACGACTCAGGTAAATCGACCGAGTACCTTGTCCGGTAAACTTATTCACATCCCAGAATTCGGGATATAATCGAGTTACCTGGGATTTCCTAGCTGCAATGCAAATTCCCCCGTAATCGCCGCCAATTTTGGAGTCCACCACCGCGCGTGCTTCATAAGTTACCGGATAAATTGATCCGATCGTTGTGGAATCGTTACGGGTCGTTACGGGTCGTTACGGGTCGTTACGGGTCGTTACCTCGAAGCCAAAAGGGTCATCGAAAATATTCGGTCTTCCAGGTGGAGATATATTTTGTGTACGTGAAAACCGATTCGTATGTTCCAGTCCTCTCAGACCGCGTTCCAAGAGCAGCACATAAACGGTCCGGAGTTAGGTGACGACGAATTGTTTTACGTGTTAAACGATGACATGCCCGAGGGAATGGAGGGTATGGGCGATTTCAATGACATCTTCAACGTGTGGCCCGAAGCCGGTGCCGGAGGGGGCCAAAGTCCCGGGGGCAGTCCCCATCGTCCGGAAGGATCTCCTTTGGGCGGCGACGGTGGCGGCTCCGGATTAGGAAATCACGACGGACCCGGCAGTCCATTCCCGTGCAACAATACTCCGAGAGTAAGTTCAAATTGATTACGGTTAAACGTAATTAACATGCCGGAACATCCTCGTGCTATGACGCGGATCGTCCATTGTCAGCGGCAACGATATTTGTGGAGGAAGAAATAAGGGTTGAGGCTGAAAAGCTATAATGTAGCTTATAAACAGCCCGTCGACTGTAGTATAAAGCTAAGTTTTCTTGACCGGAACCGCGTTCGAAGTTCCGTCAAATATTGCCATTCGAATTTAGTCGGCTTAAAAGTGGAATTCATTGGAATTTTCTTCTCTTAGGTAGCCATAGCGGAACAAGCGGAGGAAGTGGGAACGTTGTTGCAGCAACCACTGGCTTTGGGTTACTTGGTTTCCACGGCACCAACGGGTCGGATGCCGAGTTGGTTCTGGGCAGCTTGTCCGCACCTCGAAGGTGTATGTCCCGTATTCTTGAAAAACGCTTTGCACCTGCACAGTCCTGCCATTCAGCAGAACAGCGACGACCTGCTGCAACAGCAAAGCGCTCTCACCGTTCATCCTCTCGATTCACAGTATACCACCGACGTACTTAGGTTCGTTACCGTACTTTTCATGTATTTTATATTACAGTAGGTAGTGCTTTTTTCTTCTTGGCGAAACGTTCCGATTAGGAAGATAATATTTCCTATTGTGGAATTATAATTCTGACTACGAAGAGTATGTTTCCGCGTTCCATTAACCGGATACGAATCTTATTAAAGCCTGTAACGAGGCTAAGGTGTGACTAAAAAATGCTCTACCGCGAAAGTACTCTTGCCCGGTTTCGTCGGTCCTAACCGCAGGGTTTTCCGTTCGACAGGTACGTGCTGGAAGGTTACAACGCGCTCTCCTGGCTGGCGGTGGACACGAACACGAAGGACCGACTGTCCTGTCTGCCGGTGCACGTGCAGGCGTTGATGCAGCTCTACCACGCGGCCGCTGCTCTCGTCTGACCCACACCCTCACCCCTTGTAAAGCGACGCGAACGCCACCTCTCTCAAGCACTCGTTATCGTACCGCCGTCACTTGGGGCTTTGCGAGAGCAACCGGAGCCGCGCGACCCGAGCCTCCTCCTGTCGTTCCGGGTCGCCATTCTCGCGGGGAACGCCCGAGCTCCGGGAGGTACCGGTGGGCTCCTGCCACCCGCGTCCGGCACGCGGGGAACGGACAGATCGGGCGATCGGTTTCGGAGCGATGTCGGAACGATGTCGGAGTACCGACTACCGAGAAAGGGGGCCCGTCCTTCTCACTTCTTCGGGAAAATGGGCGAAGCGCGGTCGCGATGGTCGTGGACGACGGGAGGAATCGCGTCGCGCCGTGGAAGGCTGCGCGGTAGGATCTATTTACACTTTTTCTAATGCAGCAGACATATTCAAATTAGATTACACTTTGTGTTCGTAGAGGTTAATCGATAAGGAAGGACCGGAGGCGGAGGGAGGAGGAGGAGGAGAAGGAGAGAAAGTGTTGGAACAAAGGGGAAAATAACGTGGACGTTCGAGGAGGTATCGCGAATTGTTCGACCAGAGGACGCGCGACAAGATATCCCACGAAAATTCACCCGTACGACAAAATATCTACGCGATGAAATGCCTCGGGACAAAATAAGGGAAGAAAGGAAGTTTTTTTTTGGAAGTTCATAATACATTTAGTAGGTTCGTCGGGGCCCAACCAGCGTAGAAGTATGTTATATTTTGTTTTACTTCTGTTCGCGAAGGAAGACATTGGGGAGATATTTTGCATGTATTTTGACATGTTTCGATGACGTAACGATTTCTTTCGAGCGAGCCTCGTAGTCTCGATATCGTTTACGCTTCGACGTAACGATTCGAAGCCCTGATCGAATTTGCGTTCTCGCGTTATTTTAGATATTTCGTTGCCCGGTTACTTTCCCATGGGAGTTATTTTCTGTCCGACACTTTGTCGTCGGTTTTCTTGTCGGGAAACCGATAGAGGGGACGCGAGGAACGCGGGGTGCAAGAAAATGAGAAAAAGAGGGAGAGGGAGAAAAGAGGCCAGAGCGACGTCGAGTCTACGAAATCGGTCCGCAATCGTCTCTCCGTCGTTAGATAGTTGAATTACGAATCACGCATGGATCACCATGGAGGAGGAAGCTGACCGAATCCAAATGTTTTTACTTGTAAATTGACTTTTGTACAAAGCCCTTTTATTGTATTAATAGCGACGAAGTAATATAATGATATTACGTTGTTTTTTAATTTTATATAGATGATATAATACGCGGAGGAAAAACTTTGATTCTCCCGTAGCACTTTTCTCTGCTTTACGTTTCTCCACTCTTTCTCTCTTTCTCTCTTTCTATCTCACTCCCTCTGTCGAGGTCTGCGTCCCCCTTCTTTCTACCGTTTCGTTTCCCTGTTTTTTTTTTCTTTTCCCTTCTTACACTTGGTCGTAGGTATCGGAACTTGCCTCGTACAAGCCCCTAGATGGTGACACGAGGAAAGGAACGGAGAGAGAAAACGGATGTTAAGATATTAATGGCCGCGCGGGTGATTGGGTCGCCTGTTATCACGTTTCCTAGACCCAAAGAGCCTCCGGACTTTTCGATAATGCCGTTTGACAAATTTTATTCGAACTAGGTGATCTATACATTATACATATTACGATCATAGGGTAAAGTATTGTTTTTACGATAATTTATCAAGTGAGACATCGCCGAGATTAGGTAAATCGAGCGAGAGGATGGGAGGGAGAAAAAGGGAGCAAAGGGAGAAAGATAGAAAGATAGAAAGATAGAAAGAGCGAAAGAGCGAATGTGAGAAAATGAGAGAAAGAGAGGAAAGCCGACGTATACCTGCCGTTCTCTGGAGACAGATAGAGGTCGAGAAAAAGAGGGGAAGGATAGGAGAGAACGGGCGACGTAGGGCGAGAACGAGAGAAAGAGAAAAGGAGCGAACTAGAGGCGCGTCTGAGTGAAGCCACGGTGGCCAACAGCGTCAGTCGCATAGTACAAATATGACTTGTACATAGGAACCCTAACCCTTACTTGGTTAATTTACTCTCTCACGGTACAGACACACGACTCCGACATTGCGCGCACGTCGCGCTAACACTCCACCCATCTACCCACACCCACACACCCAACCCTAAACAACACACACGTACACACTCGCTCTGTATCTATAGTATTTATTACTTGGGTAGTACGTCATTATTGGGATTATTATTATTATTATTAAGTAGCATGCACCAAATGCTNAATCGAGCTTCCATAATTTTATATTTTTTATATTTTATGACTACCGTCGATTGTGGGACATGGAAGTTCTATATGTAGGAAGAATTCAAGTACTGACTCCTTTGGTATCGGTTTCTTATTTTCCATTAGGTTTAGTATTTTCCCATGCTTTAAACCATAAAGTCCTTCCTTGTACCTCACTTTTATGGGCGCTTTAAGGGTCTCTTAGATAAATACGATCGAACCGCTGCTAAAGGACGCCGTACTAGTACCTGTTACCTGTACCTTGTAACTGTTTTGATTTTCTTGATTGATCTTATATGGTACCGATAATAGTTGGTTAGGTCATGGCGGAAATCTAAATAATCAAGAAATATGGTCCTACCAATGTAGGGCACACACATGGGAGAGAAGTCATTAGTGAATTTGTTTTGTGGTTTCTTTTCCAAGATACCGTTAGATAATGACTAAAGCATGAGGTGTCAACGGAATAACTGGCTTAATTGGGTGAAATACACAAACATTGAATGGAAAGCTCCGAAATCGCTAAAAGTATTATATTGGCAGAGATGAGTTGGGAGATTGCTCACGGGCAGGATCGTGCGATCGCATCCTGTGCTGCCCTCTGGTTTCGTATCATATCTTAATAGTAGTAGATAAAGTCAAATGGAGCGTCACGAGTGTTCTTCCCTTACCATCAAAAGCGAGCAGTATCGGTAAGCGTAGGTAAGCCACCACCGTCAACTGCCGCATGGTATTACCATGACGAGTACGTGAGCCGCCAATAGCGACTGTGCGAGCTTCTATCAGAAATTCGTTGCGCCGCCCTTGGGGGCAAAAAACGGTGAAAGCTAACGTACGAAACCAGAGGGCAGCACAAGATGCGATCGCACGATCCTGCCCGTAAGCAATCTCCCAACTCATCTCTGTACCCACCAGGAGTTGCCAGGAGTGGTGTGGTGTTCGATAGTTGACCCGATTATTTCATTTTTTAACGTCGTGATGGTAGATCTCGTCATATCTTGAAATAATCAAACGGTTTTCTGAATTCTCGAATAATACGATGTCTCGGCAAGCTACTTAAACATCGCGCCAACAATTTTTTCGTTCTTTTGGCCGGATGGCGCCACCCGCTTCGCATTTATCCCGTTTTCAAATCAATTGTATAATCGCAAATTTAAGCAGTCCTTATCCTAAAGAAATATTGTAGTTGATTCAAGTAATAACGTAATCGAGACGTCGTCACCGGGCAATTTCTTACTTGGTTGTAAGATCGTGGGGTGCTTCGTCGACAGCGCGGGTGAATTTCTGTCGAAGTCGTTGATTGGAGTGATGGGAAACGGCGTCTACGAGCGATCCTGATTCGCGGAATTCTTCGTACACCTGTCAGAGGAGGATTTTCGAAGGTCACTCCCGGAAAATGTCCCTTGCCAGGCGCGTCATCTTCATTTGATACGATGTCCGACTCGAATTCGCCGAAAGCCGAGACCGGTAGCCCCAGTTCGTTGGGGGATTTGAGAAGATTTCGGTTCCAGAAGCGGCAAGCAAAGAGGATGAATACGTGTAAGAAATTTCTCAATTTCTGACAACAATTCACGGAATTACGAGCATCGCTTTAGACAACTTCGGCTAAATGTCTTGGTACAGCAGAAAGCCTATCCCTTTTTGTTTCGTACGGTATATCTCAAACAAATGCTCGAGAATGGATTTAACTGGACCTTTAAACACCTTTAAATTATGACACGCGACGTATCCGTTTACCCTAACTTCTCTTGTCCGTGAGCAAAGCATCGAACGCTTCTTTAGATTCATTGGATAGTAATTGTAATGGGTATTTTAAAATGTTTCGGTTAACCGTAATCCGAAGCTTCTATGAGCCATTCTAGTACTTAGAGCGTACATGCATGTTAGGAAAGATTTTCACGGATATAAATTAACATTGAAGCCGTTTCGTCGTTTTTCTCGTGCACGAGATATCTTATTATTAAATGTAATTTCTTCTTTGTTGTGTACACGATCGTTGCTCGTTCGAGTAGAATTAATATATTTACAGTTTATGTTATGGAAATGTTTGAACGTCGTATACTCATAATTTAGAAGCCTTTGAATATTTTATGCTTGCAATTTGAATCTTTTAAGGTGTTTTAACATGATACGAACATCTTTAGCCATGAAATTTTGTCCATTTTCTTTTATCTTTAGCCGACGATGACAGTAACATAACGAGTCCAGAGATACAGATCAGGCGTAAAATCGTCAATCGTATAGAAGATAGCGACAGCGATGCTAGCAGCCCGATCAAGCACCAGCCATCTAGTTCAGATGTAAGTGAAGACAATAAAACCAAAGAGAAAAATTTCAATCCGAAGTATCCGACTGGCTTGTATCCACGAGAAGATATTGCTGTAAGTGTTTCTATTTTGTGCATAAACATGTCCTATAATTTTGATATATTTTCTTATTTGTAGCACGTTCAAAAGGTATTAAATAATACCAAGTGGAACCCAGAAGAGGCCAAAGAGGTATTAACGAGCAATGGAAAAAGGCATATCGAGCACTCACCAAGGGTTAGCCATAAAAAGCGTCGGAAAAATGAACAGGAAGAAGAAGTAGACATTGACTCGGATGAAACCAATTACAAAAGTAAAGTATTTGACAGGTTTGTAATCTACATTTTTAAATTTTAATTATGTATGTTAAAAATAGAAAATTTATAGGTAATACTTCTCATCAATTTTTATAACGCTGTCATTTTTAGTGATGAAGACTCCGATGTGGAAGTATCGGATGTTCTAACGGGTGATAAAAAGGCAGTTTTAGAATTTATGCGAAGTGCCTCATTGTCCGAACTTCTCTTGATGCCACAGTGTTCTCAAAAGAAGGCACAAGCCATCGTCGAAGCACGCCCATTTGACAGCTGGAGTGACATAGTTAAAAAATTTCAAACTACAAAGTACTTGGATACTGAACTTCTCAATTCTGCACAAGTAAGTTACATAAATTAAATTATTTGATAAAAATCTATCAAGGTTGATAATTGGTATTCTGACTGTCAAAAAAATCATGATGTTTAAAAATAAAAATCAGTTGATGTATATTGATGATTTTAATCGGGATTTTATTAAAATAATTTAGATCAGATCAATCTTGAAATCTATGCCATTAGAGTAAGCAATCGTTAGTCTGTTTTTTTTTTTTTCATCTTAGATGTTGTTAGCCACAAGACAAGTTGTTGAAATTCTTATGAAGAAGTGTTTGCGACTTGCTACAAATATGGAAAGGGCAGTGGCTGCCGGTGCATCTACTATAAAACAACAGCCCAAAAGTCTTGCATCGGGGTTGACGTTGGCACCATATCAAATGGTTGGTCTAAATTGGCTAGCAGTACTTCACAACCACAACGTCAACGGAATATTAGCTGATGAAATGGGGTTGGGAAAAACTGTGCAAGTCATTGCATTTCTTACTTACTTGAAAGAAAGTGGGTTATTGGATGAGAGAGATGGGCCTCATTTGTTGGTAGTTCCAAGCTCCACCATGGGTGCGTATTAATACAAAATTTGTATATAATATGATATTTATTTCAAGAACGTTATTTATACGTTTTACTTTGAAAACTCGTAGATATATGATTTACGTAATCATTCTTACCCTTTATGAGAATCAATGTCGACTACAATTAATTTTGCGTTGTGTTATAGAATTAGTAAGAAATTTAACAAATCCTATATGCTTTGTTTTTGTAAATAATTTTAATGTCTGAACAGAGAATTGGAGTAACGAACTGGAGCGATGGTCGTCTATTTTAAAAGTTGTTAAATATTATGGCTCCCAGGATGAGCGGAAAGAAATGAGAATGGGATGGCGTAATGGCGATTTGGACGACGTGGACATCATATTAACCACTTACAACCTTATCAGTAGCACGCCAGAAGAGCGCAGGCTCTTTCGTGTAATGCCAATTCAATATGTTGTCTTTGACGAAGCACACATGCTCAAAAATATGAGTACAATACGATACGAGAACCTTGTTAGAATTAACGTAAGATATCGTCAATACCATTTCGGTAAATGGCTGGGAATGCAGAGAAGGATCGTAATAACGCTCTTCTCTTCAATGTCATTTTGTTTTAGGCAAAGCATAGAATTCTACTAACCGGTACTCCGCTACAAAATAACTTGTTGGAACTAATTTCCCTGCTGATATTTGTGATGCCTTCGATGTTTGCCGGAAAGCAAGCTGACTTAAAGAGCCTATTTTCGAAAAATCCTGCAAGTATTTTTATGTTCAACTGAGCTATAGTTTTGGTGTTACTTAAGGTTTCTCGTAATTATTCAATGTTACATCTGTTTGTTCATTAGAAAGTCCTGGCCGAAAAAGGAGAGAAGGATCGACCCATGTTTGAACGCGAACAGGTCAAGAATGCTAAACTCATTATGAAGCCTTTTGTTCTACGTCGGTTAAAAACCGAAGTTCTACGTGATCTACCGATTAAAAATGAACAAGTTATCCGATGTCCCATGACGATACATCAAAAGGATATGTACACAAATTTAGTTGCTGAATTTTCGGCCGAGGCAGGCCTCAACGCCGACGTCAATGGGGTTGGCATGATGATGCAACTGCGAAAGCTCGCCAATCACCCTCTTCTCGTTCGAAATTATTACGACGAAGAAAAATTACAGGTTCAATAGAAGTCTATTTTAAATACTTAAATTTATACTCATATTACGAGCAAAGAGGTAAAGTTGGAATATCGATAAAATCTCCTGGTTAGATCATTCATACGTGTCCTGCATTTACGTTCTAGATTATGGCAAAGAGGTTAGCAAAAGAACCTGGGTATAAACAAAAAAATCCGCAATACGTCTTTGAGGATTTGTCATGGATGTCCGACTATCAGATAAATCAACTATCTAGAACGTATAAGAGTTTGGCTGGTCATGGTTTACCACTTGACCTCATTCCTAAAGCTGGAAAATTAAATAAGTTGGATGAGCTTTTGCCTGCATTAAAAGAAGGAGGTCATCGAGTGCTGATATTCAGCCAATTCACCATGGTCCTGGATGTTCTAGAAGAATACTTAACAATTAGGAGTCATACGTTTTTAAGGTAAATTTCTCTATAACCATTTGAAGAAAGAATTGAACGAATTGATTAGTTAACAGTACTTTTCTTCCATTAAAAAAAAGCTTAATTATTTTTTGTCTAAAAATCTAGTCTGACTTGAATCTTATTGTTTTCCATGAAATATAGACTGGATGGCCAAACGCCGGTTACGGAAAGACAATCGATGATCGATGAGTTCACAAACGATCCGAGTATATTTATTTATTTACTTTCGACGAGAGCGGGTGGATTGGGCATTAATTTAACAGCTGCGGACACTGTGATAATACATGATTTGGATTTCAATCCATACAATGATAAACAGGCAGAAGATAGATGTCATAGAGTTGGCCAAAAGAGGTCTGTTATTTATTTACATATATATTTATTAAATATCATGTATTAACTGTGTTGTCGTTATTTTCCTTGAATTTTTATTTAAATAATTATAAGTTGTTTAAAGTGTAATTGATTCACAGGCCAGTTACAATAATTAGATTGCTAAGTGAAGGTACGATTGAGGAAGGCATGTACGAGATTGCACAAGACAAACTTTCATTAGAGAAACAGATCACCAACAATGAAGGTAAATATATAGTTAATTTAATGGTCATTGCATGCTTGAATTATTTAGTGTCATCGAAATTAATGGTTCATGTGTAATTACATTATTTGCAATCGGTATGACAAATATAGTTTTAATTTTCTTTTTTCAGAGAATGAAAGTACGGATAAGAAAAGCGTGCTGAAATTGCTCAAGATGACCCTGGGAATAGATATTCATAATAAATCACTATCGTTGTCACCATCGAAAGGTACAGCAAAAGGTTTTGTTGATGACAAACGAGATTATGACCTAGAGTTTTAATATTTGTCTAATAATAATCGGTCGATCAATGAATATATTGGTTTTTGATACATTTTACTTCTAAGTTTTATTTGGAAGTCAGGTTATTACTCAGTGAGGAATTGATAAACCAGTTGTGACTGGTCTACTCCAATTGTGTATATTGGTCATTGAATCATTCCCTTATTTATATAACTGTATAATTCATAATAATAATGATGTGATTTTTTACTAAACCGTTAGTGTCTACGAATAATCTGTCAACAATGGAATTCCGCGATGTCACCGTAGGACTTCGAATCCGTTTTCGGCCACTGAATCCTTCCCAAATCCCTTACCGACCATGGTCCAGATAAATGAACATCTCTCAGCAAACCCCATCCAATATTTGAACTTTCAATTCCTCGATAGTACCATTCTCGGGAATAAAATTGGTAAAATGTTACCCTTCTACTTTGTTTGTAGATTTATTATTAAGAATCGTGTAAATAAGTTCCATTTCGTGATGAAAATATATTACAAAAAGAATTTTCTTCTGCTAGTTTCCATTGCGTGGCGTCGACCTTGAATGATCCATTCGTATTCACCGTATTTACTATCAAATGTCCCTTGCTGCAACGATCTTAATTTCAAGGTAAACCTTGGCCCTAATTCTCTCAATTTAGGCTTTCCTGTGTCAGGATTAAATTCGTATCTGAAACAGAAAGCAGAACGTGTTTTACCTTTACCAAAACATTTTAAATACGCATTGACAAACGAATTTGCAAGAGTTCATCGATTTAACAGTAACTTAATTGATAAATCCTTGGAATCAAACTATAAAAAGTATTTGAAATGGAAATCTTAGTATGAATTCTCATCTCTTCCTTTACATTATCATTCAATCGTTTAAAATCCACTGCTTTGCTGAACATTTAATCCTACCAAAAGAAAATATAAATAAACATACCTGTGGTGCCTGAAGAATATGTAATCACGTTGATTGTGAAACGTAACAGCTCTTCTACCCCTAAATTCTGGTTCATAGTGAAAGAGTGCACCAAGCATCCTTCCTATTGTATGGCCTAATCGAGTTGTAAAATTGTTTAATATGACCTCTGGTCGGTGTTCCGTTATTTCCTTATGACTGCGCTTTAACTCTGGTGTTATTTTGACATTGCTGAGTCTAAAATGTGCAGTAGGTCCATCTGGTAAATGAACAATCAGCATACCATCTTTATATTGGGTAAGGAAAAATATGCTTCTTACTTGTAAAGGACAAGAAAATCGAACAAATAAACTTTATTACATAGGGGAATCATATAACATTTTGATATATTTTTTTTCAAAGGATACTAGGTTGCTTCATATTTTCATTAATAATAATTATATCGGTGTAACTATTGGCAATGGCACTTTTAACCATTTTCTTCACTCCAGACCGATTTCGGAAGAGCGAGGTGGAATTTGGAATCATTCTAGATAGTTCTCTGCCGAATATTCTTGTTTTCTTGAGCGGATTATCGGAATATGTGATCAAAACTTTAGGTTCATAAGCGTGTTTATAATAATCAGCAAACTCATCGTGTTCAAAGTCTATTTTAATTTCCTCGTTATGTTCATCTTCTATGTTACCAAGAACAGTAGTTTCGTCCTTTTCTCTCAAACTTTCAATGGTATGTGGAATCCGTTTGGGCCCACCCTCTTGTAATCGTTTCTTTTTATTTTCCTTTTTCAATTTAATTTTTTCCTTTCTTAATTTTTCACATTTTTCGTGTCTCACAGTTTTGCACTTGATGTGATTAAAATTGCTAACAGAAGGAAGCAATACTTGCTCGTTAGCCTGAGAATCACTAGTCGCTTCGTGTCTTGTTTCATTTGGGTCACCTGATCTTTTGGTTAATTTTACTTGACTAAACGGATTTCTCCTCAAATCCTTTATTTTCATTATAAATGTTTTCAGTTTACTCTCGCTACGTGCGCTATATATTATTTTTTTGCACGGGTTACTTTCTGGAAATTTGGTACTGCACTCTGGTAAGCTGTGATAAGTTCGGTTAACACAGGTTAGGACCACGGGCAACAAGACATATGACGAAGCCCAAGGCAGCGATGAGTGTGAACTGATGTGAGCATAACATTAGGAGCATGTGTTAACCTGTATGAACTGAGCATATAATGTTCCCACCTTAGACCATAGATATCTAGACCTCGCGTAGTAGTGGAAGGGAGACGAATGTACATACATAGCTCACATTTTCACCTAGGAGTTTATTACATATTTTTGACGAGAGCGCTCACTACAAAACGGTGAAAGCTAACGTATGAAACCAGAGGGCAGCACACGATGCGATCGCGCGACCCTGCCCGTGAGCAATCTCCCAACTCATCTCTGCTCATCTCTGCCCCAGAATCCCCACCTCTGATTGTTTAAGGTCCGGTTCCATAACTGGAGTTAACCGAAGTTTAACTAGTTTACACCGGATTTAAACCTGCTGTCAACCTTTAAACTTCGGTTAACTTGAGTTATGAAACCAGGCCTAAGTCACGTTTAATTCGGCGTGGTGGCGCCGAGATTAAACATACTTTCGCGTCCTCACATTTAAATCAAATAATGGGCTCTTATGGTGTTATGTATATACTTACATGCGTTTAAATTCATCGCCGCAGTTATTTCCTGCTGTTTCCGAACAAACCTCTTAACTCTCGTCTTTGATAAACACGGAATTTCAAGGTTGTGGATGCGTCATCGAACGTATATCGGTAATAATTAACAGGATTGGACAGGATTGAGAAACCGTAACCGAATCGGCTCGAAACGTAGGAGTGTTTACAGGTACAATTATTATGTCATTATTTGTCAAAAAGATTTAGTCCTAATTACTTTGAAAACATACGTACATGTGCGAAGTACAGCAATAATTAAAAGATTCTTTCTCATTTCGAACCATCCTAATTCTATGAACATCGCTCTTGCTTGTCTGATATGTTGGTAATGGTTGTTAACTTGTCAATTGCATTTTTAATTTGCAGATTTTCTAATATTACATTGCTGGGTGGAGGATAAGAAAAACATACACACGAACGATTTCTCCATACGTGTTTGTTATATTTTTTAGTGATCTGCAGAAAATGACCATACTTATTTAATCTATCGTCCTTAAAAATATACGATCACAGTGCTGTGATCTTAGTCATAAATATTTTTTTAATTCGGTATAAGTTCAAAAGAAGCAGTTGTTCCATGTTTCAGAAATATATGAAAGAGTAGATATGAAATGTGTGTGCGACCAATTGAATGAATTTACCACGTATTTTACCCATGATCCATTATGTTTCCACCAGTCTTGTGGAAGTACTAAGTTAAAGTTATAACATCTAATACATTTTTATTAAATGTGTAATATCCCTACCACGTTTAAACTTTGTATTAGAATGAATATTGCTACCCGATAACAGTACATAAGTATTGAAAATCATGTTACGTATCGATATAAAATGTTTAAAAGAAAAAGCCATGTTCATGCCATATTAGTCATATGTGTGCTTATTGAACCAGATTTGAAAAGGACAGAGTGTCATTATTCTCCATCCTTCTTAGTTATCAGTTGTATTCATTTGTTTCGCATGAATATTTTAACATGATTGTTATTCCATTTGTAACATTCACGCGTAATTCCATCAATAATGGCTATTTGTGTACTGGTGATGGGATTTTCATTTTGGAACGGTACAAGTCAGAAAATAGATGTCAGAATCTCTACAAAAATGATTCTAAAAGCAACCAATTTATTGCGAGATAGCTTTTTGGAACGATTTGAAATTATATCATGCGAGGAATCAAGTTTTCCCTTCGTAGTAAACATGCGATAAACGTAATTATTATTCTATCCCTGAAATGTAACTGCAATCAAATATTTTTTTAGAGAAAAATGGAGACCAATGGCAAGGATACATTTCCCACTTGTTTCTCGCTGGGAGATGGAATGAAGCCTATAACCACATTTGAGCTTCGTATGATGAAATTAAGCCAGGAAATTCGGGAGAAAGAGAATTGGATAGAAAAGATGAATAATCAGAATATTTTGGAACAGTGGAAATCAGAAGCTTCAGCACAGGGCCTCACGGAAGATCAAATTAGATATGTTTTTGAAGAGCTTAGATACTATGCTAGTCAATGCTCGGGTGTAATTACAGTAGGTGCAGTGAGTAGAACTTGGCAGGCTGATGGCCTAATTGAGCCAGACGTGAAGGAAGCTTTTAAAAAGGCAGTATATGAACTTGAAAATGTGGACGAAAGCGAAAAGGATTACCATCCATGGAGTAACAAACAAGTAGTGGATCTTGTACATCCGTCTTTGTTCTGCTATGTCGAAGGTGTTACAAAAATTGATATATTAGATGAGAGGATCGAACACCTTGAAAAGAAAAAATCATCCGATGGTACTCCAAGTAAAACTTCAAGTGAAGATTCCAAAGAAGTCGCAGATAAGTACCAATGGTTGCCAGCCGAGTTTTCCGTAAATACGGAAGGAAAAGTTTCTATAGACTCGTATATAAACAATTTAAATCCAAAAAAACACGAAACCTTATATTCTCTAATTGCACAGATATTTGAAAAGTTTATTCCTCTGTTCAATCGTACCCTGACTGACTTACTAAATTTCGAAGACAACGTGATAATTCAAATCGATGTGGATTGGTACAAAGACGACGAGAGACGATGTCCTTACTCAGACGACGAACCAGAATATGAAGCCTGGCATGAAAATCGAAAAATACAATGGCCAAAGGTACCAAACTTTAAACCTCTGGAAAGGACCAATGGTACCGTAGACTTAAAAGAAAAAACATTGCAAGTTATCGTAAAACTTGCAAATATTGAATTAACACCTGAAAATCCTAAATATCCGGGAGGAACTTGGCACGTAGAAGGTACAGAAAATGAAGCTATTGTTGCTACAGGAATATACTATTTCTCTTCTTCGAATATAACAGAATCTAGATTATTATTTCGACAAGCTATAGATACTCCAGGCTATAATCAAGATGACGATTATGGAGTGAAAGCAGTTTACGGGCTTAAGGATCTAGATTTTCTCAATCAAGAAATTGGTTCCATACTCTGTATCGAAGATCGTTGCATCGTTTTTCCGAATCTTTATCAGCACAAAGTAGCTCCATTTGAATTGACAGATAGAACTAGAAACGGCCATAGAAAAATTCTAGTGTTCTTCCTCGTGAATCCATCGAAAAGGATACTTTCGACAAAGCACGTTTTTCCTCAGCAACAAAGTTGGTTTGATGACGAAAAAGGTGAAGGCTCTTTAAATTTCACGATGACTCTAGAAGATGCAAGGATGTACAGAGAAAAATTAATGCATTCGAGAAAGTATGTTTTGTACGACGCCTTGGAAGGGACTAATTTTTTTGAACGCGAATTTTCCCTGTGTGAACATTAATTGCACAAAATTGAAACTAATTTCTGTTTAATGAATAATAATATATTTTAATCCATTATTTGTCCTTTTCCTTTTGCAGCAGATCTTTTTTTATTAATAGTAGAAGTAGTAATAATTCATTTATCTTTCAATTCGTAGCAGTTTTCAAACATAACTCGATGTACATAAATTTATTCATTAATCTATTCATTTAAGTATTCGACAAGTCACCTGCTATCCTGGATCGTGAAATTATCAATACAGAATTGTTACATATTTTAACTAATTGAGCTCTTTCATATTTTATTGCAATCTGTGTTAATTTAATTTTTTAATTTATGATAAATGCGTGGTTGTCATTAAAAATCAGTAGTGAGTGACATAAAAATGTCAGGGATTATTGTAAATCAGTGGGGAACGCGTAGATTTGTAAATCTGTCATTTCCGAAAATTGTTGGGGATTACAAAAAATGCCGGGAACGGCAGTGGAAGTCACAGGAAATCGTTGAAGCTCGCCGAAACGATATTACAGAAATTTTAATGTCGGCAGCCACCTATTACCGCATTACATCGTTGTTCATCATATGGGATGAATAGCAATCAGTTCTCAATAAACGATACCGCTTTTCCTGATTTCTAAACGAAAAACCCCGCATGATTGCGGCAGTATCGCCATCTGCACTTCAAATTCACTGAACCCACTAAAGTTCCCAGTTGGATCGAGTCTCTAAATTTATTAACCGCTACTAGGTGTTACATGGCGTTCGTGTGGTAAGCTGAGCCGAATATCTCTAATTGATGTGATCGGTTAGATTACGAATTAACTCTTTCGCGACTAGCGCCGTTTATATCCGGCATCCATTAAATGCTTCGCCCTGACTAACGCCGAGTATGTCCGGCCTTCACTAATTGCGTTACGTCAGGTCATTGGAGACGTACCGATGGATAGTTCCGCCAACGCGAAAGGGTTAAGGTAAAGTGAAATCCCCTTAAATCAGTCGATTCGAATAAGACACTTTTTTTTAAGGGTATTGGACCGAATTACCCGGAACATTGACACATGACTTGCGATCATCCAAGAATTGTCCTGACACTTAAAAAATTTGGATTTTCGAACAAAAATTCGTTGACTTGGCCTAGACCAGAACTAAAATGGCGTCGATCGAGATACGTTTACGAAGTATTCGATATGAGAAACGAAAGTGTCAGAACAATTGTACAACGATTCGGAACACTAGTAATCGACAAATTCGCATTTCAACGGGGTAGAGGCAGAAAAAGGGTCGTACGCGCTTCTATGCCGAAACTACGGTAACGCGAGATCTCCGAGAGGAAATTCAGTTGGCACTGGAATCACAGACGACACAGGGTGGCACTCCATTGTCAATTGGGGCATTGAAAACCACGAATCTAGGAGATCTTTTGAGTTTTCCTTCGATTTGCTTATAATTATTGTACGGAAACGATATATGGAGTACGTCATTTAGAACAATACGCAATATAATTAAACACAGTTATCCGATATAAATACAAACATCGGCAACGTAAGTGTTTAGACGTATTACAATATTCCGTTCTCGCAATTTTGTGTACTTTGCTACATTTTACGATTACTATAATTATGTGCGTATTGTTAAAGATTTAGTCGATATGACTATTTTTAATTGTCCTGGTAAAAAATTGTTTTTACCGTAACTGAAAAAATTGGATTTTTCCCTAAAGAAAATAGTTTTCTAGGAACGGCAACTGCACGTTTTCTTTCCATGTAGAGATATAGACTGCAACCGTAACGTTTCACGGAACGACGGGTTGCCATTCGACATGGGCTCGTCCTCGTATTACCTCCCGAACGACTTCTTGGCGTTTGACCGACTAGGCCTACGTCCTCAAATATTTTCTTAACCATCCCGTGAATATTTTCACCTAAATTTTTAATCTCCGCATCAAAAGAGGGACGCTCACAAATATTTTAAATTTATTAGGTTTCAAGAAAGTGACAACTATACTCGTTACGGAGCATGATCTCGCGGGGTAGAAACAATTTTGGATAAACGAGGCGACGTATCTCTAACGCGTTCTTTCTTAGGGCCTCCATAATCGCGCGTTGAAGTATCCTACGATTCGGTGCCTTCGGTCCGGAGAAAAGTTTGATAAATATCGTGACGTTCTACACACACCTTAACCGTTTCGGGGCCGCATCCCGCATTCGGGACCCTAAGCGCGGACGCGTTGACGAATTTCGGAAGGACTCGACCCGATTCCCCGTTGGATCGGCCGCTATGTCCACTTTGGAAACGATGGGCGCGACTCCGAAGATCGGGTCGGGTCGGGTCGGGTCGGGTCGGGGAGGTGCCCGCCGCCGCGAGGACTCGCACCTTCCCTTGGCGCCGGAGGAGGCCCGCGCGTGCGCGGGCAAAAGCGCGAGGCCTCCGCCCCGCCCCTCTCCGCCCTGCCGCGCCGCCCCCGCCATAAAAGCGGTGGTGTTAACCGGCCGGCGGGCAGTTGTCATCCTCCGGTACGCCCGGTACCGACGTGCCGACACTCGAGTTCCCGCCGCCGCGAGAGACGGTCGGAAGACCACCCCGGAGGGGGCGGAAGGACCGCGCGCGCCGATGCCAGTAGTGGCCTCCCACCAGGCGGCCCGGGTCCGAGATAGTCGGTCAGTCAGTCAGTCAACCGGTCAGTCGGTCGGCCAGTCGGTAACCGAGACGAGAGTGACCCGAAGCCCGCTCGCGTCGCGACGCGGAAGAGACCGATTTCCGCTTTCGCGCCTTTCCCTCTCCGTCCCTCGGATGAGCGGGGCAGGGCTCGCGGACGGGAACCCGACCTGATCCGGGGGTGGTCCGAGAGCGGTCCGAGAGCGGTCCGAGAGCGGTCCGAGACCGCGCCGTTATGCGGGCCCACGAGGGATTCGCGGCGACGCTGTTCCCGGTGCTGGTCGCCACCTTCGTGTGCCCCTCGACGTCGGAGGCACGCAGGGTCGCGCCGCTCCTGGAGGACGACTGGGCCAGGCGGCCCCATCGCGCCGCCGGTAAGCATACCGACTTCATTTCAATTTTATGGGTTTAACGACCTTCCTCGTTCCCCCTGTATTTATATTGCAAAGTTTCAATCGATTCGGGACGTCGAGTTTCACTCGTTGAGATTATTAAAAAAAAAAAAAATAATCAGGTATCACCAATGATCCCTTAGGTAACTGCGGCTCCTTAAGTTCCGTGAATCGTTTCAGGTTTATTTACGCAAATCCGTTGTTTCAAGTAGTTTCACAAAATAACGCAAAGACATACTCTGACATTAAAATGTTGCCGGTATTTTCTCCGAGTTCGAACAAATGATCTTTCACTGGAACGGAAGAACTCAATGAGTTTTCCTCGTTGCTGGACATCATTTGTCGCCATTTTAATCTCCAAGGGATGCTCCACAACCAAAAAAAAAAACGAAAATGAAGAAGTTATGACTTCGAAATAAGAAAAAGACTCGAACGAGCCTCGCGCGACGACCGATCGACCGTGGGGGATCGAGCCGTTAATTTCGGATGAAAGATGGCGGCCCGTTTGACCGGCGCGGCGAAATCGATCGGACAGAAAGTAGCGAAACCTTGTAAAAAATCCGACGAATGGAAAAAAGAAAGGGCGCAGGGTGTTGGTCGCGAAAGGTGGAGGAGGAGGAGTCGATTTATCGCTTCATTAAGGACAGTGGTTTCTGCCCACGAGAAAAAACTTGTATAGCGACTAATTGGTGCGTCACGGGGATGGCCAAGGGCGAGGGACGATCGCTAGATGTATGGTAATTTATCGCGTCGCGCCCGTTCGCAGGGGAGGTGAGAGAGAGTGTCTCTAGAAAATTGATGTACCCAAGGGTCGAGTCGGCTCTCGACCGCGGGTAAATAATACTCACGGCTCATTCACGGCGGAGGAAACCGTAGCGATTTTGCCCTTTTAGAGCGGGGGATCTTCGAGGAGATATCCTCGGAAATAGCTCGAGATGTATTATAAAATAAACATTTGATATTTAACGAACGTCAACCCTGGAACGCGGGGACCAACCGGCCGATCAGGGAGACATTAATTCCGAACGATTTTGACAATCGCTTCTACGAGTGGAGGGAAAAGTCGGTCGCTTTTGATCCACCATTTCGTAAGTGCTCGCGCAACGAAACCGCGATCGAGTCGAACGTTACGCGCAATTATCGGCCGCGACGCGTCGTACTCAAAGAAAACGGAAAAACGAAACGTCTTCGTAGACCTTGCGAGAAGAGATCTGCGGGTTTCGAGAGCAAGAAGGCGAGCTCGACGCGCCTCGGCCGTACCAATGGCGACGTCGACGTAGACGCGCAATTCGCTCTCGGGCGCGATAACTTTTAATCCCTGCTCGCCTCGCCAAACATTTCGACGTTCGCGACGAGACCCGTCATCGATCGTCGGCGCCAATCGGAGCAATTCCACCGGGGGCAGAGGGAGTCCCTATTTCCCCGCGTGCTTCTCCCTCTCTTAGAGGGAGGCCGAAGTCGATCGGCAACGGCTTTACGTCATCTCCGAAGCGTCCCGACAACGGAGTTGGGAATTCTGCGCATCGGTTACTTACTTTTGTCGTTTTCGGACACGCGCGAATTGGGGTCGCCGACGAATTCGGACGTGACCAGAAGTTCGTTTGCATCGTGGTACCGTCCGTCCCATAACGACGACGACCCAAGACAAAGACGATCGGTGTACAAGTAACGGAAATAGAAAAAGTGCAACGCCCGGGCGATCCCATGGCAAGAGAGAAAGTAAATCAAATATTGGACGTTTGTCGCGAAAAAGCGCGGGATGGGCAGACGGGGGCGCTACGCCAAGAAAAGAAAGGGAAACGCATATACCGGGTGGACCAAGAAGGAGAGACAACGAATCTCGGCAGAGAAAGATACTTCGGTGTCTCTATAAAATGATGTCGGTAACGAGATAGGAATGCGGTCCGAACTCTCTCGATAGAAAAGTCGTTCCAGTTAAGTCTCGTCTACGGGGGGGGGGGGGGCAATTTATTGCGAGCAGTCGGTTGCGGGCGATTTAACCGCGTGGACGACGACGACAAATTGGGGGACCCGTCCACGCGACGCAAAAAATTGCATCGTCCAAAACCTCGTTTAAACGAGACAATTTATTGCGAGGAGAAATTTGCAAACAACGAGTTGCCCTGAAAATTGCTCCGCGTGGATGAGCGTTTGCGGGTGCCGGCAATGGTTTCGATGCCGACGATGCGAAGCGGTTTTTGAAGAGACCTCGGCGGGGAATTGCCGGCAATTTCTTTCGCGCGTAAAAGCGTCGGTCAGAAATTCAGCAGAAACGTGACAATTGGCCCTAAATTCCCCCTCGGTCTCGGATAACGCAATTTTAGCGTCGGGTGATCGCTCCCGCCACTTCGTTGCCGACGTAATTAAATCGCACGCAACCGACTGCTCGCAACGACTCGCGCTCCGTAGACGAGGCGAAAAAGGGAATTAAGAGGAAATCGCGGCATTGCGAGTTCCAACGAATAACAACGATATATCGTGCGTCGTCCGTGAAAATTGCTTGCAACTTTCCTTTGATATTTCTTCGTTAACCGCTCTAGCCGGTTGAAATCGTTGCCGATGGCACGCAACGTTTACGGCAACCGATTTCCGGAGATAGAGTGCTCCGTGCTTTGGACGTGGACGAAGCTTTAAGTTGGAATTCATTGGTATCGCCGGTGGGCACTTTGGCAAACGGTGCTTAACCTTGCTTATGCCTTCCGTGCGTATGCATTCTGAAATCGTGCGTTCCACGAAATGTCTAGTTACGGATGATCGAGCAAATTATTGCATTTATTTTGACGTTACATCCGATGTAATTAAGGGTATCGGAAAACGCACCTTCTTTCGAGGCGGGTCGGCTTAAATTTGCTACTTTAGTCGTGACGTTCTTGTCGCAACCGATCGTTAGAAATTGCATACATTTTTTGCGTTCGTTAACGTGAATTTCTGTATCGCGTTCGTTCTTTCAAAGCCGATGAGTCGTTCTCGTAGAACCTCTTACGGATTAAATGACTCGTACGCTGGCGGACGCGAATGCCTTCTCCGCGGATATGGCGCCGCCGAGGTGTAATGGGAAGACATTCTTGTTCGCCAGGTACAACAGCAGTTTCCTCGCGGTATACATTTTTTTTTCTATGTACATGCTTGAATTCTTCGTCAACTGCTGAACGGTAAAACGTAATGGTACGGAAACATTCGGTATATATCGACACCAGGAAACTCGGGAGAATTTCGTGCCAAATGCCGATACATGCACACATCCATGCTCGTGTACGTATGCATTGGCGCGATCACGTGGTCGCGCAAATGCTACCTAGTCTTTATAGCAAGTTAAACGACTCGACTAGCCAGTAATATTAATACTTACCGGTGAACGTTTATAACGTGTTCACATCTGGGGTAATTTTAACCCACCGTTATACGTGACTTTGGTCTTTTTTTTTAAGAATTCTTCGGGCAATGTATCATATATACCATGCAGTTTGAAAAATTCTCCTAGGGAAGCAGGAGAACTTTCATGTTTCCGTTTCTATAATTGATTGCAATGGCTTTTTATGATTAAAACTTGATAAATATATTAACCGAATCTTCCTCTGAAACATAGTTTACGTTGTAACGCTTTGAAAGTTCGCGAAGGAACGGCAATTTTATCTTTTGTAGTAAATGCTTTTGTTAAACGTGCAATCGGTACAGGGTACGATTGTAACCCTTGTCGAAGCAAATTTAACCCCAATTGTTCATTTGAAAGATCAACCGAAAAGAATAAAAACTAGTTATTCTCGCGTTCAAATAGTCTGCGGAGAATATATTTCATAGAATCATTTTGGGACGATATAAATGATCGTAATCGATCCGACTAGTTACAACCGTTCCCAGTGTCCCTTGCCAAACGATTGATACAACGATAACTATTTAGAGACGTTTTCATTTTAAATGCCCCAATCGTACATGCATCGAACGAGTCTATACGATGCCGTGTCATGAATAAATCAGTCCCCCCCTCCCCAATGTAGTACAAACCGAAAATATTATTCCCCTGTGCCGTTCTTCGAAACATGCCGATAAGTGCGGAAAGCCCGGGCCAACAAACGATGGAACTATTACGAAGCATGCATAGAGTCATTTTTGCATTGGAGTCGCATTTCCAAGTCGAGGGAAAAAAATGTACGACGTTCGTTAAAATTTGGCCGTGTTACGTGCGACCTCGGTCTCTCCCCTGCGAACTCAACGTTGTCCAACGGTCGGTAGACTACGTTCGCTCGGTCCGTCCCGGGCTTTATCGACGAGACGTGTGGTCACATTCAGGGAACGCATTATCATACGTCACTCTCGCCTCGGTATGTAAGAAATGTGCGAAATGTTGCGCCGCGAGACGCGCGAGACGCGCGACTCACGACCAGGGGCGTAGCCGCACATTTCGCGCCGGGGGCTCGCTTCGGAATCGAAGGCGCTCCCTAAAATTCCCGTTCATCTCCTCCCTGGGATTCCGAATATGGGTTGGGCACTCTTCGCCACGCGCGATTCATAAACCCGAACGAGGCTCGCGTCATTACGGATGAGAGACATCTTCTCGCACCGTGGACTCGCGTCTCGTTTGTGACATGCAAATCCTTAAGCTCGTCATCCGTAATGCGTATGATTTACGTCGAAAGAAGAACTGGGCACGGCCGCGGTTAATATCGACGTTTGTTCCGTATCGACGACGTTACGGAGCGGGCAAAGGTTCCGAAAATTGTAAATAAATAAGTACGTTGTCCCGTTTGCATTAAGGCGACGCGAAAGTGGCGCCAAAGAGGCCCCGAACTGGGGACCTCGAATCGTGAATACGGAGGCTGCAAGGAAGGTCTCGATCCTCGTAAGGTTCAGAGAAAAATTTCTCGACGTCTTTCGCTTCGCCTTAAACTTATCACAAATTGAAACTTTTTCGTCCCATTGCGCCTCCCATAGGGCTCGCTCGCATGGCGCGTTTTCGAACGAGCCCTTACCTGGGCGCCCCGTCGACCTCGAGGACGGAGTACCCGATAAGAACGAGCGGTGGTGTGCTCTCGCCGGTCGCGCGGTCACGTAGGTGGGTCAGTTTACCGACCGGTTGTAATTGCGGCTCTCGGTTTATCGCAACGCGTCGCGTACAAGTATTTTTCCTATTTTTGCGGGAACCTTGACAGCAAAATCCTTTGAACGAACCGGGCAAAGGTGCCGAATCGAATCCGAATCGAATCCGAATCGACGCGGTCTGTTTTCCTTTGCGCTCGTATGACGTCTCGCGTTCGCTCGAGTAGTACCTTTTTATGCATTTACTTCTAGATATATTTATAAATCGGAAGGAAAACGGGCCTATCCGCAATCCGGAACCGTTCCGACACCGTTAATAACTACACGAGCGTTTAATTAACCCCCAAAAAATTACACCTCGCGCCAAATACTTTCTTTTCGATCATTATTTTTCACCCGTACATTGCTCGAACGTACAAGAGTCATAAAACCGGTTACTTTTGCCGAACACGCGTATCACGTATTACACGTAAAATAAAACGATCCAATCCAATTGAAATGCAAAAATGCTACGTGTCGTTAATTTTCATTGCACCTACAATTTTGTAATGCTTTAAATGTATCGGTTTCATCGTTATTAACGTTAAGGGACATTTTCAGCTACGGTTACGGTTGACTTTTACGGAAACGTTTCCGCTACTTGTACACGTAAGAAAGTAAAATGAACTGGATTAATCCGTTAATGGGACAGTTCTTAACCGCATCGCAAAAAACGATATCCACCGGGATAGGCTTCCGTAAGGCTAAGGCCTTTATCCTTCTCCGGGTAAGATGTCTCGTTACGACCGTGAATTCCTTGTCCGCGGGGGTGTACCGAAATCGGGCAGTCGGGCAAGCGACAAAGAGGGCAAACAGGAGCGGCGTCGAGGAAAAATGGGGTCCGGGACCGTCGAGAAATCGTTTACTAAACGCGGTCCCTCGAGATGACGTGGAACCGTGCCAATTATTACGCCGTTTAGTCGGCCTCCCGTTCCTGCTCGTTAGGGCTAACGAGAGGCCGATCGGCTCGCCACCTGACACATTCCCGACGCGTCCGAGGCGCACTCGCCCTCGCGCTCGGGAGTCGCGTCGCTCCGAGCGAAAAGTCGGCCGCGGACCGGTGATTTACCGGCCGTGATTTAACGTGGGCGGCGGCGGCGCCGCCGCCGCCGCCGCCGAAGAAAGAGCGGAATAGGCGGCACGCATCTCGAAATAATACGCACGCCGGTCCGCGGCCAGACTGCGCGGCAGGCGCTGCCGACCTGGCGAGATGACGACGCCAGTTGCGAACGGCCCACCGACATGGCACGAGTGCGCGATCAAGGTTAAAGGTGGGAATTCATGGCAGCCCACGCAACGCGATATCATGTTTTCCCCTCCGTTCCGACGAACGCCGCGACCCGCCGAGACTTTCTTTATTGGAACTCTTCCCGTTCCGGGCGGCACCGTTTTCCGACGATATCTCGCGTTTTTCCCGGCGCACCTTGGCGAGAATGACGAAAAACTTGGCCAAAACCTCGAAAAATAAAATTCGATTTTGCGATTAGCGATCGCCAGATCGGTTAGAGGGGTAATTCGGACATTTGTTGCCGAACGGACGGAAGCCCAGTCGTTACGCGCGATTCTCCGTCCGTGGATCTAAAATTGACATTCGTCCGAATTACTGGCATCGGTCGCAAAGGAGCAAAATTTTCCCGAGTTTGAGTAAGGGTGATTTTTTTTTCAAGAAATGTCTCTTTCAAAATCCGTAAATCGTCGGATATTTTATGACTTTTAATCTTTATCTTGATTGGGCCGGACATGCGGGTAATTATTTTGATTAAAAAAAGTAGCGGTCTCGCGTATCCCTGGTTTACCGTACATTGAACGAAACGTGGACCGTCCGTCTCGTCGGGGACCAAAACGCTGACTCGCGCTCGTCCACTGATCCGACTAATAAACACCATTATTTCATGCAATTCACTTATCGTTTAGCTTTCCGCAACGTCCGACACGTCGTTGACCTAAATTACGCTGGTAGATAACTTACGAGCGCGGCGTAAAAGAGCAAAACGATCGTTGAGAGCCATCTCCTGTCGCGAGATTAGTATGCGACTGATATAACGTCTAGCGGGGTTTTTTTTTTTTTTTTAACGGAGACGTAACGGCGCGAAATCGAATTTGGCCCTCCTGCCCGAGACTGGCCGAGATATCGACTAGCTTTGACGAAGTCTCAAAAGTTTCGGCTCGGGGCAATTGATCGTTTTATCGGCGAGTTCGTCGGCACGTCCAAGGAGTCGTTGACCCAAATCGTGCTCGTAGATAATTCAGGAGAGCGAAATAAAAGAGCGAAAGGACGGATCATCGGGAGACGTCTTCCCTCGATCGCCTCGAGGCCGCAATCGAGAGATCGTTGTCGCGGCCTAAAAGATCGGGATCAAAGTGCGCTTGTCACGTGACGCGTACGTAATCGCGAGTGCGCGAAGGTCGCCGACGAGAATTACCGAGTACACCCCAGGCAGTACTCGAGCGGGAAACTGGCATTCCGGTAAACTACGATAACGGCTGGAAACGTTCCTCTACGGGTTCGTGATACGTACGACCAACTTTGAACCTTTTTAGTGCCGGACGAAGTCGTTGGCACTTGCAAAACGACGATATGTCGTTGTGCGGCACTAAAAGGGTTAAAGGGAAGCCAACGTCCCTAGTAGCAAAGAAAATGTCGATGGGTGCGGCAACGAGATTTCGGCGGATCGAAAAAGTCTTCGACTCCTTCGGGTTTCTTTCCGGAACGGCGAGCCCTCGTTCTCGATCCGGAGGACCTTACGACGGACACACAAGAGTACCGTGTAAATGAAATTTATTCACGTATGTCGGCTGATGATCCCCAAGTTGAGATTAGCGGTTAATTGGCCGCAGCCACAATTACAAGGCGGCCCTTGTTGCCCGCGAGTTTAGTAAGCCAATGTGTAAAGTGGCCAACTTCCACGTGTTCGCGAGTTAAGACGGTCCCGAACCTTCCTATCATTCCCATACGTTTATTCAGAATTTTACGAATGTATATAAATTCACCGTTAAGACGTCACATTTATAATCTTACTTCAACCTTACGTTCTAAGAGTGGATGCATTTTATGCATTTTTTTAACAGCGTAGTTTGTTTCGGTCGCGTCCCTTCGAGTTGCCCGATCCTATACTTCGACCCCAAAGCCGAGGACGATAGACGCGAGATTTGCCGTTTCGATTCCTAGAAAATATCTGGGACGATTTGCGAACTAACGGAAAAGCCCGAGAGTCAGGGTTGGAAACTTCCATCGAGTACCCATCTTTCATTTATTCGCAATTTCCCTATCATAGGACAGTCGAATGAGTAGGGGCACGGAATGCCATCACCGTTCCACGGTATTCGTTCCAATACATACGAAGAATAAATTATCTATGCGAAGTAAATTATACAATATTAAATCTCACCTTTGTATTCTTTTCGAAATACCTAACGCTCAAAGGTGTATTCGACCGCGATATCGTTGGAAACATAAGATGAAGCGATGAACTCGAGATACAGAGAATTCCAGTTGCTCCAAGTTCTCCGTATAGATCATCTCGCTACGTGCCCGATCCAAACCCTGAAATGAAGTAAGGCTTCGTTTCCGAAGCTCGTAGAAACCTTAAATTCTGCTAACCTACGATGTCAACTCCGGTTATGCAACGATTTACGATATGTCTTCTTGGATAAACAATTTTGTTTATCGGGCTGGTATAGGGCTTGGATAATACGTACATGCGATGACGTAAAATCGCTGCCACCTTCGATCCCATTGTCGTCGGCCGATGTCCAATAACGGGGAGATTAGCAGCAATCGTTAAGCGACCGACCTTGTTGGTGATGACAGTCGATTCTTCTTCGATGACCCGTACACGTAATATTCGGGCTGGAATCAGTAATGCATTATTATCGATGCTTCCCATCGCCGACCAATGATCTTCGTCGTTCGCAACGGATTCGAATCCGTTGGAAGAAGAACCAACGAGAACAATTGTTTGCAAGCAATTCCTCGTTTGCGCTTCGGAAGGCATTTGTGTCGGCAAGAAGCTCGCACCGAGGCGACATTGGAAACGTTCCATAACGAGCAGAGACACAAACGACGCAACATTAATGAACAATGTTGTTTGCTCAGCTGCTAGACCTCAAATCATTTTCGACAGCTGCAAATTCTATCCGCATTAATTCCGTGTGACTATTTCATCGGGCAAACCGTGTCGCTTGAATCTCTTTTTGAACTCTATATTTCCTGATACAGCGTTTAGTTTACTGCTTATGTACAATGTAGTAACGTTCAATGGCCGATCGCGTAAAGTGCCGTTCAACGTATACCGCGAAAAAGCCGATGATAAATTTGGGGACGTAGTTTTCCGCGAAGCGGAAAGGGTGCCCTTCGCGTCGACGCTACGCCACTATCCTAAGCGCAGCAAAAGCCACGTCGAACTTGGTTTCCTTCCGTTTCTTCCGTTTCTTCCGTCCCGAGGGCGTTCGTTCGATCGACTCGTCCCACCTCGGACAAGAGATCCATCCTGCGCGTTCCCTCTCTTTCTCCGGTGCTTTCGGTCCGACCGGAGTGAGAGCGACGAATAGATTTCTACAAAGTCGAGCACGGCACGTCGCATCGCGTTTGCGTATATTTAGACGGGACGCAGACACAAAACGACTGACCACCTCCTGACACGATGCCGGCCGTCTCTTTCTTACCCGCGCGCACAGTCGCGGCGCCTCCGTCGCGTCGTTAAGCCGCGCTTCTACCGGATCCACGCGACTGCGCGCGACTGCGCGCGACTGCGCGCGACTGCGCGCGACTACGCGCGACTACGCGCGAGTGCGCGCGCATGCCCGTCGAGTCACGTGACGGCCGTTCCTTTGAACGACCGGTTCTCCCGGACGATCGCGTTATCGGCTCTTCGCGCTTTCGTTTTCCATCTTCCGCCGGATACGCTCTTGAGCATTGAACATTTTGTGAGGCAAACGTACGAAAATATGACTGAAAAGTGCGTTACACGTAAGTCACGGTTAAGGAAAGAAAGGTACGGAGCGGCACGGCGGAGCGAATCGAAGCCTCGTCGCGTTCGTCCGTCCTAACGGCGGTGGGTAACTTAAATATTCATTTTGTAACTCCGAAAGGGTACCGCGGGTCCAAAAGTGTGAGGTATCTCGATGGACCACACGGGCACTCGGGATTCTTGGCTTGCACCCAGCATCGTCGGTGCGCGTCGCTCCGCGTGGTGGCCCCGAGAACGGACTCCGTTACCTAAGGGGCTACGGAACCCTCGAGACTTTTAACGAGTCGATTTCAACGCTTTACGCGTCCTTCCTTAACAAAATCCTAGAATCGAATCTTTCCTTTAAGGTGACGCGAAAGTGGCATCAAAGAGGTCTCGTTTATGAAACTTTACTCCGAATTTGGGGGTATCGAGTCGCGTCAAACCTTCCAACGTGAATACGAAGGCTAGGCGGCGGGCCGCGAGTAGTAAGAGCGGACGAGCGCAGCAACGGCGTTTCCACTGGCTCGGCGGTCGGCCAATGGACCGCGCCGGTCCATCGGAATGGGCGGACTCCCCGTCCGTCCCCGGTATTATAAATTCGGAGATCCAACGAGACGTTTTCCCCTCACCCGGGGTTATTTCGGATTTCGCGTCTCCGCCCGAAGTTGACGCTCGGGTTACTTAAGGGGATGCAAAAGTGACATCCGAGGGGTCGATCGTTCGCGAAACTTTTCTCCGAACCGAGGGTACCACTTTGACGCCACTTTCGCGACATCTCAAGGGAAAGAATTAAGTGCAAGGAGGAACGAGGTACGATTCGCGGGCGACTGGAACTCGACTACCGCGACTACCTTTACGAGCCCGGAAACGGATCGTTGCGCCTTTTTAGCCCTGGCCCAAGGTACGCGAGCACTTTGCCTCTCTTCTTTCCGAGTCTTTGGAGCGACTACGCGTCGCGACGAAGTCGAAGAGTCGAAGTATCGATTGGGGTTGAAGGAACCCAGGAAGGACCCAACCTCGTCGTTCGAAGGGCGATCGGAAGAAACGCAAAGACGAATCCTAGTCCCTCGGCTTCCCCGTTCGGTCCTATCGGTTCGAAACCTCTCGTCGGGTTGGCTCTCGCCTCGCGTCGAGAAGAAGTCGTTCTCTCGGGAACGGAATCGCCGCAGAGATTTCCCGTTCCTCGGGGCGAGGGGAGGCGAGGGGAGGCGAGGGGCGGCGAGGGGAGGCGAGGGGCGGCGAGGGCAGGCGAGGGGAGGCGAGGGGAGGCGAGAGGAGGCGAAGGGAGGCCGTGTCCGAGTATTTCGGGCAGCACGGGCCAGTGCACTACTTCCACCAGCTCGGCCAACGAGTACGCTTAGAACCTACACCACCGTCGATAACGTCGTCCCCGACGCCGCTTCTTCAGGAACGAGGCACCCGCCGAAGCCGCGTTTTCGCACCTTCGCGCTAATAAAGTCGACTCGGCGCTAACGCATACCTCGCCTCCCTCCCTCCTTCGACCTCCGCCGATTTTTTCATTTTTTGCCCATCGGCCTTATCTCGTTTCGGGCGCCGCCCCGCGGAGGATCCGGTATCTTATTGATGCACCGACGACGGTGCCGACGTACGCAAACGGCCACCGGATATCGTACGTTAGGAGGATATATAAAATTAACCGCGACCCGATCCCCGAACGCGTGGGAGACGGTGCATCCCGGTCGCATCCCCGGCCGCATCCCCGGCCCCTCGTAAGGACGACGTCGAGCGTCGCGCGTGGGCGTCGCGCGCGGGCGGCGCGTCTCCTCCTTGGATTCCTCCGCACCTATGTAGGTACGCGGCGAAGCGATCGAAAGGGCCAGCCATCTTTTAAGAGGCAGGCTCGGATCGGTCCGAGAGCGAGCACGGCGCCTCCGATATCGTGGTAACTCGAGAATTCATTTTTGTCCTTCCAGCTAATGCATTTTTCCACGTGTACGTCGTACGATCGCTGAAAAGTGAGTTCGCGATCGCTTCGTTTTCAACTCGTAGGGCTACGTTTTGCATCCAAACGGTTGGTTAAGTAATTTACGCGATCGCGCGGTATATATCGCGTAGACAAAATTGTCGTTACAGCGTTTTATTTTCAGAGCCGAGTCATCGACAAAAATACGGCACCGTTCATTCGTAATAAAATATCGAAAAGGTGGATATCCCCTTCCGTATCTTGGCAGGGCCGTCCGTTTCGTTTCCAAATAATTTACAACACCGATAAACGTCATTTTCCTTTTATCTCGAACATCGCGGAGTCATTTCGAGGGTTAAAACGCGCTCGTTCCGGATAGTCGTATCCTTTCGATTCTTCGCCCCTAAAATCGATCGTAATAACGTAAAACCACATCTACCGATGAAATAATGAAATCCGTCTTTTGTCAAGGTTTCGGGGAAGGGAAAGCAAAACGTTAACGTCATTGCCACCAAGTGGTACTGGAAATTTGTCAGACCTCGTGGGATACCCACCGGCTAAAAGAGGGACGGACCGCGAGAGTCTTCCAAGATATCTCGGACTCTGAGGCACGCTCCGCGTCCGAGGTTGACCGAGGTTGAGGTTACGCCCTGAATAGGCTAGGTGGCCGGATGCCCTTGATATACATCTACACCTACATCCGTCGAGACGTCGCTTCCTGGGTCGGGTCCGTCCACGGCTCTCGGTGTTTCTCTTCTGTCTCTGCCCGCGCCGGTTTAGATCGCCGGTTACATCGCCGGTTAATGCGGTGGACGCGGACCCATTACTAAACATGGACGTCGGCCGGTGGGCGACGCGTGGAAGGGGCCGACGCTCCGATAAACGAGGGTACTCGATGCGCTTGGTGAATGGCCCTTTGATCCACATTTTTCTAGGGTGATTTTTGCTCACTCAGGGGCACCTATATATAGCCGGCAACGTCCCGGTAACATCGGGACGAGCCCGTCCTTGCTCTCGCCGCCGTCGTTCCTACGTATCGACACCTCGCGGACCCATAATGCATGGATTGTGCATCGCTCTCGTGGGACCGTGGGACCGACCACAAAAAGTAAGAATTTAGACGGATGCAAAATGTCCCCCGACTTTTCCACCGCGTGGGCGCATAACGCGAGCACAAGGAGGGACCCGCGACTCTCCACCGAGTGAAATGATCTCCTAGGAAATTCGATTCGGATCGACTACCTTTTTATCGATCGACTATCGTGGATAAAACGAGTCCTAGGGTTGGTCGAACGAAATCGATGCAAATTTCAAACGATACTCCGTTCTCTTGAGCTTAGCTCGAGGAGGTATTCTCTCAGGTAATCATGGATTTTAGCGCTTGAAATCAGCTGGAAATCGTTGGAAATCGTTGGAAATCGTCGAAATACTGTCACGATATTAAGGCCGAACGTCCCAGGTAAACCGAATCGCATTGTTGTTTTCATATGAAATCAAAGGCAATCGACTCTCGAAGAAGGAAATCGTTTTCGCTGATTTCCAAGGGAACGGCCTAGCTTTACCGATCGTTTTTACTCATTGCCGGTAAATACGGCTTTTAAGCGATAAAAGTTTCGGACGGTTCGGTCCAATGTCCTCGAAGGGTCTTATTCGAATCGACCGATTTAAGGAGGGTTTCGCTTCACCTTAAATGGTTCGAAAGCGATCTTTTATCGTGCGCGAGGCATTTCCAATGCGGCGGGTGGCCAGTGGCCACTGCCACGCCCTAGTGGTGGAGATGGCGTTACGCTCGCGGACGCAGAAAATTTATGCAACGAGGGCATCCATTGTATCGCAAACCATTATTATATAAATCCAAATTGTTCGCCCGGGCTTGCGGAAATAATGACGGGCTAAATTAGGTATCGATGAGTTACGCTTGCATTGTTCACCCTTCGATGGTTACGCGCAATGGCTGTTGCGACGAAATCACTTCCACGAGTAGCGCCTATATTCGGGGCAGAAGGCATTCGCGTCCATGCAGCGATTTGCTCGCGCGATCGAATACTCGATAAAAACCCACACACCGAAGACGAACGTTTATCGAAGTACGGCCGACATCCGTAAAAAGACGACGTAACGAACAATTTATGTTTTAACGATATTTCAATGCAAAGCGAATCCGTGGAATTTCCCTGTAACGGTATTTGTCAATTACCGAATAGCGGTAATCGATGCGAACTTGACCTTTTAAAGGAACGAACGATCGAGTGATTCATAGTTATAAGAGGGCATCGTTTCGATCCAATTGGAATTGAATCGTCAATTAATGAGAAGCGAACATTTCGTGCTCTCGTAATAAGGGTGGACAATTCTATTGTTCGACGGGCGTCATTTACATGTTGCGTTCGCTTCTACCCTGAGAGAAAAAGACCCGGTAAACCGAACAATTTGATCCCGTTAAAGCCTTTTGCGTTAAAGGGACGCAATTTATCGTTTGATTTCCTATACATTTGAAGCTGGAACTATTCTTTAACGTTTGAGTTTCCTCCTGGCTTTTGTAAGAATTTTGTAGGAACGGTAACGATATTTATAGGAAAGATTTTACCATTTCGGAATAGTTACGTTGTCTTTTAAATATCGTCAACTTCCGTTGTACGCGTATAAAAGATATCGTTGCACGTTAAATCTAATTCTCGAGGGTAACTGTACATTTTACATCGGTCATCTCGTGGCGGATAAATAGGAAAATTTATATTCGGAAACTGTAAACTTGTCCGCGCATTAATGATCGAGCGACGCTGTCGCATCTCGTCCGGTCTCGTTTCGTTTGGTCGCGTCGCAACTCGGTCGCTCTGCCTCACTTATCGCGCCATCCAACACCACTTATAACACATTTCCCCCCCCCCCCCTTCTGCTTGCTCCGGTTCCTTGGTTTTTCTGTCTCCTATCTCCACCTCGGGATCGTCCGCGTCTGCGCGTTTCGTCGTCGAAAGTCATTGTCGCCGCTCCTCCTCCGTCTCGCGCGTCATCTTTTACCCTCGTGTGGCCCAGACCGGGAGAAAAGAAGAGCCAATAAACCGAACTATTTGGAGAAATGTGATATCAATATTTTGGCGTTTCGATACGTATGGAATGGTTCTTTCGCGTCACCTCAACGCGAGCAGTTGGAACTGTAAAACGAGTTATTTTAAAATAGCTTAGGATACCTTCAGCCGATCGTAAACGAAAAGATATATTCATACAGCGAACGTCAACCAATTTATTAGGAAATGGTACGTTTCCTGACTCGCCGAGGCGGACATCTTTTCGCTTTTAACGCGTTAACGACATACGACTTCGTTGAACGCTTGCTCAGCTAATTCGGAGAAAATGTCTTGGCCTGCATCAGTCGTCTTTGATCCGGGGAAAAGGGGGGCGGTTTATTCGACTCGGGGAAACCGGAGGTTCCGATCGAAGCGATAGCCCTCGGCGCGAGATGTCTTCCGCCGCGACGCCGAGCGATAACGATGCGCCGCTTTTGCCGGCAGGAGCCGCGTCAGCGAATGACCGTCGCAGGGTAGGGGAGAGAAAATAGCGCGCAAACAAGCCGAAAATATCCCGCGAATCCGCCAGCACGTCCGATTCTCAAAGCGGAGCGAAACAACGACGACGATGACCGCGGCGGAGGGCGCGCCAACGTCCGTTTGGCCCTCCTCCTAGGACACCTTATCGCCCCGAGACCCGAGGGTCCTCCGCTCGATTGCTACCCTACGGCTCAGAAATTGCAGTTCGTCGAAAGAGAAATCGGAGACCCGTGGGTCGTTCGAGAGAACGTCAATTCCTGAGTGAATACCTCCTCGGTTTATCCTTTAACCCTCGTGACAGGGACCAAAAATTGTTCCGTCGATTAAGGACCGGGTAATTGGAAAAGTAAAATTGAGTATTGCTTGAAATTTGTACCGATTTCATTTAATCAGCCCTTGAACTCCTTGACCGCAAAAAGGAAATCCGCTCGACCGAGAACGTTATTTTTTATCTTAGCGCAGAGGTACAAATCGGAGTTCATTTGGCCATTTTATTGACAACGCGCGAACCGCGGCAGACGCCGTTCGGACGAATTCTTTGAAGATTCTCTGAACGTTCTCGAGAGAGCTCTAAAAAAATGATCGAAGGTTACCACATTAGTCTCGAGAGTGCGGAGGTCTAGACCGACTAAAGTTAGCGGCATCTAAAGATAAACCACTGGCGTAAGGTGCGTCGGAGTTCCCTCGAGAAGACGTCCTTTACGCTAAAGTTTACCCAAAAGTCTGGTCAATGGATACACCGAGTGCGTGCACCTTACACCGAGGGGATATTCGCTCAGGAAATCACCGAACGCCATTACAATTTTGTAAAAAAACTGTTCCCAAAAAAAGAGAAACAGCAATTACAATGGATCGACGAGCCCAAGCCGGCGACGAATAATTTCAGCGGAGTTCCTTCGGAGCTCGTTCGGTATCTCTCCGGCCGTAATATACATACATTTGAAATAAGTTATTTCGTCGCAGCATGCGTCGCGGAACGCATCAATTGACTTAATTCGCATTCTCCGATAAGCGCACGGGCGTCGCGACACTTCGGTAATGGTCACGTGCGCCTGGATTTTTCTTACCGTCACGTCTTGAAACACCCTCTACATAATGACTAGGCGGATACGTAAGAGCGCATACCATGTGACATTCACGTACCTGGACACACCTTTGCAGTTATGCGAGCCCGGCTCGCTCGTCTCGGGCATGTCCGCATAAGTGCCAATTTGCTCCAAGCCCTCGGCCCCCCTTCGGCCGCTTCGAGCGAGGGTCGACGTACACCGACGAAACCTTCGGATTTATTGCAACAATTCTTATAGCGGTAGCGAATAAATTGGCGACGAGCAAACGTTCGTCCCTCGTAGGTGAAAGTTGCCCGGGTTGGATCGTCTCCTAGATTGAATCGCTACGATGGAACGCCCTGATCTATGTACCACCTATTTGTTCCGTGCGGAGTGGACTTCGACGAACTCGAGGCACCCCAACGGCAGCTATTTGCTTCGCGTGAAAAATGTGCAATCTAATTGGAATGTTAACGCATCGTCGGCCGCTGTCACGTACACGTGACTTTCTTTCACTTAAACGCGATACGCCCCGGCGACGACCTAAAGGCCGTCAAAGTGTTAACCACGCCAACTGATTACGGGTACACTGGGAGATAAGTATAAAATTGATCTTTTTTTAGAGGAGATTTAAAATTTTGACAGGTGAGTCGGCCCCCACGGTCGCGCTTCTTCGGTGACGCGAGAACGTTGCATAAGAGTAGCGTCGCGAGAGAACGTAAGAGCGTTTTTGCCGAGACGGAGCATCGGGACGCACCTGTTTAGTCGAGGGAGGAGACGTCGCGGCGCTCGTCGCATGGCCTCCGCGTTTTATTTTCGTCTTCCAAGACTTTTGGCTACGCTTGCGAAGAAGAAGTCGCGTTGCTTTTTATACGGGGAAGCACCTAGACGACGGCGACGAACGATATCTCAGCTTGACTGCGGTAGAATTCTGCAAGCATCATATCCGCGGACTCTTGACTTTTTGCTAGATTACCTTCCCAAAGTTACAGTTTCTCCCTCCTTTTCGAGGTTATTACGAGAAACTATCGAAAACTAAACGCGATGTACGCGGGGACAAAATGTGTGAATCACGGAGAAGCAGCGTTTCATTCCGTAGCCCCGATCGTTTGTACCCAGGATGTTCGCTTAGTCGTCAAAACTGACTTTATCGACAATGAGCGAATTCGTATGTCGCCCAATTATTATCGAACGTTTGTTCGGTTTGTATCGACCTTTGAGAGAACGATACTCACATTGAAGGTTTCCGACGACTCGCCGGTGATCGGAAAGAACGTTTCGGCCAACAGAAATTCATGAGGAATTACCTCTTACATAGCTATGTACACGAAACATGGTTCGGTGATTACCGAACGGAAGACATCGATCGACCCGCGATCATCCGGCATCGCAAATCGGTAAATGAGTCGGTTCGGGATAAGCAATTAGGTTTTATGACGTATGGATTGAAACGTTGCACCCGGCATCGCGTCATCCATGTCCAGAGTGACTTAACCTTTAGAAGTCGCGATAAAATCCCGTCGAACGTTAACGTAATTCAAAGCTATTAAGGAACTGGCACTTAATGTCCTATTACCTTGCCACGCCCGACGAAATTGATTTCACATGACGACAAATTAATGATAGGTTTGGCAGAATTTTCTCGGAACCCGATTCAACCTTTATGTTCCTTTTTCCGATCCGTTCCTTGGTCAAGGAACGTTGCACCCTGAAAACGCGATCATATTACTCGTAATTTCTCACCAAATCGTATACATCGAAGTTTTGAAAACGAAAGGAGAATCCAGTGCTATAACCGGAAATTCATTCAGGAAATCATGGGGAAATCGGCTTGAAATCGCAAGCAGACATCACTGGAAATCACCGAATTCCCGTCTCCGTCGCGTTCAAAATCGAATCCATCACCGGTCGTGGTAACGCCGCTATTTAAGAACAGTGCCATGACCGGTGCCAAAATCATTGGATAATCTAGACGAGGCGCCGAACGAAGCGTCAACGTACAGCCGTCCCTCAATTTGCGCGGAGTACCCGGTCCGCGAGGATCCGTTTTACGCGAATGAAGTCTGTCCGAGGGGCTATTCCCTTATTATAAAAAAATGTATATACACATTTACGGAGCTACACATTGATTCTTGTTTGTTGCAGCACATAACAACAGTCGAGATGGCGTCGCTTCCTCGCAGAGCTTTCCTCCGACTCCTCTTCGGTCTTCCCTCCGACTGCTCGTGAAGTTAACGATGTTCACGGTTATAATACTATCCATTATTTACATTGAATTATAAGATCTGGTTCTCGACTTCTTTAGCACATTTCTAAATGTCTATGACGTCTATGCAATTGCAAAACTTGAAATAGCAATTATCGGGTAAACAAGACGTAATAGGTGATGTAGCGCCCTCCGCGCAACGCGTGTAATACGACAAGGCAATAACGTGCACGTCGGTGGTTACGACTTTGTAACGTTTTCGAAAATAGTCGTCCTTTTTACGTTACACGTTCCACGAGGTTGTAACGGAAAATTCAAACTTACGCCTCGAGGATAGCAAGACCCGATCCATTTTATTTGCTTGCAACCGATACGACTTGCAACGTTACAAAATGCGCATATTTTCTAATGTCATCGTAATTCAGGGGGAGAGAGACAGATCGTATAATTAATTATAACGAATGGATTGTATTTTAATCGTCCTTATCCATAATTTCAGATGCAATCGAGTAGGAACCCGACGATGTGTCCGAGGAGAAACTCGGGAAGGAAGCGCGCCCGTGTCCAGTTTTGTTATACACTAAAACAAAAACATGTACACACATACATACGGTAACTATTCATTTTCACCTTCTACTTGCAATCTCGCATTTTAAACGAATATCCAGTATGACCAGTTTTCTTGTATATCGATAACATTATCTCGGAGTTAATTAGTCTACCCGATGCAGGAATAACGACGGTCCGAGGACGCGGGATGTTACGGAAAAATAAAGACGTTTCTAAATGTCAGCCTCGTAAACGATGTTTAAAAGCGGAAGGACAACGTTCGTATGAAATTCGTAAAGTAAGATACCTAGAAATTTCCCGTAAAGAAGTACGTAAATTACCTTGGGTATTTCACTTACCCAATCCTGCTCGGAAGGACAAGCCGAAGTCGATCGACGGGATCGATTGGCTATCTAGGTGTAATCGACGAAACCCTGGCTAGGATTCGGGAAGTCGGTCAGTTTGCTCCTTGGGAACTGACTTTCCCAACGTCGACCTATCGAGTCGTGCCGTTCCGACCAAATATTTGCTCCTTCGTATACTTCGGGGGTGCGGTATCTTGCGTAATCGCGTGAATCGCGAGTAACGAGAGGCAGTCGGCCGAAACGCTTTGGTCCGATTTAGCGGGCCTCTAAAGGTGGATCGAGACGTAAGCATTTTTGCGCGGACGAACGCCCGCTCCGAGTACGCTCGAACGTTATTCGATGCTAAGGATGAACGCATCTGCCGAGCCACTGAAGATCGAACGATATCGCGCGCAAACGGAAACTTTCGAGAACGGGAAAACGTACCCCCGGAAAGATTCTTCTAAATACCTACGTTCATTATACGCGTCGCGCGATATTCGTTCCAAACGCGGTTGCGTTGCTCGACGAGGTTGCAAGCGAAAACGGGGCATGACGTTAAGCGACGAGGTTGCGGTTGCTCGACGCGGTTGCCAGTCTGTACGCGGCCTTAGGTTCGCGCATCGCCGCGTCGAGTCGGAGGCCGTTGCTCGCGGGGCAACGACCCCTCGGCGGGCAGCGTCGCGACGCTAAACGACGCTAAGCGACACCCATGGACGCGTAGACGCTCCGTCTCGGTCCTCCGACGAGCCGGCCGAAACGAGTGGCCCGCGAAAACCGCCGGGTATCTCCCGCAGACTGCTCGACAAATATTTTCACGGCTTAAGAACACGAGATACAGGAGATAACCGGCACTCGTTTCCGCAAGATTTCGCAAACGCAGACCCAACTTGGACGCCCCGAATAAATGAGATTTCTCTGGGCCAGGCGGACGCGGAATCGATAAACCGTCCAACAAGTCCAAGAAGTCACCTCTCCGCGTTCGTGGTTCGATTATCCGGTGATAATCCCGAAATACAAATTTCATTTTTCAGGCTTTGGCTAGCTTTTTCGCCGCTTTCGCCGCTTTCGCCGCTTTCGCCACTTTCGCCACTTTAGCCACCGTGTGTCGGGAAAAAGCGTTCGCTCGGTCTCGCCTTTGCTCGCCGGACGAATGTCGCCGATTGGCGAACAATGTCCGCTCGGTCCGTACCGGTCTTTAATGGAACCGTTCCACCTTCTCCGTTCGTCCAAGGTGGCACGGAATTAGAGGACAAGATTCTAAAGCACGGCAAGGCCACCACCGGCGCCGCAGTTTCCGTCTTAAGGCCGGCTTTTCACGGAAACGATTCCGGGACGGAAAGAGCCCGAGTCGGCGGCGAGTCGGTGGGAAATGACTTATAAGGAGGTCGTAACGTAACCAGATAGCAATGTCAGCGGGAGCATTCGTTATGCATCGCGCGTCCTCGAAACTGGCGCCCGTTGAATTTCAAGCGAGGTCGGCCACGTTGCTGCCCCTAGAAAACCGAAGGATATTTTATTCATCGGCCGCAGGCCGAGCGACGAGGCTTCCCCGAATCCGACGTCTCTTGCCTTCTCTCTCTCGTTGGCTCGCCGTCCGTAGACCACCGAGCTGGGAAACGCCGATGAAACTCGATCAAACCGCGACCAAACCGCGACCAAACGCGGATCCAACACCGATAAGATGCGCGTCGGCAGCTCCTGTGGGTTGAGGGGGTCCGTCCGCGCTCAGAGAAAAATCTAGTTAAATCAACTATTTTTTAATTAGTTTTCATAGTTCAAAAAGGACTCGAATACGTTGTTCGGTAAAATTAACTTTTTTTTTTTCTGAACTAGGCAATCTAGCAAAGTTTGCTATATTTTTTTTACCTTCTTTCTTTCTTCCTTGTTATGCTCGACCTGTCGGTATTCTTGCATACCTTAGCGTCAGAGATGGAGACGCATCTTATATGCAAACGAGCGATCCGCATCATTCGCGAGGAAGCCTCGCCATCCATCGGTACCGTCGAAACTAATTTGAACAAAGTTTTCGGGAACGTTCGGGATAAATTGGCAGTTGATTTAACCAAACCGCAATGGTAAACGGTTGTACCGGTAATATCGTTGCAGTTACTAAAAGTAGAGTAAATAACAATATCTTGCAACGAGAGTTGACAATATTTAAAAGGTAATCTAACTATTCGAAAATGGTAAAAACTTGTACTATAAGTCTTTATAATTCATTAATTAGACATGAAATACAAGTGGTGAGTAGTTACAATGTGATATTTTACGTCATCGGTACCGTTACGTTTGAATTGCGCGTTCGGGACTGGTTAACATTGTTAATTAAAAACTCGCTAAGCAATAATCCGAGGAGAAGCAATGGCATAAGTTTTTACTTGAAACTGCCACGTTCCATTAGGATGAGAGATTCCTACGAGTTTTGGCACATCTTCCTTATCTAATAGACAATTTTCGTAAAGTAACCGAGTATAAATAAATAGTATTTTCTTGATTCTGTTTTGTTTCAGAATGTACGTTTGGCAAGCAAATACGAGAATTAGGCTCGACTTGGTTCGCCGATTTAGGACCGCCCTTTGGCGTCATGTATTGCATCAAATGCGAATGCATTCCGGTATGTATTGACTTTATTCCACGTAGGTATTTCCCATACGTAATCGCTGCTACTAACAATCGGCGTCCGAAGTCATATCGCGTCAACGCGTAACCTACCGGAAGTCTATTTACGCAGTCGCCGTTTAATCCCAAAATTACCCTTTAATCGCTAAACAATTATTTCATAATTTACGTGCGTATAGAAATGCCCATTTTAGTGAATAATGCTTAGTTAAATGGTACATCCGAGAGGAATTCAAAGTTTCGGACGGTTCGATCCAATACCCTTAAGAAAAAGTGTCTTATTCGAGTAGACCGATTTGAGGGGGGTTTCGCTTCACCTTAATATGGATTAGATAGTGCTCCGATTAATCAGCAAGTTATCTTCTATTCCATAGAAAAACGTTTCATTTTGTCGAGCAACGACCCCTTTCTTCGAGATTTGGTAAATCGTTCTTGGACCAGAAATAGTGGAGAAATAGTGGAGAAATTGGGGATCCTTCGCATAGAATTCCCAAGAATTACTCTTGAAAGGAGCGGTAGACGTAGCAATGCTATCGGCCCGGAAACCGACGACGTTTGAAAAAAGCAAATGCTCTCCCTGGCCAATGAGAGTCGACTTTCTCTTAGGCGATCGTGCTCGTGGATCGCGATCGGCATAGGCGCCGGCGTTTAAGGACGCCGGGGGCTGTCGAACGAGATCGGCGCGTTGATTGCGGATAATCGATTGCCACCGAACGGGTGATAGGTGATAGCGTGGCTTACGCCCAGCGGAAAAATCCTCTCTATATATGCTTACTTGCTATTAATGAAAAAGTACGTCGAATGAAATTAATATGAACGAGTATTATTTAATTTCCTTGAGTTTCGCCATGTTTTTTCAATTCATTGCCGTTTTGGCGTTTCGAGCATCAACGTCGCAGAGCGAAAAGTTCATTCATGCCAGAAGATGAGGGATTCGAAAGAATTAAGATCGAGATACAAGATCTATGCGTATCCTGACGGTTTCACATTTCTGAGATAATCTAGTACCCATTCCTTTCCTAAGAGTAAACGATCCCGATAACGATACACGTAACGGTTAAAAGTGAATTCCTTGCGCATATATGTACGGAAAAGGCGAAGCGGAGGACGCGGAATTCCCGCTCGACCGGAAATCGACGTCGACGTCGATTCGGGCTCGCCGGCTTTAATCGGCGTTTCCCTGGCGCCGAAGGAGCAAAAAAGGAGTTGGGTTAAGTACCGCGCCTCGAAAATCCACGTACTTCCCTTAGCCGCGTCCCACGCGAGATCGTCTCGCCTCCCACGCGATTGGTCGGCGACCGGTCACGTGAGGCCGGCCGGCCCACGTGACTCGGCCGCACTCCGTCGCCGAGGCCCATCTCGTTATGCCGGCCCTGCCTACGTCGACTCTCCTGCACTTTCGGCCGTAAGAATAGACGGCGGCCGTGCGGAAGGTTACGTTCGCCCGAAGCTACGGCTTTACATCCGTCGCAAGGATTTCTGCCGACGGCCTCGCTCCTCGATGACGCGCCGAGACCCACACGGACGGTAGAGATTTAATAATCCCATGATATATTAAGGTGAAGCGAAACACGTAGAGAAACTTGATCGACCTCGGGAAAAAAAATTTTTTCAAATACCCACGTTATCGACGTTCGTACTTGTATCGACAGCTTTTTCGAAATATATTGCATATAGTACTAAATGGCATACTCGAAGTTTCGAACGGTTCGATCCAATGCCCATTAAAAAAAGTGTCATTCGAGTCGACTGATTCGAAGGGGGTTTCGCTTCACCTTAAACCGTCAGCCGCGACGGATTACATCGATTGGTCGGATCCGCTGACAAAGTGCCGGGAGCAAATAGGCCCTGTAACCACCCGGTCTTCCGGTGTCCAATGCATCGAACGCATTCCCACGATACCCACTTTGGTGTCCGCCGGCGCGGGGTGCATCCTCGATAACGTAATGCCCTCTCACGGATGCACTTACCCAGCGCGATGCCTATCGGGTGCCAAGCGAGGGAGAGATCCAATTACGCGCTCGGCCGATAAGGTCGTGCACGCGCCCACTTTCACGCTCGCCCTACCGGCTCGGCTCTGTTCGGATCGGTTTCGTTCGACTCCGCCGGCTCCCCCTGGTCCCGCTCGGTTCCACTCGACTCCACTCGACTCCACTCGACTCCACTCGACTCTCTTCGACTTCGCTTTGGCTATACATGGGCTTTATGGCCGCCGCGAGTTCGTTCGACGGCGTCGACGGATCGTAAAAAAAAGTAACGACCACTCGATCGTTACTTTTTTCGCAACACTCGCATGGAAAGTGCGACTTTCCACCCCCGAAAACGTCCGGAAAGCGGCAGACCGGGGAGACGGTAGGAGCGAAGCAACGCCTGTGCATGCGCAAATCGAGCCTTTCCTACTTTCTTGCCTAGAACTTTTTCACTTTCGCTTTCGTCCCTCCCTGGTTATTTTCGAGCCTGCTGGCACGTATTGGCCGCGAAGCCGACGGGATTCGCAAATCGACTGGAAACCGTATTTTCCTTAACGCTAGAACTACCGGCGGATTTTCTTTTGTACAGGATGGGCCATTTGAAGCCAGTCATTTTCCCTGGTCCTGGTAGTTCCAGTGTTAAGGATTTTGCAAAAAAATCGTTCTCAGGGACAAGTGGCCATACGTATAAAATTTGCAGCATCCGACTGCGCTCGTGCCCCCGCTTCGATTCGTGCCGAAAGTTTCACGCGTATCCTACAAATGCCTACTTTCTCTCCCAGGTGGACAATATACTGGTTCGTCGCCTTTATTACGAATACCGATACGCTCGGTTGGCCTAGGAAATCAGCCCGTTAACCAAGATGAATTTATATCGAATTAACGTTACATTTTTGCGTAGAAATCTCTAAAGAAAAGTCAGAAATCTGAACGGTCTTTGTCGGCCAATCTCTGGAACCTCGACTACTACCCTCGGTGATTAATTTTAACGAATTAACACGACATGGTTCGGAAAAATGGTAACTCGAATATGGAAGTAGTTTTGGAATGGTAGGATTTCTCGCTGAAAGGTGGCCAGGACGATACCGGTTAAATTCCTTTTTGATACTCTCCCGGACGCGTATGTTGTCCGTACATGTTGGCTTCGAGGTGCAAACTCGGTAGAATTTATCGTGGCGTGTATGTTGACTTAACGGCTCAGAAGCCACGGTTTCGAGTATACGTCCGAAATAGCACGCGGTCTATGAAACGTTGACACGTCTAAACACATTTCTACGCGTACACGCAAGTTGGAAGTCGTTGGTTCTACTCGGACATCGGAAATAAAAAGTCTGCTCGGAATTCCTAGCTATAACGTTTCACCTATGCCACGACCGCTGGGTATGCGTGTGCATGCGCGATATATCGTAGTCGTGACTTACCAGCCACGTTCCAACTAGAAATTTCAGCGAGTTTTCCAATGTTTGTTATTAAGGGGACGTGAAAGTGGAACTTGGCATTCGAGAGGTCAATCGATCGTGAAACTTTTCTTCGAACTGGGTGTACCGAATCGTTTTAGATCTTACAAAGTGAATACGGAGACTATAGGGGGAAGGTCCTGGCACCAATGAATTTCATTTTTTTTTTATATGAAAATAACCCCTTCTCGAAATTCTCTAACCTTTACCTTTGAAACGAATGATTGATTTATTCAATCGGTTCGCGATCTCTGCGAGCACGCGGCACCACAAATCACTGGAGCGGTGAACGCCCTTAACCTTTTCGCTATCGTTGACATAAGTAGACGTTTCGACATTTCATTCGGTACGTGCCGTTGGCGCCTATAGGTGTCCTGGAATTTTGTTCGGTGCGTGCTATCGGCGCCTACGGGCGTTCCGATCTTTATCGCGGTTCAATGTTTCGACGACTTCCGTAGCATCGGCCACGACCGAACGGTTAGCGTACGTCATGCGAGTTCCGTATTAAGGCGGAGGGTGAAACGCATCGAGAAATTTGATCGATGTTGGTAAAAAAGGACGTCGATCAAATTTTGTCGACGCGTTTCACTTCACCTTAAAGCCGATTCAAACGTATCCGTGCCGTATCCGAAGAACGTCATCTGAGATTTATATTTTGCTGCCGTATAGCGTGAATCGTACGTTTTCATATCGGGTCCGTACGGATACGTAAATAGACGAATACTGGAATGTAAATCTCCAAAGATGACAATTCCATCGGTGCACGGACGCGGACGAGACGCGGACGAGACGCACACGGTACGGAACGTCCGAACCGACCTTTAGGCTCCGCTACGGAGAAAGGGTTAATGCGAATTCAGCAAACGGGGCACTCCGTTCCGTCTTCTCGGGATTTACTTGGCCAGCGACGCATGGGGACCTTGGACGTTTTTTGCGTCCGTGACGACTAGACTTTCCGTCACCCACCTCAAGGTTGGAGTACTCGTAAAGTCTGTTACGCGGCGAAACTGACGCGAAGCGAACGACGACATCGAGGCATAACCGATGACCGCGCCGCCGCCTTGCAAGGTGCCCGTAAACGCTGGGAAGCGTCACTCGCGTAGCCACTTGTACGACCACCCGACCCGCGCACCCACATGGTACCCCGAGAGAAAAAGAGCTGGCAAACTGAACGATTTTTCTTAACTTCGCAACTTATCGTCTGATTTCCTATAAATTGGGAGTTACAACTATTTTTTAATAGTTGAGCATCCTCCTGGCTTTGATACGAATGTGTAGGAACGGTGACAGTATTCGTAGCAAAGTTCCTTATCATTTTTGAATAGGCAGGTTACCTTATAAATATTCTCAACTATCATTGCAACGTGTTTTTACTTACTCTACTTTTGGTAAGCCACTTTAAAAAGGGTTAAGTGCTGACGATTCCCACGGTTCGGTCCAATATCCTTAAAAAAAGTGTCTCGTTCGAATCGGTTGTCTTGAGGGGGGGTTCTTTTCATCTTAAGTTACGAAGCGGGTAAAAGTGTATGTAAATTTCCATCGATTTTTATAAGTGTACGCGTACCGTGATCTGGAAATCCCGCGCTACGCGGAAACGCGACGCTCTAAGACTCCAATCTCCGGAAGTGCAAGGTCGACGGCGGACGGTTATCCCTCTCGGAATCGGGGCGCCAGTATTTTCCTCCTGGAAATCGTCATTTTCCGCCTACGTTCCCTTCTCGCGCCTTGTCCTAAGCTCTAGGTAATTAAATTCACCGGAACGTAAGTGGTCACGCTGGGTAATTCCTAAGTGACCTCCTTTGACGCCTCTCAGTTGCGTCGACGCACTTTTTATTCGCGTAGATTTATGTCCGTTTTATATCACGAATGCGTGCCTCACCTTACGTACAGCGAGCGAAGAAGGGACATTTTAAGAAAAATGGAAATGCTTCTCTCAAATTAAATTTTACCCGCTGCTATCGAACATCGAATTTGGAACGTTGACCGAATGAAATCGATACAAATGTAATACAATCCTTAATCATTTGACCTTGATTTTACCAATTTTCTTTTCTTACAAAATGAAGCTCAAGGCGACGCGATAGTGGCGTCAAGGAGGTCTCGCTTATGAAACTTTTCTCCGAACTATGCTACGCTAGCGTAACGAGAACTTCCGGTAACACTTAGAAAGAGAAGGGATCTCTCCGTCTTACCGTCTCCTACCTGTGGCCTCTCCATATTCATAAGTTCTGTGGGTAGCTCGGTCGTTCGTACGTTCAAAGGGTTCGGCCGCGGGAATTCTCCTCTCGCGAGTTCGGACAGCGGCGAGTCTATTAGGGAGCGCAAAATAGGAGCGCGCATGCGCCGTCGGTCTGGAATCGTGGTCGGTGCGCGATCGTATTTTTAGACTTCGCAGGAATGACAGGCGCGCTTCGTGTATGAGAAGCTATTGATAGGTTAGGTTCCCTGGGGCAGAGACGTCGCGTGAATCACTCGGGACGGTCGCGCGAAGTCTCTCGCTCTTTCCCCTCCCCTGGTTTCTCTCGGTATTTCCGTCGTTGCGAGCGATTCGCGGCGCCTCGCGCGTGCGCGATGCACCAACGAGGTTAATCCACTCCGCGGCCGCAAACCCCGAGTATTCCGCTCGGTTTTCATAAGATCAATTAAGGTGAAGTGAAATCCTTCTCGAATAAGTCGATTCGACCGAAACGCTTCTTTTAAGGGTATCGAATCGACCTGCCCGAAACTTTGACACATGCCTCGTGATCACCTAAGAATTGTCCTGACACTTTCAAAATTTGGATTTTCGAAAAAAAAAATCGCCGACTTCGCCTAAACCAGAACCAAAATGACGTCGAGTTCTCATATTTCGATCGGTATACAAGCATCGAAGGCTCCGATATGAAAAACGAAGATGCCAGGACAATTGCCCAACGATTTAGAACACTCAAGGTATCGAGAAACTCGCATTCGAACGGCGTGAAGGCAAAAAAGTGTCTCATGCGCTTCCGTGCTAAAACAGGTAACGCGAGGTCTCGGAGCGAAAATTTAGATGCCACTAAAATCACGGACGGCGCAGAGTGGCACTCTCCGGTTACTTTTTTACCGACGTCGATCAAATTTCTCGACGTGTTTCCCGTCACCTTAAAAACAGTTAATTTAACCGTTTTTCTCTCATTGTGTCGTAGTTTTATATACGCAGGGTGAATCTTAGAAACGGTCGAAATTCGTTGAGACCGAGTTGCCGCGACGACCCGCCCACTCGTTGACGAATCGCAAATCACGATCAACGGTGGTACTCTCGGTGACGCTATCGGACTCGTGTCGAGCGGTCCCCACTCGCCCGACGACTCGCCCGATTGGTCGAATAACCGAACCAACCGTGCCCTTCCGATTTTATTCCTTTCGTAAGACACACCCTATATATTATTTATATCGATCGAGTCCACAAGAACCGCGAGTGGAGGCTCGATACGGAAGATATAACGATCGTTAGAAAATATGGCTCAAAGTACGCCACTCTGCCCTACTCTTTTTACGTAGAACGATCAACCTCGATTTCTGAGTGCATTCGATAGAGGAAATGCGATTTTTCCGTTATTTGTAGGAGATTGTTTAAAACTATGGTCTTTTAACCCCGCTTAAATTGCAACATCGACTTGATTTACGTCGTACTAATGTGTAGATAAGCCTATCGGATGGCGCCTGCGAGGAGACTGGTGATAGCGGAGACCGTGCACATGAAACCCCGTGCAAAGTAGAGAAGTTCAATCACATGATACGATGTCAGCTGTATTTATGGAACCAAGTATACCGTTAAGGAGAAAATCTGCACTAAGATTTTTTTTACAAACCCAATTCCCCCCCATACTAACTTCTCATCACTTGGCTTTTGAAGCTGACGATGTCCACGAAATGGATTATCCACGGAATGTATTAAGAAAATTTCGTGGGTATCGGGACCTTCGTCGGGGCCTCCGCGTTCACGCGGTGAAAGAAAATAATTCGGTACCGCCAGTTCGGAAAAAAGTTTCATAAACGATCGATCCCTCGAATGCCACTTTCGGATGATCTTAACGTAGCATATGTGGCGTGTTAGAAAAGCAGGTCGTTGAACCTCCGAATGGCGTGTTTCAGGTGCAGAAAAAGCGGCGGATCGTCGCCAGAGTCCAGTGCCGCAACATCAAGAACGAGTGTCCCAAGCTGAACTGCGAGGAACCCGTGTTACTTCCGGGGCGATGTTGTAAATCCTGCCCCGGAGATTACAGTGAGTATTAGATTAGACCCGTGGGAATTAACCGGCGCTGAAACGCGTTTTCCTTGGAAGAAGCTGAAACGTTTCCGAGCGAACAGCTGTTGGCCTATCAACCTAACAGCCCGCCGCGTAATTAGCCGATACTTGCACACTTTAACATTTTTCGATCGGTACAAATTATAGCATCGAGCGGGCGTGATTAATAGAGTTGCGATCGTGAATTTATCCCGGCATCGTAATATCTAAGTTTGATGAAATGAGATCTTTAGATCGTTCGGATCTGCAAGGCACCCGAGACGTCGTTTTCATCGTTTTCGCTCGGCATCTGGTTTATCCGGAAGAGGAAACCAGATCGGCGCTTTTTCCTCGACCGAGCAAAAAAGAAATTCCGACGTCGATTTAATTTCTCTCGCCTTGAATATGTAGAATTCTACCCAAGCGGTTAAGTGGCTGTTTTTCTCGGATCCTCCTCAGGGTCTCGCCACGCCGAGAGAAAAAGAGCTGGTAAACCGAACAATTTGATCCCGTTAAAGCCATTTTTGTGGGACGCAGAAGGAACGCAATTTATCGTTTGATTCGTTATAAATTGGGAGCTGCAACTATTTTTCAACGGTTGGGCATTCTCCTGGCTTTTGTACGAATCTTGTAGCAAAGGTTTTTAACATTTCGGAATAGTTCGGTTTGGTTCCGATCAATGTCCGGTATTTCATTCGTAGCTCATAGATACGGATAAAGTGTGCAAGGATATAGATACGGAAAGTATATCCACGCAAGAATTTTATTAACGGTTGCTACAAACGCGACCGTCCAACGCGGTATTCGTTGTCACGCACGGTGATCATTTCTCATACTCGACATGGCGATTGCTTCTACGCGACGGAGTAACGAATCTCACAGACTGAAGTTCAAAGTTGAAAGTTAGTTAACTTTTACATTGATCGGTGCGCCAGTAAGGTGAAGGTTCCTATCTCCGACCGGATAATCTTAAAGATAATTAAAGCCCAACCTTGAACTTCAATTGACACGGCAAATTGGCAATAGGAACGAAGGTATCGATCCCGTTAAGATTGCCATTCGGGAGGAATCGAGTCACCGAGTGAAATAAAGCGTGGTCTTTGACCGCATCCAACGGCTCGATATTGGTTTAATAGTTGCGGTACGCTTAGTATCGAGAAGTGAAATTATACGAAGTCTCGACTGAAGACTTTATACCTTAAGGGCGTTCACCGCCTCGATGATTTGCAGGACACTTCGCGAGCAAAGGTTGCGATCGTATTTGCGCAAACTTGTCTCGAGTCGTCTAATGCAATCGCCGATTACGAATCTTCCGTAATTGTGTGCCGTTTAGGGCATTAATGGGTTAACCGCGGACACGTTACTTGCCGAGTATCCGATCGGCTTCATTCTTTCGGTTTTTTCTTGGCTTGGCAAATTGCTGCCGCGCCTCCTAACCTTATTGCTTCGCATCGGGTATCGACTCGGCCGATGATGCAATGACTTTATCGAATAATGGCGCTCCTCAATTGTTTATTAATCTTGCTCGTTACCGTTTCGCGTGAGTGCGTTTCGTCCCAGGCGAATCGCGCGGACGCTCCTAGAAAAGATCGAGATCAAACCAGGGTAGCTTAAGATCTGGAACGGAATTGGCTAAATTTCCGCCATGAATAAATAAACGCAACGCTTGGTGGGTCTTCGCTGGGTGGAAAATATTGGCTTGGCAAGAACGAAGGAGAAAAACGTAGAAGGTCCCGCGGGCATAAACGTGTCGCCAGGATCGTCGAAGTAGGCAGACATTAAATCTTAACACAATACCTCGTTCGAAGCGAGTCCTTAAAGATCCTATCTTGACGATTCTACTTTAAATGCTGCGTCTAGACGAGGCAATAGGCATCGGAATGCTCGCGGCATCAATCATTCCCCTTATCTCTCCTCGATATTAATAAATTCCTTCGCAATTACTCCTATCGGCGAGCGCGTTATCTCTTTCCTTCTCTCGGCGGGTTCTCCGGACCCCTCTCGATCCGAGCTTCCTTTATTGACGTTTTCGCGCTTATCAACGAATGGGATGCTTCTTTCGCTGACGTAACGGGGGACGTGTCGCCGTCGAGATTCCCACCGATCCGTTGGCCAATCGGCCCTGGCCATTATTTCCTATTCCCGGACATTTTCATATATGCGGACCTGTGTACTCGTTTTTCCTATTCCACGTAACCGGTATTTCTATTTTTTCTTATTTTTTCTTATTTTTTCTTATTTTTTCTTACCTTTCCTGCGCCCTTTGGCTCGATCGCTCGAGACGACGGCGCAAAAAGGAGTTCGCTCGCACATGCCGGATAATATCTCCCGACGTTACAGAAATCAGCCGGGATGTCCTCTCGAACCGTCAAGAGGCGCTCTTCGTTTCACGGACGCCGCGAGACTCGGATTCGGTACCCTCTTTTTCTCCAACTACTTGACACATGGACCGCGGTCGGTAAAGAAACTCGCAGACGTCGACGACTCGTTCGGTCCCCGAGGGTTCGCGGGGAAAAAAAACTCTATACATTTTACAGATTGTCTCGCGAAAACTATCGGATCGGAAAAATTCCGATCGCCATTTGACTTTCTGTGACGACGTATTATAACTATCTACCCCTGGTCGCGGCTATTGCGCAGGGGGCCGTCCGAGACCGCGGAGGTGGCCCGTAGGTCGAAAGGGCGAGGGAGGAGGCGCGAGAAGCAGAAACAGGCGCCACGGTTTTAGCGCCACGGCGCCGGCTATATTACCGCATGGCGTCACTTCGATTAAGCCGCGCAATCTAAACGTAAATATTAGCATACGTAATGATCGAGCATAACGTACGGGCGTCGGGAACGTTACGAGCACGAGAATAGACCCGAGAGCGGCGCGTCCGTCGTCCTATCGCTTGGCCGTCGCCGCCTCGGATCGGCGCCAATCGACGCCAATCGACGCCTGGCCCTATGGCGGCGGGGGCGCCAAGGTCGACGGAAGCTCTCGTAAATCGCGAAAGAGTCTGCCCACCGAATTAGCCGAGGGCCCCTCTCGACCCCGACGGCCCCAACGGCCCCCGGGATGCGGCGAGCTTTCGCGGATCTTATCGGACGCGAGTTCACTTTTATCCCACGATCGGTACGAAAAGTTACGTTTCGTTTTACTTCTTTTTCGATATCGGAGTCATGGTTTTTTTCTTCTTTAGGTATTCGGAAGAATCCTCTTTCCCGACGTCGATGAAATTTCTCGACGTGTTTCGCTTCACCTTAAACTGGCTCGATCCGCGATCGTCGAAGCCGGGAAATCGTCTCCGGACATCGATCGCGACGCGCGACGGACTCGATCTCGGAGAAGCGATCTTTTGACCCGGCGGTGATCAACGACGTCGCGATTCGAACGGGCGCCGCGGTAACGATCGCGATACCCTCGAAAGACGAGACGTCGTCGATTCCATCGGCGTCCTCGAGGGACTTTTCTCTCGCGACTCGGACACCTCGCCGTTATGCGTGCCGGTATGCAGATTCCGCAATGCATATCTTACGTTAGATCGTCCTTTAACCGTGGCCGATCCAGTCGGGGTAGAGAACTCATCGGCATGCGAGAACTCCGACGCTGGTAGCGACGGCGCCATGCCGGGAACACGGGTTGACCTACCGATCCTTCGGAGTGGTTCGACCCAGGTGGGAAACCACGCTAAAGGTCGCGAATGTTCAACGATGACGAGCACGTTCGATCCCAACGATTTTACAAGGACTGCGTTCTTCGTTCCGTGCGAGCGAACCGGTAACCAAAATTCGGACTTTTGTTAAGCCCCATGGGGGGGACAAGGTACTCGCCGGGTTTGTCGTTTTTGTTAACAAATTTACGTCGATTGAATTACTCGGCGCCTTTCGCGTCACTTTAATATTTCCTCGAAATTTCCGCAAAGCCATTTCCACCTCGTACCGACTCGCAACGCGGGTAATTCCGACGAAGTCCAGAGATTCCATTGGCAAAAAACATTTAGATCGCGGCGAGTAATCAGCTCGGTCGAGAGAGTAAATTCCTCGGTCCCGAAATGGTCGGGCGTTTCGGAATTAAAAAGGCGCTGACTCGGACCCTCGGTCGCAGTTGAAGGTACGAATCTTAATAAACGTCAGCGCCCCGAAGGATTTACCGCGATTTCGGGTCCGATCGGAATCTCTCGAACGTCCAGGAATCCCGGGCTTACTCCGACGCGCTAGAGCGAGTCGTTGACGCGCCGTTACCGACCGTTCGCTGCCTTAATCCTGAATAACGACCGTTCCCCGCCCGGTGAAGCCCGTGTCGCCTGTAAAGTATTCCTTTTCATGTACCGCCGAAAGCGGTGAAGCCTCCTTTTGGGTTCTCTTTCCATATCCTCGTAACCCACGCCACCTACGATTCTCCTGCATAGAGGGAACGACTTTAGTTCCCGTCGCGGACCGTGTAACCGGTCTCCCTTTCGTTGCGGTCGGTTGTCCGATTGGATTGGCGCGATTAGTTAACGTAACGAATAATCGAGCAACTTTCTTCTTAATAACGGACCGTACATCCGAGGGTACGCATTGAGCCTTTTCCGTCCCGGCATAAGGTACCACGGACCCCTGCGCGCTACATATTACGACCGAATTTCTAATTCGCTCCTAACGCGAAGGTGGGACAACGATACCGAAATGTCGATCGAGCTCGCAGCCACACGGGTTGAAATCGGACGTAGGAACGATCCGGTCCAAAGCCCGAGCCTCTTCTTACCTCGCGAGCGCGGGGGCGAAGAGCGAGGTAAGGATTCTCCCCGAGAGCGGAAAAGGAAAACGATAGACGAGGGTTTCGGCCAAAGGTGAGGCCCGAAAACGGGAAGGAGAAGATCCGGCGATCTCGCTAGGCGCCATTGGCCGCGTCGCGTCGCGTCGCGTCGCGACACGATGTATCTCTTTGGACGGCCGTGTCGCGACGCGTGTTCGGGTCCCGCTCGGGCGGACTCGGGCGAGCTCGCGAGAGCGGTCCAGGGGCACCGGTTTCGCGTCTTCCCATCGAAGACGCGTACCCACACGGACGCGCGGCACGAGCCATAAAAGCAACGTCGCGGCGCCGGTTGGCGCCAGCCTCCGCCTTTTCCTCCCGTGCGAGTCTTCTTTATGGCCGGTCGCGGCCGAACGGTTACCCCTTTGCCGCGAGTCCTCCCGAATCGCCTGGCTCTCTTCTCGGAGAGCCCCGAGTGGATGAGTTTCGTCGCGACTCGAGTCCGTTCGGGGACCGACGAGCTTCGCCTTTCGTCCCAGCTTCTTTGGCACGCGCCAATTCCCAGCCGAGATAGTCGGTTAATTGCCGCAATATCCGGTCGCATAGATAATACACCGATATCGGCGATTGACCTCCCGGGGCAGTTCTAAATCTACGATTTAGTCAAGGATTCCATCTTTCTCGTACACGTTTCCGTTTGCTCGTCGTGCCTCGCCTATGGCGCCGTTTCGACTAGATAGATTTTCACTGTATGGAATTAGCCGTTGAACGGAATACAAGGGGACATTCACTCAGGAAATCACGGATATTATACGGAAATCAGCTGGAAATTATACGGAAGTCAGCTGGAAATCGTTAGAAATCACCGAATACTGTCACGATTTTAAGACCGAACGTCCCTTGTCCCGAATAGCATTGTTGTCCATCATATGAAATCAAAGGCAATCGGCTCTCAAGGAAGGAAATCGTTTTCACTGATTTCCTAGCGAATAGCCCCTCGACGGACTATGTACGTAAACGGTCAAGATCCACCGCTGATGAAACCTATCGCAAAAATTGAATCGCTTCGTCTCCATTTCAAATGTTTCTTTTCTCGTGAACAGAGAGAAAAATATTCCGTTCCTTCTCGTACGACCCGCGACCACTCGCATACGCCCCTTAAGGTGAAACGAAACCCCCCCTCAAAGTCAGTCGACTCGAATGAGACGCTTCTTTTTAAGGACACTGGATCGAACCGTTCGGAACTTTGACGCACGACTGCAAAATGCATTTAAACGGGAAACTTTGCACGATATTTATTTAAGGAGCTTGGAATGTTCCAAGTTAAGCCAGGATCGGTCATCCCCTTTCGCGGACCCGCTCGCAGAAAACCATTCGTCTAACGCTCGAATCCAGCTTTATGCCAGCAGACGCGCGTCGTTTTTCAAGATCGGTATCTTTATCGAGTTCTATTTAGGGAAAATCCGCCGTCTAGACTCGCGAAAGACTTGGCGCCGATTTAGCACTCCGTTAGATTCCGATCTGCGCGAACGTCGGCTAATCGTAAGCCAATTCGAGACGAACCTTTCGCAATTTCCAGTGGCTCCTGTAGCTTACGAAACCGATAACCTACCTATTAAGTGACGACCGCGTTTAATGGCTCCGACGCAGCCTTTTATGCTTATCCGTCTTTATTTAGGAACAGTTCGCCAAGTAGACCGTCCAAACACGTTCCTCGGGTTTCATAAATCTTTGCGAAACCGTGGACTCCTAATCGAACCGTGGCGCCACCTTCTCGTGATCCTTATGGCAGCTGTCTAGTCCGAGCACGTGTGCGTTGAGAACGAAAAGAAGGCTCGTAACGATAGTCGCGATGTTCGAGGAAATTCAACCAACTGGCAACGTAAATGTTTAGGAACCCAGAAAAGCCAGACCCACAATCCCGAGGGACTTTTCAATCAAATGTGCGAACATCGTTGACTTCATCGATTAGAACTGGCAAATACCGACATCGTTCCAGCATTTCTTGAGCCACGTGTTCTGCATTTTCCAGGGTGTATCCTCGTATTCTTAAAATGCAAGTTTAAGTACTCGATTGGGTGGCGCCACGTATAAAACACTAGACCGGAGAGCTGTTTTCTTTGGACTAGAAATGTTTACCTATCTCTGGCAATAGCCCGGCATTTAAGCTGTCAGCGTCAAGCCCAGGTTAGAAACGGTTCGACTTTCAACTTGTGACGGGCATCGTTTAGATAGAAGAGTTCTTTTTCCGAAATACCTGACTCTGGAGAATTTTGCACGTCGAAATGAAACGATTTGATTGCTTTCGGAAAGTAAAGTATAGAGGATCGATCAACTTTTCCGTTTCGTGCCTCCCTGACTTTCATACCTTTGCCGTGGTTGCTCAAAGACCGTCTCACTTTGTTTCAGATGCCGACATCGTTCAAGACTTACCCACTCAGATGACCTCCGAAGAAGAGGAGAGAAGTCTAAAACGTAAGCTTCTCCTCGTTTATTCCTTTCCGGAACAGTAGGTATCGCATCCTCCCGCTGTAATCGTCATTCAGTTTATAACTTATTCCTCTCTTTGTCGTTGTTTACGAGCGCAGATTTTGGAACGCTACTTACCGGGAAAGCATCGGTCCCGCTTCGTCGCGACGATCCAACGACTTCGTCTCCATTCAGCAACAACGCCTACAACTATATAGCTACCGGTCGGTTCACCTTCCACCGAAAAAATCTGTACTACTCCTTCTATTTGTCAGCCTCGACCCCAAGGCCGAGAACCCTGCAATTCGTCGACACGTCGGGGAACATCTTGGAGGAGCAAACCATCAATCCTGGCGGAGGGATTTACCAGAACGCGACGGGCAAGCTCTGCGGAGTCTGGAGGCGAGTCCCGCGGGACTACAGAAAGTTACTCCGAGAGGAGCGCCTCCACGTCGCTCTGATCTGGGAGCCATCGGCAGTTTTAACGGGGAACCTCGCTCGCTACAAGGCTCTGTCCTCCGAGCAGTTCTCGTCCTTGTTGGAACCCATCCCGGGAGTGGACAGATCCCTGATGGCCGGGTCCGGAGCGACGGCGATCGTCTCGGCGTCGTCGGCGTCGGCGCCTTCGGTCCACGTCTCCCTCTTTTTCAACGGGGTCTTCCTCCCCAACGACGTGGCCGACGTGCCCATAATCGTCCAGTTGGAGCACCCGGACAAGGACTACGTGGTCCTTCGAGAAGAGATCATAATAAAGAAGCCGTCCCAAGAGCTCAACTTCGGCGAAGTCCGCAGCGCCCTGTCCGGAGCCGATCTGAGACTTCTGACGCGAGGAAAACTGGCCGTCAGCATATCCTCCAAAAAGGACCCTCAGGCTCTGAAACTGTCGGGACTGGTCGGGCCTCGCGCCACTTGCGACATGTATCAGACTCTGCTGTCGAGCGAAGTACCCTCGGTAGCTTCCGGCCTGGCCTGGGCTTTTCTGGACAGGTTGGGAGCTCTCAGGTACGGTGTCCAGCTGATCGGGCTGGAAGACGAGAGTCCGCTGGTTACGCTGGTCGACGAGGGTGGGAAAAGACGGACGGAGTTGGAAGACCTCACTCCGTCTCTGGTCGGCGGGCTCGCCAACGGATCCCTCGAACGGCCCGGGCCTCGTCTTCTGGAACCGTTGTTCAATGGAGAATTATCGGTGGTCACGGCGTCTCACGTTGGATCTCTCCTTCGCGGAAGACTCGTCCAGAGACCCGTGGCCGACGCGAGGGATACCGCTGCTCCGGTTTTACTCCGACGTCTGAATCCGGAGCCGGTATTTCCAGGTCCGGTAGGCCTTGTGTGGGCAGCCGTCGACCTGGACTGTGCCCTGCACTACGAAGTCGAGATTTCTGGCTTGGTAACTATCGACAAGACTCTTAAGCTTTATCTGGAAACGATGCCACTGTTGGCACAAGGCGCTCCGGTTTCTCGCAGACTTCTCGAGGAATTCACTGGCCCCACTCTGGAGGGTTCGGTCACCGGTCTCTCTCCCGTGGAGCTGTACAGGATAGAATCTGGAATCGGCTTCCTGGAGGTGACGGATAAGTCGGGCAACGGACTACTGAAAGCTCCCTTTAAGACCAGAGCTCCTCTCAGCTGCCTCCCGCACTATGCGGACAACGACGTCGCCTCGGTGGTGGCCTACAACCTTCATCCTCCGCGGTCGGACATCGAAACGGGGACCTGTTTCCACGAAACCAGGTTTTACGAAGAGGGAACCCAGTGGACTTCCGCGTCGGATCCTTGCTCCATGTGCCATTGCTACCGAGGACTGGCCCATTGCGATCCAGTCCCGTGTCCGACGTTGACTTGTCCACCCGAACAACAGGTCAAACCACTTACCGGGCACTGCTGTCCGATCTGTACGGGTGAGCGTTCGAGCGATTTCCTCAACGTTTAAGCCGTTGTATCTCTTTTTCGTTTCCTTCTTCCAACCGTAACGTTTTTTAATTACACCAAAGAATTCACTTTTACGATTCAGGAAACGGTACCGATAACACCACCACGACTTCGGGTTGCACCCTTGCTGGACAACACCATCCTGCGGGAGCTTCCTGGCATCCTTATCTTCCTCCTGCGGGATTCGATACTTGTGCAATTTGCTCCTGCGATGTAAGTTCTTTTCCCCCGAATTGAACGTTTCGGAAAGAATTTCGTTACGTCTCCTATTTATGGACTCGAGACTCCTTGATTCCTTCGATGCTGCCGACGTTGACCCTTTGCTCACCTTTCGAAGAATAGAAAATCGTGGTAACGGCTTACGATCAACGGCGTGGCTAATGGTTCGACGTTAAGAGGGTTGCACCATCTGCTAAAATTTTAATTATTCTTTTCAATGGCAAAGTACTAGCTCAAATAGAACGTGCATTTTAGGTATACATACACATTAGGTACACATGTCTCTTTCGATTTATCCCAACATCGCTCTCTAGTGGTTTCGAACTTTTAAAATTCGATTCCAATCGTGTCTGCTTTCGAAACGTAACCTAACGACCCCGGAACGTAAACGGCCACAGATGCCGATGTCCCTTATGAACGTATACCGTACAGTTAATCAGTGATCGGCTATATGATTGGTTTGCCGATTCGTCACTCGTTTTAAACATGCATCCTACGTTACCTATCGGAATCACGTCCGCGGGAAAGGCATTCGCGTCCGCCATTGTCGGTAGACGCGGTAGCGAGATTCATTTTGATTTCGTCCCAAAGGTGGTTTTCTTTTTTTCTCAAGTTGCAATCAATATCGGGGGCAACGCGCAAACCTAAAAGAGATATATTTTGAAAATTGCACGAATTCCTTTCTATCGGGTATCGATTGCACCATGTCCACGGGGAAGACGTTCACGGCCACCGGCAACGGGAGACGCGGTAGCGTCTCGGAGAAGTTCATTTTTCTTTTTACATCAAACGTGTTTATGGTAATGCGGAAGGTGCCGGGAAATTTAATCGACGTCGGTAAAAAAGAGTTGTCTAAACGATACGCCGCCCGAAACAGCCATATATCAACGGGCCACGTTACGGGCATTTATACTTATATCGACAGCTGTACCCTGTTAAAAAAAATGTGCAAAATTCAAGCACTTTTAGTACGTAAGGTTGTACGTAAAATTATAAATATGTCTCAGCAGGGAATTAACATACGTTTACTATACATTTCTCGACGTGTTTCACTTCACCTTAAGAGAATCGAACCCAAGAGAAACGTGTCCTGCAAATTGCAGCCCGTGACGCTGGAGGTGAAGTGTCCGCGGATGCAGTGCCCGACGCTGGAGTGCGACGAGAAGGTGGCCTTCAGGGTGGACAAGAAGGCCTGCTGCCGACAGTGTCCGGCGGCAGCGGCGGCGGCAGTGGCAGCGGCAGCGGCGGCGGCGGCGGCGGCGACGGCGGCGGCGACGACGGCCACGACGACGACGACGACGACGACGACGACGACGACGACGGCCACGGCGACGGCGACGGCGACGCCGGGTCTCGCGGGAGATCTGCTCCCCCGAGACCAGGCCGGGACGCCCGCGACGTCCGGTCGGCGCTCCTCGGAGGAGATCCTGGCCTCGGGAGGATGCAAATACCCGATGGGCGGCCCATACGAGAACGGCAGGGAGTGGCACCCGCGTATTCACTCGCACGGCGAGATGAAGTGCGTCAAATGTCGATGCAAGGTAAAATGATCCCTAAGTGAACGTCGCTCGGGATTATTTATGAGAGGCGGTGGATCCCGGACGGGGCCGCGCTCGCCGAGTCCCGAGGTGACTCCGAAATTGCGCGTGTCGATGCAAAGGACGGATACCGAGTTGAAATTCTCCGTCGGTTGCCAGGCCGGATTTAGTATTCCGCGAGTCGCTCGGAACATCGCGATCGACGCCGCGGCGGGCAACCTTCGAGAGGAGGCCAGCAGCCGACACCGATGGGACCATTAGTACCGATCGTGTCCCCGACGCGGACGCCGTTTACGCGAACCACCGTTGCTCCTCGAAAACGCCGAGCTCGTCTCTCGGCGGATTTCTTTCCGCTTTTGTCTGGGACTTATCGTCGTATCGGAGATATCGCGCCGAGAGGGGGGAGGGCGACGATTTTAAGAAGACGCCTATATCGCGAACCTCGGGCCGCTGTATGCCCGATAAACGTATATACTCTGAGAGAAAAATCTAGTTAAATTGACTATTTTTTACCTAGTTTTCATTGTTCAAGAAGGATTTGGATACTTCTTATGGTCAAATTCATCTTATTTCTGAACTTGAGAATCTAGCGAGTCTAGTTTTTGGGGACGTTCGATTTACCAGCTCTTTGTCTCTCAGGGTAGGTTTGGGTAAAATCCAGGAAATAGGCCCTAACCCTTGGATTTCTCTCGGTTGCAGAACGGCGAGGTGAAGTGCGACCGGAAGAGATGTCCCCGGTCCTTGTGCAACTCGATCGCCCACCAGATGAAGCGCGGAGGGGCCGTGGCCGAGGGCGACGACTGCTGCACGGCGCAGTGCCGGCGCGCCCGCCGCCACCACCGCGCCCACCACCAGAAGCACTCCGTCACGCCGAGGGAGCTGAGCTGAACCGCGGCCCCGACCCCGGGGTCGACTTAGCCCCGGGACCCACTGCACCGCCATGACACCCGGGCGCTCTCCGAGAGCCTGGTCCTCGGGAACCACTTCGAACCTAGGTTGCGTTTTTTCTCTCGACCGTCGACGACCGAGCAAAATGGCTCAAGAGAGTTCTCCGAGGGAATTTGGCCCGTTGTCGGGGCCTAGGTGCGCGAAACCTTCCACGCGACGCTCGATCGTCCGATTTCCGGAGGACGGACCCGGAATCGTTCCTCCACCGGAGGAGCCCTCGGTCCTCGGGGTGCCAGAGACGAGCGGGGTTGGCGAAAAGGAGGCACGGCTCGCTAGCGCCGTGGAATTGCCTTAAAAGGGGCGAAATGTTCTCCATCGGTAAAGAACGTCGCCTTTTCGATTTCGACGTTAGGGCCAATGTAGGTTGGGAAAGAATACCGTGAACCCCAATTAAAGCTTTTGAGATTACGGCGCGGCACCCACGCATAGCTTGTTTTACCGATCGCGAAGATTTCGCCCCATTGAAAGCAGTTCCAATTTTTACAGGGGGTAAAGGGTCGTGCCTCGCTTTTAAACAATGGCCTGAAATATCTCCCCGTTCATCTCAGGGGGTACCAAGAGAACGGTGCAAAAGTGCACTCGCGTTACACTTTATTAACTAGGAACGGGGCAAAATGATCGCATGCGAAATTACGGTCTTATTGTGAGTAAAGAAATGACTATTTAAACTCTACCGTGAAAAGTAACGAATTGGGATGAAAAGGGTACAGTTTTCGCCCTTTAGTCGCCTTGATACTTTCCAATTTCGATTTTTGGAATTCATTGAGTTACGATCTTGTCAACAGCCTGTCTTGGATATAAGGTCTGTTTGCCCATTTTGTCTTAAATTAATCTGAACTTCCGGTGTACCGAGGCCGCATCGATGTTAAAAATTTGCATAATTATTATTTTCTTTTTGAAAGAAAATTTAAATCGTTAAGTTTCGAGTACAAAGACCTAAAAACCTCGTTTCTCGTAAAAAGTGGACTTAACGACTTTTTTCCTTTACACGGTAAAACGTTACGTTGATGCATAAAATGATGAAATGATTACGCTTGAAATTGGAACAAATCATAATAGATAAATTATGTTCTTAGAATGAAGGAATGAATATGTATTAATAGCAAAGAAACCGTTCTCTCGATATCGTTGACGCAACGTGCAAGTAAACCGTTCTAGCATTAGGCACTAATATTGCAATAGGAGTATAACGGATTTAGCAGAATTATTATTTAAATATTAACTTAATGCTTGTTATATTCAATAATTTTCTGATTTTAAATTCCACGAAACTACTTTCGACAGGAGAAGATATAAAGCATTGCTTGTTTTCGAAGAAACGAGATCTAACGACATGTCTGTCCCACCGTTCTACCGTTACCGCAATCCGAGATAGTAGATCCGCTCCGATGGAAAAGAACATTAAATTAATACAGTCTACGGAAGTCTGTTAATTTGAGCGAGACATGGGGATTTACAAGAAGGTATCAAAATATCGGAAACAAACGACTTGGATACGTCTAAATTGTACCAATGCATTTTAGTGACGCCCGAGTGTTGCGTGGATGGTTATCGTCCTTAAGAAGCTCCTTTAAGTTAAAATTGTGACATTGTTCCTTTTCCGTTCTCGGGTTTTAGAGGGTTTGAAGACTGTCACGTAAAACGATTCCAAGATGTTAGAAACCAAATTGAAACGATAAGTAGGCTTACCCCGAACTGCAGTTCTGCGGCTGTAAAATGCGCGATGGCAGCGTCCGCGGATGAAAATTGACATCGCAGGATCCAATCGGCATTTTAAGGAGTCATTTAAACGAACGCACTCCGATCCTACTATTAAAATAAGTTCGTTCGTGTAAACGTCATCTCGTGGACGAAATCTGTTGATGATCCGTTATCCTTTCACTGCGGTGTCTGAAATTTCATCTGTAGACGCTGACTGTAAGCCGCGCACGAGCATAAATCTCCAGGAGACATTCCGTGAATATACCGTGGATGCGTACCATTTAGAATATGATCGTACATTGGCGAACGCGAATGTCTTCCCATCGTAGATTGGCGGCACCATGTCCGCGACAAAGGCGTTCGTGTCCGCCAATGTACAATTGAAAGACGAAAATAACGTCCACTGTTTTTTCTTTTCATCCAGTCCCGGGGACGAAGCCGGTAAAGCTCCGTCAAAAATAGGCGTTAACAAAATTAAACAAAGAATAACGTTTCTTCTTAAATGCTTAACCCATTGAATCCCGCAACGAGTAACCGAAGCTACCGCATTCCTCTTTGCATTTTTCACCGAATCTTTCAATGAGAACGAGGTCCTTGGTAATTCGAAAATTTGGACCCTCTAAGCTCCTATCATTCTTGGATCGGTGAACGTTCCCTCGATATTTTCCGAGATGCATAATCTGCACGTAGGACGTTGACTTCGCGGAGACGAAACGAGCCCATGCCGGACACGTCCAGATTTTTCTGACCCCGAGTGCGTACAAGAAGCACCGTCGGGTATCTTATATGGATTGACCGCTGAATTGGACTAATTCTAAAACAACGAGACAAGTGGAAAGGAGCATTTCAGTAAGAGAGATTATGAATTCATCGTCTAGCTCTCCAACTCGTGCAGCGCGCACCCACGAGACTCGGCCAAGACGATTTATTAATAAATTGGGCTCGATTAGCTGATAAACTGAACGGAAGTCGACGATCCTGGTGTACGTGACCCCGCGGTAAACCGCTTCCATTGGAAACCAAGAGACAAAGTGGGCAAGCTGAGAAACATGCGAAACGTTGACCAAGGAAAGAGTCCACCTCGCTGCACCCACCAACCCTACCAAGTTGCCCAGCAACCAAAGAAGACTGAATAACCTCGACGGCGACATTAGTTATCATTATGCGATTGCTAACGTTTAATAATAACTTCGGCTTACTATTATTATTACCGTTATTGTCGTTAGTCTTAGGTTTAAGCGTTAACGTTAACACTTATCGTCCCTCGATCCAACCCGGTCCCGCTTCTAGCCTCTTCTTTCTGGAACCGCTCTCCTTAGAGTCTAGACTTCTTCCAAGTTTCCCTGGAACACGCCAAAACAGAATTATTGTAAATAATAGCGTCGTAATATTCGATTTATAGATAATTAGATGTATCGTCGCTTTTGGAGGAAGTAGGTCATATATCACATAAAATGATATAGTTCAAAGAGCTCCCGCTCACGACCAATAATTTAGTGGATCGAAACATTCACGGTGGGTACCTGTAAAATGTCGCACACGGGCAACCGAAAAGGTGGACCGATCAAAAAAATGGAACGCGTTTCATTTTTCTACCGACTTAACGCAGATGCGGAGATTGGCTTCGGATGTTAACCCTTTAATTACAAAACGTCATTAAAGTGACTTCCGCCTGATCGACGTTTTTTTACGAAGCGCCACTATAGTGGTCCCTTTCATTCCCACGTATTCAAAGCACCAAATGAATATTGTATTCTGATAAAATATTAACACTTTGTGACCGAGCTATCCATACAGGTGGTACAAGGTGGTTAAAGGGTTAAATGAATTACCGTCGCGTGCGGGAGCTCTACGGTAAAACCGTCACTCCGCGACACACCCTACTTCATTCTACAAGATCGCCTAAAAATCAACCCGGGAATAATATAGACGTCCCTCGTATCGTTAGTAAACTCTCTTTTGTATTTATAGACGCTCGCTTGGAAATTCAGCTGCAATTACTGGTCCAATATGAAGTAAAACGCGGACAGCTCGCTCTTAAGCCTTCCTCGACTTCGTTATTATATCGTTGCCATAATATAAGGGAAACGCAGTTGTATTTATTTGTAGGATTAACGTTCTCGATGGCCATCAGCGGTTCAGGGAATCGCGCAAGTCCCCGAAGATTACTCCGAATATTTGGGACGCAGCTGCGCCTGATAATAGACCCTGAATCGGTACGCTTCGTTGTTATCGAAAATTCGATGGTAAGAAACTTATGGTGGTTAAAACTAACTTGCTAAGGGAATCGAGCTATATCGAGCGAACGTTATGCATCGCCTCTGCTACACCCTGTAATGATATCAAATTCGATGACGTGGGTCATCGAATTTGTTTATTAGCGCGAGTCAAAATAGTCTTCCCAGGAATAAATGCACTTAGTGTCTACGGTCGGAACTACTATTACAAAGAGTTATTTACATTGACTTTGCATGCAGTTGCAAACTCAATAACGTTGGCTAAACGGTTTAATCCGTTTTTATATACCGTATTGACAATTGTGTACGAAACGTACACGAGGGGGCGAATGCGCCGAATACTCTAATTCTTCCTTCTCAGTAATTTGTAATCCCTGTTCTTTTTCATTTAATTCAGTTCCGATCCATTATCAAAATCGGAAACATATCGGTACATAAAACATCCGACATTAATAACTTCGAAGCCGCTAAATTTTGGTCTATGAAATGAAGCCGAAAAAATCACCCCGTGCCCGTATATTGTAAAACATGGTGCCTTTTTAAAAATAAGAAAATAAGTGTATTTTTAAAAGCATGTACTCCGGCAGTCATGAATGCCTTCGGAATTCTTTGAAATAACTTTCTGGACAACCCCGACGCAAGCTTTAAGAAAACTCTAAAACGTTGACCGACAGTCCAGTGACGTTCACAGTCAGATGTCGCCGTCTCACAGAGACTAGAGGCTCCTCTATTTTCTTATACGTATACATAAGTCCGAAATTCCATGCAGAAACGTTTGCGCGGGGCCAACGTGCATTATCGAGGTTAGCAACCGTTAGGACGAGTCGTTATTGCACGTTATCGCGATACCAGCCCCGCTTTGCGACTCGATCTGCTGCTGCACCGGCGTGCGACGACGTAAAAGAAATGCCAACGATGCGTGCAAATTGTTGCGTCAAGCTAGGTACACATCTGAACGCGAACGCGTATGGGACAAGGCGAGGCATGTGTACGCGGTAACGAACAAAATCGTTGGAGACAACGAGCGGACATCTCGACGAATGGCATTCGAACAGCCTCGAATGGTGTTTCGAACGATCCGAGGCAGGTTGTCGCATTTCAATCGTTTGGCCACCCTCGTATGTTTGCCTTGTCTTGTCCGCCTTCGCGCTCGGATGCGTACACAGCTCTAATTGTACGCAACCTATAAATGCCGGTACGCGAGGAGCAAAGATCGCACGCATCTCGTTCACAATGGTACACGGATCATGTGCATCGATCGGCGTCATTGTTACGTAGAATTTAAGGCTACGAGTAATCATTTACCGATATATTGTACATACGTATAGACAACTGCGCGACGATGGTTACTAATATTATTATTTTATATTATAATTTTCATTATTAATATTATCGATGTGTATTATTTAAAGCGTCGAGACGCGGCGTTATTATATGATAATGCGATTCCCGGTAATTACCACGAACGATGAAGCGTGAATGTTGCGTGCCTCGTCTATCGAGAAAGAGGACAAACTATGGACGGCATTGTCACAAGATAAGAGCAAGTGGAGAGCACGACAGGTTTGTCGGTCCTCTTCGATTCCACTCGAACGATTTTCCCAAGGCTTGCGATCGGTTCGGATCGCGTACACGAAGATCTTGAAATTCCATCAAATTTCCGTGATAGGGTACGATTTTTTTACATTCTAAATGTGTCGCATTGATTCTAGAAGAAGCAATTTTGAGCATTTCTTGTCATTTTGTTTTTCAACTTTGTTATCGCCTGTTTAATAAACATTATTGGCCAGTTAGTGACGTTGATCCGTTTATTCACGAGGCAGGAATATTCCGCTAAAATATTTATAAAATTGCCAGAATTTCCGCCGCCCTCTGTACTTGGGGAACGCGGCCAAATGACGAGAGCAACGATATATTTGCATCTCCGTTTTACGGTACTGTACCATATAGCACCGACTGTGGTGGCTAAAAGTTACATAAAAATGACTATGGCCATCGTTAAGCGATCTCCATAGGAATTTCAAGGTCTATGTGTACGACCGTGACTCAACCAGAAGAATGCACCGATCGTTCCGGGCATGGACGTGGAATATACGGACCCCGTACAGTGTCGGTCATGAATACCTTCTTTCATGCCCTGGCGGCATCATATCAAAGCAATAGCAAAGAAGGCATTCGTGTTCGACACTGTACACCGATCCGTCTATGGAGGCAGCGGAACCGAAAGAGACGGAACAGAGGGCTGTTTTCTCGCTCCTGTTCTTCCTCTTTATTTTTGCGCGAAACGGTTGCACGGCGTAACGTTGCAAAAGCCTACTTAACGCCAAGAGCAATTTCAACGTTCACAAGAATACCAAGGGCATACCAATGGTTGGGTTTTCGGAATCGAAATGTTGCTGGAAATTAAGAAAGAAAGTTCACAAAAGTCTGTTGAATTTGCAAAGTTCAGTCTACTCAACCATGATGGGTTTTATTGGATGACGATTTTTTTTCCATGTAGTATTTGTTAGTCTCGTGACGCTGCTCTTCCGCGGTCCGAAGCGAGCAACGAAACGAGGAATTGCAGACGGCGTTTTTATTCGATGTACTGCGAGAATTAGCATATATGCATGTAGTGTCGCCGACATTCGCTTTTGTACGACTGCATGGAAACCTTTTTCAAATAATTGCCTTTAAGCGGGTCGTTCACTTCGGATAAAACGTTCTGAATTTAAAATATTTTGCGTAATTAATGGTAGATTGTAACGACGAGACTATATATGGATTTCTACCGCTTTCAGGCAAGCTTGTATTACACTGTCGGTATTTTCGTTGTTATGTGACTGTATGTGCATATGTATATAAACTCTCTAAATGGAAAATATTAAATGAAAAACATTCATTATTANATTGATTGCATTTATTTGGATCGCAGAAAGTGGACTGCGTTTTTAAACGTGAACATCTTTTTAGTTCACGTAATTTTGGTTTGTCTAATTCTTATTTCTCGGTACTTTACTACGTCTCAGCGACTCTGTCGACCAAACGTTACATGAAAACCATCGTCACAACCAACCACCATCCATCGCGTTGAATCTCCTTATAATACTTTGTGCAAACAGCCATGGCGTCAAACAATTCTAACGTAGCCGAATATGTCCTAAATCCTGTCGGTAAAGATACTTGCCCTAACCGAAGCGCCACTGAAACCAAAGTAGATCTCTACGCGTACCGTTGGTAACGTCATTTGTTGCAGCACCATGGTAATATATCGATAAAGGTACCGTACCACGTTACCGACCCTTAATACACGTGGACCACTGTGTCGTACACATTACGTTTCTACATTTAGTCTACGCAATATTTTTTTTCTTATCAATCTCTTGGAGTAACGAATTCAATGGTCATTAGCTGCGATAAACGGTATGTTATTATTTTAAGATCACGTACTTCGTAAGATATCAACTGCTTAAAGAGAATTATACCTAGTAATGATAATAACAATTTATACAACTTAACCCTCGGTTCATGTCGCGGTTTTCGATCAACAAAGCTCATGTTCATGGATCGTTCGTGTCCCGAGTTTATTAAACAATGTTGAAATTAGGTAAATGGGAACAATTTGTGCTAAAATATTTATGGGAAATTATTTGATTTACCGTTTGAACAGCATCACATCCTGAAGACAGTCGTCCAAAGCACGAAGAACTTTGTTCACATTTTGGCAATTTGAATTGAACCCCATTAATCCAATTCTCAGAACCTTTCCAGCTGTAGAACCGAGGCCTCCGGCAATTTCTATCCCGTGTCTGGAATTAACAGAATATAAATGAAAATGGATGAGTTTCAAGAAACGCTTCAAGTAGATACACACATGTTGGTAAATGTGAATTAAGCCCAAAAAGGTATCGTTTGAAATGTGTGACAATTTAATTCAGCCAACCGTACAACTGATTTTGTCGATAACAGCAAGTCAAAATCTGTTCGATATAAGAATTTTTTTATTCCCGAGAAGTTAATTGTTTCGTCCGATGTACCGCATTTCGCAAAACATAAAATATGAGGTATATTACTCGTTTATAAGCCGTTGTAAGAGCAATCTCCAATCTACGCCATCGGGCAGCACGACTACGGTGATGGTGTTCAATCGGTGTTCGGGATTGTCAATGAATAATTTGAAGCCACGCTCCTGAAGCCCTTGTTGCAACTTTTCCGCTGCTTCTGCATGCCTTCTCCAGGATCGTTGCAGGGTCTCCTCGACGAGCTGAGCCAAAGCCTCTCGTAATCCATAAACCAAGGTGGCACTTATGGTATGATGGTAAAGGGCGGGTCTTCCAAAACAACGCCAATATTCACCTAGTACTGTCATGTCCCAATAGAAGACGGGTACTTTTGTCTTCCTCTTGAATATTTTCTTCCTAAAAATGCATAAAACGCTTTATTACTACATTTCAACCGATTCTACATTAACCGTTCGAGTCCCAAGCAACACGACCGCGCTGTTTAGATGTGTTGAAGAAACTCAGCACATTTAAACGTTATGAACAACTGACTTTGCACTTAGAGTTATAAGAAGCGAAGCGTTCCATATGACATTTTGATAAAATAATTATAAAAAGATCGCGGTGAAACTGTCGAAATCCCGTGGATTCACGATCTTTGAGAATATTCTCGGGAATGCATACGAAGTGCTTTATAAATCATTCCAAAGCAGCCACACACATCCGTACGCAGATGACGCGATGCCCGCTGCGTTTTCGTCACGTCTCGACTGTCTCGTCGATACGAATCGATGACATCGACGATTCGTGACAAATTAGCAAGAGTTGCGAGCTACAAATTAATTCGTTCGCCCGTAGAATTAACTCGGCGTAAAAGGCGGCGCCACATCCTCCTACGAGGGGATATCGTAATCGCGCGGATCCCTTGACCCTTTTGGGGCGCATCGGCACGCACCCGCGGATTAGTCGCAACGAGGGTTAAGGGCGGTCCGTAATAAATTCCAGGGGAGAAGGGAAACGGAATCCAGGTGAGTGACACCTGTTCGGGGCCACCATGGGACGCGATGGCACCCCGTCCTACGGTACCGATACAAAGTGGGCAGGTAATCGGCCGTTAAACGCAACGACCAGCGCCGCATTACGCGCTTTGGCCGAACGTCGGCGAGCCGACAGACTGGAATTAACGACCTTCCCGATCACGCCGACAAGGGCTCTGCTTTACCGACGAATTTCATTCGATCCCATCGTAAGTTAATCCGTGACTTTATCGCACTTGTACGGCTGAGTTTCGTGCCAAGACCGTGCCGAACCTTGAGTCGGCTTAAATATTTATGACGTCTGCCACCTAGCCGACACCCACCAAAATATTTCTTTCCCCGGGTCTTCCCTGGTCATCTCTAACGGTCTCAATTTGTTCTCGCAGAGAAATATTTTCTTGAATCTGTATAATGTTTCTTCTAGCTTATTGAAAACGCGCTATCGGTGCTAAAACCATGTTTTGAGTCCGGACTCGTCGATACGTTTCTATCTTTAGGACTCATCATTAGGCGATTTAATCTAGGAAACAAAATGCCATTGGTATGATCACTGCCTCGCCTCGAATTCCAAGATGTCGATTAACCAAACCGCGTGGGATTTCTCGGCGGAGCTGCGGAACATCGGCCGCAACGCGGACGAGTCATCCGCGGAACGCAATGATATAAAATAAAAATTCATTGCAGAGGAACGTGATTCACGAGAGCACCGGTCACGCTCCGCAGAGGCCGCACGATCGATTTGATATTCCGAATAGAAGACCGGAGTGACTTAATGCGGTCTCTTTAAGGCCCGCCTATGCCGAACCTAGCGAATAATAACGACGCAACTTACTCTGCGCGGGGACTAAAAGAAATCGGTGTTATCCCCGGAGGTCCACTCAAGCCTTTCTGACTTCCGGTATAGACGACATCGACGCCAAATGCGTCCGAATGGAATGGCTCGGCGCCCAAGGAAGCCACGGTGTCCACTACCAGCAAGGCTCCATATCTGTAAACGAAGGATCGTTCCCTAGTAGCGCAAAATATTTATCATATATTTTCTGTACAGGGTGTGATAGAAATGGTGGTTACGATTTAATAACGAAACAGTGGAACGAAAATATTGCAAAAATTTCTCCCGTTTTTTGATACCAAATCAAGTATCCGATAATAATCGTAAAGTAAAAAATGTGTTAAGGAATGGGTTAAACCGTGAACCTCGTTATTAATTACACGTGAGCGAGCTCGAAGCAAATGCTATTCGTTTATGTACTTATGGACAATATCCCCGAGGCCTTCCAGTGGTTGCTTCAGTCCAGTCGACGATTCTCCGTGCACTACGAAGACAGCCGTAGGTTTATAAGTTACCATTGCCGATTCCAACTGCTCCCTTGAGAACGGCACTCCGATTTCATTCCCAAGAAAGTGTACCTATTTACGTAAATATGCTTATGAGAATATCGTTGTTCCGAAACCGACGCGAGTAGATGCCGACTTTCCGATATTAAAATAAAGAACGATCTTGTCCTTTTCACTCAGGGAACATAAAAGTATCCGCAGCCGACAATTGCACGTAAAACGTCCACCTGGGAATTCGAAGATTCGACATATTTCGAACGATAAGGCTTGCAGGTAACTCCGAAGGAACACTCACGTCGACGCCGATCCGATCGGCCATTTCCGCGGCTCGTTCACCCCAGATACTGGAGGTAGTAACGAGCAGGGTTTCCCCGGGTTCCAGGATGTTCTCCAAGCCGGCTTCCATGCCCGCGTGACCCGATGCACTCAGAGCCAAGGTCAACCTGTTGTTCGTTTGGAAAGCGTACCGCAGGCCAGCCTTGATCTCGTCCATTAGCTGTCGAAGGACCAAACGAAATTCAGTACGTCGTTCCGTTACGGTTAAAGTGGAGGGAAACGCGTCGAGAGAATTGATCAATGGCGGTAGAAAAGCCTTGCCTATCTGCCATTGAGTAATTAAAAACGCATATGTAGGGTATGTAATTTATCCACCTCACCTGTAAAGTTTCAGGATGGAGGTGACCAAGGACTTGATTCCGAAGAGACTCGAGCACTCGTTGCGAACAGTTGCTAGGGCCAGGGCCCATCAAGATCCTATCAGGAATGTGGAGAGGTTTCAGCAACTCCTTCGGCGCCTCGATTTTCACCGCATGTTGTTGCCAACCGGAAGACATGTTCCGTCTTAAACACCATTTTCCACCCGATAAAACACGCCCAGTTATTAGACAATTTCTCTGCAACGACACTTGCTCTACAATAAATAACAATACAGGTCGGTTTCTGCTTTGTTAAGTACCACCACCACCGAGGGGCTATTTCAGAAGTGAATAAGTTCTCGGCCCCCAACGTTTCAACATGTGCCTTTATTAATTGCACTTCTTTTCTAACTAAACACTAGCTTTCATAATTGTGTAACAGTGGTCTAGCTTTGCATTTCAAAAAATAAAATCCATTAATCCTTCTAAATTAATCCGTTTCCATTACTACGTGATCCCATTTACCAATATCATACTTTTACTTACTTATTCTCCTTTCAGCTCACGTGACCGACAATAACAAGCAACGTTCGATTACGAAAAAGGCACCAACAGTTTACGTTTCACTCGACGAATCCCAACTGGCCATTACTTAGCAGTTCCTGATCTTTAAAGAGTCCAGTGTTATCCGGTACGTCCGATGATAACCTTTCGGTATCACTGCTAGACGTTTTAACGTAAACAGATAACGTAGCATCTTTCTGCGAACTTTAGACCGAGAACCGTATTTCTCTAGGTACGAACACACCTTTGTTGCCTGTACGGAATTAAACGAATTTTCTTATTTAACTAGTTCCTACTAACATCGACCGTAGAGTTGCATACGACATTACATTTCTACGCGGAAGGAAGTAAACGGTCATTATTACTACCGATAGCTGTAACAACGGAATACAACAACGCAATACAATCAGCAATTTTCAAGCGTTGTTTTCATTGCAAACGAAAATTACAGATACAACAATTCGACAGTAACGTCTACAGTTGCAATGACACGGTCTAGTCCATTCGAATAATAGTTACCAATTGTCACTTGTACATATCGATTTCAAACGTACCGTTTAATATCGATGACACTATTCACTGAAACACATATTACCGTTGAGATGGTAAAAATGATTAAATGACCATAGAGCGATCTCGGCACACGGTAATTAGATATAAATGTCTCAACGATCCGGAACGTTGAAACGGCAATGAATAACTAATGCCGGCATCGGACGCGAATTAGCGTACCATGTTGAGATTTTTATCAGTGCGCACTAGACGCGCGCAGACTCAACCTCGCACTCCAGTAAACGATATTCTTCCAATTATATGTTTCGCTTTTTTTTCATTGGAATTTACGTTTGCAAATTGTATACCCGTACTCGCACTTTTTACATATCTCTTTTCATATGTAATCTTATTTCTCAAAGGCTGTTTACTGCAATTTAGTCGTTACCATTGCAGCCACGGTGGCTTAAGGGGATGTGAAAGTGCCATCCGAAAGGTCAATTGTTTATGAAACTTTTTTACAATCTGAGTGTTCCAAATCGTTTCAAACATTACAACGTGAACATGGAGGCTACAAGGAAGGTCCTGACGCTCGTGAAATTTCATTTTTTATAAAAAATTTGGAAAATATTTATAAACAAATGGTTTAAAAAATTGAATTTTTATAGTGGAAGAAATCCACAATTTAGGATTAAATCCAATGATAGAACAGGTAATTTTCTTGTAAACGTGTCAAAATGAAGTTCGGTTTACCTGTCTTTTTTTTTTACCGAGGGCGTAACTCCGAAGCCACCTTTGAGCGGCATCCGCGAGCCGTCTTTGAATATTTTCCTTCCATAAATCGCTGATGCGTTGCCTCGGATACTTTCCGCACCACGTATTTCACCATGGTCGGCAAACCACCTGTTGCATCTGGTATTCGGAGTCCGCACCGCATACCTGGATGTGCGCAATCTTCCCTTCGACCATGGCGAGCGAAAGAATCACTTTCGGAGTCCCTCCATTTTTATCTTCGTTTAAGCAAAATGTAACATGGCCCGTGCAACCTGTTAAGTTAAGCTATCTTAACGGTCTTTCGGGACCTATCTCAGGGCCGCCATATTCGCGTGGTAAAATTTAGAACGAATCTATACGCCCAATGCGGAGAATGCTTTCACGAACGATTGTAACGCGGAAGTAAACCTGGAAATTGAATCCGAAACGATTCCTCCGGTAGTTGGCGAATAGACCTCTTAGGCCGGTAAATTTCGTCTTTTGAAAAGCATCCTGCGCGAAACGGGCCTTCTGGAAATGACGAAAAGCGCCCTCGGGTCGGGTTCGGTCACTCGATCTCGCCGCTGCGCCTCGCCTGCCGATTTACTTCTTTTCTTCCTCCCAGGCCGGGCCTAAACTCTCGAGGTCAGCTGTCGAGACCCGTGTAGGGTGCAACTGCGCACCTTACGAGCCTCTCTCGGGCCCAAATTAGCGGAAACGATCATCCGGCGCCTGCGTGCGGCTTTCTTTGCGAGTTCGGTCGGTACCGTAAATATCCTTTACCCACTCGAGTGGCGGCAACAATATTCTAATTATCTCATCATTTCGGACGCCTCGACGCGGTATACGTTATTTTCGTACGGACCACGAAAAAACTTTTATTTATATATAGTTAGCTACATTTACGCGCACTCGTTAAGGTGAAGAGAAACCCCCCTCAAATCGATCGATTCGAATAAGACACTTTTGTGTTAAGGTTAAGAAAAAAAATCCGGGTTCTTAACTACTCAGCCCATCCCGTTATAACACCTATCAGGGGCAGCTTGACAAAATAAAAATGCCATCGGAAAGGTATTGCCCCCCCACGAAGGAAATTTAGCGGAGTTTTAAAACTCGAAGTACGGTCGTGGGCCGACCGGTCTTCGCTGGCGTCGCGTTTACGTGCGGTTTCGTCCGCAGGGCCGCACGCGTACAGGAGAGCATTATTTCTTGGATCGTACTTTTTAAGGTGAAGCGAAACGAGATCTCGGAGAGAAAAATTAGTTGACACTAAAATCACCGATGGATTCGGTGGACGGTTCAAGGTATAAAGGACAGAAGGGACATAGTTTACGAGGAAAATGGCCCATTGGACATATCGGAAGAAATGTTCGACAAAACAAAACGGTTATCTTTTTTCTCGGAAGTATTTTAATAAAAATGACGATTATTTTCTCCAAATAAATTAATTTGACCCCTCTTATCCTATCAACGGTCGAATAGCGCGTTGTTTTAACGCATGCGCAAATACCGCGATATCAGTTGACGTGCCCATAACCAGAGGGCTCTGGTCGCTTGAAAATCTCCCGCCATTTTGTAGGATATCTGGTATCCAGTTGGTATAGAGATCAGAGCGAGATGGACAAAATCGCAGCCACTCTGCCGCATCTACGCGACTCGAAAAGTAAAACTTACCTCTACGCGTTGCGTCCGGAAGATCGGAGGATGTTGCTTCGACCGCGCGGCGTCGGCAAAGCAGGAACCGCCCGTTGCCATCGCGAGACCCGGGCGGGGCAGGGGGCCGTCCTCGTCCTCGTCTTCGCCTCTCCCTCGCCTGGGACCACCGGGAGAGACGGCCGGTCTCTCGACGAACGCGACGGGGGACGGCGTAGAGGAGAGCCGACCGACCGAGTTACGGAGCGATGGGGGTAAACCTTGATTCGACGCAAACTCATTTTCCGTAGGCGGCTTCGTTCGCCTCGAGAGGAACCCGGAATGCGCCTTTGACTGCCTTTGACCCTCACACCGAGCCCGAGAGACCCGGCGACCGGGCGCACGCCCTCGCGAGACGAAACAACGGGGCGTCTCGGCGCGAAGGAGCGGGAGGAGAGAGAGAAAGCGACCGAGACGGACCTGCCCCCTGGCGTCTCCCGGCTCGGGCCGCTCGGCCGGCCAGTTCGGGACGAGCCGCCGAGCGAGCCGGTTCCGGTCCTTCCTCCGCGCGACTCTTCGCACACGCGCACCCGACCGACGCCGCTAACCGTCGACGCGTCCGCCGGTCGTCCTCCGGTCGAGATCGGGCGCCGCTGCTTCCTCGGAATTCCGCCCTCTCCGGCGCGGCGCGAGGGGCGAGGACGGCGACGCCTAGACCGATTTCCGAGCGGCCCTCAAGAGGGCGAAACCGCCCGATCCTCCGTCGCGCGTGCGCGAGTGTTCTCCCGGCGGGGCCAGGACTCGCGCGGATCGCTCAAGGTACGTACGTTGAGAGTCACTGCCCGTTTCTCCTTCGCGTGTTTTCCTCTCGAAGATCGAGGCTCCGTTGCGGGCCCGAAGGCGGAGGACGAGAGAAGAGCTTTCGGGAGCGGGACCGACACGTGGCCCCGGTTCCGGTCGGTCGAGCGACCTCGGTTGTCCGGTATTTTTCACGTTTTTTTCCTTCTCGTCGGAGGCGAGCCAATTGCCGCGTTCGAGAGGTTTTTTGACCCACGCGGAACAGTTTTCGTTGTTTCCAGGCCGAGCTCTTCTCTCGAGAGAGATTCGAATCGGTTCGGGAATGTTTACCATTTCTCGGAGCCGCCATTGTCGATTCGCGGTGGAACGAGATACGATTCCGAATGGGATTTATCGGAACGTGGCGTCTCGAGCTGTCGAGGCCGGCCAAGAAAAGGGTTTTACGAATCGCCCAACGCGTTGTCCGAGTTTTTAGTAATTCGCCGGTGATTCTTTGTATCGCGCGGTATGAGGTAGCGGTCGTTCCGGGGTGACCGAATGGAACGGCATTCGCGAAAACGACCCCGGGTGCGTTTCGCTCCTTTCGATGTCGAGGGCGCAACAAGTGGGAGAGGCACGTTTTCCCGGTTGTTGAGGCGAATACGAATCGGGCAAACGTTGTTCGCCAACGGATGGACAGCGGGCAAGTTCGTTTCAAGTGGACGAGGTGCCAATCCGTTTGGAAATTGTCGAAGAAGCGTCCTGCGATGTTTACTCCAAAGGCGATTCTTGAAAGAAAATGTTGCCAGCGGGGTCTTCGAAACGCCCGAGTTTTGTTTTGCCCTGCCCTATAATAAAAAATATTGCTAGAACGGAGTCACTTCCTCGGCCGAAGTAAGTAAACTTTATTCGAATTATACGCATATTTATCCGTTACCTCCTTCCTAGTTGCTTAGGGTCAAATAAGGTAAACGTGAATTAGGGGTAATCGTAAACGGAGCTTCGATTTATTAAAAATTGACCATGTTTACTCGAAGATGTCTTGTTTCTTATTGAGAAAAAAATTGCGAAGTAGGTGTCAAACCGTCGAAAGAAGCCGAGTAAACCTCGGTAAGAGATAACGTTGAGCAACCGTCGACGGTTGCCCAACTGCGCGGTAGAAGTATTTATCGAACCGATCGGGAAATCTTAGTCGTATGTAGCGAAAGCGTTCACTTGACGACCCTCTGTAACGCCACGTGACTGACGTCACGTACCGCGTACCAATGTTTTCAATCTTAATTGATCTTTCCGGAAAGGCTTGATGTAACACCTTATCGTTGCGGAACTACCTTAGACCAAGGAGTTCGGAGATATAGATTGTAAATTAATAGTTAGTTTATGCCAGAAGGATAATGCTTGCTAATTTAACGGTGTATCAGATTTGTCTTGGCTCGGGGACAGAAATTCGGCTGTGGAGGGTTAATGTACGGCGAAATGTAAGATACTGGGCGCGAATCATTGTGCAACGTGTTCCTGCAATTACCGTCAATTAGCGAAGATCGCGAAACGGTTCGCCAACCGCTGCTCAATTGTTGGACTTAACTCCATGATGTTCCTGCAGTCTCCTATTGAATGTAACGTACTAAGAGGGTGAATTTTAGGCATTTTTTTTTTTTTTTTTATAGCGTAGGTACACTATGGGGTTGCAATTAGCGGAACGGTCTTTCCTTGTACCAAACGGTGCTTAAACGGGCGAAAAGGAGATATGCGAGGTGACGTCATACCGCGAATGCTAAGATGCCCTGTATGAGAGATAACGGACACGAAGTGACCTTGAGTTTTCCTCGTGGACCGTGTACCGTGACGGAATGTACCCGGTGTACCTATACCTCGAGTCAGTTTTCTCACGCCGAGTAAAAAATTTGCTTTAAAGGTAAAACTTCAATATATTTTTTTTTTTCAAATATAAACGTCTGGTTTTTATAACGTACCCCGTCGTATTTGCAATGCAACGATAATGATATTCCAGGTTATGTCGGACGTTTGTCGGATTAATATGTTTACACGTCACTTAATTCAGCCAAGCGTGCGCTAAACCGTGCGAGCAATATCGCAAAGATATGGCACCTGAATTCACGTTGGTAACATAAAAAAATGGGGATAATACTTGCAACACCTAGGTATCCTTTCAATGGGAGAAATAAAACGTCATAATTCCAAGTCTACGTCAGCTCATTGATGAAATATTCGCGCCGTATCAAGAGATTTCCATACGTTTGTAAGCGACTCGTAGACATTTTATACGCATGCAAGTTACATTTTCATATCATCAAAATGTTCTTTTACAAAACCCTGGGGTCTGTTTGTTTCACCCGAGTCGGCGCATTTGTCGGGAAGTTTTTCCTTATCGTTAGTGGGCTGGAACGCCTTTGACGAGATCGATAACGAGAGGGTCCTATTTGTGACGCGCGACCCAGACGAAGGATTTAAATTGCAAATGGCCTAGTGGGGAAGTATTATGGCGCCTAATCAATTACTCTTTCTCCCCTTCGTTCGCGTTCGCACTTGTCTCGCCTCGTTTGAACCCGTTGACTGCGAGAAGGACCGCGACGACGGCTCGGTTGGAACATCGACCTAACCCTTTCCTTCCCAAATTCAAATCAAATCAAAAGACAAATATTTGACGTCACTCGAGAAGCGTCGGCGTTTATACGAAGGGTAAACGTGAACTTACGAGATTTAGGGGTTAAAACGATTACCATTTAAGGTAAATTCCAAAAATCCCCTCGATTCATGGATTTGATGCCTCAATTGACTGTAGAGTGCCACCCTGCGTCATCTGTCATTTTAATGTGAATTAAATTTTCTCCGAGAAACTCCCCGATATCGAAGCGTTCTTGGCCAACCGGAGAGCGAGTCTTTAGCGTCGGCCTGGCAGTCGCGCCTTCTCGGGAAAGAGCCTCGGAGCGATTTCCATGCGAGCGCACGGGATGCTCCTTTCTTCTCGATCGCTCGTGCCACGGGTTCGCGGAAAGCCGCATTCCACGAGCGGCTTCCAGCAGAAGTGGCCGCGCTCCGATGCCGATACGACCCCGGCCCGCCGACCGTGCGCCGGCTGACCCAAAAGTCGTCGGTTGTTGCGAAACGATTCTCCCCTTTCCTTTTTTTATCGGGTCGGCCCATAACTACAAATGCAGTAGGCTCCCGTATGACCCAGTCAAATATGTTTCGCGTTACGGAAAATCGTGCCGTACGGGAATTTCTCTCGTGTAACCCGCATAATGTGTTTCATTTGGCACGTTGTACGAAGAATCGCGTTATTTGAAAACAATGGCCGCGATATCTTTGGCGCGTTTTAAGAACTTAAAATGCATTTATTTTGAACACGGAAAGGTGAGTCGAAATAATGGGACGGAATCGGTCGATCTGGACGACCCGGTTTAAAGAATCGTTACCTATTTCTTTTTCTTACTTAACGCTCCGTAACGTTAACCGTATGAATTCGTTTACCAAAATACCTTAGCAAAAACGTTTCTATTGGCATTTTTGTAAACCCGGGACAATTTACCCAACTTTACCCGTACGCGGAATGGCGCTCGCGCGATTACGACGCCGGAGACGAGCAGGGAGACGGAAATACCGCGGCTATAAATACCGACAGGAAATTTCATAAATCCGAAGACGGACCGGGAAATACACCCCATTCATCAGGGAACCCGATGGAACCGACCACTCGCCGATGAGCGTAGTTTTAAAACCTATCCAACGAGTATTAATGACAAACGACGACGACTCGGAAATCCGACGAATGGCCAACGAGGTTGCGTCGTTCCGCTCGATCGTTACTCGTGACTCGTGTAAACGTTAATTGATATATTGCACCGGGGGAAAAGAATCACTTTCTGTAAAAAGAGAAACTCTTACGCGGAGGAAAAAAATTATTGTCATTTTTATTCAAATATTTACGGGAAAAAAGATACCGGTTTTGTTTTGGTCGAAGCTTTCTTCCGATATGCCCGACGCCCCATTTTATTCGTAAATTGTTTCTTCTGCCCCTTATTTAAGCGTTGTGCCTTGAATTCATCGAAATCCTCTCCGGATAGAACAAATAGGTATCGGCTATCCAGGTAGTATATATTAGGGTGTCCCATAAGTTTCTTCCTTTTTTTTTTTTATACGAAATGAATACACGGTGCGGAAGGAACTTACGAGACACCCTAATAAATCAGGGTGCAAAAGCCAGGAGAATACCTACGCCATACTTTGACGCTCTTCCGTTGCTCTTTTGTTGCCGTTTGACGTTATTTTTTCCCAATGCAGAATTTTGGAAGCAGACTGCCGCCGAAAGGTGGGACACGTTAAATTCCTCCGGCGTGTGGGAACGATCCTCGAGGCTTTTACGAATGCCTGTCGAAAGTATGACGGAAATTACGGGTAAAATTACGATCGAATTACGGCCACCGGGGAGGTTGGAAATACTGCTGAGAAGTACCGGGTAATCCTCGGTACACGACGGATTCAATAAACAGCTCTCGGGGGATTATACCGTGAAATATGACGGACTCGCGAGTAATTCGTTGCCGCAATTTAGGGCTTATGATTATCGGCGAGTTGGTGCCTTTTTATTCCATTCCTCTTCGGATAATTGCCGAGTATGCCTACCCTATAACGTATTCATAAGAAGCTGGCGTATTAATACGCAAAATTAGATGTAATAAAGCATTGAGAAAAGCCAACGGATAAAGAGGTAAGGATGGAGGCTCGTAAGGGGGATGGTTCGATAAACGATACAGTATGTCTGGAATTGGCCACCGTTTTCTTCAAATAAAAATGATTAAGTACGTATTCGTGCGACCAGAACCTTTCGTATAATTCAATGGAAGGGTTCGGAATCCAAAGCGGGGCTTACAAAAGAATTTAACTCATGGTGGTAACATTTGTGCTCTTATTCCGTTATTTGAGTACTTAAAGAATGCGCCGCGTTCGTATATTAGAATACTACCATGAGTACCGTGGTACAACATGCCACGTAATAATTACACGAATTAATTTATATGCCATTACGTTGTCCGGAAAGTTATTTCGGTTTTTGCTGCTTAATCGAAGGTTGAAAACCGCAATAACTCTCTGATATCCAAGGAATGGTGGCATTCGCGGGCTCCGTATATCCCGCGTCCACTCGCCGCCCAAGAAGGGACGCGACGTATGGAAACCGCGTTTCTGCTCCATCACCGGACATAAGTATCGACCTTTTGTCCGGTTCGTATTCAATTTTACCGGCAGCCTACAATCTTCCCAAAAAGAGAAAAGCGTCGGTCTCTCTCTTCGCGAGCGAGAGAAGGACGTAATAGTTACCGGCCCGTGGTGCGGCGTCTTTTTAATCTCCTTTTACCGAACCCGAGTTTCATGACCTCCCGTTTCCATCTCTCTTCCTCCCTCCTCGATTCCTCTCCCTGGTTATCCATTGCGTCCGTTTCTCCTCGCTCGCGCTTTTCCTCCCAATTTCATTCCGATTTCCAGGCTTTGCTCGCCCTCCGTCGAATCTCTTCTGCGTCCGGCTATTCGGCTTGCGTAACGAGAACCGAGGGCTATCATCTAAGCCGGAGAAGAAAGTCTCATTGGTCGGGGTCGGGGAAATGCCTCGGTCATCGTCCAAGGTGCCGCGAAACCGTTCGACGTCCTCCCCGGGTATTACGAAGAGATTTCTTCTCCTTTAGAGGAAGAGATCGGTATGACCGCGGACAGAGGTCCGTCATCCCAAAGATCCTGTTAACCCTCTATTTCGTGACTTTTTTAATGGGTGTAGACTTTGTGATCCATTTTAAATACCTTTACCTTAAGGAGATGCGAAAGTGGCGTTAAAGAGGTCTCGTGGTTTGGTCGAAAAGCGTCGCCATGGCGGGTCCTGAAGTGGACCCTCAAAGCCTTGGTCGAGGTCATAAATTCTAAGTCCTTTGCCATAATTTCGAAGTGTCTTGGGACTACGATTTACCACGTACAAAACATTCTTTTTTAAAAAGCGGCCTGCACTCTCCGTGGCAAAATGTTCCGTCCCTCAAATATGTCTCAGGCCGCCTCGCTCCAATCGAACAATTTGACAGTGGCAGTAAAAAGATGGGCAAAATGGAGGCGTTTTCGCAATACCGTGTCTTTTTCGTTACAACTCTCGTATTACGAAGAAAGGCAGTATTTTCAATTTACAACGTTACATATAAGTGCGTGCGGACGAGTGGTCCGTTATACGTTAGATTCGGGTTTGGTATCGTGCTCCTAACAAAATGACCGTCCACGAATTGTGCGTAACGCATTTCGACCGGATTTAATGGGACCTTTGTCATTTAACAGGGTAATTTAAATCCCAACGGTCCGGATGCAAAGTGTTTTATGACTTCTGCTCGGTGCCTGGGACGAAAGGAGAAAAATCGTTCGGGGGTCGCAGTGCCAACCGTACTATATATACGCGAAGTAATTTTTTTTAAACACCTACCACGAAGGTTGCTACCTTCCGAAAGTAATTATGCAGAAAGTAGAACCCTTGTAAAATACCGAGGTACTCAATAATTTGTTAGCTAACGGTCCAATTGGAAAATCGAAGAGGATCTTTCGATTCGAAATTACCCTCTCATTTGTCCGAAGGTGGAAAAATGATCACTTTGAGTTACCCTGCAAGCTCGAGCCGCATGTGAAACACGCCGTTGTTCGTGACAGAGGCATTCGTAAGGATATATTTCCGTGCTCTGGCGCCTTCGCTCGTAGATATTTACGGCCGAGACGCGTCTCCTTTTCTTGTCACTTCCGTTACGACGCATCTCTTCCTCGACCTGGACTATTTTTTTCATCCAACGGGAACAACCGTTCGTTTCGGAACGATCGCAACAAGAGCTACTTTCTCGGGATTTACGCGAAAGAGATCTTCATTCGAACGCATTTTTCGACACTTCCTGGATTTAGAAGAGTCTGGGACTGTGCCGGAATCGTGGGAAGACGTAAGGCGACCGGCATCCGGTGTGCCCCTTAGCCGCCCCCTCGTCTCGGAGTCCGAGCCCCCCGAGGAACCCCTATGGCGCTCGACGCAGCGGTGTCGCCTAAATGAGGGAGACTCCCCATGGGGATCACTTTGGACCCCGTTTCACCGAAAAATGTCGGTCGAGGAGATGTTCATCCGCGATAAATTACAAAGGCTCGTTCAGCTCGAACCCGGTGGGCTCTGCCTTTCGATTACCTGGTGATGTTTCAAACGTGGAACCTCGGTGTGCCTTCCGATCGACGTACACTTGAAAACCATACAATCTGAGAATGACGGCATAACCAGGTTAGCCGATGCTTTGATGCATTAAGTGTAAAATATGAAGGGGGCGTTAACGCGACGCGGGCAGGTGATGAGATAAAGTATCCAGAGAGGAGGCACTGTTATGCTCCGGCACGTGGCGCGATTGCGCGCGCATCGATATCCTGCACCTGCATCCTTCCTTCTCGGGTCCTTTTAGGCTCGTTGAAACATTTGTTTTTCCTGTTGACGAATTCTTAGGCCCCTATCCATATCTCACTTTTATGGGCGCTGTTAAGTATCTTTTAGTTAAATATGATCGGACCGCTGCTAAAAGACGCCATACTCGTACCTTTTCTAAAGTCACTTTTAGTTACAAGGCCGCTATCGCGAAACGCGATAACGTCGAAAAAAGGTGCCAACTTCGTTACACGCTTGCCTAGAACACGAAAAAACTCGAATTTTCTCTACAACCGTCCTACATGGACCAAATGTACCTAACTTCCTGCACTCGTGTACTAAATTTATAACGTACGTTATAAAACTAGTATTTCGTGTCTAAAAAAAACTTGAAAAAAAGGAAGGGTACCAAAGTTATATTTTTCTTAACAGGGTGCTCCTGGGAATCGCGGAGATGAGTGGGAAGGAGGAAACCGCGGCCGTGCGAGGGATGAGGGAAGAATGAGCCATGGCGTCGTCCCTGGGCGCGGGTGGACCAGGGCTGGCCGCGGGGGTGGCGGTACCCCGGAGGGCCAACCTGGAGTTCCCGCCTCCGCCGCCGTACCCGCCGCCGCTCGCCCAGGTGGACCTCGGGGACGCGCCTCCGCGGCAGCGGCCTCTGCAGGACTACTCCTACGCCTACTACGAGCCGGGGCCCAGTCGACTGCACCCGGCCTGCCAGATGGACGGCAGCGCGCTGCAGCGCGTCCAGCGGCTGCAGCAGCACCAGGAGCCCCTCAAGCGCCACACCTACGTCACGCGCTACGGCACCGAGGAGAACATCTACGAGGAGATCTCGGAGATTAGGTAAATCGTTCCGCGTCGCGTCTCGTAAGTGACCCCAAAGGGTCCGGACCTCTAAATGCGATAGGTTACGTCAGGAGCGATGACAAATTCCCAGCAACTTCGGTCATTTACTGTTACAATTAACCGTTTACCTTCGCGAAGTGGCAGTTAAACATTTGATATTACCGCGATTGACGGATCGACGGTTCCAAACTTTTGCTCCTGCGCCCCCGTTACTTATTTAGTATCGATACCCATATGTAGTTGGCGTGTCTTGAATTCGCCGAAGTCCTCTCCGTATGGAACAAATAGGTATCGGCTGTCCAGGTAGTATACAGATCAGGGCGGCGATATAACCTGGCGACGAAACGTACCGGATCGTCGACGATAAGTCATTTGTTCCGGCGATCCAATTTCGCCACTTCAACGGTTCAGCTTCGTCCGGATATTAAGGACTACCGTGTTCCGCTCTGTGGGGTCAAAGGACCCAATAACGCGGATGATATGAAATTGTCACCATTATCGTCCATCCCTGAACTTTATCGTTGAACTTGGGCTAATTCAGAGATTATCCACTCAACGGTCGGTTCGCCGGATCGCTCGCTGATTCGAAAATTAACCGGGACTTGACATTGAACGCAATCCGTTCGTATCAGAGTCCGCTAGAATCGTGATATTTCTTCTACCGCAATATAAACCTATTTCGAGTCGAAATCATGTTTCTTCTATCATGGAAATTTTGCACCACCTTGTCCATCTGGGCTCCTTATGGAAGAAAATCCGCGGGAACAGCCTCGTTCCGACAAGGACGATTACGATAAGTAACGGCGCGCCCTTTGTTCCCACAGCAGGCAATGTCGACGAGCGCTGCACGAGTCTCGTCGATCGTTGGTGGCGGAAGAAGTTCGCAGGGTGCAATCGAGGCATCGCAGAGTCCTGGGGGAACTGAATCTGAGCGTGGAAGCCATGCTGATGCCGACCGTGTCGGACGGCAACGGAAACGAGGGTGAAGACGGTGATCGAGTTGCGTCCACCGAGGAGCTGCTTTCAGCGGTCAGTCCGACCGACGAGCTGCTCTCCCCCGTCGGCTGCGACCTAGACAGCGGCTTCAGCGGGAGTTCCAGTGCCAGCTACAGGTGCGTCCCGGTGAAGTTAGCTGGATTCCACCTCCGTATAATTGGAATTCTATATCAGGCTCGAAGATCTTATTTGGGAAAAGGTTTCGCAATTCCCTATGAGCATTAGAAAACGTTTCGACGCTTTAAGGGGCCTTGATATCGACCGGATCTCTGGGAGTGTAAACAACGACACCGTTCAATTTGCCGAGAGGAGTTACGAGGTCCAGGGTAGATCTCGGGATATCCTTCGAGGAACGGCTAGGTCTTTTGTTGCGAGCGTCGTTAGGGGTCTGGGACTTTCGGGGTCTTTAGGGCTCTCAAAATTACGGAGTGAAAGGAAAGATAGTCATCCTGTCGGACGTCAATTGGTTACCGTGCGGGACCTAATTCTACGGGAGATCAAAGTACTCATTTGCCGGCTATGCCTCGTTTGCGTTCTTCTTTTTTTTTTTCACTTGGTTTGTCCAAAACTCGATCACTTGGCCGATCCTTCGCGCTTTTGATATTTCTATCCGGACGATGCAGATTATGCTTCTTTAATTCAAACAGCGATGGACGGGGACAAAATTTAAACCTAATTGGGGTGCCTTTACTATTTTCTGGATTAGTTATACGGAAGTATGTTTTTCCCCATATCGCGTAGCGCGGGTGCGAATTTAACGCTAGATTTGCGGACATTACCTTATGTGAAAATCGAGTTCGTGAAGATCGGTCGGAAAGAGGTAACATTGAAGTAATATAACAAATGCGGTTATTCGCGTTAACCGCTTAATATAATTGAGACTTTATCGATCTTAATCAAAGACGTTAACGTTTATAATTTATTTTTAGGTCTGGATTAGGATCTCTAAGAAGAGGGCTTAGTAAGACGAACAGAATGGACGTTAGCAGCAGTAATGGTCAACGAAAGACGAAAGCTGCGTTGTTGCTGAAGAAAGGCTGGAAAGGCTGGAAAAAGCTGCACTCCTTTGGATCCAGCGTCAACAAGACTGGTGAGTCCCAATTTTTATTTTCGTTTACTAAGTTTGCCATCTCGGATTGCTAATTTATTACAGACACGTTATGAACGATACTGGAATTCGGTCGTAATTGTTCGTGATATTTTAATGGTCCATCCCAGGGTTAACAGAAACCATGATTAGGGTAAGAAAACTTCTTTGATGCTACGTTCTTATTCCCTTAACGGACGTTAACTTCCGGCGCTGAACTCGCGTCACGGATCTTTCGTTAAGTGGGGTTAAGCACTCGCATCCGCGACACAATCGTCGATAATCTCCGTCGAGATATCGATCCTCTACCGAGAATCGAGCTAAGCCACTGCGCCACGGAATTAATGAAATACGGAGCGCAACCTCGACTGTCGGTTAATTATCCTCCAGGGGGAGTCACGTTATAGAGCTAACAGTGTTCGCTAACAGCTGCGCAACGTTAGAGTTCGTTCAGAGTGGACGTATTGCAATTGTCGACGAACCGTTTAAAAAAGTTTACTCTGAAATTGGGACATCAAAGATGTTCGTTCGAGGAAGGTTTCCAACAAAAATGTTAGAAAATTATCATATTCGTTTTAACGCAGCGGGTAAAGCTCCGTTTCTATCGGTTTCTCTTTCCCAAAAGCTCGACCATTACTCAATTTTCATCTCATTGAAATGGCGAATGGTTGCTCAACTGTGGTGGTTGTAGTAATTATTGAACCAATTAGAAAATACCAGCGGTTTATGGCGAGCGCTTTCGTCCACCCGGAATGTGTTGTCGACGAATCATTGTGCAACATTTTCTTCCAAGTACCATTCTCTCAATTGTTGGACACAAGCTGAGCATTCTCGTATGTTAAATCGGCGAACGTAGGGCTAAAAAAATAGCACGGCGCGTAAGGTGGGGATGATGTACCTTAATAAAAATAACCAATCAGTATTTTACTATTGGTATTTCTATTTGCTGTACCTCTGCTATACAGGATGTAACGGAAACGACGGACACGGTTTATACGGTGCTATTCTTTTTGAAAAAGGAGTCGAAAAGTCCTGTACTATTTCTTCTTGCAGGGTATAATTCCCCTGTAATAACTAATCGAAGCACAGCCAATCAATCGCCTTCCCCAATGGAATCCGCGTCCTCTCCTCGTGACGCGAAAAGAAACAGAGAGACGTATCGAGACAAATCGAGTCAACTGATGGAATTTGATGCACCTTGAGTCGTCGGCCCCCTCTCGAATGTTTTTTTTATGGCGTGACACGTTGACGAGTTAGCGCAAATGAAACCTTTCACCCTGGACTGAATTTCGAGGAGAGAGAGAGGGAGACTGAGAATCGACGCTTCTTATTGTTGCCGTCTCGTTGGCGCGGTCGACTTCGCGTGCTTCTTCGTCGCGGGCGGAATGGGACGTGCCAGGGGATTTGCCCTAACAATGGGACCGTTATCGCAAAAAAGGAGACCGATGTCCAGCGAACGTCGCGCAAAACTCGACGGTAACTCTTCGTCTTCCGTATCCAAGGGAATCCGTATATCGAGGTGAACTTCCGATACATATTTCATTGTTAACTCGTTGCATCGACGAATCGGAATTATGCCATGATGATGGAGATGACGTCAATTTTTATACCTTCGGAGGCCTTTACGAATACCCCGCGTAACGGCCACCGTGCTCGCAGCAGGAAAAACCGGCCAATCGAATTACAGAAAATGTAATTCGGCATTCCGTGTTCGTTACTTTATTGGTCAGTTCTTGCCGGGACGATTACCGTTCCCGTTACGCGAAGTACGTGCCGAAGCCTTAACGCCAGACCTTTCAGGAATCCCGCATATCTAGCCGTTTATAACGAAATTATTATTTTTTCTCAATATCCATTCCTCTTTAACTTGAACTCCGAAGTTTATCGAAAGGAAATGTTATTTAAACGAAGAAACCGAAAGTATAGATAAGAAAATGAACGTTCTCATAAATTCTTGATATTCTCGGTAACATACGGTATCTTGCCCGGTTACCTTCTTCAATTTTACGTTACCGAGAAATTTCGAGACGGAAATTAGTCGGACGTCCCGCGCCGACGGAGCCCGTTCTTACCGGCCGGGGCGCGCTCCGCCTTATCGACGGCGACTCCGCGGTTCTTTCCCGGTGACGTAATCGCGCGTCTACCGCGAGCTCGGCCCGTCGGGCACCGAGCGCGGTTAATTATTGGTACTTGGGAAGGGTCAGCCCTGGGTCACTCGGTGGAGAGGCAGATGCGAGCCACGTGCACATGCACGGCCCTCTTCTTTTTCTTCCTTTCCCGTTCGCTGTTCCTTTTTCGCCGCTCCTCGGCTACGTTTCGTTCTCCCGTTCGTCCCCGGCTCCTTTCAGAGGCGATGCGCCCTCTCGGAGACCGGCGGACGCCGATTTCCCCGAGTCACTCTTGTCAGAGGTGCTTTTAGGCTCCGACGATCGTTCGCACGGCACGGACGTCGGGGGGAAACGTTTAAGGAGGAGCTCGAGTCGATCGAAAGGATCGGATCGGTCTCGGCGCCTTGTAGAAAAGGAGCTCCGTTCCGTGAACGGAGTCGGACATTTTTTTTTCCACTCTATGAACACCCGGTGCCGAGCAATCGGCCGTGGTCGGGTTTGGTCTTGGTGTTGCAAATGTGGTCAGGTTTAGGTGAACCGTGAACGACGCGGTACCGCCATCGGTAACTTACTTTCAGCTATTTTCTACCGAAATACGAACTTTTGACCCTCGTCAAATACCGTTACGTACTTCCGAGTTTATGGCATTACGGTATGTTCGTTGTGCTAGAGTTTCGTTCCGTCGTTACGCGTATTAACCCTTTAACTATGGCGGAGTCGTACGCGGAGATGTCCCACCTGTACGAATAGCTCGGCCGCGGAGTGCCATTTTATAGTAGTGGCGTTTCGTGATTAAAGGGTTAAATGCAATAACGGTTCGATACGCGAATAAACGTTAAGTTAAGGGTACGTTCCCGCAAACTTGTAAAATCTATTAAGGGGATGTGAAAGCGGCATCCGCCCCCGCTCGTTCCGCGTCATTTTGTTTGGGTTTCGAAACGCTTTGAAATTTACGCTAAGACACGAGAAGGTGGGCTTTAAACGAAGAGCATCGCAGGATACGATTGACATGAAACGTAAACGGTTCGAACGTAAAATAGGATTCAAAGAAACCCATGAGAACGAAATTGCAGATTGTACTCTCGAGCCTCGATTTACCCGCGAAAGACAAAAGTGCTCGGTGACTCGTAACAGGTTTTACGCGCGGTTTAATTAACCGGTGACCCGATCAACGAAACGCATTGAAATTGCAGCCGTCTCGTTGCGAGACTCCGACAAGACGTAGAGTTTCTAAACTCGTCGCAACAACGAGCGGAGTCATAAAACATTCATTAACCGAGCTCGCCGACCTGGAAGGCGCGCCATTAAACATCTTTCGTTGTAAATAATACAATTCCTCCTCTCCGCCCGACTTTTGTTCGCACTGAGAGAAAAATCTAAGTAAATGAACTATCCTTTAACTAGTTTTCATAGTTCAAAAAGGACTTGGATACTTTTTACAATAAAATTAACTTTTTCTCTGAACTTAGTGAATACCCCCTCGCCTCGTTTGGCCTCCTCCCGCGTCCTCCGATGATCTCGACGAGGCGCGAAGAAAGAAGCCGCTCTATCGTCGTCGTCGTCGTCGCCGTCATTGGAGTTTGTCGGCGATCGTCTCGACGGCTTGTAGAATGCGCATCATGATCGACCTGTTCTCCTCGTCGCGTCGCCTGGTGTACTCGAGGAACTCGTCCAGACGACGCTCGACGCCCGAGCGGTCCCTCTCGTCCTGCTCCTCGGCTCTCCTCGTCCTTCGCAGCTTGCTCGGCCTCTCGTCCTTGCCGAGCTCGCGGGACTCTTCCTCTCGCGGGTTCTCGTTTCTGCTTCTCAGCTTCGAGATGTCCTTCACCACGATCGACGGCTGGATCGCTTTGATGGTCAACTCCGCGTTGCGTGTCGCTCGTGGAGGTATTATCCTGCCGTTGATGTCACGTTTCTTGGCCGCTGTCGCGCCGTCGTGCCTGTGAAAACGATCGTCAAATTTATCGATTACGATCCTGCCGAGCACTCTGTATGTCGTGGCTAGGTAACACCGGTACAATGTAATACGTAACGAAAATTATTCAAAAGTATATTGACGTTACGTAAAATCCAATTAATACCGTTCCGTCGTGTCGTTACCGATCTGTCGGCATCGTGGATGTTTGGTCCTACCCTGAGATAACGATTTCTTCGAATGAAACTTATTTTTTAATACTATCTAACGACAAAATCCGCAGTCATTTAGTTGCCAACCCAATAGTATCTGGTATCGGGGTAAAATATAAACCTTCCAAAGTTGGAGTGAAACTTCGGAGACTTTGGGGAAGGCGGTAGCCTCTCCAGCTCGTCCGTGGTTTCCTTCTTGAAGGGCTGTACGCGTTGAAGAGCCGCTACCGATTGCGCATCCTTTAAATCACCGTCAACCTGGAAGCCGGGACGAGTCTCGTCTTCCGGCGATCCGACATCTTCCGGCATGACCGACACGTAAAGGAATTCCTGAGGATTTACATCCTCCTCGTTTTCGCGCTGCGAGTAGCCCAACACTTCGTCGATGGCACTGTAAAACGGCCATGACACGTCGTCGGCCTTGTTCTTGTCGCCGTGTACCGGGTTCTTCAGTTCCTACAAATATGTATGAACAAATTTTTTAAAAATTCAAATTTCATGAGTTTTAGGACCTTCCTTATATCCTCAATATTTAAATTGTAAAGTTTGAATCGATTCGGCTTTTTGACGCCACTTTCGCGTCACCTTAAGGTGAGGAAAAATTAATTGCGTTTTACGAAATCTTAATTTCTGGAGCTTGTAATTAACGATTTCCTACTTTTCGTTGAAATTCGATTAACTCTGACGTTTTCAAATATTCGTCTGCCGCACTTTTTTTCCTTTGACCGTTTTGAAATTTCGATCACCGTATTAAGATACGTCAAGAAGTCCAGATGAAGTTCTAAACGGAAAGGCTCGCCCTATCGATTGTTTTTCGACTTGTCAGGGTAAATCCGAAAAATGTTAACCACATCCAGGTTATTCGTTCGAGTCCATTCTTTAGGAAATTAGACTTCCGAAATTGCTTCTGCTTGTCGTGACGAAAGCTACTGCCGTTTTTACGATACATCATAATTTCGCTTATGTCATAAGTTGCTGAAACGTTCCGATCGTAAAATCCTAGTCGTGAAATTAAAGCAGATTTTAAGCACGCTTTCTCCCTTTCGTCTTGCGAGGAACGTCCAGTTTACGCAATTGCCGAGTTGAAAAGAATATATGCATCGTGAACGTAATGGAAATCTATATCTAATAAGAGTTTTGCGTGGGGTGGCAAATCGACGGACGTAAAGACCACCCGATTACTTCCTACTCCTTACTTTATACTGTTGTAACAGGTTCGACCATTTCTTCTTTAGCACTCGATAGTGAACGTCAGCCATAATGGTTGGAAACTCCTGTCGCATCTGACGCAGAATGTACCTAAAAAATGAACATAATAGATCAGAATGAATCTCGCCTGGACAGTAAATTTTTCGCTCGGTGCAGACCGCTGGGTGCAGCTCGAGGCGGACGATAAGAGAAACGGCTTACTTAGCCATTTTTCCCCTAGAAACGCGGGTTTCATTCCTCGACTTCGAGCGCGATTCACGGAGGTAGAAGGAGGATCTTCTTTCCTTTTCGTTCCGCGCGAAATTCTCCTCGCATCGGCAATACTCGGACGCCGTTGCTCCTCGCCGTTAGCTGCTTTACCGGCATTTACTTGCCGCGGAATGCGGCATATGAAAAATCGTGCCGCTTCGATGTAGGCAACGACCACGAATAACGACTCCGCTCCCCTTAGGAAATGCGCAAGAAAACGCGGAGTTCGATTTTCTAAGGCAAGAACGGATGCGCGGGTAGGAAGATGGGAAAATATTGAAAATACTGTCACCAACGATTGCAAGAGAATGCCTACTCGTCCCGGGGGTAACGCGGGTTTTTGGAGCAAAAATTTAATTGCAGCTAAACGTCACAGATGGCGCCGTTGGCCCGGTAGTGTCGCAAAAATCAGTAATCCACGGCATATCGACAGTTTTACATCGATCTCTTTACCATTACTTGACTAAAACGGCGGAAGAAACTTTTCATTTCGTATAATTCTCAACGTAGAGGGTAACAGACTTCAACGCGAATATAAATGTCGGTAACATGACGCGCCAGCCTATGTTACCACTTGTGTATTCAAAACGGCGTTACCATCAAAAAGGGTACAGATGAACTTTAATTTATCGACGTCGATTAAATTTCCCAGCGCCTTTCATACGATAAATTGTCGATATTCTCGGTAACTTGCGGTACGTTTTCCAATTTGATGTTACTGAGAATTTTCGAAATGTATACCTTGGCGGCCGTTGGGTCGCGGGGACAGCGGGGGCGGCGGGGGCAGCGGGCGCTCGGCGCGATCGATGCGCGTTTCCCCCGCGAGTCGCGTTCAAGACGCTCGCGAGTTACTTACTCCCATCCCGCCTGCGCCGAGTACTTGCGCCCGGTGAAGAGCTTCCCATGTTCCTTCCTGAGCTGAATGAAGCGGCACGTCAGATGCTCCGTCCCTGCGCCGCGGTGCGGAGTCCAACATGAGGAGAGAAACGACAGCGTTAGAAAATCGCTATTTAGGTTCGATCGTCGCCCGTCCGCGCGTAAGTGGGATAAGCCAACGACGCGCAAGGGGAGCAACGGGTGGGCCGCGAGAGACGGAGAGATCCGCGTCCGCGGGGACTGGCAACTCACATCGGAACTTGGTTTGGTGATAGTACACTTGCGTCATCCCCCGTGCCCGCGATACGAAAACTTATCATGTTCGGGACTCTAATGCGTACTAAAATGTAGACCTCGTTTCAGTCCTCGCGCCGAAATAAGAGGGGATAAGAGTGCACTCTCCGACGAGGCGGCGGCTCCAGGGTGGGGGCCCTTACGCGAACCCATTGGTAGAGCGCCAGATGACAGGGAACGAAAGCGTAACCGCGCCGCCATCTTTGCGCCGCGGCCGCCCGCGAGGGAACGGGACGCCATCTACGAGGGAAACGAGAAACGAGAAACTTCGCCCACGCTCGCGTTATCGGCCACCTCTTTTCCTTTGGTATCCGTTACTTTTGTAAACTCGAATGACGTTTTTATTTCTAATCAATTTCGATGAAATTTTAAATAAGGCGTATCGACGCCGTGAGTTTTTTTTTCGCGAACGAACGCGGTAATTGAATTCACGGAAGCCCAAGGAAGTGACGCGGCTCAGTCCCAGATTTGCGTACACTTGCGTCAAGAAAATTGGCGGAATGTAAAACGCAGGGACATCGGGGCATTCGGGCGTGAATAATGATTCGCATGCGGGGAAAAACGGGCGGATCGTCTATCGCTCTTTGTCCTCGAGCTCAATTGAAGGTACAAACGTGAATTACGTGAACTTCCGAAAGGCATCGTATTTCGCTCGGGCAGATACTCGTGCTCACCTCCTGTGCACCTTCGGCGTCCATCCCATGGATCAGGTTCTCCAACTATTCCTGGACCCTCGCGACTCGCTTCGCGACCTTTTCTAAGCCCGGCGAAGCGACTTTTACCACTTCACGGAATACAAACATCTTTTTCCTATGCTTTAAGCCTATTCGCTCGAAATAGTTGCAAATCGAGCGACAAACTTACTTTCTGGGCGGAACTTGGGGCAATCTGGACATTTTTTGCTAATGCTCCGAGCCTACCGAAATAACTAACATTTTTGTTCGTCGATAAGCTACGCGACGTGATGGGGTAATCAAAAATTTCGACCGTAATCGACCCAGTAGATGTACAATAGATAATATTTCGAAAAACTACGAATACGCAAAGTTACGATATTATGTCTTTATATATCAGGATAAGTACGTACGTACGTACAAGAAACGTTTGTTAAGTTTGAATTTGAGTCAACTTGCGGGTAGAAAGGCAGAAGTTCGTAAATCGACATATGTACGAATGAGATCCTTAGGGTACACAGGTCCTTGTCCTCCGGGCTTTTCATCGTCCCATGACCCCACCATAAACGCGGTTACACCCTCTTGATTATCCCTCCCTTCGATTTAGTCCCCTCTGCGTTCACGTGGCCGCAAAAACCACTTGAACCTGTGGAATCGGCCAGGGTGCAGGCTGTTAGATTGAAAAAGCCCACAAAACACTCGACTAGAGGCCGCGTTTTTGTTCCTCGAGAATGAATATTCCTTTCGTTGTTTCTTCGCGTAGGAGAGATCTTACGCGGACATTTCCGTTCGAAAGCGTTCAAAACGTCGAAGCATTTTCAAGAGCGTCGAGTAATCCTCTCGCGAGTCCCCGAGAGGACGAGTCCACGGACGCCGTCCTACCCCCGCTCCGAAGAATTCTCTCGTTCCGTCTCTCTCTAGCCTTTTGCCCGGACTCGCCCCCTCTCGCTCTTGCGACCATGCGGCGCGTCCCTGCCGAGGCAGGGGCGGTCGCGAGGGCTCGAAGGGCCCCGACCTGCCCTAACGTCTCATCGATTTCCGAGTGTACGGAAATTGTCACGGGTAGATCAACGGTTCAGTGGGTCACGCTTCTTCCCCGTTCGCAAGAGTCCCCACTGTGACCGATCGCGGAGAGCCGAGGGCGATTTATCGCGGTCAGGGGTCGATCGTAGCCAAATGGCACCACAGAGGTGCCGTTTCCTTTCCCTTTGACACTTGGATTCTACGGTGATTTCCTCGGTGTTTTCGGTTAGTCGGAACGTCACTTCGCACGGAATTTCCTAAATCGTCGTTTGGGGTTCGCTTTTTCGTCCGTCGATCCATCGGTCGTTCGAGGGGTCAATCAATGAGACGACTCGACGCGCTTTCGGTCGCGTCAAAGCGCTCACCGAATACCCGTCGTATTCTCGTTTGAAAGATCTTTCTCGATCGATTCCTGACCGTTCGACGAGATAGCGCGGGCTCGCCCCCGGGAGTGCGTAAATTGCGCGTAGATACGGGAGCCCACGAAATCCGGTTGCAGCGCCGAGAACAATGAGCACGGGTGCCTGTGAGAGAGGCGCATAGGTCAGCGTAACGAGGCCAGCCCTGCGCGCCGGGAGCGCCGTCGGACGGCCGCTCGCGGAACCTCGGAGCGACGCTCGCGCTCTCGCTCGCTCCCGCCGGCCGTGGGTCGGTCGCTCCCTCCACGCGCGTCGTCGCCGCTTCCCTCTCCGCCCCTCCGCCTTCGGCCCGGCGGTCTCGCGCTACCTCCCTCAGTGCGTGACGGCTCCGCGAGCCACCGGCCGAAAGTCTGTGCGGGAAGTGCGCGCGCCATGTTTCTCGAGCTCGGAAGCCTTCCTTTGTCGCGGCCTCCTCCGGGGATGACCGGTCGAGCGACGTCCGCTCCCTAGTGCCGCGACGCGCGTGGATGCGCGCCCTGAGAGGCGGCGCACGCGCTCCAAGGAGGACCGCGAACGTAACCTATAAGCGGCGCCTCCCGCTGCGCCCCGCGCCCCGACTCCGCGACACGATGGACGAGCCGCACAACGGAGTCGTACTGATCAAGTGTAAGTTTCCACGGGGCCCGGGCTCGGCGTCCGACGACGCCGCCGCGCGTCGCCTACCACGTTGGCCCGGGAGAGCGAGGGAGCGACGATTCGGCCACCCCATTGGCCGCCGCGCCGGTCCAGCGGAAATTCCCTCCCGATTGGCTCTCCCGGCCGCCGAGCGGATCCGAGGTTCGTTCCCGATGAGGTTGGGTAATTTTGTGTTTTTCGGCGTTTCTCGCCGTTTCTCACCGTTTTTCGCGTATTGTTACGTAAACCAGGCAGTTTACCGGCGAGAATCGTGGAAAACCAGTAAATTACGCTTCCAGTGCAAAGGATGCCGCAGGTGGGCGATATCCACTGGACCATAAACGTCTTTTGGTACACGGGTAAACGCGTAAACATTTTGATCAAATAATACAATAATTTGGCGTTTGTGTTCAAAGTTGTTTAGAATTTTACGTTTTCAATATGGCGGATGCCCGATGTATGTATCCGCTAGGTTATAACCCTCTGTGCTCTGCCGGGATTATCCCGCTCTTGAGGCCTTAGACGTCCCGAAGGAACTCGCATGGGTTTTAAGGGATGTTTATTTGACGTTCCCATGGAATCATCTTCCCGGCTCGTGGGGAATTATACCGGGAATCGTGGAATTGTTTATACGCTGGTTTTAAAACGCCACAGCTTGCGCGAACTCTGCCATTAAGTGTGTTGGTCCGTACTTCATTTTCACCGTTTATTGCTACGACTTCGTGAAGTATAAAAAGAGCTTTTCTGCCCGGAAAGACGTTATTTCTCTTTTCTTTGCAGTTTTGAAATGTCACTTTTAATGCATTTCAACCAAGCATAATACATCGTAATGCTTTTTTTTTTCCATTATGGAAATGTACTCGAACGAGTCTGGACTTCGTTGATATCATTTATCGAAACTGTCCGCGATTAATGAGCTGCTTTTAACTAATTATTTACAAATACACGATTTCTGAGAATAAGTGTCGGTATTTAAATGTCACGCATTTTTAATCAAATGCTTCATTTGATTCGACATTTGTCCCGCTGCGTCAACTATAAAATGCATCTTTTTATGCGTTGTCCCGATCGTCTCGCTTGAATAACGCTATCCGATAATTAAATTTTAAACTTTGACGAGTTCTACCAGGAACGGAAACTGAGTACTTTCTAAAACCCGTAATTTCATGCACTCGATTCAGAAAGAAACGGTTTTCATCCTAACGTTTACCTATCATTTTTCCAACAAAAATTTGGCGAAAAAAATAACGAACGCCATTCGACTCGTTCAATAGAGTAGTACAGAAAACATTTATCGTAGGACAGTTTAAGGGGTAAAGAACGGAACTCCGTTTCCGATCCGTGAACGTCGCGCGACGCGATTGCGAGTCTGCACGCGGCTTAATGCAAAACGCGCGCGACATGCGACAGCTGATGCCACATGATCAGCTGTGCCGTAGTCGTACACGCGCTTCTTGAAACGCTTTTTGGTGGGGATCGATCCGTTCGTGGTGACGATTTTTATCTAGCTTTTGAACATCCGAGTCGCTACGATAAGATAAGGTACCGTGGAACGGAGACAGAAAATCACCTCGGCGACATCTGGCGGTTTCCTCTGGAAAATCTCTGCCCCCAATTACGTTGACGATACCGTCGGAATCGCACGGTCAATTTCCTACGAATTAGTGAGTAATCGCGCGAATCAAATCACCGGAATCGCCTCGTCGGCCGGCCATTGTTCCGAACAGGTTTCTCAAAGCACTTGCGCGGGTTTTCACTGGCGACGTTTTGATATCGATCATTCGTGGGCCGTCAATTGGGCGACGCCAAAACGAGATTGTGCGACTCGAACTACATTTCGCGTCGACGTTGACGTCGCTTCGATCGGTAATAACGTTCGGATAAATAGTTAAATAAACGATGCGGCAGTGGGCTACGCGAACACGTGCACGGACATACGTATTACCCCCTGCTCGCCAAAAAAATTGCGACACCTAAAAATCAAAGTACGATTATATCCGATGATCACATATTATCATTTAGCGTACGAGGAAATTTGATAAATCAATACAATTGTTCGTGGTTTAATAATAAAATATGGTTTTCAATATTATATGTATGACCAGATGTTTGGTTAACATGACAGAATTTTCGGATAAATTACTCTTGGCTGGTTGCAGAAAATATTATGAAATGTCGTGCCAAATATTAAAGTAACGTGATACACTTGTCCAAAATATTTGGATTATTGGCTAAAACATTTTCTGACGTTAACGAAACGATTTAACCGAGATACTTTGGTTGATCGAACGGAACGAATTTGGTCAAGTGAACCAAAATACACCGAGAAATAAAACATTTCGTTAAAATCAAAATGAATAAAATGTCTCTTAACCGGTAATATAACTGTCTGTATTAGACATGCGCGGTATTCGTTGATGAGATACGAGACATTGGAGAAAAACTTAGTCACTGTCCAGAACGATTAACTCGACCTTGCATGAACCCCATTAATGTTAATGATCGCGACGGGATGAGATGTTCATTATACGTTGATTACTTTATATTTACAAAAACACCTTTGGTGTAAAAAAAATTACGTGAACTTCCGTGAGTCGTTGTCACGTCTCTTACAGTGGTTCGTAACAAGTGTTCGGTAGCCTCAACAAAATGGCATAGATTTGTGTGCATATTACATATATAAAGCGGTATCACATATTTACGTCATGTTGTTATTAGTTTTGTGACTTTACTGATTTTTATGCTCCGCAAATTGTCCTTACAATTAAAAGTGTTCCGTGACATTGAAAAAATTGAAGAACTCGTTGCTGGTTTATACCGCTGTATTCGGAAGTAAAACGCGGTCGGTGGATTTGACGATCGTCCGATGTACGTATTCGGCTTACTTGGCGTAATTGGAGCGGTTGCACTTGAAAACGCATCCTGCAAATTTCGTCGCATTTTCGCTTTCCGTCGACCTACCGTCAGCTTTTGGAGCACTTGAATATCGGTTATCATATGTCCCGACGTGCTTTGAAACGAGTAGGTTGAAACGAAAATTCTGAATATACATATTAGGAAGATAGGAAGCCATAAGATATAACACTTTATTCTTTAGCAATATCCCCGTTTAAATGGTAAAATATTATGGTCTAATTTGATTTAGTATATTTTCGCTTCATTCGATTCATTATGTCACTATATTTTCCTGTTGGGTATTTATATTCCTGATGGGTGCCGCAGAACTCGTGACAGGATCATGTGAAATAAAAAAAAAACAAGGCGCTCGTCGAGAGGTATCATTTCTATAGTGACATAATGCATGTTATATATACTTCAAGAAAAAATATATTAAGTCAAGCTATACTACATTTTTTTTCACATAGACACGTGTTCCAAGCAGACTTTTAGTTTTTTTTATTGATTTGTGGAAACTATTTATTTTTTTAGTGTTTTAACGGGAGAGTCCCCTTAATATCATTTTTAGGCCTTTTTCACGGTGAACGCAGTTTAATCAAAGTCAAACAAAATACAGATCGACGTATTCACTGAAATCGTTCCCGTGGTTTTAGTGTATCGCAAAGCATAAGCGACTTTTCAAACGAAAATTCTCTTTCGCAGTCAATTATATAATTATCATCGTCAGGCTATGACTATAAATATCATGAGAAACCGATACGTAGCCATTTCTAAGAACATACATCGTTATCGCCGACGTAGCGTGTACTATTTTTCTTACCCTCGCTATAGCCATCTTAATGATCGCAAATAGGACTATCGCGCGGGCACCGAGCTCTAAGTACACCAAGTGCATTTTATTCCCAGCCCCTCAAATAACGACAATGACTTAAATAAGTGGGACCTATTGCCGCTTCTGCATCGAACGATTGGATTAAGTCCCATTGTAACGTGTCATCGTTATTGTGCCGACGATTCCACGGAATAACGATTAAATTTCCCTCTGGAATAAACAACTATCCCCCGATGAATTCATCAATTTAGTCGTCCGATGGGGTACTATCGCGCAATTACTGCCCCGATACGAACAAACACTGCTGGGTACTATATGGGGGCCCAAAGTTCCTAGATGATCTAAAATAGTTATCACTCTATCGTGTATGAACTTTTCGGAATTTTAATTATACAAAAGAGTAGGACGAAGAACGAAGATTTTGTTAATATCGGGCGTAAAAAGTTAATTTGGAGCAGGGCGAAAAAATACGAAAATGGTGAAAAGGAGTTTAAAGATCGTCGAAACCGCAAATTTAGGGGAAAATAATTGGGAGATACATCCCAGCTGAAGCGTAAATCTTGGTTAACTCGAAAATTGGCCGATTAACCAACGGGGCCAGATTCCAACGAGAGGCTTGAAGTTCAACTTTGCTTAACTTGGACAACGGCCAGAGGCGGATAAAATCCGCACCGTTGATTGGTGGGGGCTAAAATTAACTCGGGTTTAACTTCAAACTTCACGGCGCAATCGGACCAAGGTGGCTGCCTGTTAATCGGTCGAAAGTCTCCGCGCAGCGTTAAACTTCGTATCGTGGCATTGCCACTGTTGCAGAATTCAGGGTAATTTATCACAAAATTCGCGGGCCATTGTCTTGTAATTACGGTGCACGAATAATCATTCTTTTGCTTTTATATGTTTTTGCGAAATGAGGGCGATGCCAATATTATGTGCAGCATCGTTATATTTTAAAAACAATAAATATTCAAATGTTCGTCGTGCGTTAAATAATATACTAGATTTAATTACCGTTTAATATCTGACAGATTTTATCCAAGGACTCCAGGGAGTACCGATAATTTAAAAGCGACGAATTTTTAGGGCCTCGCGAGTCATGTGCCAAAGTTTCGAACGATTTGATCCAATACCCTTAAAACAAAGTGTCTCATTCGAGTCCGATTTCAGGAGGGGTTTCATTTCACCCTAATTAGCGGATGAATCGCGTTTAAGGTTTAACGAATATTCTTTTAGTTTTTCTAAAATGACCCCAGGTGCTTCGTATGAAAGCGGCGAGCCTCGTCGGTTTCGGATCGAGCCTCGGGCCGTCCGAATTTAGGATTCGATGGGCCGGGGCGAATCGAGCCGATGAGCACCCTCGCCGTGATCTTGGCTCGCGTCGAAGTTTTATTCGCGATCCGTTTCCGGACGAGTGCCGACCGAAGGCCGCCTTTGTCGGAGACGGCGTGCTCGATTCATCGAATCGTTTTTGCACGGGCGCGTCTTAATTAAGGGCGTTCCCCATCGTATTCGTAACTCCTGCCCTCTAACGCGCCCACTTCCGAGCCAGCTGAACTCGATTAGGGCGAGATTCCGCCGTTAAGGCGTTACGAAAGGGTCATTCTGTATATATCATAACGTCAAAATATTTAGGACACTTTTCTCCAAACTGGATACACCGAATCAATACCATAATAGACATCGAACAGTTGACCGGCAATCCATACCTAAGAATAGCGATCAAGCGTTTAGATCCGGATAACCGGATGCAGCCACTTCGGGTCGTGCTCGATAATAGCAAACTTGGCAATATTTGAAACATATTTTAAATTTGGAAGCCATTATTAGAGCCAGCCAGTTGTCCGGCTACGCGGGCGATCGTCTTCGAGACAATGGGGACCATCCATTCCGGAAGTATTGCGCTTCCTCGTCGAGTGAGGACTCTTTAGGACCAGGCGAAGGAGGTGCTTTGGGGTCGGTCCAGCTTCGGGGAAGACGAACGTTACCGTTTACGGTCGCAAATGGCCGAATTCTCCCGGCCATGCCGCGCGGGACAGTTTCCTGACTTATCGACATCGAGGCGCGCGGATCGTCCGCATACCTCGGATGCGCTGACTAAGCGAGGCGGAGGAGTTCACTGACATCCTCTGCCAGTGGCTTTCGGAAGTTCGCTTCGTTTCGTGCGAAATAATCGCGCCCCGCCGATTCCGCGAAAATCGATAGCCGAGCCGATGATTGGCCGAATCGCGAACTCGGGCCACTGGTGCTCAACCGCCGGGCGACGTTAAGGGGGCATGGGACCTTGTAAGTAAAAAGGGATCAATTTTGAAACGTTTGCATATCCCGATAGGTACTTAACGCGTACTCAAAAAGGTTATCTACAGGACATTGGAAAACATGTTTTGAAAAAAAGTCGTAACACCTTCCCGACCGGTACCTATCGATCGGCTTTTTACCGCCGGCAGCCTACTGTGGCCCAAACGAGCCTATCAGAAGTGTGCAGTAGGTTCAATCGGAAGCTGTCGGCAAAGGGTTAAAACGTGACTTTTTTTTTCAACATAAAATAATTTTTCAATATCGCGTTCATATCCGTTTAGAGAACGCTAGAAGGCTAGCAACGAAAGACGTTCGCTCCTCGTGCCTTCCTTTTAGTCGCGAGTTCCATTCTCGCAGCAATACCTTCCATCCTTTTCTTTTTATATCCATGTCACGACCGCGGTCGACGAGGCCGAAGTTAGCTGCGTTTCGTCCATGGATGTGGATGCAGGGAATCCGCAGAGCCAACCGTACCCTCGATATTCTCGATGGCAGCGAGAAGGAGGGCTACCTTTTTGTTATTAAATTGGCTATCGCCATATCGCGCCGCGCAACCGTTTCGCGTAAAAACGGAGAGACAACGGCCCCTTTAGTTTTCCCTTTCGTTTCTATTCCCTTTATAGTCGGATCGGTGTGCGCGGTCTGTGCATCCCATAGTTCCGTCAGGCCTACTCCCTGAAATATAATAATACCGAAACTCTCGCCAGGGGGTGGCCGACCTTGAAGTCCTCCCCTCTCCTTCGCGTACAGTCTTGTTACAAACGTTGTCCTGCATTGAACGGTAACTTGGACGAAGCGACACGATTGATAAGAAAATTCACCGTAGGACGGTGGGAACACCCTCGATAATTCATTCATAATTTGTTTCATATTTCATCATTTATTCATGGGGGAGATCGTATGAAACGAAATAGAAAAAAAAAAGCGGAGCACCGCCGCTCTTCGCTGTGGGATGGCCGAATTGCTACAAGGAGGGTTATTATCTTTCAGTGGGGCTCATGGAGCTTATCGGAATGGGCTCTTTGCTACAGTTTACGCTCTCTCGGTGTCCGGAAGAAATTATAGAGAGAGGGCATCCTCCGTCTCTCGGGATCCCGGAAGTACTTTGCGTGCGCGCTACCCTGACAGAAAAATCTAGGTAAATGAACTATTTCTTTAACTGGTTTTCGTAACTCAAAAAGGATTCGGATACATTTTATTCTTTTTCAATTTTTCTGGCTTCAAGAGATTTCGTTAACGAGAAATATTTCGATTGCCGAAGTTTCAAATGATTCGGTGCGCCCAGTTTGGAGAGAAGTTTCATAAATATTTTGACGTTTCATACGTATAGAATGACCCTTTCATATCACCTTAAAACCAGGGCTTTTTACCGGGCTTGGTAGTTCCAGGGTTAATCTCTCCTGGAAAGTAAACATTTCGCTCGGTGCAAGCCTCCGCGAGACCGCTCGGTAAATTGAACCGATTTGCCGGTGCCGATTCGCGGAGGTGTGTCGTCGTCCTCGGGTAAATCGACCTTTTTACGCGCCGCCTCTGTTTTCTTCGAGGCCTGCTCGGCGACTTAAATCGGGAATCGATACCGGCGATTCCCACGCAGAATCTGGTCACCGGTGCCGGCCGCGTCATCGCCGCGCGAGACCCGGAATGTCTTCGGGAGACACCGATTCTCTCTCTCTCCCTCTCTTTCTCCCTTTCTCCCTCTCTCTTTCTCTCTCGCACGAATACCTTCGATCGAGAAGGTTGAGAAGTCTCGCGGACCGTTCTCTTTCTTAAAACAGCGGTTCAATGTGCCTTTCCTCAAACGACGGTTCTTTTCTTAAAACGTTAAATGCACGGAAAAAAAAAGAAATTTGTCATAGCCAGGGTGATTAAGAACCCGGATTTTATTAAAAAGAAAAAACCAAGCGGGTCGGGTTTTATTAGACCGTTTAATGAAATCGATTATTCGCAAAAATTACTTTCTACAATGATTGACTTTTGCAATACATCGCTGTAATCTAAAAGTTTATACGCTTCTTTGCCTCCGTTAACGGAAAATCTCTTCTCGTCTTACAATGTGCGTCTAAACGAAACATTTATCGAATTCAAATCGAGCAAATAGTTTGATTGCATCAAAAAAATATGGTCAATTGACAAATACATTTGAATGAAATATATCCTCGTTCGACTGTACGACAAAGAAAATACAAGGGTCATTCGAGCACATTTGTTTTGAACGAAACAAATCGTTTTCTCAGGGTACCGATTCAGCCTACCGGAGAGTCGGTACAGACGGGGGCGCGGGGGCGCGGGGGCGCGGGGGCGCATGCTCATGTGAGTCGTTGCACCTGCGCCGGTGACCGAGGTTGGCCTCGGTCCACCTTTGTTTGCATAGGGCCAACTCCGGCATCCTTAAAGATGGCCATGGCCGTTTGATAAATGGAAACCGCTCTCCTCGCGGAGCCGCGGCAGGACCGGAGGCGCCAGGATTTATATCGAGGATCGAGCGCGAAATCTCCTGACCCCGGGTCAAGAACGTTTATTCTACAAGAAACGGGCGTTTCCCTTCCGCCCCCGCCCGCTCTCCGACCCGCCCTATCGAATCTTCCAGATTACTTTCCTTTGTGTCGCTTTCGCGTCGTCGCGTTGCAGTAATTATACCATTGCTCGACCAATTCCCAAAGGGAGACTCGAATTAACGAGCGACCGCCGTCTTCTCGTGGACGCGCGACGCGTGGACGCTGCACGGAGTAAAATGAGAGCCTTAAGGTGATACGAATGTGTCGTATACACGTACAAAAAAGTCCATATAATTATGAAACTTTTCTCCAAACTGGGTGCATCGAAGCATTTGAAACTCCATCGCGAGAATATGAAGGTCCTAAGGAAGAACGCGATGCTCGTGAAATTTTATTTTTGAATAATCGTCCCAAGTATCGGCACGTGCGAGGTAAACTCGGAATTGGTCACGTCCATCGGTCTTTTGGCCAGCGTCCGTAGGACAAGGGTCGTTATTGTCGTCATTATTCTCTTTTTATCCCCTCGATCTCCTTATCCGCATAAAAAAAGACCGCTCGCTTCCACAAATATATGCCGTTTTGTACGAATTACGCCGTTAATTGGAACACTGGTGCGAGGCATTGAATCGAGCGCGTTAACGGTGTACTTGGAACCGGCAATTATTCTCTCGTTACTCACCAAATAACGCGGACAATCGCCATTCCTGGGCGACAAAGACGTATGATTTCGTTCAGATTTTAAAAGGCGAGGACAACGTGAGTAAACGACTTTGCGCGGTTTTTACCGTTGCTCGTAATGCGACCATTCTTTAATCGGAAAAGGCGGGCAAGAGTACGCTTGAAAAATGGTAGAAATTCCGCAAATGAAAGACGCATCCAAACCCTTTGGTTTAGAGTTTATTCTCGTCTCGATAATGGCACCAGCTTGCCATGACCGTGGAATCTCTACCGCCGACGATTCCTTGTACTATTTTCCATTTTCCTCTACGGTCAATTAGGACATCGGACACCATGAATCCAGGGGATTTCTGAAGCTTTGCTTCGATTTCTTTATAATTATTGCGCACGCTGCCGCTTAAACGTTGAATCGAATAGTTCGAGGAGGATCCGCCATGGCGCGGTTCCGTCGTTTCCAGGCTGGAGGTTCGAATAAAGGGCCGCGGTCGTTCCGTGGAAGGAATGCGCGCGCGTTGTGTAACGTATGTGCGTAGGATTAATAAATAAGCAGGGGCACGGGCGATAAACGTTCCCGGTGGGGGCCTGAATGACTCTCTCGGTACACGCGCGTGCGCGCCGTGCACATGCACGCGTAAGCGCGGGCGCATGCGCGGTCGCGCCGGCCGCGCCGGCCGCGACGCCGAGACGCAGCCAGACCATGGAGGGATAGTGTCGGGTGCGCGCTCCGCTGGGGCGGTCGGCTGTTCTCTCGAGTCTCGCGCGCGCCTCGGAGATAACCTCGCGGCCGCCCGATTGCTCGCCGGATGTGCGCGCGCAGCCGCGAGTCGAGGGCCGGCAGCGGGTGGCGGTCGCCCGGCGGGCCGAGTGGGCGGGGGAGGGCGGGCCGGAAACGTGTAGTGAGCCCCGGTCGGGTTTGGGCATCGGCACGCGTTCGCCGTGGCGCTGGACACCCCTCGCTTTGTCGACGCCCGTGCACGGTAAGCCGATTTGGAAGGAGAATCCCAGATCTCTCCCACTGCGACCAGGTCCGACAGTCGGAGCCCAGGGGCGAGGATTACGAAAAAGTTGGTCATAACCTCAAAAATTAAATTTCTATTTTGGAACGATCGATCGTCGGATTGGATAGAGGAGTAATTCGGATGTTTGTTGCCAAAAGGTCGGAAGTCTAATTGTTATTTACCGTTCCGTGCGTCGATCTGAAATTATCATTTGGCCGAATTACTGGCATCGATCTTTAAGAAGGAAAATTTTACCTTGTATTAGGTTGAGGCATAACTTTGTACGATTTGTTCATATGTTTTTTTATAAAAAATAAAGTTATGACTCAATTAGGTGCATAACTCAACTTATACAATGAGAAAAATTGGAGGAAACCGTGTCGTAGATAACGATATATCGTCGCGTGGCATCCCGCCGTGCCGTTGCTAAACGTTCCGCAAGATTACTGGAGCATTGCGACTATTACAAAATCGGCACCTGGAATGCCGTTGAAGTTTGAACGGTTGGGCAGTTTCAAAGACACTTTTAACGTATCGTTATTACGGTCCAATTTTTTCATTCGAGTTGTAAACGGTCTACAAAGACTCGCGGACCGTTGACACTTGCAGCGGCACCGACCAGTCGCGAAAGCGAAATTCGTGCATACGTTATCGTTCGCGGAGAAAAATAAGAACCTTAAAGTTACAGAAACCTATCCGGTGGAAATCGTTGTTTACGATACGGTTAAAAGCTGTCCCATTAATCGTAACCCCTTTATCGTAACGCTAACTGACATACTCTGCTGTCCTTGTTTCAACGGGTAAAATCTGTACATTTTGCAGATTTTATTTTTTCCGTGTTTGCGTCTCAAGGTTGACGGAACGACCGCTGGAGACAGGATTTTCTTTCCGAATTTTTCAGAATCCGTTCTTCTCCCTTGGGATCGTGGCAAATATGATTTTCTCTATTTATTGCAAATTCGATCCCGTTGATTCCGATGCAATTCCGAAAGACGAAGTTATCCGAGGAGCGTCTAAAGTCCGAAGTCGTTACTCCGGGTGTTGATCGTATCTATCTTGATTCGTTTCGCCTATAAAGAACAATTGTCACCATTAGAATCGACCAATCGAGTTTGGAGTAGGACCCGCAAACAAAGGATACGGATGCAGGCTGGATTAAGTTCGCATCGATCCTTTGGAAGCTATTACCTATATTCGTCTGGGTATTTCCGTATCATATTTTTAGATAGCTCGTATTTTGTATCTTTGTTATGTGCAATGTTTATTTGGAAAAACTAGGCGTACTCGTCAAGAGACTCGGTTAAAGTTCCAGAAACGTTTAAGAACGAAATTCTGTTTATGTCCGTCACGGACTTTGAACGACATTTTTATTCTCATGATATGATAGATTATTGCAAAATCGCGTCTATTGCAGTTAACGCAGAGGTCAAAAATGCAAGTAACGTTGAACGTTGTTTTTCGTTCTTGGTTCTGATTCGGTCTTCCTTGCGAGAATTTTCATTTTGTTGAGTTTCAGTGGTTCATTCCGACGAATTTGAATGACCTCCCTCTTTTCCCGTCTCGAGCATTTTCCTACCGAATGTGTTAGTTGACCTCGCATTGCCCAGAGAGTGCTCAGAAATTTCCAGGAATCCTCGTTGCACGCTTCCAAGAAGCTGATCGAGTGATCTACAGCCATCGGCTTGGATCTTCTACGAGAGGCCGTGAATGCGATCTGCGCCATATTCTTACTTCATGCTTCCTCATTGGCGAACGTTACGCAATTAAGTTGCAAACCGTTCGAAATTGAACGATTAATTGGGTATCGCCTAGACCTTGAAATTCACTCCATCGGATTATCCGAAAATCGGATCCGGGTGAAGAGCATACCGAGGCGAAAAATTAGGCCAACTTATCGAGATCGAATTTGTTCTATGAGGTCCGTACCGCAAGTAATGCAAGGTCCATTCGAATCGTGGAGATTGCCCATTGTCAAATTAACCTGGCTCGGGGAATCGAAAGATAAGAATGGGTGGAATCAACCGCGATGACGGTGATTGGTCCATAATTGTGGGGTAGTGGGGGCACGCGATGCGCGTAAATGGAAACGCATCCGCGACCAAGACGCGGAAGACCGACAGGGCGGCGAAGCGTAAAGAAGTAGAAGAGAGAAGTTATCGGTATGGTGGCCAGTGAAAGCGAGGGCGAGAGTTAGTCGTAAAACGAAAACGAAACGGACCGAGCGAAAGGATCTACCGTCTCACTTGGGAGTAAGTACAACTGGATCGCATCGCGGGATGCCGTGGAAACGTAAACCTCCGTGTTTTTGGTCAATTCGATGGTCGCCGGTCATAACCGCGATCCGAGATACTTTAAGCCGATCGCTTTGAAAAAGAAAAATGGTACCGAGCGAAACGGTTGCACGTCCAGTTGGCCGACTTCGCGCGCATTACGCTAAGTGTTATGCAACGCCACGTGCGTTGAATAGTTAATTGTATTAACGATCGACTCGAAGGTCTCCGATGAGCACAATGGAAAACGAGTAGACGGAAACGGTCCAGCGTGGCTTAAGGTGAGGTGAAACGCGTTGAGAAATTTCATCGACGCCGGTAAAAAAGATTAGTCTAAATAACTATGCTGACGTTCGGATTTATATCGACAGCTGTGTCGGATTATATTGGGTATTGTACTAATTGGCGTACTCCATATATCGTTTCCGTACAATGATTATAAAGAAATTGAGGGTGGAACGTCACCCGGCGCCATTTGTGATTTCAATGTCAAATGAATTTTCTGTCCGAGATCTCGCGTTGCATTTGTTTTCGCATAGAAGCGCATAAGACCCTCGATCGAATGGCTCTCACAAATGGATATAATTCGACACGGCTGTCGATATAAATTCGGACGTCGATCGAACTTCTCGACGCGTTTCACGTCGTCTTAAAAACGGAGCGACGAGGGCCGAATTATCTTTCGTGGTTTCCATTTAGTTTCAATCGAAAGTTCGATCGCCCTTTAAAGGCCTATACGAGCTCTTCGAGAACTCTGTGAGATTTTCTTCGTGCCGACCATAGTCCAGCTCGCAGAGAGCAGCCATTTGTCCGAAACGGAAACGGATGATTTAGAGGAGCGACCGACCGGCCAATGTTGTTGCCTCGCGACGCCCTTCGCTCTTCCTCTCGGCCGAACCGCATGATTGACGCAATTCGACGCCCGCCGAAGAGAATCCCACTCCCCCTCGAGAATAATAATTGCGTCTCTCGCGCAATTATTTCAGTTAACGGCGGCAACGCTTAAGCCGACTTTCCCACGTTTGTTCCTCGCCCACCTGGGAGAAGCTCTCGGTCCCGTGGACGTGTTGTTGATTTCGTGGATGTACACAAAAAAAAAAATAAATTCCTAAAATTCTTACACTTAGTACGTAAAATTAAAAAATTGACGTCTTGACAGGGAATTAGCGTACATTTAAAGAGGAGAACTTTTTCTGCACTCCGTACAGTGAGGGGCACGAGTGCTTTCCCTGCAGATATGGTATGCCAATGCACGATGGAAAGGCATTCGTGTCCATCAGGGCACACGACGTCGATTGGCGCAAGTTGGGCAGCGGATACCCTCGGGGTGTAGGAAGCGTTTCCGATTTATTAGACCTTTCGATTCGGTGACTCGACAATGCCGATTGCGTGCCGACACCCGGTAAACGATGCAGTCTCGGAGGTGACCGTAAAACGCCGTTTCCGGCGCGATCTGGCCGAGAGGGATTCGCGATTCGCCGCACGGATTCCGCTCGCGCCCGGTGAATGCCAAGCGGCCATCTTGGAACGTTCGCGTTTGCGCCTTTGGTGCGTCTACGTGTTCGCGAGGGAGCTCGACGTGGGTTTTCAAGTTTATCTCCGGTTAGTGCGTTTCCTTTAACGCCGGTTGACGGATTTCGGCGAGATCCGTGGTTGCGCTTTTCTTTTCACCATTTTTATATTTCATCCCTATTGCCCGCGAGGGGCCGTTTATTTGGAGGTCGGTGAAAATTATTATAAGTGGAAGACGAAATTCACGATCTTCTTACCGCAACGTTAAATAGGAGAATTAACGTGTATTATTGTGAACGTGCTCCGCATGTGCTCGATACCGATCGATCGCTGAACCCTTGTTACTTAAGCGGCCCTTTTAACGTCACGCAATACCCACGAGTGCAATCATTGTTGTCGGTTAATGGTCAACCAACGGTTTGGATGAGTAATCGCTGAACGTGCTTCGAGCTCGGTTTTACCGCTGTCGGTCATTGCTGTAAGAGAAACTTCAATTATGTTAATTTTCTAACGACGTTTTGTTCCAGAAACGGTGTTCCAAAAAATATACCTTGTTCAATCGCAAGATTACTTTTTACTCAATGGCGTGCACGTGACATGTAGAATCGCCAACTTTCGATCGTTGACGATGCTTTTTCACATTTTGTTGACTGATATTCATATCCACGGTCATAAATATTATACATTCGTAATTTGACACCGTGAGTTTAGTCAGGGAACAGTTTTTTTTTTTTGTTGAAAAATGTAATTTTACAAGGATCGCGTTCTTCCTCGGGGTCTCCGTTGCATGTTAAAATTTCAAGCTATTCCGTGCTCCCAGTTGGGGAGAAAGTTGAATAAATATTCTGCCGTTTCGGAAGCCACTTTTATATCACCTTTACGTTCCCCGAGAGAAATGGGTCCTTAATTAGAGTACAGACGCAATCCGGCGACTCGGGGGTATCGGACATCGACCGCGGCTTTGAAGACACCGCCGCTACTCGTAATTTGCCGGCAATTCCGCGCACGTGTCGTTATCGCAAAATCGCGCGAGAGCCGTCGAGACTGCGAAACGGCTAGAGAATCGTTTACGTAATCCTCGCGTCGACGGAGGTAGGTTAGGTCAGGTTGGACCGTGCACTTGCGCATGCGTTACGTCCCAGAAACAAAGCCCTATCCGACCTCGTCCTGTATCCCTATCGGTATCGAAATATCGGTTCGATTCAATACCCTTAAAAAAAGTGACTCATTCGAATCGACTGATTGGAGGGGGGTTTCACTTCAACCTTAACCCCTTTCCTACACCGGAAAGTTTGCATCGATTCGTTGCACGCGGTTTGAAGAAAAGTTTCACGAACGAGAACTCTTTGATGCCACTTTCGCATCACCTTAATGGGATCGTTAACTCGGACTCGTGTCACGCTTAACACGGAGGACTGATAAGGGGTGATAAGGGGTGAAAAGTGTGCCAGAAAGCGGAATTGGCGGCGACGAAACAAAGGGTTCGGTCTGGTTTTAGTTGTAACGTTAGCAGGGAATCGAAACAATGGCGAGGTCGGCAATGTTTACGGGTCAGGGTCTGGAAATATTAATTGAAGAATTGCAACACGCGCACCTGGGTAATCGACGACTAGCGGTCGCGTCGCGCGTCTCTCGCCACATCGACCGATAGCATTGTTTTCCGAGAATCGCAACGAGGAGAGTTTAATTCCATTGCGTCCGACGCGAAGTCGACCTCGCAATTATCATAGTTGAATCGTCGAGAGTATCGCCACGCTGGAATCGGGAATTTCTCTGCCGCGTGCGTCGCCTCGACGGGGCCGCGAAACTCCGACCCGTTTTTTCCCTACGTTTCCATCGCGTAAACTGAAATATTATCTACATTGTCGGCGTTACTCAAGTTGGGTAATTAATACCCAGCCGCCCAACCTGAAATTCCATTGTGTCGTAATTCAGTAAATAGGAGATTGAATTACGTTCCCACATCCCTTGCCCGCTTCTACGTCCACGCACCGGTCATCCTTGGTTTTACCGGGTAGACTTCGGTAAACCGAAGCCCGGCAGACTTTAAGGCGGTCGAAAATGGAGTCGAGAGGTCCTGTACTACCTTTTTCTACGGTGCACGGGTTAGCTGCATTAATTAATCAAGCCCACCGCCGAAAATTATCGGAATTTCCACACCTATACGACCGTAGACCTCGGGTATTCTCCAAGCGTACACGTGAAAAGCCAATCGCGCATACGCGTAATAAGCGGAAACGATTTTATAAATAGACACTTCCGTCACCCGAGCGGATGAGTGCGCGGGGCGTTCGCGAGTTGGCGCTAGCTGGGCTAGGCTGATCGTGAGCAACGTAGAGGGAGGTGGTGGATTTGTCACCCGTCGATAGATCCCGAGAAAAAGTGCCGGGATGCCCAATAAAGGTCCGCTATATTGATCGCCATCCAGGGTGGAACGAAATCGATGGCCACGGATTACCCGGCCGTCCTTGTCGAACGCTCGCGTACCGTTTTTCGACGTCGAAAGGTCCTGTACAATTTTTTTTTTCCGCAGCGCGTAGTTTATCTATAACAATTGGTTGGAAAATAGCCAATCGTTTGGTCGAACGCGTTTCAGCCTCGCTCCGCTGTCTGTGACGTAGAGGCAAGATGAGTAGTCGATCGTGGCTACGCTAGGGCCGAACGCGTTATACGGGAATCTGCCGTACTTCCGGAAACGTCTGCCGGTGGAGGATCCCTCCGTCTAACCTCTTTCGAGCACATGTCGTAGCAACGTCCTCTCCATTTCTATGACGCGATGGCATCTCGGGGAGAAAGAGGAAACGGAGCGTAATATCGCGACCGTCGACAAGGTGGCGCGGTCGGTGGCCCCCGTGTGTTGACACACTCCGCTCGAAAGGCCCTCTCGAAGCCAAAGCCACCCACTCGTAACCTGTTCGTCGTCTGCCCACACCGCGAGGCTCTCGTTCCGGTCACCCTGAGAGAAAAAGAGCTGGCAAACCGAACAATTTCACCTTTTTCATAGAGGAACGTAATTTATCGTCCGATTGACGATAAACTGGGAGCTACGACTATTTTTTGATAGTCGAGCATTCTACTCGTTTTTTTACGAATGTTGTACGAACGGTAGCAATATTTATAGCAATGTTTCTTGTACCATTTTCGAATTAGAAAAGTATAGTAAACGGAGAATAGTTAATTATACTCCACCCAAAAGGTAAAAAAATATAGTAACCGTTGCTAGATTTCGTAGTTTGGCGATAGACTTAATTTTCCTATAAAAAGTATGCGAGTTTTAAATAAAAATGTTACATGCAGCACTTATGATAAAATGGTTAAAAGATATACTCCATAAACGGAAGTTGAACAGTGTCCATAAGTAACAACATCCTGCTACGTAAGTGCATCAATAATTGGGATTAACGCCGACAATTTGCTCGTCCATTTGAATGAGCCTTGTTGAAGGTGTAGATTTTGTTCGGCAAATCGATTTCGATTAAAGAGCATTTTTTTTTTTCCATTTAAATTGTAACGGTAGGATGCACGATGAAGAAGCCATGATTATTGTGATAGAACGGGAATTGAGGTTTTCGTTCTTGGCGAATAAGTTCAATTTCGAGAAGGACAAAGAATGAACGATCCAAGGGTTCAATGTTCAACCTTACGAATTAAGAAGAGAACTCGTTTGAATGTTTAGATGAGCCCCGGTCAAGGTGCAGGTCTTGGGACGACGTAGGGTCGGCCAAGATGGAGACGGTCGGGCAGCAGCATCCTCCCCTGGAGGCGAGCAGGTCCACGCAGTCCTCCACGCAGTCGGCCAGGAGCGAGGACTCCTGGTGCTCCGCCTCCGATCATGACCTCTCTTCGGACGACGAGAGCGAAAAGAGCAATATCAGTATTAAGTAAGAAACTATCTGGCTGCAACTTCTGCCTGCGCTTCCAATGGCGCTCTACGTGGCCTCTTGAACGTTAAAAAAGAAAAAAAAACCTAGGGGAGACCGGGGCTAGTTCTTACAACGAACTTAGGCAGGTTGTTGAAGTACGTTTCAAAGCGTTTAACTTCGCAGAATATTTTTTATATTAACGTTAGTGCAATTTTGCATACTTTTGTCGTCAGTTTCGTGACTTTAGTGATTTTGAGGTTCCACATATTTTCTTACGATCGAAAATGTTTCGTGATAACTTGGGAAGGGTTAAGGAAGCGCCGATCTGACGTGTGTAAATAATTGTTTGCCGCAGGAGTAACTGTCAGTTGAGAAATACTCTACACAAGGCCAGGACCCTCTGCGACAAGTGGAGGTCGCAAAACGTGAGGCTGAACAACTCGGAATCCCTCGATTCGCCCGTTAATCAAGGCAGGCTGTCTCGGTGGTTCAGCATTCGCAGAAGTTCCACTCATCAGTACGACGTGGACTCTACCGACACGGTCTCGCTCACGGGACCAGTCAAACCCCCGCAAATGCCTCAACTTTGTGAGGTAAAACGAAGCTAGCTTCTCATGGGTAAACTATGCCGTTGACATTCCAGTCCTAAAATGAATCGGTTCTAAGAGCCTGCATATTTCGAGTACCGCTAAACTAATGCCCGGTTCCACTAACCTCGGTCTGGAACAAGTAAACAAATTTTTTCTTTTATTAAAAATGATATTTCGCGAGCACCATGTTCTTCCTTAGAGCCTCCATAATCATATGCCGAAGTTTCCATCGATTCGGTGCATCCTGTTTGGAGAAAAGTTTTGCTTGAAAAGGCTTGCCAAAAAAACNTAAATATTTATACGTTTTATATATATAGAACGACCCTTTCATTTCACCTTAAACCGAAGAGTTGATTCGGTTCAAAGAACGACTGATCCGGAGAGAATTGGTAGTCTTTTTGTACAAAACTAGAATGTGATAGACTTACTTCAAATATTTTCTCTGACATACTCATTTGTGACCATTCGAAAGAAAGTTCACTAATCGTACCTTCAATTTCAGGTCGAAGAAGAGAATGGAGCGATAGTACAATTTCAATGTATACAGCAGCAAAGGCAAGCTCCACCGTCTCTTCCCCCCGCACCTTCCAATTTGAGTCCTCAGCAGGTGAAACGACGTCACATAGTTGCTGCGATTGTACACTCGGAAAATAGTTACGTAGCTACCTTGCAGAGGCTTGTTAATGTAAGTGCGGTGAATAAAAAAAGAACCGATAACGCGCGGAGATAAGTGAAATGGCATTGCTGCTACAATTGTGATAACTGAAACAACAACGGGTTGTTAATATACCCTGAGCGAATAAATTAGCTCTACTCTTCCAGGATTACAAGAAGCCTTTGGAGGAATCCTCGCCGCCCATCCTAAGCCAGTCGAAGATAGCTACGCTGTTTCACAGGCTGCCAGAAATTCTGCAGTGTCACACCTTGTTTAGAATCGCGTTAGCCGAATGTGTGCGCTCGTGGGATAAAGACGAAAAACTCGGAGACGTCTTCGTCGCGAGTTTTAGCAAGGCCATCGTCCTGGATATTTACAGCGGGTTCATTAACAACTTCTCTGTAGCGATGGAGTTGGCTAAGCAAGAATCAAAACGAAAGACTGCACTTGCCGATTTCTTCAAGGTAAATACTATTCACGGGAAAAACCCAAGCTATTTGCTATTATTTTACGTTTGGAGTGATCTCTTGAAATAACGAAAATCCCCTTCGATGTTTAAGGCGATGTGAAACCCCCCTCAAATCAATCGATTTGAATAAGACACTTTTTTTAAGGGTATTGGGTAGAACTGTCCGAAACTTTGACACGAGACTCGTGTGCGCCTAGAAATTATCCTAACACTTTTAAAATTTGGATCGATGAAGAAATTTGTTTTAACTTAGACCTGACCAGAACCAAAAATCGACTGATTTGAGGGGCGTTTCACTTCACCTTAATGGCATTAATCCGTACCGAAAAGAAAATTTGCTTCTGAAACTTGTCCGATCTTGTCGAGCTGAATAAGAAAATGTTTTGAAAATTGGTATTAAGAAAGTTATTGGATATGAATTATTGATTTTATCTATTATGTATTAATATCTTATAAGAGAGTTTGATCGAACCATGACATTGTTTTAGGTGAAACAAATAAGTGCCCATGACAGATTGTCCTTCTTTGGACTGATGGTCAAGCCTGTCCAGAGGTTTCCTCAATTTATATTATTTCTACAAGTAAGCCTCTTCTTATGTTGACAGATTTTTCGCACTCAAGAATCATTACGTTTTGGATTAATTTTATTGACTCACGACGTCGATGCTAAATACGCATTACTTTGGGGACCATTTTTCTTCAAATTAGAAATGATCCCAATTCCACGTAGTACCAGGACGAAGCTTTAGTATTTTATTAGTTACAGACTTTAATAAACAATTTTTAGGGATACATTTTATTTAATTTTCTGGCGTCCGGAATAGTTTTTGATCATGTTGAGAAGAATTAGAGAAAATAACAAAAGTGTCGATCGCTAACAATAAGCATGATAAAAACGATAAAAAGTAAAATTAAACGCAAAAATGTATGCGCGTTGATAGGGGTATTGAAAAAGTTAACGATTCTAATCCGGATATTTTTACACCATCCATTATAGGATTTATTAAAACACACACCGCATGGACATCACGATCGGATGTCGCTGCAGTTGGCGTTGACGCAACTCGAAAGCCTAGCGGAGATGTTGAACGAGAGGAAACGCGAAGCGGAGCAATTCCAGGCGTTCAAGGAAATGCTGCGACACGTTTCCGGAAAGCTGTCGCATCGACCGCTTTCTTCGTCGTCGCGATATCTTATAAGGGAAGACAACGTCACACAGTTGGTAGGGCATAGGGAAAACTAGCGCATCTCCGATGTTCTCTTACCCCTGCACGTTTTATTCGGAATCGTTCTTACAGGAGTTCAATCAAAATGGGATGATTACAAAGTCGAAGAGAAGAAGACTGTTATTGCTGAACGACCTGGTAGTCTGCGTCTCCGTGGCGCCTAGGTCAGCAGAAGACTTTTCCGGAAGCGAGAGGCTAACTTTGAAGTGGACGTATCCGGTCTCAGATATAGAGGTAACCAAAATGTTTACTCGAAAAGCAAACACTTGAGTTGTCTGTTCGCTTGCTGCAAAAGTAAATGCACAGCGAAACGCTTCAATAATACAAATATTTGCCAAGGGTCGAATTTCCAATATTTTGTTCTCAAAGTGTTCCATCGGATAACCATACCCATATACTTGAGGAAAGGTATAAATCCGTAAAACGTTATTTTTAGATTCAGGACACTAGCACTTCACCGACTCTTAGTCGCTTGCTGACGGCTGGCCTTAATAAAGGAGGAAGCTTGAAGTCCGATAGAAGCGGGGAAGGCGGGCAGGCCGGTGCCGATAGCCTTTGCGTTGAAATGAATGATCTCATGCACGATTACGAGGTCATGTCCAGGATAAATGACCTAGTCGCACAGCTCAAAGGAACCTACGATGTAAGTTTCATCACCTTCCTTTGACATCGTCCTTAAACAACTAAGCAGATGCGATAAAACCGTTTGATCCATTCGCGTATCTCTGCAGGGATTGACTCCTGACAGCATGAAACAGATCCTACAGTCCATCCAGTCATCCATCCAGCAGAAGGACGAAGACATGGTCTGGGCTGACAGTTGTTGCTTGCAGCTGATGACCAAACAAGGGCAAATGTACACCTTTCAAACGGAAAATCCACTTGTGAAAAAGGATTGGATAACCGAGCTGAGACTCGCGCAGTTAGCCCTTGATCCAAATAATTCACCGTCCTGGGAAGTGCCGGAGCAGGAACAAAGACCTTCTACCAAGATGCCTCTTTTTGTTAGTTCCCAACCTGTCTATCGCTCGCAACATCAATCAGAAGTGAGTTCTTTTAAGAGAGATGTTTCGTTTCCGCTGTCTGTTAAATTTTCTTTCGGAGACCTCGCGTTCGAAAATCCAAATTTTAAAAGTGTTAGGACAATTCTTAGGTGATCACGAGTCACGTGTCAAAGTTTCGGACAGACGTTTGGTAATTATGCAGAGTAGATTTGAGGTCTCCCTGAATGAAATATCCATTTCCTTCGAGCAGTCTAGTACAATCAAAAGAGCGCTTCATAAGTAAGAATCCCGTACAAGATTTTGAATTGTATGACAAACAGGTCCGTTGCGGATGCTACTATACGTCTCAAAATCCAAGGCCAACGAGGCGGCGAGGAAGAAATCAGAGCTATCTTTGGATTTGCACCGGCGACGGGGTATCCAGTCATGTAACAGTTTTTGGTCAGTCCACTACGGCAACGTCGACATCTCTGAAGCAAATCACGACCTTCGACCTTGTAGAAACGAGAGTGGCTGCGATCGAGTTTGTCAAGGGCATGTCCAACGATCCACTGACATTAGCCAGCGACCTGGTTTGGATGGGCACGGACTCTAGGAAGATCATGATCTACGTTGCATCCGAACCGGAAAAGCAGGAAGAACTGGGCAACTGTCTGGTTTCGGGCCCAGTGATCCAGATAAAGTACCATTGCGATAACGTATTCGTAGCGCTAGGAACGGGTTCCTTATTAATGTTCCGAAGGCAGTTCGATGGTACTTGGCTATTGAGAGACCCTACGGTTATTTCATTAGGCAGTGATCCGGTTTCTTGCCTGATGCCCATCAATACTTCCGTTTACGCTGCATGTGGAAGAAAAGTATGGGTCCTTAACGCCATTTCCGGGGAAATTACCAAGAACTTTAGTGCTCAACACGAACACGTAGGAAACGTGAAACTCATGGCTCATTCCGGAGTTGGATTGTGGGTATCGCTGAAGAATTCCAGCACGGTGTGCCTCTATCACACCGAAACGTTTAAGCATTTGCAAGATATAAATATTGCCTCGAACGTATTGAGGGTGACCAAGTCTAACGCATCTACGAATTCGTGTGGAGATAATCTGAATAACAATCAGACCCCCGTTACGGTGACCGCATTGATGGCTTGCAAGGGTCTCTTGTGGGTAGGTACCAACGTAGGCATCAGTCTCACGATACCGCTTCCCAGGCTGGAAGGAGTTCCGATTATTAGCGGGAGAGTCAATATATCCTACCATGCTCACTTTGGCCCGATTACGTTCTTGCTGGCTATACAGAGCAACAGGAACGGCATGATCGGTTCAATGAAGAAGGAGTCCAACGAAGAGGAAGGCGTACAACTTAGGAATAAAGACGCGGAGCACCCGCCGAAGCAGAGAGACCGGTCGAGTTTGGACTCTTCGTTGTCTTATAACATGGTTAAATTGAAACAACAGCTCTCCGGTAGTCCCGTTTTGCTGAGGAGAAAGCGAAGCAAGGAAAACGAATACAGGGGCTCCAAGACCCTACCGCGAGGGCTCGGGTGTGGAGGGGGACTTTTGTCCACTTCCATTTCCAGTTCGCAAAGCTCCGGTGAAAATTGTGATGTGTACGGTCTCTACGGGGAACTCATGTACGTTAAAGACTACGAAAATGAGAACAGTTCGGGCATCGATCCAGTGTACGAAACGTTGAGGCGGAGCGATCCAGAGCTGGCAGCCATTCCGAACAAAGTCAGCACGTTGGACCGGAGACTGAAAATGAAAATCACCAGGCCCAGGTCCTTGGATCTCTCCAACTGGTCGGTGGACTCCCATGCCAGTTCTCTGTACACTTCGTCGGGCTCCGATGAGAATCTCTCGCTGAAGGCTGACAAGCTCTCCAGAAACAGCAGCACGGCCAGCAGGAATGGACCTTCCGATTTGTCCACGACTGGCAACAGCATCGCTGCTCCGATTCAAGAAACGGGCACTGTAGACAAGCCTATGGCAAATGGAAAGAAACCTAGCAAGAGTGTGCAGCAATTCGACCAACCGAAACGTACCGTTTTAACGTTAATGGGCGGTCGAGGATACGTCAATTGGAGGCAACTCAATGGACAGACTGTTAGCGATAAAAATCCAAAATCTACCTATACCTTCAAAGACCCTAACAGCAACGACGCATACATTGTTTTGTGGGAAATGAAGTTATGATACCTGGTTGAGCCAGAAGGATGCTACATCTGCTTTAGTATGGACAGAGTCATGTTAAGCACCGCTTTCGCTGAAAACTGGTTATCAGTCGAGAGGACCAAAAATGCTGTTAAGTCCGTAGATTTTATACGTTTTCTTCTTTTTTAAGATAATCCCACTGCAAAACGATTCGTGTCTTACTTTTAAAATGTATTTTGGATTAATCCAGAAATCCTCTGGGTTTCTCTGCAACGCTCCAAAGATCAAAACATTCAGAGAAGTCTTTTGCTTAGGGTAAAAATGCTAGAGGTGTATCGCAGCTAAGGCACATAAATTTCCGTAGGAATTGACCGGCACTTATTACCATTTTGTGATAAGTCAATTAAGTTGAATGTATCTATGGATGTACATTACATAGACGTTAGATAAATTCTACCACTAACTGGTGAATCGTATCGAATAAGATCATCTCTTTAGGCCGGAAACTGCAGATTCTTAGACTATGATTTTCGGAACTCGTCGATTTGAATGCCATGCCAGCTTTATACTTTGAAAGAAATCTTTAAAATATAACAAATTGTCGCAAAGTAGCAGCGACGGACTTTTAGAGGCATTCGTGAACGGCAACGATTTAAGGAAAGCTCTTCATCGAGACGTCCATAATGATCGGATTCATTTATTACGAGAATTGGCAGCAAGTCAAAATACATACAATCTGCTGTTTTTCAAAATGACAGGAAATTAATCTATGCTTTAAGGATAATAACTACAGAATAGGTATAGATTATTTTGTGGAAAATGATATCTGGAAATCAGTTCAGATCCGAAACTACTTGCTACACTGAATCTACAGAACCTAATATAATAGTGCCTACTAAATGTACACGATGAAAGACTGTCGTTAGTCGGAATGCTTTTAACGTTAAATAAGAAATGTTGGATAAATCGAATAAAACCGATACCATGAATCGAGCGGCACGCATATCGTGTGGCGCTCGATTCATGGCATCGGCTCTATTCGATTTAGTTTAACGTGACGAAACGACAAGTCTTAATTCGCAGTTGGTGCTCACGCGTGTAAATATATTTGTATGAAGTAGGAGAATCTCAATTAGCGTCTTTATACATGCACAGTTCCGACTGGATTCGAGCAGTTAAGAGAACGTTTGAATCTCTTTTCATGGATCTTGTCTAGAAGTCGTTGGCCTCTAATTAAAGGGGTACATAAAATTAACGCGTTTAAATCTTAATTCTTTTTTCTGGGTGCATTATGGATAAACTAAACGAGGATAATATTTCTACTTTTAGTATATCATTACTGCTACTGTAAAAACTTTAAAATTAAAAAAAATGGACAGTCATTATTTTATATTTATGTTAGGTCTTTGGAGAAACGGATTAATGTTCGACATCAATGAATGAGTCTCATCCTACAGATACTAGTATACATGTCGCTTGTGTTTAATGACATTTAATTCTAACAAATAGTTTAGTCAAAATTGTACTCCATTAAAGCTCCGCGTTTCTTCGAACGGTCCGATATAAATACAAATTAATGATTAGGGTGAAAATTCTTTTTTTTTTCTTTTTCATATACTACAAGTGAAATTGTCTTACTTAGTTTTGTTTATAAATCAAGCTGGAAAAGTTATTTAGAATTGACAGCGTCAAGTCTGTGTACCCCCTTAAACGAGAAATGTTGAACGGAAGTGAGCTTATTATGCCTTCGGAATCGATTAAATGGTTATCACTTGAATGTTGACATTCAAAATGTTACTTACGATTAGGAATATTAAATGTGTGATTACATTGTTGACCCGGATAATTCGACATTTGCGTGCATTAGGTGTTTCCTTCGAAGTTCTTTTTTGAATACCTCCACTATTTTCTTTGTTTCTTTATGGGGTATTACATTTAAGGTACCAAGTGATAAAGAATAGAAACACTCTGGATATACGTCATAGATTCGTTGCAATATTGCAAAAGAAATGGTTTTTTCCTTTTTTCGGTATCGATAGCGTTCCAAATTAAGTAGTTCTTAGAAAATCTGTTTTACAAACGTTTGTCGAAAATATTTAAATTCATTTGAATTGAGTCGCGAGATGATCGACAACATGGTTGCTTATTATAATGTGTAAGAATTGTAATTCTACCTATAACTGTAAAGTCAATCACAAATATTTTAGAATTATAACTCAATGGCATGCAGGACAGCCAAATTTCAAAACTAAAAAGTGTGTTAACATTATTGTTTATATACGACAAAAAAATGTGTTGATTTTTCCATTCAGGTAGCATAGCACGATTCTAAGAGTTTTTCTATTTCTCATAATTTCAACACATTATTTATTGCGCTTCTAATTTCAATAGAGATTATATATGAAATTTCAGAAACTCCTACATTTTTCCAAAATCTTATAATGGCAACCGCTACTAGAAGAAATTAGAAGTGTGATGCTATCAGTGCTTATTTTTGGCAGTGATATCATTTTTTTTAAAATAATTAATGTAACAACCTAAAGAAACGTCGACCAACGTAGATATTGATATTCGATAATGTTTTGCTTTAATTGTTCTGACAGTAACTTGATCCGATCCTTTTTCATAAGGGCGTATCAATGTTTATTTTAAAAAAGAAAATGTTGAGATGTACGCGAGGCATAATTAATTTAGTAATAATAATAAACTTTAGATCAAGGCTCGTATTTTCAGGAATTGATTGTATCAATTTTTTCGCGTGCTGGTTCTATAGCACATGGGAAGCACAATTACAAAAATGATTTACCTTGTAACTCGTATTCTGTACGGAGTTACATGAACTCGTTTTTTGCAGAAGACTAGACAGGCTGAATTTACATAGTCACTGTCAAAAAACAGTTTCCATTTGTGATTGGCTTTTGTTAGGATACTTTAATGTGTACATATGTATTAAGAGAGAGGAGGAGAGCAAGAGAGATAAGAGTGTGCACAGTCATAAGAATTACTTTATTTTGGATAAGACATTTAGGATCATCGAGTTAGGTCGTGAATCGCTCAACCGTAGTTTTTCATTTCTGAAGAATGATGCTCCATATAATAGATGTTTCATATGTAAAAGCAATACATTATATTGTAATTCACTCGTATTGTTTCAGTCTTGGTTTAAATGCAACATTTAGTACGGGCGTCCAAATTCGTCGCATTCCGGCAGAGTTGGGCATTATTCGAACCACATTTTATTAAACAAATAAAATTATCTTCGTATTCTTTCTATTCGTTGATCGTGGTATTCGTTATTCACGTTATTCGTCATTCATTATTTGTATTATTCAGTATCCGACTTTCACCATTAGTTCTTAATTTCTAAAAGACACTGTGAATCTTCTTCAAATGAAAATTCAATAATATATTTGATGGTTTGTTCGGTAAGAAATTACACACTTGAGAATAAAAAGTTTATTTTACTTTATTCAAGTAAATGACTCTCTTATAATATTATTCTTGATTCGTCTTTTGAATAAATCCTGCCCAACTCTGCACTTCGATGTCAAAGCTGTATCACTGTGAACGGTGTCATAATTTACACAAGTGGCAATAAAATAACATATGTAGAAGTGGATCTACGCGTTGTATGGATACATAAAAATTGTACATAGGTAAAAGATCTGAAAGTAAGCTTAACATTTCTTAAAAGGTGGATTATATTCATCTAGGTACCCATTAGAAATTTGGAGCATCATTCCAGTCCTACAAAGATCCAAAATATAGAGGTTTTGTAAAGTATCAATTATGATAGTAAATCAGACTATTTGTCAACCAATAAAGAAATTTGCTTGTTGCGTTACATCTCCTGTAGTTTATTCTACTCTAGATAATCTCACATAGGAATATCTCATAGCACTTTAATGATGTTATGAAAAGAAAGATAGACAGCTAGGCGGAATCCCATGCATTGCATTTTGTGATCGACTGCTTTGTTTTAGTCAACCGAATTCATCTCTTTTCGATTTCACTTTTTTTATCATTATCGCGTTTGGGATAACTATTGAAAAAAGTGATTGTGAAAGAATTTCCAAAAGTAGGATGAATATATCGTTATAAGGAATACTTTCTACCTTTAACATTTTACAAATACTAAGTGATAAAAGCCTTATCGCGCAAGTGGTAGAACCTTATACAAGGAGAAATTTATAAAGCACATTCGGAATTATAATAACCATTTCTCATCTATATTGTGATAAGTGGCTTGAACGTTATATCGGTTACCCAGTGACAAAGCATACCATTCTTTTCTTCACAAAGTAATATTAAGTTTATCACGTACCAATGGGACTCTGTTGGCAGCACATATATGTATATATTATTCTGAGAATGGAGGAACGTTTTTATATGTGTAACTTGACAGAGTAACTATCTATTTTGTAAACTATTTTGTTTAAGATGCATATAACTTTCTTTTCTTTTGTATTTATATACCTATATTATATATATATAGTTAATTATTACGCAATTATACTTCATGTATATTTATTATTTAAATACAGCGCTGTCGTCATCAAATCTTGCAATATTTGTTTCTTCAAATTTTCAATAAAGACGGTAACATGAAATTATCCTTTCCTCGTTTTCATTTCATAATTTATTTTATGGTAGATAGGAAAAGTGCAGTGCAAATGATTCGGGAAATCTACATATAACAAAATAATTTATTTTACATAACATGTAATACATTACAATTTACATTACTTTTATATAAATGCATACAGATTATAATTAATCAGGAATAGTTGATTAAAAATTGTAGTACCTTCTCAGCACAATGAGAAATGTTGTATGATCTTCCAGTTATAGTCCACCTTATAAAGAAAGTGGTTTAAATTAATATTTTACAAAAATGGTTCACATTTTTTAGTTGAATACAAATCATTCAGTTGGTAGTGCATGTTATATTAAAATCATGTATTCATTAAATTCGGTTTGTTGTCATCATCTGCAGTATCTTACGATTATTTATAATTTAATTGAAATAATTTCAAAATTAAAAAAATACATATATTAAAGAAACTAATCTATCCAAGCTGTAGAGTAAGTACTAACCTTCAATTTTATTTGCATACTTTCATAACGGATCCACGGACTGCAAACCTGGACAACAATTTTCCTTCATTATGTATTCTCAAACTCTTTTGTACATTTATTACTTAAAGCCATATTCTCAGTTGGTAGTGCATGTAACTAATAATCATTAAATCATGAATCGGTTTATTATCATCATTTCAAATATTATTATTAACATAATTATAATTGTAAAACATAATAGAGCTAAAGTTCAAATGCAGTCAGAACTTGTTGTTCCCTCATTTTTTAACAATTATAATATTAATTTTTCTCATTCATTATCATTTTACTTTGGTCTATTTGAAACAAAAAACAACACATTGTCGTTTATTCTAACTAATTTAATATAAAGTCTGAACTTTTTGTAAGTAATGATTCTGTTCGGTATTACACTTTAGACTTACAGATATTAATAATAGACCTTATATTTTGTACAGATATCAACTTTAACTCGATGTCTTCGGATACTTACCAGGAAAACGTGTCTCTGCATGGCCGAAGGAAGCATAACGAATCCACCGTACTGCAACCTTTGCCCATGGATTACCAAGCATGAGTTGGGAGATTGCTCACGGGCTGGGTCGCGCGATTCGCTTGTACTGCCCCTCGGTGGAGGATGCGAACGGCTGACGCACTTGCCACCTTAGACCATATATGTGTACATGGTCTAAGGATGTCAGTCTTTCTCTATTCCTGGGTCTATGGCCTAAGTCATAATGACGGAAACAATTGACGTTGAATATATACAAAAACAGTTTTTATGTTGTACGCCAGTAACTGAATTTAATTTTGCGGTACGTGGTTTAAAGTTTGTCATTTTTCTCCAATTCGGTTCTGATTTTACTCCTTGTAATCCGACAAATAATGATTTCCAGATATCCGGGCACAGTGAGGAATGTCAATTGACCCTGGACATTCAAAAAGCTATTCTAGATAATACTGTAAATGATGATCTAGTTAGGAAATATCCAATAAAGCGGTCATATCAAAAGGCATTTTTAAAACTACTAATTAACAAGGTGCTTGACACTTTGCAATACTACTGTCACTTTCGTGGTAATACTAGAAGTATTACTATTATAGATATATGACTAGAAGAGTAATAGAATTTCAAACAATTATGTGGATTTTTTAATGTTTGTTCTTTTTCTTTTTTATGCGTTAAAATTTTAATTCTGTCTATAGCCAGACCGAATGTTTTATATGCATAGAAAAGGGAAATCAATTTTTAATTTACTTTATATAGTTTTGCATCTGTCATTTTACATTAGTAAGTATGTGGTAAATCATGATTTTATTTAATTTAGTTAGAAAGAAGTTGCGAGGAATTACACGACGATATATATGACCTGTATTGCACGTTGCTTTCCTATACGGAATCAGAATCACAAACGCATTATCAACATTACATGATTCCACGGAAAGGATCTGTTGTACGCATTTTATTATGTGAAAGTACAAATATTATTTCTATGGGGACTACTGGATTGTGCAGTTGGCAAGTATGTAAAGGCCTGCCCTTTTAAATATTTCATTCTTTAATTTAGTCATTGCATTCATATTGAGTTTAATGATGTCAGAAACCACCATTGAGTGGTAAACTTATTTCTACATGATCATAATATCATAGTTATACATAATTAAACATTTTGTACATGGATGTCTTTGTGAATATTCTGCTATAATAGGGTGCTTCACGTCTAGCAGAGTGGTGTATTACAAATGATAAAAAACTTGAAGGAAAGACAATACTGGAACTTGGGTCAGGTGTTGGATTAACTGGACTTGTTGTGATTAATAGCTGTTTACCAAAACATTACATATTTTCGGACTGTCATCCAGCAGTCCTTGACATGCTGTGTCGAAATGTACGGAGGAATCTTGGACAATCAACGGGTCAATGTTTAGAAAAAGACACATATAATGAATTTTCCAAACTGAATTTGGATTACAATGGAAATCAAGTCGAAGTAGTAGACTTACCTTGGGAAAATATTGAAAAAAATGAAAGCGAATATCATATAACACCTGATGTAATACTCGCTGCAGATGTTGTATACGATTACGACATCATTCCTGCTTTGATTCAAGCATTAACATTTTTTCTAAGTAGATCAAATTGTTATGCCGTCATTGCTATAACCAATCGCAATGAAGATACAATATCTCGTTTTTTGGATCAATTAGGTAGAGTACGCATATCGTTATAATGCAATTCATGATTTTTCTCTTTAATATAAATTTGAAGTGGTAACAATTATTTCAGAGCGACAGAACCTTGCATTCGAGGAAGACAAGAAAGAATATCTACGTGTATTTGTGCGACCAGATGTTACACCAATTAAAATTTTCAAAATTATCAGTAAAATAGTTTATTCAAAAAAATAAGGACCCTGGATCCTTAGATTTAATAGTAGACGTGTACGAGGAGTTTCTATACATTACAGATACAATATAATTAATAATTGATAAGAATAACGATAGAGGAACATTTTAATGGGTATATAACAAAAAAAGGTAATGGAAAACAATAAGAATAACATTTGGTAGCAGTTTGTTGCAGATGAACAATCTCCATGTACGCAAATTGACGTATGTAAAAGAAATCAATATTTAACTCTACATACAGCATAAGTACTTTAAATACACCTAATGAAAATCATGAAATGTCTTTCTACCGAATCAGTACTTTTATCGTTCTTATTTAACTACCCTGATTCACATATAAAACAACATTAAAAATATTTATAAAAGTATCAGATAGTCCTTAGGATAAGTAATTATGTTCAATTATCATTTGACAACAGCATACATTGTTCGCGTTTTCAAAACCATTTCTTTTTATTCACATGTTTCAGTTTGGCTTCCGCTTCGTCAATGTCCTTGTCAACATCCTTTTTATAACCTTTTGATTTTTTCTCCTTGACTTTTCCTTTCTTCTGTTTGTTTGAGCGATTCGAGTGTTCACAATTATGTGCGAGGTCTCCTTTGCTTCTCGCTTGAAAAAAATAACGACTTGTAAGTGATTGTGAAATTATCTCCATTTACTAAAGCGCTGTTTTCGTGCAGTTCATAAAAAATGTCAAAGATAAGTAAAAGTCTGTATTGATAGCCTGTGATTCTATCACAGCGGTCCAACATTACCATCGTTTGTTCAATGCTTAAGTTGAAGAAACGTGTTTACGTCAAGAAATTTGATCATGTGTCGGTTCCGAACAATAATTATAAAGAAATCAAAGTAAAACTCAATGGCGCTTGCAACAACGCGAGTTTCTCCCGTTTGCCGTAACGTGGCAGCATGGTTACCTCGGAGTTTGCCGAGTAGTACCATTCCCCTTTAATCGGTGTTTTGTTTGCCTTCTTACCTACAAACAATCCTATTTGTCTGTTTATACTGAGATCTTCTTCGACTTCTCTGCGTCGGTCCATTTCGAGGCATTCGACAATTTGGTTACGTCTTTCTACTATCTCTAGCAATCTGCGAAACCCAATTATGTAGGTCAGAATGTATCTTTGAAATGATGTCATTGTTTATGCTTACCTCTGTATCAACCCTTCTTCGTGCTGTTTATCAAAGTCAGTCTTCGTCGCCTCTGGTTGATTCATAAGACAACGAATTTGATACTCGACTTCGGCATGCTCCTCTTCTAATCTCTGCTGTCGTCTGAGTAACATCAATTCTGCTTGTCTTCTGAACAGTTCATTTTTCTCATTCACGAGTGCGAAAAGTTCCAGCACTAGTTCTTCCACGTATGAACTCAAGCTCGAATCTGAAAGGTTTGTCATTTATTTTGAGATGTTAAAACTTCGTGATGAGTGTCAGTGGGACGTTGTACCTACATTGACGGACCTCGACTGTTTTCCATTCCCAAGAAATTATATGAGGTAAAATAATGGACAACTCACCCTCGGTCACTAGACCACTTTCCGACTTATGTCGAATAAGCTGCTCCAGTCTCACCCCTTGCTTCTCCAATCCCTGCTGTTGCAATTCAATTTCATCCAGTTCTAACTTTACGTCTTTCATGGACATTACTTTAATCTGAAAACCAAGATCCTTGTTAAAAACAAATATATACATATATACATAGAGGTTTTGCGTAATTAAACCGAACGTTTATAACATTCCAAGCACAGAGTGAGACTTAGTCCCACGAAAATTTGGTTTATATGTGCATTTCAATATACAGCATATACTATACGTATTAACACGAGCACACGATGTACGTTCGATTTGTGAGAAAGTTTGATTTTAATAGAATCGCGCTCTGAAAGTGGGTAAAATTTGAAACGAATGGGTACACCCAATTGGGAGAATAGTTTCACCAACGATTTAATCGCTCAAATATATATGGGCTGACTCTTTCATATCATCTTAATATTGATCCCCTATATATACGTTCAACGTTACCATCGCCCGGCATCTCTGGTCTTACCTTTCGTCTATGGGGAATTGGCCGAGATGGCGCTGGACCCTTTTTCCTCTTCCACTTGCCCTGTACGCTCTTGTCCGGATGCGGGACGTACGAGTGCACCTCGTCATTTTTCTCTGCAATTACGGTTACCACGGATTGTTTACTTCTGTTCGCTTCGTCTTTATTACTCTTCTGTTCATCCCATATTTTTGGCTTGTCGGCGTCGATTTCTTGTGGGTTTGTGATCGGTGATTCATCTGAGCCCGATATTGGAGTGGCAGAAGTGATGCATGGAACGCTGGTCGGCGTCGGCGGCGGGGGGGCAAGTCTTGATTTGCGCAGTCGCGGTGTTGTCCGAGGAGAAGAATTCTGTAAATATATGGAATTCAAAATAATAATTCAATTTTGGTTCTCGTAGAATTTCAGTCCCCTGATATTTTATAATGTAGTAATAACGAAGTATGGAGATTGTACGGTTCTTACCGGCAAACTGGCCAATGGGGAATCGTCGGACGGGATGGTGGAAATCCGAGTGGAACCGCCCTCGTCGGAAAAGACTTGTTGCGTGGTTGGTGGTGGAGGAGCTGGCTTCTTTTTCCGATAGGTACCGCCAGGTGTGCTGCTCGATCCAGTGCTGGCTATCGAATTGTTGGAGGCATAAACACTGCTTCGATTCAGGTCAGTCTTTGGCCGATATCCACTCGTCTCGGAAACCTGCCTACCGATTGATTAGTTTCGTTTATGACTGCACTAAATTACGATTTTGTGATATCGGTTGGATACCGTCATCGCGTTCTATGGCTGTCCTTCCCAATATAGTCTAAAGACACGGCATCTCGATGTACTTTTTCGTTGTACTATCAATATTTACGCTACAGCTGTCTTTGGGTGCCCAAAGAAAAAAAAAAAAAATGGGAAGGGATAACGGGGAGGAATCCAATATTTCTGTCCCAAACTTCAAGTATAAAAATAATGGATTTCTTTCCGGTCCCCCTAATATACTGGCGCATATGAATTCTTTCATTGTGAATATGATGCCGTCAATGTATTCGCGTTTGCTGCTATACAAAACACTAAGATACGTACTTGACTGAACGTGGTTTAGGAATTGGTACCGACACGGTCTGGTCCGTGCAAACGGTTTCATCGTCGTGTTCCTCGTCGTCGCTCCAAAATGGATTCAAATTTATCTGGGGTGCTTGAAGCCTCCTTTTGGTGGGCGCCTGAGATGCATCCCGATTTCGAGCAGCAGGCCGAGGAGGAGTCACTTCCTCGATGAATTCTTCATCGTCGGTTTCGTCGAAAGGATTCGTCGACACTTCGGTGTTCTTCGAATTATCTAGACTCGACCGTTGCCGGGTCCCGTCTTCCGACGTGTCCTCGTCGTCGCTCCCAAAGGGATTCAAGTTCTCCGGATAGTTTTCAGAAGTATTTAAGTTTTTAAGTGCCCCACTCCGATTGTCCGTGCTAATAATACAGAATTATAACGAAAAATGGTTATTTAACTTAATGATTCGCTTTGCGGAAGTTCTTTTAATGCGTCAAGTATTTGTAGACTAATGTTCGATGAGATGGCGCACCTCTTCTGTTTCGTTATATCAAGTGATTACCATACGCAGTGATTGCCATAAGTGAACGCGGGCTGTTACTAGAATTCTGCTCCGATCGCAATCATAATGCCACGGTAAAACAATCAAGGCTTATCACAGTTGCTTGTGTACATACATTGGCGTCGCCCGTACCTAAGAGAATGCATCTCGTTTTCCATTTGAATGATACTAGGGCGATAAGCGCTGCAATGCCTTCAGGTAATACGAACGGGACATTCTATATGTATAAAGCGTCAAAACATTGATGAAACTTTTCTCCGAACTGGGGGCACCGAATCATGTGAAACTTTAGCACGTGATTATAGATGCCCGAAGAAAGAACGCGATACTCGTGAAATTTCATTTATCTTGGTTCTAGTCTAGGATAAATAACAACAATTTTTGTTGAAGAATAAAATTTCACGAGCACCACGTTTTTCCTGAAATAATTAAAAAATCATGATTTTTATCGGCCCTGTGCAGAAGACATTCTCTCATTCTTACGCTTCGAGTTTCTTGATAATATGGGTAAGAGGGTACATAATTACCTGTGCAATCGTTGTTTTAATTTCGGGGGAGTAATCTCCGAAGGTTCTGCCCTCTTCGTTATTCCGCTAGGACTCTCGGGTGCTTTTAAAGGATGAACGTCCGCGAGCCGAGTCACCGATTCCCTCCACCCGGGCAATTCCAAAGTATTTTCAGGAATTCTCGGCGAGTCGACAGGAACCTTTTCCAGAGATTTAGACTCCTTTTGCTCCGATAAATTGGACGAGGCTAGGGATTGTCCTAGAGCACTCGGCTGCTGTTCCGAAGTGCCCCTGTCCGTGACGTCTTCGGCACCGCATTCCGTAACTCTCGCAGCATCCACGATCCTGCTCGTCCTTTCGGCTTTTTTATCGCCTTGGCTTTCGAACATCTTGAGCCGTCTCTGCACCAGCGACAAGTTCCCTTCTCCCTTGTCCTTGCTTTCGGTAATCTTGGGCGCGTCTTTGGTACTTTTCTTAAAAACTAACTCGACGCGACTCGCGTCAGGGGTTGAAATAGCAGGAAGTAACTGATTATCGCTTTGCGTACCGTTAACGTTAGTCTCTAAATAATTATTTACAGAACTATCTACATTCTCCTTCGGGGTGTCATCGAGGGCGCTACGTTTGTTCTTAATGTCCCACTCCCTAGTTTGGTTCCTACGCATCCCGTTAGGGGTGCCGAGGTCACTATCGGCGTCTCCGTTTCCAGTTTCATTTTTCTGGGGTTTGCCGCGTTCTTTCTTGACATCACCCTCGTTGGACCCTTTCCAGGAGTCTCCGCTACCTGCGCCATTATCCCCGTCTTGTGCTTTACTTTCGTTCCGAAGCTGCTCGACGGGGGCGCTGCGATCACTATCCGTGTTGGCTTTCCCGATCCGATTCCAGAACGTTCCGTCAGAGGCGCAGCCACTCGTTGGGACGCGACCATTTTCAGTTACTTGATATTCCTCCGCAATGTCCTCGCGAGAGGCAGTCAGCGAAGAAATAGAATCGCTGGATGCGGTCAACGGGGAATCACGCTGCAAGTTCGATCCGTCGTCCGCGAAACTTGGGGGGACCCGAACAACCGAAATTTCGTCCTTTTCTCCCGAGAGCAAGTAATCCGTCATAAAGTTCAGCCTACTTTTCGCAGTTTGCGAAGCGCCATTTGATTGTTTTCTGACCCAGAAGTCGAGCTTCTCCGATTTTTCAGGGTCCTTTGACGTCACGGTGCGTCTCTCCGACTTTTCCTCGTCGCTGAGAGACATCCGGACCTCGGAAGACGCCGGATGGTCAAGAATTTTGGGGACTCTGCGCGTAGTACCTGCAATCGGATCGGATGATGCTTTTTCTTCGTCGGGACACGTCTCGCAACAGTATTGACCATCCTCGGTTTCGTAGTAGTTCCCGAGGGTAAGCTGGTTGTTGCAGCGTGCGCACCGGAAGCACGTCCTGTGATAAACCGTCCTCGAGATGACCAACTTCTCTGCCAGGAATACCGGAAGTCCGCAGATCGAACACGCATCTCTCCGCATCGCCACTCGCTGATCCGTCTGAGTCAACAAAGAATAGAACTTTTCAACTCCACCGAACGTTTTCAAAATGGTTCTTTCAATGAAAATGATATCTCGAGGGAAAGGCGTTGACCTACGGTAAATGAGTTTCAATGGAGTTATATTTTGGTAAACCATATGGAACTGTTCATCATCGAATACCCTGCCGTAGGAGTATAGAAGAATTTCTAAATATGTTTTTGTAATCTTTGCTAAACATCTCAAGCGACAGATTTTTTAAGATGTCTCGTAGATTTCATTTGGAGATATCTAAAATATCTGTCGAAAATACTAATGACATGAAAAACCTGCTTCGATTTTCCTCGAATGTGTTGTAATACTTCAGACCCTTTCGTAGTTTTGTCGCGTCATTTGTCTACACAACCACGGAAACAGCCAGTGGACTTTCTTCCGGCAGAGATACCATGTCTGCAAGATCTTAAGGTGGTCACGACACGCCGTTCGTTACGTAAACCGATCGAATTACGTCACGACGTCTACAGCCTCGTTGGTCCAGGTAGAAGTCCGCGAAACTTTCAAACGAGCTAAATAAGACCGCAGATCTGTCGATAACTTCCGCAAAGAGGGACTCGGCTTGCCTTTCACCATAAAAACCATAGTCACCCGTTGTCACATGTTCGCTGTTCTACGGATGATTGTAGTCGACGATCGAGATTTCTCTCTTTCTCAAATACTTATCGATAATTATTTGGTTATATTCGATTATTTTCGTGCAAAATCTACAAGTTTGGTAATAGCGTGCTAAATAGATTACGATTAGCTTCGACATAATACGCCAGAGAAAAAAAAATCAATGTCTCAACCGGCCACCACCGACGCTACTAACGCTATTATTAGTAGATACTTATAAAGAGAAGTTTATAGCGATACTTGATAAAGAAAGTCAAGAAATTACGTTGCCATTATACGAGGACGTTTCGAGAAGAAACAGCAAATTAAATATTTTCTGATACACAAATAATGTGTCATTTCTCTATACGTAATCGCCTTGCATCAACTTTTTTATTTCATTAGGGAAAAATGTATTTGGTCATGTTTTCAGTCAGGAAATGCCGCTTCTTTCACCTCGAGTCTTGACTTTTTGCACCGTCCGATATTGCAGTTCTTGACACTACATATTTGGAGATTGAGGTTTCAGATCGAATGGCAAACCCCATATGGCCCTGTCCTTGTTTCCTCTGATTATCACGTTTTTGGATCTCCGAAGGACTCTTCTAGAGGACAAAGCTTTGGGAATGATGACGAGGCCAAGAAAGTGATGCATTTTAGCACAAGACATTTTCAAAAGCATTGTTTGTAGTGGAACAAAAGTTTATGCAACAGCGCAAAAGGAAGGTGATTATGTAAAGAAATGACACATCATTTGTACCTCTGATTATGTATTTAAAAATATTGAATTTGTTGTTACCTTTTTAAACCCCCTCGTATGAACATGAAATTGATAAAATTGTGTATCCGAAGATTTGTAGATTGCCTGATGAACGATTCTGTTTTTTCGTCAGGAATATTTCATTGCAATTTTTCATAATTCGATTCGCGTGAACATTGAATGTGCCAGTATTTTTCAGAAAAACAACGTTTGTCCATTGACACCTGCTCGATTCGTATCCGTTCCGTATCCGTTCCATATCCGTTCCGTATCCGTCCTATACCCCGGCGGACATGAATACTCTCCTTGTGAATATGGTACCGTCACGGTAAGAAGAGAAAGCATTCATATCCACAACTGTACAATGCGGAGACGGATCGAACGTGGGCAAATCGACCGTTAAAACGCACAATTTCATTTAACTCTTCATATTCAAATAAAGCAACAGTTTTAAAACATTAGTCGATGTATGTTGTGCCTGGTTAATGATTCCGTCCCATTTTTTAAATCATCGATCATTTTTCAAGTACGAAAATGTCACATATTAGATGAGTTTGTCGCACGAAAAGGCAAACTCATCTAATATGTGTATCATTTATTTACAGCTATTCTTTGAACGACAAAAAGGAATTGATAACATTCAATGAGGAATTGTTAAATGTTACTAAAACATGAATTATCTGAAACTTGTAAGCAAAGATTCTTGGAAAGCAGAGATCGATTCGTTGCTCTAACTTAGGAGAATTTCGGAAAGACATCTCACGTACGCAATGATACAGTATCTACTGAAAACTTGACCAGAATGATTAGGAGTATTTGTTAACATGCCTGTTAAAATTACGCAAGCACCAGAGCAGGTGAGAACCGGGCATGCAAATCGCTATTATCTAACGACGGGCAGGCAAAACGATAACGACAAAGCAATTACCTTCTAGCAGAATATTTCAGGTTTATATTGCCCCATTAAGTCCAAGCTTTCCTCCTGGAGAACAAAAATATTAAGTGATAAAGAATGTAGTTCGGAAATGAAAGGACAAAACAAGGGAGTATCGATCTTGTCGCTGTCTTATAATTAGAGCCACAGTCAAAGATTTGTTATTATTACTGGGTGGGCACTATATCTAAGTTACATAAAAAAAAAATCAACGGTAGCGGAAACTAAAATTAAAGAACAACGTTTCTAAAAATCGCAAATTAATGTATTACAGCTTAACGTGGTACTCTTTTTCCTCCGGATCTTTCAACTAACACAAAACATATTAATATTAACAAAAATGTGCAAACGTGAGACGTGTCATATCATTCACCATTCTCGTGTATTTTCTGCTGCTTTCGCTTTCGTGCAAAAATGTTTATAATATTGATGGCTACTAAATCGAAACAAACTGTTTATCAAATTAAATTCATCTTCACTGAGAGCGAGGTTAAGTGATTTATTATACTTAAATAAAATCAATTTAAATTCTCCTGCATTGAATGTATTTTATGCAGCTATAATGATCTTCAACGATGATCCTTAAAATGAGAAGTAATTCATCTCGATCAGTGGAGAGAAATTCTCCACGGATACAGTGTACTTTATAGTGCACATTTGTATTTTATGTTGACGTCGGTTATACTCTAAAGTGAGAGTTACAAGTGAAATATAGTCTTCAATATGCCATTTCAATGGAATGATTATAAAGAGAGCGAAATAAAACTAAAGAGATCTCTTGAATGTATGATTTTTGATACTCTGACCAGCGGCGCCATCTGTCGCGTTTATCTGCAGATAAATTTTCCCTCTAAGAGCAAGCGTTACCCACGGAACAAGCCAACATTTCCTTACAATCGTTCATGAAAGTATTTTCCATAGTTTCCCGGTTGACTTTGGTGGTTTTAATTCATTACAAATAAAGAAAATGTGTATAAAAATAAACTTTCACGAGTTCGAGGACCTACTTTAGGGCCTCTTTATTCGTGTGGTAAAATTTCAAACAATTCGGTACACCCAACTCGGAGAAAACTTTCATAAACGATTTGACCCCTCAACTGCCAGTTTCAAATCACCTTACGACGACACAGTTAGTCAACTTCGGGGCTCTTAAAAATGATACTTTCGTTTCCTATTATGGAGTTCCTATCGCCCTCCGTACTTTGGTTTCTTTTCCTTCGCAAAAGTTTCCTTCCATCCGGGTTAATATGCGTCCGAGAGGCAAAACTCTTGCAAGCTTTCTGGTCGACCCTGATCGACCAGACACAATGTTAATTTCCCGAAGACGATGGAGCGCGTAATAAAATTGATTAGAAAAATAGCGGTCAAGGCAAGCTGGTTGCGTGACGGGTTGCGAATAAAAGGGAAAGAACAGCGACCGAAACCGATCGAGGGACGAAGTGCGGGCGTACCTTGGGTGGAGGAGACGTCGGGACTGGAGCGATTCTTCCGTCGGGCATTTCGGTCGGTCTGTTCGTAGCCAGCCTGCTGGGCGAGGAGGCTAAAACAATTGAAAAAGAAATGCTCAAATCATCTCCGGAAGAATTTCCGAGAACTCCGGATGAGGATTCGCGCGTACCTCCACTTCGTTGGAAGTTCTTTTTGACCGCGTGTTAGTCATAGAGCTTATATAAACGGAGGAGACATCGCTATGGTATGTGTATACGTTTAAATGTTAGCGGAGAAAGGGACCTTCTCTCTTTAACCCTTTCATTACGGCAGTCCGCTCCGCCACTGAACGCGACACCTCGCCGAAAGGGGTTACCTCTTCCACCCGAACAACGCCTCCTGGAGTACTTTTTGTATGTACACTTTTCTAAGTGTTAAATAACAACCGTTTTCTCGTATCGTTCCATTATTAAATTTCCAAATAAAAGCCTAATAGGTATAAATTGTATGTTTTGTATTTTATCGGAGTCGTTATAGTTTCGTACAAAAGTGTCGTACTCGGACATATGTACAGCTGGACGTTTTTCAAACGATTTAAACGATCGGACGGGCAATGTACGTTTCGTATGGCTGATAAAGTATTCGTATCCGAATGGTGTCGGTGGCGGCAAACGCTCGGAGGAAGGCAAACATCCGGTCGGCATGGGATCGATCGTTAAAATTTCTCCTCGTGCATCGGGAAAGAGCGTATTAACTGGCCCGTTTCTTCACGCACGTGTGATTGCGATATGCACACGTGCAGGACTAAGTTAGAAAGTCGAGTAGCTCCGCATAGAGGCCACCGAGATTGTCCACATCTGGATCGCTAGATACAAAATGGGCGCACCGAGAGAAAAAGAGCTGCTAAACTGACCAATTTCACCCTGTTAAGGTGATACGAAATACGTACCAAAAAGTCCAAATATTTATAAAACTTTTCTACAAACTGTCTAAAGCCAAATTATCTGAAACTTTAACACGTGATTACGGAGATTCTAAGGAAGAACGCGCTGTCCGTGAAATTTCATTTTTCGAAACTAGTTAAAAATTAGTTAATTTACCTAGATTTTTCTCTCGGAGCGATGAGGATCGTTGCTGCTAAAATGTTTCGCTTCTTTAAGAGCGCAGCGGTAAAATTGATAAGGGCGCTTACCTCCGAAGGTCTGATAAAACTGTGCGAGGTAAGTCAGGATCGACAATCGATCTGGCACCGTGCAGGAAGCCATGTCCTCTGCATCGAGAAGTGCCGGAATCCCCAGATGCTGCTGAGCGACACGAAAGGCCAATTCGTTATTCCCGTAAACGTCATCCTTGTGTAGGCTGTCGAAGTCTCTGAAACGATAAGCATTGATCATTGTTATCTTTCGACGTATATGGTTGCCCACCGGCACTTTCCGTATCCTCGTTTGGCTCTCCTTTTTGCATAATCTGCCCTGGGAGAAAAAGAGCTGGTAAACTGAACAATTTGATACCGTTAGATGATACGACGGAAAAATCGGTACGAACTTTCCGGACAACCCGATACAAAAGATTTTTCTAAGAGATTCTGCCAATTAAATAAAGAAAGTCGACCTCGGACCAAACTTTTATCGAATTTGGTCGTTTTTTTTTTTTTAATGTGAACCTTAGTTACAAATTGCAACCAGGGTTGGGCCACAGGTGGATCACCGTTTTTCCAAGATATGACAAAATATAAAAATTATTGTCTATACCAAATATAACGACAACAACGGAGCGAATACCGGTGGAGTTAAAATTTTCTAACGTCATATTGTTTTCGAAACTTAAATAACTGGGCCGACTTCCGTTCAAGATGTAACCAAGAATTTTACCGAAATTGTACAAACATTGCAGAAGCAGCACGCGATTGTCCGGAGAAACGATGCCAAATTGTCAAACTATACGGCAAGCTTAAAAGATGGCTTATCTTATTCATTTTGTGAAATGCTTCGGCACCGTGGCGTACAGTTTCTAACAATGTAAACGTGACACGCACCTGCGTCCGTTGAACGCAAACTGATCTCATCCGCAATCTACGAATTCGCCAAGAATAGATTGACTCCGATACAATGTGAAAAGTGTCATCCCGTGACCCCTCCTAGCAGTGTTGCCAACATCGGTTCTATTTACTCTAGTACAGTTGGATTAATATAATAGTACACGGAGAGAAACTGAATAATTAGACCGTTGCTAGATTTCCTAGTTCGGAGAAAAACGTTAATTTTACTATAAATAGTACCAGAGTCTTTTTTGAACCACGAAAGCTAATTAAATAACAGTTCATTTAACTGGAATTTTCTTTCAGTGCAGCTTACGTTACACTTGAATATTTAAAATGCCGTTACTGCCGAAAAGGATGTGGATAGATTTTATTTTATTGACGTCGATTAAATTTTTCGGCGTCTTTCCTATCACCTGCAAGTGGAATAAAAGATTGGAAAGAACGAGGACAACGTGGATACAATTTGCCATGATGCAGTAAATGGTAAGCGCATTAGAATGGGATACGATTGCCGAGCGCGGATGTGGTTATTGGTCGACGTAGTGCAATATATCGTTACCACACGTGCATTCCAAGCACGTTGCACATCCTCTATCTAGATGCGCCTACCGAGGGCGACGTCTTAAATGTCACGTCGAGATTTTTTTCAAAGTTTGCCGACGATCTGATCGTGGGTACGCGGTGCATTTGCAAATCACTCGAATGGCGGTATATTCCGCCAGCAGCCGATGACGTTACTCGGCGCATCGTAAACTCCCTTTCGATATTACATCGCGTCAAATCCAGAGGTCGAAAATTCTTGGTAACATAAAATTCAAGAAAGTAACCGTGAAACATACCGCAAGTTGCCGAGAATATCGAGAATTTATGAGAATGTTAATTTTTTCATTTATATACTTGAGGTTCCTTCGAAAATCCAAATTTTGAAAGTGTCCGTGCTGATTAGAGGCGGGTTTCACTTCGCCTTAATAAACGGAATGAAAACGTTCAATCCACACATCCGAATTCGTTCGTGCACATTTTGGTGGAAATGGAGCTTTATATGCTACTGGGTCTCATGTTCTGACCCAGAGAGTAGCACGCTCTGAATAAAAATGAGAAAGTAGCTGACAGAAGAGACGCGGGTAAAATCACGGAATTCAATACTCATTACATTGTCACAGAGCGTGGATCGCTTTCATGAACTCAACTAAAAAGCAACAAAACACTCAGAAGCATGAACATACATGTATGTGTGCAAATAATACATCCCGTAAAAACAAAATTCGAAAGTGAAGACGTGAAACTCAAGACGCGTATGCCCTAAAGACATTTATCCCCCTTTTCGGAAAAGTTATCGTTGGCTGAAGCTCCTCGTGGTCTTTAACTCGGCCCTTTCGGGCAGAATTTCGTAAGAGGTCGGAAACTCGAGGGAGTTTCCCCGGTCGACTATTAGGCTCGGTGATGCTTAACCTGGAGCACCTCCCGCTTTCGAGGGCCGAAACAAGAGCCGAAACAAGGACCGGAAGAGGCTCCCCAACAAGATTTTTCTCACACCCCGGGAAGAACGAAACGGATGTCAGTTACGAAATGTCAAGATCCGATGGTGTCGATACGCAAGAACCAGATCTACCGAGTCTCGAAAGACCGAACTCTCGTTTGCTTAAAGCCTTCGCCAATTTTTAAATATATCTTGACAAAAGAAATTACATATTAAGTTCAATAATTGTACTATGACAACTGCATACAACCCCGTAAACTCGTGGATTGAAATTTTGTCATTTCACCGTGTCCCAGTTTCTTCTATCTACAAGGTCTTATGCGAACTTTCAGCAAACGGTGCGTGTTATCACGAGAAGTGCCGATAAAGTAGGCGTCAACCTTCGCAAGGAGAACACTGCATGATTGGCAAAAATCACCCTTACTCAAACCCGGTAAAATTTTCCTTCTTAGACCCCAATGCCATTAATTCGTACAAATGTCAATTTTAGATATCGAGGTACATAACTGTACGTAACAATCAGGCTCCCGTCCTTCTGGCAATAAATATTCGAATTACCTCTTCCCAATTTGACAATCGACAGTCCCAATGTACAAATTTAATATTTAAGGTTTTGGTCAGCTTTTTCGTCATTTTTACCGGTGTGTGGCGAATTGGCCGAGAATTGCCAACGATCGATGAGGGTTGTTCACTCACATGAGATCAGGACGAAAGTGATGGATCATTGCGCAGAAGGCGAGACCGTCTCGCCACGAGGTGGTCATGTTCTGCACGTTTACCCCAGGATACCCCTCGGTGATCCTTCGGCACCACAGCTCCAGGGCCTTCGGACCCTTGCGTTCTCCCATTTTGGCGTCCTTTCCTTTCCCCCAGAATTCCACTTTTCGGCTCGGCGGAATTTCTACAATCTCGTCTTCTGCGGTCCCAACGTGGAAGCAACTTGAATCAACGGCCCCGTCGATTCGCCCGTCACCTGCAAAAAAAAGATATTCGCCATTGAGGAGATGCGATTCAATTTTCATCTAACTAGTACGTAGGAAATGTTGGAAATCGCTTCCATCGACGACACAGGGAAACAATTTATGGTGAAGTGAAACCCCCCTCGGTCGGTCGATTCGAATAAAACACTTTTTTAAGGGTATTGGACCAAACTGTCCGAAGCTTTGTCACGTGACTAGTGATCATCTAAGAATTGTCCTGACACATTCAAGATTTGGATTTTCGAAAGGGAAAAATTGTCTAACTTAGCCCGGACCAGAACTAAAATTGACCATTTCTTCTTTCCCGTGTAGGGACTGGCGCCTATTTTATAACCGTAATTATAATGTATACCACTTTTTCTCGGCACAGCCGCGAAGTTTCGAGTAGGTGCGAATACGCGCAAACGTTGCTTCGCGTCGTCCGTATCGTATAGCACGGTAACTTTATGGGGTGACGATAAATATCCACCGAAAGATCGGGAAGACGAGTAAAACCGAGCTGCGTGGCCAATCGCCAAGAGACCGTTTGATCGAATACTTCCGATCGCGTGCGCCACGCAGTCGTGAAGCCACGAGCATACGTAATGCACGCACAACGTGGCCAAGCCTCAACCTCGAATTATTCCCGACTTAAAAAATGAAATCAGTGGCCCACTTACACATCTTACGCATTGTTCTCTTGAGAGTTCATTGCGCACATGAATATGTGACAGATGAATAATATAGCCTCAACGAGAAAAAAAAAAAAGTAAGGAAAATTAAGGGGAATAAAAAATGAATGGCGAAGTCACCGAGCATCTCCGTAACCATACCGTTAATCTTGCGATAGACTTTCAATCGCTTAACAATAGGCAGCACGTTCTCGTAACTGCGATCGTGAAGGTATCGAGCGCAGTCCGAGTACGTTTTCAAGTTCATAAGAGAAAGTCAATGATAAAAGTGTGCCGTGTAGAAAGAAGGTCGCCATAATGCGTTAGCAAATAACGCCTAGAGGTTCCGAGGAAGAGGTAAAGAATCCAAGGAACAAATAAAGAGGCGAGGCTGCTCGAGAAGATGAGAGATGTAGTCAAATTTCAGGCGATTCAGCTTTAACCCTTTAATTACGAAACGCCACTATAGTGGTTTCCGCATGACCGACGTTTTTTCACGAAGCCTTCATCCCCATGTATTCAAAGCGACAAATGGTTAAGCAAATGCGAGAACCGAATAAAAATAATGTTACTAGAAAATGATACAAACTGGGCAAACGGTACTAGATTAGCTTCCAAGGTTCGGGAAAAAAACGCATCGGGAGCACCGACGGAGAAAGCAAGGTTAGCTTCTTGGAACGTTATAAAAATTGAACGCTACCGAGATAAGTGGGCGTGATGGAATGGCCGAGTGCGTTCGCGAGGAGTAGGTCTTCGTGTTATAGTTACTATCGATCCAAACGTGTCACCCTGTGAACGGTCCTCGACCCTCGGATCCCCGTCTAAGAAAACGTCAACTATGGCCAATGAACTCCGAGTACCGGACACCTTAAAACTAATTTCTAGCAAATCACCGCGGTCGTTCTCATCGCCGTCAACGGTCGAAATTCAATTGTAATTCGAAGAAAAAACAAGCGAATGCGAGCGTTACGAAAGGAAGATTTTCGACTCCTCGGCTGACCCATTTTTCATAGCTCGGCCCCGATTAAAACACCGAGTTCGCATTAGGCAATCCGCAAATTTGCAGAATGGGCAGGACAGCGAAAGTCCAGAGTCCAGTCATGTTCGTAGGAGAGTCCGATTTGTAAATGCGATCACTCTTCTTTCGGAGATATAAACAGGTACAGACCTGGGTTAGAAAGCGACGACCTTAAGGCGATGCAAAGTGGAGTAAAAGAGGTCTCGTTCGTGAAACTTTTCTCCAAACTGGGTGTACCGAATTATCAGAAATTTTAACACGCGATTACGGAGGCCCTAAGGAATAACGCGCTGCTCGTGAAATTTCTTTTTTCGAAACAAAAAAAAATGTACTTATCTCGGACAAGAGCCAAAAAAGATATTTTCTTTTTTTTTTTTTTTTCGAAAAATGAAAGATACGTTCGAATTGACTCTCCCGATTCGCCGATTGAATTTGCCCGGGCAAACGTGCCCGACGTCGTTCCGCAACAGGGAAGGGTCGCGGACGGACAGTACGGAATGTGACTGTCGGTAAGAAAATTAAATATACCTTCTGCACGTAATGCGCACCCGCTGATTAGAGGTTACAATGTCCTCGATTGTTTACCGTTAAGTCCAGCAGACGCCCGAGCACCGCGACGACGACGGCGTCCACGTCCACGTGCAGGGTTAGGTAGGTATAATACGTCATGTAATATACGTGATTTTCTACGCGTACGTTACAACGTATAATACGTTCCTAGTTTTCTACGTGAGCGCAAAGTATATTACACCCCTCTATTTCTAAATAGAAAATAAGGAATTCAATTGGAATACTATTTATTACTATATCGCACGTTTGCGGCATCCTTCATATTGGAAACGTAATTTACTGGTTTTCTCCGATTTTCTCCGGTAAACTACGTGGTTTACGTAATATACGTCAAAAACCTCGAAAAACGGGAAATTACCCAACCCTGTCCACGTCCGACGCCTCGGGGTCCCAGCGCGAAATAATAGGTTAGTTTTTGCACCCCGACCCTTATTTATGCAATCCGACGCGGAAGCGAGGATGCGTCATCGTAGCGAGCGGAGAAAGAACCCCGCAAAGCGGTTGTCTGCTTCGACACGGTGAGATCGCTTTATGTACTCATTCACGGGCAAAGACGAAAAAGAAAAAAAAATAAATAAAAATGGCGACGCGCTCGCTCACGCGACATGACTATTTTGGAAAGAATTTAGGCTTCGAATTGCCTGTAAAAGTATACCAGACCGCAAGCCCATTATGTGGTTATCGGGAGGTCAATGACCGTCTAGCACCTAACACAAATTTCCGGAGACACTGAACTCGTTCGTTAATCGTCAATTATGGTATTAAGCCGACTCTCGTTGGTATTCTCACAGTGATTGGCGCTTTGATAAAGATCGTTTGTCAAGCTGTGTTCGTATTCAACATTTTTTCCGAGTAAGGCTCTCGTGTCGACAGTTAAAAGATCTTTGCCAAACGATGTCTAATGTACTAAAAATGAATTATAACGGCGTTCGTTGAAAACATCCGCGTAAATTGAGGGAGGGGTGTATTCGATATTTAACAATTTTCAATTTGAAAACCGAGTGACCGACCCCGTCGTTACGCTCTACCATTTGCCAGGATAACCATTCGCCATCAAGTGATTCAGAAATTGCAAGGCACATGGGGGAAAAAAAAAGTTGATCCAACGGCGCGGAGTGACCTCATCCTCTGCAACCGGTTCTATTCCGAAACGATGCATTTTATATTCGTGCCTTCGTTCCGTCCTCCCGGGGAGTTTCATTTCGGGCAGAATTTCCACGACCGAAAGGTTTTCTCCCGAGCACGACCGGAATTGGCTCTTTTGAACGTCACACCCAAGCGATTCTCCGCGCAAAACGACCGCAAAACGACCGCAAAACGACTCGAAGCCCCCGCCACCGTTTCCTTACGCCAGAAAGGCGGAAGGGCACTGCCCTTTCCACCCTGTTCAAAATATTCATCAAATTCATACACTTTTAGTACATAAGGCTGCAGTAAAATTATAAAATTGATGTCATAACAGTGAATTAGTATACATTTATTATAAAATTCTAGGTAAATTTTAGAATTTTATAACACCGTCTTGTAATTTGGTGAAAGTGCGGAGAAAATGTGTGAACATCAATTTGTTTGTTTGCAGAAAAACCGTTTAAAATTAAGTACCGATCGACACAAATGTTATAACATATCTATTATAAATATAATACCCATATGTACTAAATTTGTAATACACGTTATACATCTTATTTGAAAATATGTTATAAAATTAGTATACCATGCCTGAACAAAACTTCCAACAAAAATCTTATAAAATAATCATAACGTTTCTAACAGCCCAGCGAAACCACAAACTACAGAGCTTAATACCCCAGAAAAAATAAACCCAACGCTTTACCGTGTGTCCTTTCACAATTAGACGAGGAATAGAGTTTTCTTTCGATGCATACGAAAGACTACCGTGAACAAAAGGGCGCCTCCTTCGTCTCCTTATCGCATGCTTCGAATTCGTGTCGAGGATTTTCTTCGAGACCTTTCTGGGAAATCTACTCGTACATACATAAATATATGTGCCCCTCCTTTCCTCTTTGTCTCCTCCTCCCCCCCCGCCGATTCTTTTCTAATTCTTTCTCCACGCGTTTTTCATCTCTTTCTCTTTCTCCGCACGACTTCCTCCGTCTTCCCCCCTCCCGCGCCACTCCTCCCCACCCCGCGCCGGCCGCACGCACGATCCGCGAGACCGGGGCCCTCGTATCGTGGGAACGCATCCACCCCGACAGGTAGTAGACGAATCCTCGAGTCGGACCTCACGAGTCCCTTATGCGCCTCGCTGCATTTATTGCCGCAGATCGGCGCAGGTTGTCAAGGTTTTTTTTTTTTTTTTACGGTACCTTCCTTTCTCAATCGCAGGGTTGGGTAGGTATAATACGTCATGTAATATGCGTGGTTTCCTCCACGTATATTACAACGTATAACGCGTCTCTAGTTTGCCACGCAAAGTACGTTACGCCCTTCTATTTCTAAATATAAAATGACAAATCCAATTAGAAATTTGATATTAAACGGGGTTGAGTCGAATGGATTTTGAAGATAAATTAATTCGTTCGTAAAAGTGTTGCGTGTTTACACGTACTCTAAACAACCGTTTATAACCTTGCGGATACATATATATCGTGCATCTGCGGCATCCGCCGTATTGGAAACGTTATTTCCTGGTTTTCTACGATTCTCTACGGCAAACTACTCGGTTTACGTAATATACGTTAAAAATTTCGAAAAACGTAAAATTACCTAACCTTTAGTACAACGCTCAAGATAATTTTTTCCGGATCACATTTAAGGTACCAGGCGTCATTTTCATCGCCTGAACGGAGGACAAATACTTTTGTTTCTTAAAATTACGTTATTCTGTAAGTGTACTTGGGATATAGTTCCGAAAAACGCGTACCTTTCATTAACTTTGTATACCTACGTATATTGACTCACTGATTACGAATAAAGTTTCGAACTAATCGGAGGAATGCGCTTTACGAAACTTTACCCCAGCAGTCACCGGTTCAACTAGTCGTCGTATTACTTTGTGTACACCACGTGGGCAACAAAGTACCCGTTAATAATTGAAGAAAGCGAAAACGTCGATAAGGAACTCGCGGCACCGTTTGTACCAACCCCTTCAATTCGCCCGGCTATTTACTTTCCAAGGAAAGTTTCACAGTTTCGTTGCCACGACCTTTTTCATGGCGTTGCCTCGTAGGTGATGACAAATGGCGCGACTGCCGCGAGAACCTTCGCCACGACGTTGTCGGTGCCGTGGTCGCGAACCGACTGGCGGCGACAAGAAAGCGACACCCCTGAGATTCGGTACTCGCCGTCTTGTCGGGATTTAGTTTACCTTACGTCATCCTCGGAGTCCGCACATGCCGCTCCCACCGATCGTCTCGCTTCATCGGCAACCGGAGATGCGTCCTGGCGTACGTCGCAGCCCGGAAGAACAGGAAGGACGACGACCACCTCGCTCGGAAATCCTTTCGCCTAACCTAACTTTCCATGGTCGCTCGTAGCAGACGGCAAGCACGCGCGGTCAATCGATTCCCGAGGATTCCTTTTCTCGATTTCGGGGTAACCGCGCGCGTGGACGAAACTCCGGAACTAACGACCGACCCGCCACCTCACCGAGCAAACATCGCGCTTGCGATCCTGCAACTGAAGCGCCGCTTGCCGTTCGCGTCGAGCTACGCTTTACGACTCCTGCCGTCCCCTTCCGCGGTCGCCGGCACTCGCTCACTCCTTCTCTCTCCGTCTCGTTCTCCCCCTTTCCCTTCGCGGGCGGCAAATGGTGCGTCGTGGGCGCCATCGCGGCCGCTCTCTCCCCGGGTGCCCCGACGGTGCCCCGCCCGGCGGTACTCGACGCGCCGTTCGTGCGTGCGAGCGATCGACGCGCGCCGCGCGGCGAACAGCTGAAGCTGGCGCACGAACGCCCGCGATATCGGAGCCCACGCGCTTCGCCTCTCCCCTCTGGGTTCGAGACCACCGTTTCGGGGACGACGCGCGACCAGGGTTGGGTAGGTATAATACGTCACGTAATGTACGTGCTTTTCTACGCGTATATTACCAAGTATAATACGTCCCTAGTTTTCTAGAAAATAACGAATCCAATTAGAAACTTGATATTATACGGGGTTAAGTCGAAAGAATTTTGAACAAATTAATTAATTCTTTACAATTTTTACATATTTACATGTACGCTAAAAGACGTTCGTAACCAATCGAATACGTATATCGTGCATCTACGGCACCCACCATGATGGAAACGTAAAAATTTTTAAGAATTTGCAACGCAAGCGCCGATATAATTTATTTTTGCTTCAAAATATCTACGTGTTTACATATGCTGAAAGAAGTTTACGACCTGGCAGAAGCGGTATATCGTCCATCCGCGGCATTCTTCATATTGGAAACGTAATTTACCTTTTTTTTACGATTTTCTCCGGTAAAGTACTTTGTTTACGTAATATCCGTCAAATACCTCGAAAAATGAGGAATTACCCAACCCTGCGCACGACCATCGCCCGCAACTTATGAGAGACGACCTTAATGCACAGGCCGAATCGATCGTTGCTTCTCTTCTGAACGTTACACCCACAAAACGGGATAAGGAGATACAACGTCATGTATCAATATCTTCCCCACTTTAGAGGTCCCAGATCTTCAGATTTTTTTTCGATCTAGGGCTGGGAGCACCTCCTCGATGAAATTTTGCGATTAAAAATTATCGTCCGCTACCCCGGCCGTTACTCTTGATCGCGTTAAAAACGTCACATTCCGTGTATCATGCGCGGATTATCGTTTGTAGCGCTAGCATCGTTGGATCAGAGAAAATCTGAGATGCTGGGGCCACTTTCAACCGACCATAGGCGTTGTCTCCTTATCCTATTTCATGGTTACACCGATCTTTTAACAACCGCCTACGTTAAAAAAAAAAAACTATCGTTGCGTTACGATGTTGCCGTGGTGGGGCGATCCGTTCTGGGAAATTGCCAGCTGCATGCCTGGTTAACGCGGATTCATCTCCGATCGACGTTCTGGGCGATGCCGATGGATTCCTCGGTTCCGTTGCTTCTTGGCCTCGGTGATGTTCGAATCCGCGGATTCTAGAGGCCGCAAAAGCTGTGCCTTCCGTTGTCGTGCAAAGCCTGGGACCCGATTCTCGAATTCATAGGGATCTTTTTCGCGTACGAATAGATACGCATGTAAAATTTCCTGCTGCTGCGAAGTCGCGTCTCATTGGTCAACGTTTGAAAGTCGTATATGAAATTCTCAACTTCTCAAATTCTCAACTATTTTTTTGAACGGCGTAACGTTCGAACCTTACGTGAAACAAGGAGCGTGCCCGTACTAATTATAAGCGTGGAACGGTTTCGGTGGAGGATCGCTAAGCGAAACCCTGGACACGAGCACTCTCTGCTTCTCTCTACTTGTACAGAGAAGGAATTCTTGGGGCGATTGCATCACGGCATGCGAATGATTCCGTAAGTTAAAGGTCAAGACGCGTCACGCTACCTTTGTAGAAACTTTGTAGATATCCGCGTTGCGCGGTGAAACCTCCGAAATGGTACTTCTCACGATCCGAGTCTCAATTTTCGAGTCGCTCCCGTGGCAAAGGTTTTGACGTTCTTCTCGGCAGCGGCTAACCGCTTCCTAGAAGGTCCCTCGAGATCAAATTAATCCGATAGAGATTAGTCGAACGTCTCACGGAATATCCCCCGTGAGAGCGAGTACTCCCTGCGCTTTTCCGCGTTCTCGTCTCGATTCGACATTCTAAATAGTTACTAAAATAGTCTTAACATTCGCGATCACCCGTGAGTTCGAAAAATCGTTCATCGACCCAAGAATTTCTTGCTCGTCTTACATTGAGCGTATGTCTTAAACGTAATTGTTCAATTAACTTCGTAAAGTGGCTCTAATTAACGTCGTTTAGGTCGCCTTGCGCTCCTTGCAGGGTGAACGATTCACCTTATGTCTGTACGTACTAACGAGTAAGTTAAATATACATTATGTATCAAATCCTGAGGAGTAGTAAGTTGATATATTCCACTAAAGTACTCTAAAATACGTCTTTCAACGCTACGAGTCAGGTTTGAATAAGGGTCATATTCGCTATCATAAGGCAAATCGTTTATCGTGTGGTTGTTTTGCAAATGGTGCACGATTCCGGTCATGTTATCTTAAAAAAACAATAAACACGCCGTGGAACGTTACGTTCGATCGATGAAAATGGCCGTTACGGTCACCGATAGGATCGCAAGACTCGTAAAAGATCGGTGGATCGCGGCTCTCGATTTACGGATCGCATCGCCTCGCTCGATTCGCGATCGAAAGTGAAATTGCGTCACAGCGCTCGGAGCGGCGTCGCTTCGAAGTAATTTTGCCGGAGAGTTGAGCGATCTCACCACTTGGCGGCTACTCCGCAGGGGCTTTGAAAGGCAGTTCCAAGAGAAACATTCGGGTTTCGCTAATTAATTAGGAAAACGGACCACGTGGACGTCGGTTTCAGCACGCGAATCTAGTTACGCCGGCCGTGTCATAGTTTCAGCTCGACTCGAGTTGTCGCCGTCGATCTTACACGAAGAAAAATAGGAACTTTAATACGAAAGGGACATTCTATATATACGTGGAAAAAAAAAGTTTGTACCATTATGTGCAGTACTTTTTGAGGGAAAAAAAAATGGTCGAAAATGTGTAATTTTTTCTACCTTTACAGTGGTATAGCCCTTTAAGTAGTTCCCAGAGAATCATGGCAAGCTTGGATAGAACCGTGGAATCGCGTCGTGGAGACCGGAAACGCGGCGGCGCGCCTCTGTCTAACATTTCCGGAAGGCGGATATCCTGGTGCGCAGAAACGGTAGGTAATTTACTGGGAACGGCACTCGATAAAGGCACCGTTACGCGTCAACCTCGCTGTCAGAAATCCGTATACCTATCTCTCCATTTCCGGACGGACGGAAAATCCCAAGGACTGTCTTCCGCGATTTCGTGACCCCGCCGAGTGCCCTTAATCGTTCCACCTCGTAAATATAGTCGCGAACGCGAATCGAAGCAGCTTCGAGTTCGCTCGTTTTGTATTTCTCGAGAGTCCTTCGGTGCCCTCGATCGGATATTTTCGAGAGTTTGTTAGTTGTTGCATTTCCTAGCATTTCCTCCAGAGCAGTCGTCGAATCCCCGGACTCAGCCATCGAAATGTTACTTGAAAACGCTCGTACTGGGTAACATTTAGATGATAAAGAGGTGCGGAAGGTATATATTAGTTTTATATGTTTGGTCAGGTCGGACACTTTAGAAATGTCTTCTCGTAAAAATTCTATTACGCTCTCTCGTTTTCGCATACGAATGCCCTGCTCGTTACGGGAGGGTTTAGCGTTAATTAACGAGACCGAGTGCAACGTGCTTTCTCTCTCTCTCTTAGGAGAGAAAGCGACGAGGGAATGGATCCGATGAGCGGAGGCTCCCTTAAAAAACGTAACGTCATTTCTGTCGGTTCTCACGTCCAAACGTGAGATGACAAATTCGTTTCCAAAATGTCATCGATACGTCACCTACGTTAAAATACCCTTATCGTCACCTTAACGCATTAAATTCGGAAAATCGATTTATTCGCGCCGTTAGTCGATCCCCGGACCTATAGTGGATTCTTAGGGAGAAAATCTAGCGACTTCTCCGAGGGGCCGTTCACCTGCAAATCCGTGAAAACGATTTTCCTTTCCTCGAGGCGAGTGCCTTGATTTCATACGCTACGCAACAATGCGATCCGGGAACAAGTTCGGCCTTAAAATCGTGACAGTATTTTCAATGATTTCCGCCGATTCCCTGCTCCCACGTGATTTCGAGCGCTAAAATCCACGATTTCCAGAGCGAGTCCTCTCCGCGATCGAGATCGAAACGAGACCCCGTCCGGCTCCGGCAGAAGTTTGAAAGCGGAGCGCGACGCGGCCGCATTTATATCGGCGCCGGATCAATAAGTCCCCAGGCCAGAGGTAAGCTGGAGGGCGCAAGCGCGGTCGGTGACCGTCGCCGGGGCGGCGCGGGCGCAGAGGGCGGCAGGGGGCGCCTCGGCGGCCTCGTGCAAGCTCCTGCGCTGGCTCGCGGCCGAGGCCGCCCGAGGCCGGCCGAGCCCGGCCGAAGCCGAGCTCGTCCCGACGAGTCGCGACATGTCTCCGCTGTCGGCCGTCGTCGCAAGACTCGTCGCCGTTCGAGTCCTCTAGAGCCAACCGGGAGTCGCGTCGGAGTCGCCGCTCGGTGGTCGCGATAGGCGCGACAGGCGCGACAGACGCGACAGGCGCGACGTCGCCTCGTTTCGCCGCCTTCGGTCTTCTTCCCAAGCGGGGGTGTGGTGCGGTGGCTCCTTCTCTCCCTTTCTCCGTTTCCGTCCTCTTCGTTCCCCTCCCCCTTTCGCTCCCTCTCTCTCCCCCTGGGCGCGTGTGCGCGCATCGCGACGAGGATGCCCGCCGGCGGGTAAACGGAGGTGGACGAGAGCGGACGGGCAGCGGGCGCCACGGGGCCCGATGGACCCGGCGGGCCTCCACCCGCGCCCATGACTCTTCGCCCTCCGGACTCGTCGAGTAAGTACTTCGAATTCGGTAGGAGGACGCCCCCGCGCACGTGCGCGTCGCGGGGCGGACGGCTCGCACCCCCTTTGTTCCTTGGAACCCACTCGGCTTTCTTGTCGTGCCGGAACGAGACGAAAATGCGCTCTTTCGCCGGTCCAATTGCGCCTCGCGATCGCCCTTCCGGAAAACACGAACTGCCGTGGAATTGGCTGCAAGTTTCTGACTTTAACAAATTACGAAATTCATTTTTGTACGTCCGAGGGGATCTCTTATGGGTGTTGTTTCCGTAGCTCCGGATCACTCGGTACGACTTTGACAACGGGCTAAATTTTCAATCGCAAACTCGGATTTGTCTTATCGCAACGATGGCGTTATTCCTTTCCCCTTGATCGATTGACGCTGGTCGAATCTAATTCCCGTCGTTAAGATGGGGTGAAAGTGGCATCCGGAAGCTCAATCGTTCATAAAACTATTCGGGGGACCCAGGTCGACGAAAAGTTTCTTAAACGATCGACCTCTGTAATGCCACTTTCGCATTCCCTTAACCCAGTCGACGGTAGTTTATGTAACACTTTTTGTTTGCAAAGTAACGCGCCGATTGTCCGGTTTCTAGACCTAGTATTTACGTCTTCGGCCCACGCGCGAACACGATCCAAAGCACCCATTTAGTGGGAAATGAAATGCCCTGTAAATATTGGTGGTAACCAATTGACTATTCGCCTTTGTTTACACGTACGTGGAAGCCGTTCGTTAAGGTGGTGCGAAAGTGGCGTCAAAGAGTTCTTCTAGACCGTCGAATAGCTCGAATCTGGACGCAAAAAGCGAGAGAAAGAAAAAAATGATGCCGAAAGGAGGATATTAAACTTCTGGAGGAAGGCCTGTTTAAACATCGGTAACTCTTGTTTACCTGGCGGCGCGACTGCGTTTACGGACATACGAAGGGGTGCTCTTTCGCTCTTGACTCTGCCAATTAATAATGGGTGCGCTCGCCGCGACACTTTCGCTCCCTTTGTCCACCGCGAGCCGAGCGATTTCCTCCTGCGTCGCGTAATTATTTTCACATCGGACGAACCATTCCAGGGGAAAGTGGGGTTAGGTGAAACGTTTCAATTAACGTTGACTGTACGAACGTTTAAAAATTCCTACCACTTTGCGAGGAACGCGCTAGAGTTATTTTTCCTGCCCAACGTTTTTAGTACACCGTTTAAAAAAATATTACAATTTTATGGCATTTTGGTTGAAAGCTTTATTCACACATGGTATACTAATTTTATAACATATTTTCAAATAAAATGTACAATATATATCTTCGCCAGTACCACCGTTAAAAGTATATACATTTTTTTAACAGCGTATTCCTAAGAAAATAATTAACATGGCTGCATCGTTCCGTTCGGTCTGCAGGCGACTGCAGGAGGATCAATCGCAATGTCGTATTTTACTTCGCCTGTTAAACAAATTGCGTTGCCTCGGTGTAGGTGCAATGCCCTGCGCAATTGCAATCGTCGGGGAAAATGAAAAACGACGCGAGCAAAACTAATTGGCGTGTCTCGGTCCCGAATGGAACGAAAAATAGAAAAAACGAGCTTAATGGGATCTCCAAATAGAGACGTATCTTTTCTTTCCCGTTTACGGTTGCCATAAGTTATGAATGTTTGAATAAAACATGGTATCTCTCCCGTTTCCCCCATATTACCTCGTATTTCGAGTCTCGGTGACAAGAAGGAGCGTGTCCCGAGTCGTCCAATTTCTCACACGCGAATCGTCTAGCATTTTAAGACGGATACTTTCCTGATTTGCGTGCAAGGAGAATAGTCGATAAACGTTGAGATATTGCGATTAGGGAACATAAAGATACATCTCTTTATTTAGACATTCAGAAGTTACGTTATTCCTACATGCGACAGAAGGGATATGCCTTTATAGCCCTACTATTCCGTTTACGACGCATTTGTTATCCGGATGAACAAATTCGGGACAGGTATCGGGTTTACGGTCAATGGGGCGAAAATTGTTCGGTAAACTACTTGTCTTACGTAATAAACGCAAAATACGCGCAATTACCTAACCCTGCTCGAGGGGCAGTCTAAAGAGGGACGACTCGTTGATCGTTGCAGTGGACGTGCGGGGGTGACCGGAGCCGGGATGGGATGGGGCCAGAGCCCCATGGAGTTCGGGTAGGCCCGTCTCCGGCCCATCTCCCCGTCGCCGCTGCTCCTGCCAGAGGCGCGGAGGGCACCACCGAACGCGATGGAGGCTTCCGGCACTCAACAACACAGGGAGAAGGACCCACGCGTTCACAGGCCATGTGCCTTTGACAAGATGGAGGGGCTGGTGCGGGAGATGCAAGACCCTGAGAACGGGGTACCCGTGCGCAGCCAAAAACAATTCCTCACCTCGATACCCTCGGCTTTCATGGGTAAGTGTCGATCCATGCTTCTCTTGTCCGATCGACCAAAGGCCCGTCCAACTCGGCCACCTCCGGGACACCGAGGCCGGGTCCGAATTCGCTTTCGCTTTATCGAAATATTTTCTCGAAATATTTTCAATGCCAATAACCCGAAAAATTGTCGTCCGCTAGATGCGGAGATTCGATGGCTCGTTTTCCAATAGATCCAATCGCGAGGTCGATGTAATCGAAATCGGAAAACGGCCGGATGAAAATAAGAGAACAGCTGCTTCGTGCTCGGTTCCGGAATCGACGATTTCAATATCGCTCCCAATTAGCCGTTCAATTACTTGTTACGAGCTGTCACGAGCGTGCATTTGTTCGTCATACGGCGACATGAAATATGGTCTTTACTGTTCGGTGACAAGCAAATTCCGCGGATACACTTTCCTTAAAAATGCCGTCAATCGATTCGTCTGAAATTTTACCAAATAATTATAGAGGTGCTAAATGCGGACGGGTTGTCCCTCTCTTGTCATTTTCGAATCTACCGGCATGCACTGAGTTTCCGTTTTTAACGTATTACTTGTATGTTCCAGGTTACGACCTAATCGAGTGGCTGATGGAGCGACTTGCCATCGAGGAATCAGGTATGACGAGATATTAACATCGCGATAATTCGATAGAGATTAGTGCCGAAAGTGAAATTCTAATACTAATTTGGTCCCAGAATATTATTAAAGTCTTACTCTACGACGTTTCTATAGAGAAAATTAATGGAAATGAATAAAAAAAAAACTCGGAGAAGCTATTAGAAAATTTGAATGTTATTTCAAATTCATATTAACTTTATTCGATCGATCTTGCAACATGTTTTGTTGATGGTAGTATGTAAAAATTTATTTTGATGCAAGAACGTTTTTATTCTAGAAAGTAATTTCTTCGTTTAGTGTACGAATGGCGTAACTGCTACAAATGATTTCTTTGCCCTTTATTACGAGTTTGGTTCAAGTGCATGTGTAAGTAAAGTCAACTCTTTGTTTCAATTCACTCGAAAGTTGACCTCGAGGTTCATCGGACTTATGGCTGAATTGTAGCGAAACCATTTCGTATCGCTTTGCTTTCAGAATTCGCTTTTGATGCCAAAAGTTATTGCAAATCGAACGAGGAAGGTCTCGACATCTTAAACCGATTAATTATCGATATTTCCTCGGGCGAGTTATCGATAGGAACTTGTCGATACTGCCGATATATTAGACCAGATGAGGAGGAAATGGACCGTCGGAAAAATGTATTGGCTATTTTCGATACTTTTGTTGCTCTCCATGCCATCGTATCTTTTCTGTAAAGAATGGATGTGCATTCCTTCCATGAAATAAATCGCCACGGGATATCGTTCATCGTTACGTTAATATCGTGCATCGGTCATCGCGAATGAATCATATTCCCTTGTCAGTCCGGTAATTTAATATAACAAGTAAATAAAACACAAATCAATTTGTGCGCGTTTAGGAATACCTTAGGATATGCCGATTTGCGTATTCCATATACAACATGGTGATTAACATGATTTAAAAATTTACATTTTTTTCTCACGATGACGTTTGAGATATATGATAGTAATAATTACAAATGGGGCGTAAAGCGAAGCAGTTATTATCTCGTACTTGGTAGATATGAAATCATCGAACGATCAATTTCGTCGTTCATTGCGATAAGATTTTAAGCAGAGGAAAGATCGCCAGCTTTCAAGACGAACGATAAGAAGGAAACTCAATCGAACGTCTATTACCGTAGTTAATTACTCTGGCACTTGCCACGTTAAGTCGGCCGTCGAACGGAAATAAGGCGGAAACGAAGGAGATTGGTGCTGGAAGGGAATCTTAATAGGGTTCACCGTTTCTGCGACTGGAGATGCTCCTGTAGATATCCTCGACATATTTTTAAACCGATTGAATCGATTAGGCAACGTGATAACGAATTACATTTTTCACGATGTTTGCATCGTCCTGTCAGGAGGAGTTCCAAAATTGTTTCTAAGGTGGAATTAAATCGGACGAAAGTTTAGATCGATAACGAATTATTTGAATCCAATCAAGGGTACTTAGAAACGTAATCGGTGCTAATAACGAGGCGGTGGTTAATTTTAATCGGCGATTAAGTACCTAGCCCGAGAGTAATGAAGCTACCGAGGTAATTTGCGTGGATACCGAAAAAGACGGTAATTATCTTTGAAGGAGGGGCAACGCGTCAAAGTAACTCGACAATGATGTCCTGTCCTAATCGAATAAATTTACGTTGACTTGCGATGCAACGATGCGTGGTCAAATTCTATAAAAGGGTTGATTGACGTCAAATCGCCAACAGTCGGGACAAAAATGATAGCCATAACACTGGTTCAACGGCGATCAATGTTTATGGCTGTGGGGTTTACGATCACGTTACACAAAGCCATCTGCGGCTAAAGGGTTCTATGGTAAAGCCCTTTAAATGAGGTAAAACGGTAACGTTAGATCAAACGTTCATACGACGGTATGATGGTTTTGCTCTTAAGGTGATATAAAAGTGTTAGATAACGCCACTTTCACATCCCCTTAAGAGGTACTTCCGGAAAACGATTTAACTGCTGAATATAATGACGATTATGTTCCGAGGTAGTGCAATGTATGAAAAATCTTTTACTCTACATGTTTTTAAGATAAAACTGAATTCGCTATTCTTTCTACTCCCTTGCTGTATGTTTGTACCCGTAAGAAAGCAAACGGCGTCGGAAAGTAACTACGAAATCTAAGGGATTGCTCTGTTAATAATTTTGGTGAATTTCGAGGTAAACGCGATCGAGTTATTTTCTTTTTTTTTTGGGCATGAAGCGTGCATGCGATCGCCTTTTAGAGTGTGCAATTTTGCGAGCGAGAGGATAACAGTTAATAATTCTGTTGACAGTAGAGGCGGTCCATATCGCTAATCAACTTTGCCAGTATGGTTACTTCTTCCCGGTCAACGACTCCAAAACTCTCACGGTTAAGGACGACAGCTCTCTTTATAGGTTTCAGGTAAATCCTTATTCAAATAACGCAGCTCTTCCTCTTTATTTTTCTCTTTTGGTTTTTCTAATTAGGTGCTTTGTCTTTCATCGACTTTTGTCAACTTTTTCAACTTGACGTTACGTCGCGATCGGAGTTGCTACTCTACGTGCCGATTTGAAGTTACGCCGATCTCGATATTAAATTCTTATTATTGTCTAATTAACCAAGGCTTTTCGATCAATTATAAATTAACTATATAAAAATGCGCTAATATCTTTCGACTAATTGAACGTAACGTGGGTATATAGGTATTTGTTAAAATTTAGTTCAGTTACGGTACAGTTATGTGCATGTCTTTAGACTCGTTTAATTAATTGAAATCAACATTTTGTATATTAAGGTGAGATTAGTGAGGTAAGATTTTTTTCCTACGCCTGTGCGTAAAGTAGCTACTTTTACCAGCCATATTATAATAAAAAAGGACGATTTACCCACCTGGTGGGACAATTTACAAGATGCGTCGTTTAAATCGTACCGCTGTAAGGAATATTTGATTTGAACGTCTACCGGGTTAAACGATATTTATATACTTTTATGTGTGTATATTGCGTGCAGAATTTCACAGATAAATGAAATATGAATTCGTTTACTAAAATACCCTGCCAAAAACGTTGCTATTGGCATGTTTAAAAACAGTGGGCAATTTACCCAACTTTACCTTAAGTATTGCAGTTGACTGGACGTCTCTCGCGCCCGATTCCACTAACCTCGGTCAAAAAGCTAATCCTCAGTTACAGTGTGGTGGAACATTTACGTTTTTAGCCCATGATTAACTTAGGCTTTAACTTTAACCTACGGTTAGGTACTCAATGATTTAACCGAGGTTGCTCTCTTGGTGAGCCATCGTCATCTTGATTACGATGCTATCGGAACTTCTGAGCGATTAGGAAAGTCGGTAGAGTTTCGCGCCAAATACATTTAAGAGCACGAGCGACTGAATATTTTTCAGACGCGAGAAGGCCACCACGGTACTCCCCCGTCAGTATATTGTAACTAGGTTTTTCACTCAGTGTACGTAGAGCAAGGTCAGGAAACAAACGGCAAGGAGTTTATCTCGTTATAGGATCGAATTGAATGTCGGGCGGGACACGCCGCTTTTCTCCTGGTTATTGGGTGACAAACGTCATCCACTGGATGCAGTGGAAATCCTGCATATAGGATATTTCCCCATGTCATTGTATTATACGTTGCAATGCATAAATAAAGCGAGGTGGCATTCTCTATGCGTCGTCCAGTCTTGGAACAATAGGCAAACGTTCCGGCAATTCATATTTTTTTTCTTTTTTGTAAGTTTATAATTAGAGACCGCTGCGTATCGGTCAAAATGACGTCTTCAATTTTTTACGTGATTTCCGAGCATTTTAATGGAACGATACGGTAGCAAAAGTCATTTATAATATATAATATATTGAATTACAATCGTCTATTGAATGTGCAATGGATCTTTACCCATCCTTAAAAATGTATTATAATATTCTTCATAGACAGAATGTGATAAGAAAAGGCGGCCGACGGTTCACCGTCAACGACAAATTGCCGGTCAATTAACCCACTTGGAAATTTCTCCTTTCATGCAAACGATCGTGACACGTTTTACCGATTTATCGGATACGTCTCCATAGGAATCGGAGTGGAACGGAAATCTCGAACTGGTCGTTGAAAATAAAGGGATATTCATACGTTTTTGGATTCGTTTCTTGCTTTTCTTGAAATTATTATTACCGTAAGCAGGGAAATGGACGGCATAACAGGGACAAAACGAAACAAGAACTTGCTCACCTGAAACATCGTTCTATTAAAAGCTTAAGGTGATATGAAAGTATCGAAAGAAAAGTTGTATAAACATTTTTACTTTTTGGGACGTATATATTGCACTTTCATATCACCTTAATCGAATAGGTTTCATTAAGTTTCGAGCACAATTTCTGTATCTTGCCGACGTGCGTTACAATTTATAATTCAGTCGATCAAATAGAGAACAAGATCTCTTAATGAAGATTTTAACTCTTTTTCTAGACACCTTACTATTGGCCTTGGCAGCACAGAACACCCGACAACGTTGAGTATGCGATTTATCTGGCGAAACGTACTCTACGGAACAAACAACGACACGCTTTGGAGGATTACGAGATCGTAAGTCATATGTCTACAAAGAATGCTTCGGGCACTTCTATTTTACTCTTTGAACAACAGGGATGAATTCGTCCAACGTGACCTCTTCCGTTCGGTGAATTCTATTTAATTTTTCATGAACTACAAAAGCAAACATGTAAACAAAGCAAGTACTGCCTTTTATCGAAAAATAACCACACTTGGAAAATTGTTACTTGCGTACTTCATAAGGAAACGGTACGTCGAAGTCTAAAAAGTCTTCAGCCTTTTTTATGGTCTTTATTTGCTACATTTGTGAAACGGGCACACTATGAGGTATAACGTTACATAGTGTTTATGTTATTATTTAATTCTTTGCGTTGTGTACGATTTAATGGTTGTCGGTATTCGATATGAACCATAATTAATAAATCGGAACAGGGATAAAATGATGTTTTTGACGAAACGCCGTGACAACCGATAAGTCACTCGGTGATTCCTGAAAAGTTGACCGTTTGAAACTGAACTTGTTCGCTCGTAAATTTCAGGAAGCCTTGAATAGCCTGCGGAAGAACTTACAAAACAAATGGGACATCATACAACTTCAAGCGGAAGAGCAGGTGAGTCGATCGCTATCTTACATCTCTGGTTACTTCGGTCCTGGATTTAGTAATCGGTCTTTACGTTTACTAATGAATGATCGATTTAGTAATCGGTCTTCACGGTTACTAATGAATAATCGATTTTAACCGATTCGCCCTCGGAAATCGAGTCCTCGTTTCCTCCACAGGTGTATATGTGGAGCAAAAAATGCGATGCCAGCAATTACGTCAAATTATCCTTCCCTCCGAGCGATTTACACGCATGGAAACGGATACATGGTATCATACGGTATACGAGTACGCACATTTGTTTCATACCGTTTAAAGCTATTAACAGTAAAACACCGGATGCTAGGTTTACCGGGAAAATAAAAGCCTAACGGTGTCCGCGCAATTTGCCCGGTCTTAGCCATGCGGTATTAATTATGCCTTGATAATCGGCAATGCAAATGACAGCACTGAACATGACGCCGGATGAAGCATAAAATGAACATTTCAAATGGCGCACGGTCTCATCGAGTACTACGTTTCCCCCCTGTAATTTACGATGTACAAGATTTTCCGCTTTCTCAGACCGGAGAGAAATATTAAAAACTATATCGAAAGAGATAAAAGAAATTAGGAGGCAAGTTTGAAAAGAATATTTTAGTTGGCGTTTACGTCGGTTTCAAATAAACGCTCAATTGGAAGCAGCCAAAGTAAGAGAGGACATTTCGCCTAATCCGTTTGGTTCTTAGGTGCGGTTGTCGAAGGATCGGAAGAAGGGCGACAAAATCGTTAGCGATTCGCAGGAACGTGCATTTTGGAGGGTTTATCGACCACCGCCCGGATGTCTGAGCAGCCTCGAAGTAGTTCCGGTGCCAACCAGAGCCCGACCCGGGCTTCCGGGTCCTCCGCCTCGCAAGCGCACCCTCAACGATCTGCAACGCGAGGTCGGTTTAGATTACTACTCTTATGGTGAAGTGAAACCCCCCTCCAATCTGTCGACTCGAATAAGACTCTTTTTTAAGAGTATTGGATCGAACCGTCCGAAATTTTTACTCGCGAGCACCTAGGAATTATCCTGACACTTTCAAAATTTAGATTTTTCAACCATTGTAAATAAGGTCGGTAGCTGAGATAAACTGATATTCGATATCCGTAGCTTTCCCTTGGGCAAATGGTCCATTACGAGCACTTTCGTGTGTTCTCTTCTCATTGGCCTGATTTTGCTTACCCTCTTATTCTACCGAGCCTTGCCAACTTCCCAGCTCATCCTGGACGATTGTTTCGCGTTTGCGATTGTTAAGAGATCATTTTTGCTATAATTGGCTACGAAACTCTCGAGAGAAATTATCCGTTGTATATATATCATACCATGTTTATTTTCTTTACAGGTTGATCTGCTACGAAATAGTTTGACTCGAACGAGAATAAAGGTGTCGAGTGCCATCGAAAATTTGAAGTCGTACTTCGAAACGTACATGGAGTACGATCCGATGATCGTACAGCCGCAACCTTCGAATCCCTGGATTACGGACGATCAGATGTTTTGGCAACTAAACAGCCCGCTGTTAGTAATTCGGTTACTTCATTTATAACTAGATATAAACGGAATTAATGGCAGCTTTATGTCGACCTCGACATAGCTATCAATTTACGCGGTATAACGGTGATCCTTACGTGCTTCAGGGTGGAAGTTCCTACGGAAAAGCGCGTGAAAAGATGGGCATTGTCTTTGGAGGAATTAACGTCCGATCCGACAGGTTGGTACCGTAGAAGAATCATCCAGCTCCCGAGGGAAACTATCGATCTTTATCGCCATTTTACGCAGGTCTGCAAGAATTTACCAATTATCTGAGGAAGGAGTACAGCCACGAGAACATTCGGTTCTGGCTTGCGGTGAAAGATCTCAGGCGGAGCTTCCAAGCGCAAATACCCGCGAAAGTAAACGAAATTTTTGAGTAAGTTCCATCCGTGTTTATTACACGCGTCGGTGATATTTTAAGGGGATGTGAAAATGGCAGCCGAAGAGTCAATCGTTCACGAAACTTTCCTCCGAACTGGGGGTGCCGAATCGTTTCAACCTTTACAACGCGAACATGGAGGCTATAAGGAAGGTCCTGACCCTCGCAAAATTTCATTTCTTATAGCAAATTTAAAAAATATCAGTGAACAAATTTGAAAAATTGAAATTTCATGGGTTTCAGGATCTTCCTTATACCCTCCGTATTTATATTGTAAAGCTTGAAGCGATTTAGTATACTCAGTTTGGAGAAAAATTTCATGAACGAAACCTCTTTGACGGAACTTTCGCATCATCTTAACGACAAAGAAAGGATCTTTGAATTTCCTCCTTCCCGTTCATAGGGAATTCCTGGCGCCAGGGGCACCGTGCGAGATCAACATCGACGGCAAAACGATGGAAAAGGTGCACCAAGAAATGAAAAACCCCAGCAGATTTACGTTCGATTCTGCTGCCGAGCACGTCTATGCGCTGCTTCTCAAGAAGGACTGTTACCCGAGATTTGTTCGGTCGGAGCATTACAGAAATCTGTTGGCCGCGGGGATTCAGCCCATGCAGAAAAAAAGGTAATTTACGAAAAATATATTATCGTCGTATCGTTGATACCATCTTCAAAGGTACGGAGGAATACCTTAGATAACGCTACGCGATGCCCCTCCTTTATGGTGACCCATCCAAGGAGCGACCGCGCCCGACGTCGTTAACTTCGGTGACTTTATGAGAACCTTTTCTTTTTTTACATTTGTTTATTCAACAGGAGGTAATTATACAGATATAATTTTATAACAATATATAAAAAATATATTGAGTATCCTAGATACAAATATAGTCTAGTGCCTGCTCCAAGTGAACTTTGCTTAACGCTATCCCCGTTCGTTCGCAGTATTAAATCTTAAATCTAGGTTTCGCATATCCGATCAGAGATTATATCTGACACCGTGTTTCTTAATTGACATTATTGTGAATTTGAAGAATGTTGAAGGAAAGCTATTTCGAAAAAACCTTCTTATGACAATTTTACAAGTACTTGTTCTTGTATGTATGTTTGTTGGTATTTTTGTGTGGTTCTTATTTGTTATTGTCACATTAACGTTGCGGTATTGGTCTTTCGGTGTATCGAAAATTCTGAGGGTTTGGTAATTTACCATTTAGATTCAAACATAGATTACGAGAACCGGGGTATCGACGCGGCTTGAACGTTGACTAATGAAAGGGTTAAAGTGAAATCCGGGGTACCAGGTTCTTCGGATTCGGTGGGCAGGCCAAGAAGAAAACTTCGTCAACTACGGCGCCAGCTACCGGGACTTTGCAGCAACAGCATTCGACGATCGGCACGAGTGGCGGGAAGAGGAGAGGAAGCGACAGAAGCCTCTCGGGATCTGCACATGAGCTCGCCTTCTGCGGAGTTCGAGACGTAACGATGACTCCCAGGGTTCCCCATTCTCACAGCCAATCGAATCTCACCGACATTCCGTACAGGTGTGTACTCGTTAATTATTAATTCCCGTGAGAAATTTCTTACTTTATCGATACGAGGAAAAGCTCAAATAGATTTTTCATCCTCCCTTCGCATATGTATCACATATATATGTTCCGTATATATTGCGATCCCTTAACTTAGAGGTCCTCCGTAGAGAAATATTTATCATAACGCATTGTTCCGATTCACGTATTAACAATAAAGGAAAAGTTCAAGGATTATCGATTATCGTGGTATCAGAGGACGCTTAAGTAGAACGGAGCCGTTTTTTATCACTTGCCTTTTTGCGGTGTAAAGGTCACTTGAGTTTTTTCAACGATATTCGCATATTGCGCATTTCTTTTGTCACAACCTTGCGGAGGTGCATTTTCATAAAAATAAAGTTTCCTCTAGAACTCGCACGGCTGAAATATTAAAATAGTTATTATCTCCAAGATTCGACAAGTTAAGGTGAAGTGAAATCCCCCTCAAATCACTCGATTCAAATAAGACACTTTTTTAAGGGTATTGAGTTGAACTGTCCGAAACTTTGCCACATGACTCGTGAGCGCTTAGGAATTATCCTGGCACTTTGAAAATTTGGATCGATGAAGAAATATTTTTAAATTCGCCCAGACCAGAACCAAAATGGCGTCGAGCTCCTATATTTTGATCGACCACGTGGGGCTGTGATTTTAGAAGCTTTGAGGGCTTTTGAGCGGACACGAGTTGAGCGAAAAAACTTGACGAAGGAGTCAAACGTCCCCTGATTCGTGGCATGTTTTCAGGGGAGATCTGGCTCGTCTCGTAAAGATTCCTTCAAGGCCTAGTCCACGTAGTATTCAGTAAGTCCACTCGAAAACGCACGATGCTTCTCGTTAAATTCTTGTGTCAGTGGTTCACTTACTATATACTCGATTCTGTTAAGTGGTTGTGAATCGGTGTTTTTCAAATCTCTTCTAATTCAAGACTAAACCTCCAGCGTTCTCCGACATCGTCTCGTTCTTATGATCGATGGTGTCGCACTCGTCTTCCGACGACTATTCGATAACCCAATCTCTTTATTGTCGTTAATGCGTGTGTGTACGTGTATTCTTGATTATTTGTTCCTGCATTGACTCTTCTTCTGGCAAATACACTGTTAAAAAAAGTCACGATTTTATAACATTTTTCTTGGATGTTTTATTCAGACATGGTGTACTAGTTTTATAACATATTTTCAAATAAAATGTGTAACATTTAAGACATAAAATTTATAATTTTACTGCAACCTTGTGTACTAAAAGTGTATGAATTTTTTTAACAGTGTACCTAATTTTGGTTCTTATCCGAGTGAGTTGGCCGATGCGCGGTTTTTCCCTTATACTTCAGACATACCTACTCGTTTATATCTTTATAGTCAATTGTACCATATTAATTTAAGCGTTTTTTTTTTTTATTGTAAGCTTAAAACGAACTTATATAAACCGGACCATAAGGTGGAAAGAAACAGGCAATTGAAAAGCAAAACGAACTTAACGACTGGAGATTTCATCCTAAACGGCTAATATTTAAACATTAAAAATCACAATTAGAAAGAATGATGGAATATTTACGTTATTTCCTTTTCAAAATGAGATTCCGTGCTGTCCCATTTTTTCCAACCGATTTATTGCACACTTGGTTTACCGTCGTACATTTTGCGTTAAACGTTCGTTAGATAGGAATAAAAATACGGAAATATAAAAGGGGCTAATCCTATAAAATTTATGCGGATTCTGTTATTTTTCATCGCCTTTTGTGTGCATATATTCTTTTCGTTTCCTCTTTTTCCAAAGTGGCAAGGCACATTTACGTGTTTATTAATGGTTTGTCTGCTATGTATATTGCTTGCACTCTTTTACTTTTCATTTTTTCTACCCACTTCCGCGTTATTACCTGCACTATTTTGTGACTTCTCGCCTTTTTGTTCTTCCGCCGTACAAACGTTAATTACGTACAACGTACAAAGCAGGAATGCTGATCGTTTTCAAAAAGTCTTTCTTCAAGAAAATAATTCAAATTCTAAGCAATTTATATATGAATACAGATTTAGAATTTCGTACGAACGAAAGACCCGATACTTACACCTCAACTACAGATATCAAGATATGCCAAATGGTAAATGGCACCATTCCTAAACCAGTTCGTTTGTTCGCACTGATAAACTTTCTAATCCTGCGAGCAGATACCTTCTAAAATTCATTGATCCGTGTAAACTATCTTTCGACGAATATGTCCCGTTTGTTAATTTGAAAACTATTTGAATAAATGCAGTTAAGGTGATATGAAAGTGGCATCCGAAAGTTCAATCGTTCATGAATGAAATGAATTGAATTTCGCCTATGACAACTGCATATGATCCCTTAAGAGGAGCTAGGAAAGAGCGGTGCGGACTGTGAACGGATAAACAGGGGATGAAGGACAATTTTATACCACCCGTAGCATAACGAAGGTTAAAAATGACGTTTTACGTCCAGACGGGGCAAAAAAAAATAAGTTAGAGCACACAGGAATCGCGAAGCAGGAGGGTGTCCTTTTTCTACTTGCCGGCTTGTCCCCCCGGTCCAAGATGTAACTTTGGGCTCCGTCCATGTATTCTTAGGCCCATGGTCCAAATCCAGATTCCGTCCGGCCGGATCTCGCAAATGGTACAATCGGTCGTTCGTTATCAGCAGGGACGCCGGCGGATCGACGGAGGCGGCGCCGGCGGACGACGTGTGTCCGTGGGACGCGGCGCCGCCGTCGGGGCCGGGGCCCGGGCCCAGTCTGGCCCCGACGCTCCTGGAGGGAGGGCCCGACCCGAGGCTGCAGTCGCGGAAGAACTCCTCCCAGCTGGACTCCTGCAGCTCCTCGTCGGACATCAGCCTGGCCGTCGCGGAGGCGTCGGACCGGCTGCGTCGCTCCTGCGGCCTCCAGCTGGCCGCGGTCGCCGCGACGCCCCGGGTCAAGCTCTCGGACACCGCCCGCTCCTCGGCCTCGATGTCCTCCTGCACCTTCCCCTCGCCTCGGCAGTCCTTCGACCTGGTGAATCCGTCGCCGTCGCCGGCGGAGGCGCACCCCGGCGTCGCCTCCATCGTCCTCGAGGAGGCGCCGGGGCTGGTCCGGAGGATCCAACCTTCGCCCTCCCTGGAAACCGAGAACCTCCCCGGTTTGGCGACGACGCCGCCCCTCGTCGTCGGTGAACTCGAGGTACGTTTCGTCCTTACAAGGAAACTTTCCCAAGTGTCCGTCGTCGATCTTACCGATTTTCATACATGTTGAAGAACGCAAAAATCTAAGGGGCACGTGTTTTTTTTTATCTGCAATAGTCCACATTTAAGGGAAGAAACAACCCCCCAAAGTTTGGCGAAAATTCGACTTTTTATATTAATTTTCGTAGAAGCGGACGAAGTCAATCTTTCATGAAACTTTTCTCCAAACTGGGTGCTTGAATATTAACGGCCCTCTTGGGTTTCACCTTTTCAGGCAGAGATCGCGTTATCTCCCGTGGTGGAGGGCGGATTGCTATCGAGCCCCGCCGGGACCTCGCGGAGGGCCTCGGAGGTCGGCGAAAGGAAAGCCTCCGTGGCCGAGGTCGGTCAGGACGACTTGGGCGAAATTGCTCAAAACGTTGCCGGGGTCGCCGCGGCGGAAGCGGAAGAGGTCGCCGAAGAGGCGCAAGTCGTGCCGGTCTGGGAGCCCGAAGCGACGTCGGCGCAGGCAGCTGCCGCTGCCACCGGTCAGGTGCAGCGAGACAATAATGTTAACGAGGTGTGCCCATGGGAGGACGAGTAAGTACCCCGCTTCAATAGTGTCATCGACAGTCGGAGCCAGACGACAAAATTCGATATGTTAGTTTACGCGTTAGTCTTCTACATTTACAGCAGTTGCTTCGAGTTGAGAAAAACTTTAAGGGCAATCTATCCGTATCCGATCGTTTTATCTTCAATCAATATTCAAGACTAGAATGTCGCAGAAGTAGCGTAGATAATGTTATGCAACTATTAATTATTATTTACTGGTATAAAATGCGCAAATGGACGACGAGTTCTGCTTTTTTGTGCTATAATTACTGAATGATTGAATGAAAACGACAACTGGTTCTTCTGTTTCAGGGAAAACTGTCGAGTGGATGCGCCCTACGTAAAGACCTATGCGACTCTAGGCTATTTGTAATTTTTGCTGTTGAGTAATCAGTTTAAAGACTTTATATTTAAAAGGAAATCTTGATCGAGCCCGCTTCGCCGCGTCTATTTCCTCTCCAGTGTCCAAGTATATGATATTCGACATAGGAACGCTTTCATTTTTTTTATCCAACAAATTTCTACTTCCAAAGCGGCATATCATTCAATGCAATCGTTCAGTTTTTATCGTTCGTCGGAATTAAAAAAGGTGATCCACGAAAACCCAATCAAGGATGTGCAATATCAGAATCACGTAGGATGAAAATCTGTAATTTAAAAAGTTCACGAATCGGCCGAAACGGTATGATCGATTCAACGATTTGGCCTATAGAGATATTTCAATGTCTATTAAAGATAAAAAGTACGAAACGATAAGATGACTATCCTTCTGAAATGTTACAAATCCTTTGAATGTATCTAATTTTGGTTTTATTCCGAAATTATGAACGGGTGAACGAGAAGTGCCTATGCGATATTAACTATACGACCCGAGCCTATTTTTACTATTCGATTCCGTACCATGACTTTATTAGTGATAAAACCTGAAAATACTGTATCGCGTCAGTCGTATAAAATTTAAATTAATTCATTAGAAGATAAATCTTTGAGTTAGGAAAAATCAGTGTTCACGTATCTACGGTTGCCATAACTTGTACATTTTAGGACACGTGGAATATGTATATCTTGCATGTGAAAAATTACCACTCAAAGTTCATTACGCAAGAAATTTATAGCAATATTATAATATATCATTTATATGAAACGCGCGATTTTTCTGCATGTTTGTTTGATTTTGAAAGTACCCTCGGGGTTAGAAGGACGTCTCCGAAAATTTGTCAAACATGAGCCCCGTGACAATTTTTGGTAACGTCGTCCTTTCTTAGCCCTGGAGTAGCGTACTTTTCTTTTTATTCAAGATTTTGGCATCATTTAGATTATACGCGAAGCTATATTTATCGTTTCTTTTTTCAACAATTTAACTTTGCAAATCCATAAAGATTTAATTTTCCTTACATATGAGAACTTATTGGCGAGGATCATTTCATGTCATGCAGTTTCAGAGAACCATACAAATGCACGGTATAAAATACTCATATAAGTATACTTTTAGTCATAATTTAATAAATGAAGAAAAAGCTATCTGGCAAACGTAGATAACCGTGATTCTTGCAGATTCTTTAAACAATTCGCAAACCCCTAACTTGTGGAAAAATATCGTCACGTGGTTAGATACTAAACGTGAAAAATAACATTTCCACCCCGTCAATTTCTGATTGAAAATGACAGGACAATAAGTATTAACGATACGTTTAAATCATATTTTATTATTCATTTATCGCCGGATATAGTTGCGTTCCGGATAATTTTCCTCTACACTTGACGACCAAAATTCGTCTTATGTCATCGTTATTTGTCCAATCGGAAAATCGGCTCGTCACATTTTTCACGCATAGATGTCGCTCTCTGTTTCCTAAAAATTAGAATTAACGCTAACGTAGAGTTAACGCTCACTGTCGAGTACTTGTTGATAGTTAAATGTGGATATTAGCTGTAGCGTTGCAAGCGGAGTGCAATTCTTTCTGCAATCTCAATTATACCCTCTCCGGTGATAAGCAACGACCACGTTGACTTGACCGGACTGTTGATATTGTGGATATTAAGATTTTAGCAAATTTGGACATCGCTTCGGTTGAACGTCAGACGGTATATGTTATAATTATAAGTTTTCGATTTCCCAGAAAACTTAGCTGACATTTATAACCGATTGTCCGCTAAATGTTACCAGTTCTTTATCAAGGAACTTGATGCCTCCGCCACGTTACATTCGGCCCAGCCTAAAGTACTTTTAAGGAAAACATTATATGCACATGTGCGTATATACGGAATGAATCTCATGAAAGGTTCAAAATTGACGGGATTTAATTGGGTTGGTGCATAAGTTCGTGCGTTTTTTTCAACTAGGAAAACCACCCAGATGAGCTACGCACGCTGCAATTGTTTGTCGGCAATGCGTGAGATAAATTTAGCTGTACATACGCGTACAAACATTGAGACATTGCGTATACTTAACTTTGTTTTATATTTAAGTATTTTTGGTTCGTCATTGTGTCCTGCAGATATTAATTCCAAATGAGGACTCATAAGCGACACCCTCATGATTTATTCCATTCTACTATATGAGGCAAATTTAATGCAAATTTTGCATCACTGTCTATCTGGGATAATTTACTTTTCGTCAAAAAACGGAAGTGCATTTAAAGTATATAAGTCTCACCGACTTTAAACCTTTCACAAGACTTATCCTGTATATATCGTTACACACGTGCGCGCGCACACGCACACACAACTCGCGCGCGCACGTATCTACATTCGTATATATATATACACGAATACATAACGTACTATTCTAAAGAGTAGAGATGTCATTGTATTTTAACGTAGTTTTAAACAAAGGTCGTTTAGGACTTTTTACGGATCTTCTTGAACCGAAACTGCCCCGGAACTTGAAGATCCAGCCACCGAAGTCCTCGAGTTACTCTTAAAAATATTCTAATTCTAATTGTACTCTAGTTAAGGATTATATCGAGGCGACATCTATCCGTTGGATTTAACGCTTGTCCTTGGATTTACAGCCAAGGATTTGCGTATTCATATAACGGCCAATAATGATGGTTTTTGTTAAACATTCTGCAAACAATTGGACCGCTGATTGAAACCGGTCGAGTTGCCATCGATTAATTATTTTATCTATATTATTTATTTTATTGTTAACGTTAATCATTGCTCACGAGGAAATTGAGTAATTATTCTAACTTATATTGTACCGACAAAACGTGGTAACTTTCCTTGAAGTTTACCTTGTCATTAATTGAAGGAAGGTGAGAAAGTGTATTGTCACGATACAATCACAAGTTAGATACCTGTAGAATGTTGCAATGCTAATTTACGTTTGATTTGAATTTAACACAGGGATATTATTTATTTTTAAATTGTTCAGATGTTTTTATAATTTATCCCTAGATCTAGTTTTGTGGGGTAACAGCTATGTAAGTTGTAATATCATTATAATTAATCATCATAAGTTGATGCGTCGTATTTTTCTGATGATAATCGCTACGATTTTTCTCGTTCACCCTTTGCTGTGTCTTCGGAATGTACCTACTTTCGTGCATATTGTTTTGCACAAACAAGTACATAACAACAAAATTGCAGATTAGTCGTTTCAACAAAGTTTAATATCTTTCAAGAGACGTGTCCTTAAATATTGCCCATTCTTAAAAACTTTGCTCTATTCGGCGATAACATAGAAACGGACACCTACACAGACGTGGGTATTATATCGCCACAAAACAAAAATGTGGTATGTACAATTGTTGCGTATACTTTGATATTTTTATGCGAAGTACATTTAATCAAAACCACGTGATATAAAAGTTTCATATAATTGTTCCTGACCTGGTACGCTTACCTGAGATAAAGTGTAAGTTTATAATATGACATAATAGCAGCAATAATCTCTTTTTTGGAATATCACGTACTTTTTATTGATTTCATATTCTGGACACTCGAGAGAAGTCTTGTACGGTGCATCGAAAGGCACTTGTTATAATATTCGAACTCTGACACACGAGAGCTCGACTTAAGTTTAGGTCTCCTCGCTCGTGGATATTCTAATGTAAAAAAGGAGAAAAAGAGGAAAAACAAAACGCGCGAAAAAAGAAGTAAAGTCTGGTCCGTACGAAGGTGAGTCCTAAATCCATTTAATCGAACATCAAATGCGAAACTTGGAACGATTTTGAGTCTACCCATACACGTTATAATCGGCATTACGTGGAAAAGCCGCGAATTATTAACAGGTAAAGACAAATTAGAAACGGAGACGAATATAGGAATTCTTTGATCTTACTCGTTTCATTAAAAAAAAATGAAAATGAACTTCGATCTCTCCCTGTATCTATTAGAAATAAATAGGTACAGGGTATACGTAAATCGAACAACGTAAGCGATTAATACATGAATACTCGTATTTTAATTTGGTATCTAACGGACTAGGGAAGAGTGAAAAAAGTTATTTCTTAAATCTTGAAGATGGAGGAACGCGATTTGAACGTCTCGACTCGAGCGAGAGTTCATTTGATTCCAGAGATTTTCTTTTGCTGAACAAAATGTTTCGCCAAGTCTTTGTTGCAATTGTACAGCCCTCAAAGATATTAGCGAGTCACTTTGATTATCGGTGCACAACGGCGGACATGAATGCCTCCCCTGCAGATACGGCATCGCCTGTGCAGGATTGGAGGGCATTGATGTCTCCCAGAGTACAGTGGCGGATATGAATGCCTCCCCTGCAGATACGGCATCGCCTGTGCAGGATGGGAGGGCATTGATGTCTCCCAGTATACGTATACGTTTCACTGGGTGCCAGGCCAAGAATGACGAGTAATACTCCTCTCAGAGAGCTCAAAAGCCTACGTTACGTATGAGTAGCACTTCTATTTTTAATACGTTTCTATATTACGTTCCAGACCTATATTAATTAAGTCGAGGAGTTTTAATTACATGCGAGTTTCTAGGGGATTCGAGAGATATTTCTAACATTTAATTCTAGTCGAATGAGTACTCGTAATCTCCACGAGGACAGCAGGCTGTTCCACCGTCAGTTGGCATTGATTTGCCGATCGATCTTTGGTTCGTACATTTTTATCTTCCGCACGGACCAGTCTTAGCGATGTTACGTTAAGCTATACGTAATGTGTATTGTCAGCTCGCAATCCGATGCAAACTTGAACCGAAACGTGGAGAGTATAGGAATACGTAACGTGATCCGTAGTCGAATCCCGCTTTTAGGTCAGCTTTTAAGGGGATGTGGAAGTGGCATAGGAGAGGAAGGAATAAATTAAGCCAGGTAGGATTTATGGATATTGCGGATTGTAAAGAAATTTAAGGTGGATGAAGAGCATACGAGCTGGCCTAAAAGCGGATTCGTAGGCGAAAGACACGAATAAGAGCCTTATGCGTTTAGTGGTGAAATCTAGCGATTAGAATTATGTTAACGAACGTACGAAGCTTATTGGCACGTGACCGGGTTTGCGGTCGAACCTGGCTTTGTTTTAAACGAGCTAAGACCGTAAAATGTAATCAAAAATCAGCCCTACGAGTCGTAACTCCTAGATCTCGTAAGGTCAGTTACTCATTGCGACAATTTCGTTTGATTTCCGACGAGAACCGCAAACTATCGGCAGACTCTCCTCTCTTCTCGAAAAAGGGGCGCACCTTATCTCTGCGAATATGGCCGTTTCGAATGAGATATCGGAAAAATCACGATTAATGGCTTGAATTTCTCATTACATTCGTTCTCAACTTCACAGCTGACTTCATTTCAAATAGTTACGCGGTACATGTTTTTTTTAACAATCTAAATTTACACTTTCGTAATGCGCGATTAAGTTACGTTCTATCAGCTGATAACGAATTCGGTAGGGTTGAATTTAACACCCAGAACTGCTCAAATGTATTTTTTCTCTTTTTACTTTCTTTAAGAAAAATTATTATTATATATTACAATCATATTTCCCGTATTGTTCGTGTAAAGTTTAGCGTCTAAACTATTCAGTTTCAAGCCTTTCATTGACATTGTGTATTATCGTCACATTTCTAACCGGCTTAATGTTGTTTTTTATGTTTACTTGGTGATATTATCTTACTATGTGTCCGTGTATAGTGCAGTTAATAGTATTATTAAAGTTATTATTTGATACCAAATGCATAGGTAGAAAAGCTTGCCTCGTAATAAGTATATTTATTGTATTTCTTATGCGGCGTATAATGTTTCCAGTACGTAGTTACACGTTGCGTAAGTTACATTGCACAAGAAGATATCTAATCAAATGCTGCAGGTTTCACTATACCGAACAATGGTATGATGAATATTTCAATATAAGTATACAAAAGGTTAGTTCAACCGGAGGGAACCTTTGTTGCTACTTGCAGAGAGGTTTAATTAACACTCTGTCCCGAATGTTGGAATGCTAATATTTAAATGACATAAAATAGGATAAAGAATGAAAATAGAATACACGCAAAGTTCAAATTGCTGATAAGTACCGAAAACGAAATGTCCTTTAAAGAAATATAACAATTGTTATGTCAAATTTGACGAAAACGCGTTATTTGCCATTTACCCCTTAACATGTATTTGACGTTTCAAAAACGACAGAATATTCCCAGCATTTAAATTCCCCTTATCAAATTATATTTTGTAATCTGTACAAGTAATATATTCTAAATTTGACGTTTGTTTTTATACACTTTTCATGAAACATGTTCAGTGGATGATATCAAAAGTTTCGCAAAAAAGAAAAAAGCGGACTGTAACGGATCGTTAGCTAACACTGCGAAACCTTATGTACAAATCGTTGATTAGAGAAATTGTTGTATTGCCTAAATTTTTCTTTACATCGTATTAAATTATTCAAAGACGAATACTCTCGAGCCATGTTTACTGCAAGAAGACTGAAAGCGTACCTGAAGATAATGTTTTTGTAAGAATCGAGTCTATGGCTTTGTTGAATTTTTTTTTTTAACGAAAATCTTCTTTTTTGCCTTATGGTTTCGTAATCACAATCGAGGAAAGGTACATCTTTAGAAGAGGCCATTGGTGCGCCCCTCGTTCGTTCCAATGCGATATTATCCGAAAATACTTTCTTCGCCCCGAAATATTAACCCTTTATAACCTTATTAATTTCCTTATTTATTTAAATGAGCTCCATCATGACGAAAACCACTTTTAAGTTCCTTGAGGAATTATAAATATAAGTTAAATGGACGTTAATTTCTCCTCGTTATTCTAGGAAGGCCACTTGAACGAAACGAAATTGCGAGCCTACGACGTTTAACCCTTATCACTCCAAGAATATTAGAAGGTATAAGAAATTGACAGTATTGCTGCCGGTTGGAGTGATAAGGGATAATATCAATCTTTCCGTCGCACTTACGATTACTTTCAACTTCCGGGATGCACTCAAAATAACCGATTGAAATCCTCGCACTAGTTTTGCGCCAGCTAAACGATATTCGTATGGTCCTTCGAAAATGATTAACCAAAGAGAAATAAGAGAAAGAGGGAAAAAACTAGCACCGAGCGCGCCGAGTATCCAAATCGCAAGAGGACAATGAGTTTTCTCGCCTTTTTCAAGTTAATAAAAAAAGAAAATAATCGTTAACGCTAGGCGATCCGACAATGTCCACACGCGCGACAGTGAGAATAAGAGAGAGCGAAAGAAAAAAGCGAGAGAGAGAGAGAAAGAGATATTATAGTTGTTAAGATGCCCAAGACCCGAAATGTGATAACGTTATCGGGGCGACATACGGACGAATTAAAAAAAGACGTGTACCATTAACGAATCGGTGGACGTTAAGTAGGTGCGTAGTCTCGTAGGAATATAACGAAAAGTCTTTATTACAGATTCGTAATACGCTAGCGGCCAAGTGCGCAGACGCGCCTCTTTCATTTCGATGCCGCGCAGGCGTTGCGCGCGCATCTCGACGCTGCACACGCGTCGCATCTCGATTATCGGGAGTATTTCGGAGGGCCGAACCAGGGGACGGGGGAAGAAACGGAATAAAAGATGTTATTAGCTAGACAAAGTATATTGATAGGTGACGAAGCTTTAGTGTATATAGTTTTGTAAAGTGTTGTTACCTAGCGATCGAAGATCTGGAGGGGGCGACGGATAGAGACCTTCTCTACGGCATTGTTTTCTCTTTCAAATTACTCGAGGACAATCTAACCGATAATCCATCAACGATCGATTATCGGTATTCAATTCGAGTGGACGACGGATCGAATATTTTTAATAATATTCCTGATATATTATTCGGTGGATGGGGAAATAGAAATTGAGAAATTCGTTGACATCCGACACGTTGTAGGAACGTTACCGACAATTGTTCGTTAGTCGGGTAACCGTACAACGTATCCGTTTAAAAAACGTCTCGAGATTCGAATCGATACTTTCGTCGTCAGAGGGTCTCTAGACGCGTCTTAGGCATCCACGGCTTTTTCCGACGGAGAAGCGTAGAGAAGGAGGCCGCTGCGTTGCCGGGGAAGCAAAGATGCGAAAGTGAGAAAGAGGAAGACTTGGCGAGTTACGGATGCCCGTTGCGTCCGTGCCATGGGCGACAATGGTCTTTTTTGTGAAATAGGAGAAAACGAATATATACACGCACGTTCGTAAAGACGCGTATACGTTGGCCGGAGCTAAGCTCGGGTGGTGGCACGAGCACCGCCCGACGTGTATACTGGGAGACATCAATGCCCTTCCATCCTGCACAGGCGATGCCGTATCTGCAGAGGAGGCATTCATGTCCGCCAGTGTATGTCACGTGTTATATACATGTATATGTACGTATACGCGCATATTATAAGCTGTCAATAGAATGTCCTAACATTAAAAATTATAGTGCCATTAAATTGATTATAGTACCAACGTCTTCTTGCATACACCTTCCACATCTTCTCGCTTCTTAAGGTGTGATGTATATACAAGAAAAAGTCAAAATATTTATAAAATTTTTTATAAATGTTTTAGAGAATTGGTGCACTCAGTTTGGAGAAAAATTTTATAAATATGTTGATGTTTTATATATATAGAATGTCCATTTCATATTACCTTAATTCGAGGCTATTACGTTATTGTTTCTTTGCTTAGCGTGGTATTGTAAAAGATATTGACCACTTGTGTATTTGAAACCGAATCGGACGCGTAGAAGGATATCAATTTTACAATAACTAATAGAACACTTTCAACGTCATCTTTCGATCATAACATTTTGACTTTTATCAAACAATAAAAAAATCACTTTTAACCAAATTTCGTAAATTATACGATCTCTTACAAATCTAACAGTTCAAAAGTAGATATTTACAATTATTTACATTATACTTTCCGCATTAGAGACTCAAATGAGAAAGTAGTCAGGTCCTACAAATGATCCACATTTAGGAAAGTCTACAGGCGCGGCAATCATTTCTTCGGGTTCTCCAACTTGTAAAATAACATCCAAACCTCGGGTCCAATCCAAGGCATGCTCGTCGCGCAATAACCAGTACCCTTAAACAAAAATAAACAATTACAACTACGATATTAAGTATTTTCTCCTTTACAAAAAAGGAACAATTTAATTTCTTCAATTTATTATTAATTAAATTTATATTTTTATATTCCATGAAGAGCTATATATTTAAAGAGAAATACGAGGTTTGTATTTACCAGGATTGTTCGCCTTAAATCGTAGAGCAACGGCGCCAAATTTGGGAACTTTGATGGTATCCTTTACTACAGCAAATTCTAAATCCCTTGTGAATAATGATCTTTGCGTATCCATATCTTTAATTTCTTTTAAAGACATGCTACGACCGAATTCTCTGGCGCCTACGACGTGGAAACTATACCCGTGTAAATGGTAAACTAAATCGTCCAAACCGGCTGTCAAAGAGATATGAATAGTTATTATACGAATACATAAGATAAATCGATTACCGGGGCATATATCTTTTTTAAGTTTTCTTCACATAGTTAAAGTGAAGTGAAACCTCCCCTCAAATCAGTCGACTCCATGAAACCAGAAGGTTTCTGGCGTTTTACTTCGATTTCTTTATAATTATTGTACGGAAACGACACGTGGAGTATGCCATTTAGTACAATACCCAATACATTTCGACACTGCTGCAGGTTCTTTACCTTGGTCCAAAAGAATGATTTCCACGGTAGCCCCTAAAGGTATTCGTCGTATATGGACGCACTCGCAAGTGAAATCATCGATAGTATTATCACGTCGACAGCTGCCTGGACTTCCGGTAAAACTTTCGATCCCATCATTGCCAGCTACGGAACATAATACCGTACCCACGATGTCCTGGCCTTGTGTTAATAATGGAGAAGATGGGTACGTGAAAGTAGCGTTATCAACATTTAGGATTCGAGTCTCCACATTATTAGTGCCTGAAAAGTAATACAATTATAAAACGAGTTTCTCGCTCAAATGTATTTGGCTCGACATTCTACCAAATTTCTCCATATATTAAACGAGGCTATTTCCTCCCCTATTCTGTAAATGATTCGTTGGAACATCAAATCCTTATTTTTGTAGTTCAATTAAAAAACAAAACAACCTACGTTCCAAAGGAAGTAAAATTAGAAAAACTTCGTTCTTTCATAGCATACAATGGCAGATAAAGATTTTAAAAAAGGCGAATGAGTTGATAATGGAAATCTTCAATTTCGTTTATAGTACGTAAATAGTTTACGATGGTCGCTAATTTATTCCTCACTATTTTCATTATCGCGACTAACCTGCGCGTTCGGGGGATTGTATCCTGTAATTAATAGGAAGGTATAAAGTGACGTCCATCTTCGGTTTAGCCAGAAGTTTCGGCATTTTGTTCATGGCTTGTAGTTCAGAAATGCATAGCTTCTCGGAACTCGCACATTTATTTGTGGAACTGGACGTGAAACCAATATCATTTTGAATAATCTCCTCTAGATCGTTATTTATCATATACTTTTCTTCTCCACTGGTTGGTGCCTCCTCAAGACTTCCCTTGTACTTCAAGATTGCCTTTCCGCTAATTAAAGACGAGTCGCAGTCTTTGTCCGTCCTAAAGTTCATCCAATAGGAAGAAATCGGCCGTTTAGCTTTCAGCACAAAGTCGGCACGTTCACCTACACAAAAATTAAGGTCAATTTAGGGTGATATGAAAAGATAAGCCTATATATATTGAGAGGTCCAATCGTTCATGAAAGTATTCTCCGAAATGCATGTACCGATTCGTTTCAAATTTTACCACGTGAATATGGAGGCCCTAAGGTAGGTTCTGAAACTAGAGTGTAACAGGCTTCAATATAAATATAAATGTCGGTAACGTGGCGCGCCAGCTTACGTTACTACTGGGATATTCAAAATGGCGTAACAATAAAAAAGTCTATAGATGAATTTTACTTTATCGGCGTCGATTAAATTTCTTCGCGCCTTTCATCTCGCAAGATGCGAGTAGAAGGTAAGAAAGGAAAGATTTGAATCGAAAACCTTTGGCGAGCGTAATGGACGTGACGCGTTGTGGAGTTACGGGATGGCCATCCAGAGTTATCAGCAAGAGTCGATGCCCATCAACGGACATGGTTATCGGGCAAGAACCAGCTCCGCCGACATTGCCGACTCGGAACCGATGTCTTCTTCCAGGAATAACGGTAAATGTCGTTAGAGGTACAACTGGACCTCCTGGATGACGAGCTTTGCCATTTACGAGAATAACCGTAGACTTGGAAGGTCCCGAAGCACTCGGTGCATTCGTAGGGAACTGATGCTGCCATTGAGTGGTTAGAATAACGTGATTCGGGTCATCAACGTCATAAAACGACCTGTGTGGTTCTCGCAAATCGGCCTGCCTCACAATGAGCGAACCGAAAATTCCATCCGCCATATTAGCTCCTATAAATAAAATTTTATTTCATCAGTTAGTATAGTTAAGATTTCAGAACTATTTATTAAACATAAACAATAGCCATAGTCTTCCTTTTCGGCGTATTAATGTAATTCCACCGTATCCATATCAATGACTTCACAACAAACTCCTCCAAACATCATTCACAAAAATGACTGATGGTTGCAGACTATATGGGAAAAGATATCAGCTATCCACTTTGTGTATAGATCAGATTAATACATTAATTTGCTGGAAAAGGAGATGCACGAACATGAGTTAAGGGAAAGTATGAATAAACATAAAGTAATAACCCGCGTGTGCGTGCCAGAGATGCGTTCCCGGGGCAGATGCCCGAAATTTGTACTGGAAGGTTGTGTAACTCGGAATGGGACATTGGGTAACCAATGGTGCCCCATCCATACACGGTGTCTCACTTTGAGGCTGTCCTCGCCAATGAATGGCTGCAGCTTTCCCGGGAAGCCTGTTCACGATGTCCACCACCAAAATATCGTTCTCGCAAACCTAAAAATGAATTTCTTTCAAATAAATCGCATCACCGTTATGAACCACCCTGCTACAAACTTCCTTCATGAAAGAGTGTATTACAGAGATTTGCGTATTGTCTTAAATGTCCGATAGAATGAGCCGAGTACGGATCATTGTCCGGAGGTAATAATGAATTTACCATTAACCAGTACACGCCGTTAATTATTTCTTGAAAACCGCTAACCGTTTCTAATGAATCATAAATTACCGACAATCAGTTATCTTTCCACGTGGTAAATATCTCCAATTCGCCGGAAGACAGAAAATATAAAACTTTGCCAATAATCTCGCTACGTGAAAACGTTAATCCCAATCCAGTTAATCCTGATCCGAAAAACTTCGTCATACCCGGTTAACGGATTAAAAAGACAACATGATGGTATCGATTACGCTGAAAGAGAAATGCCTCCGAAAGATGGAGCAAAATTCCATGCGAAAATTGCACCTGGATAGTGGGTCCAGGCATCTGTCGATTCGCGGTCAGCAGCCCTCGACGATGTCCATCGGTAGCCACGCAATGCTGGGCCACACAAGCCGTCTGATTGGTCGGACAATCACCGCACGATCTGTCAAAAGATTAGAGAGAAATTTAATACGCCTCTTGATACGCGAAAGGTAGGAATGGCCGACATCGATTCACCCTGCGAGTCGGCCGACTCTTCCGGGTTGCACTTAACGGTTACATAACGGTGTCTGGACTTGGAACATGTCGCTTCTACATGCAGTTACGTGGTTGACGTAATATTGCATCATGACGCAATTCTTAGCAAATCTCTCCATTAACCTGACGATAAATATAAACCAGAGTTGACCTAGTTTCAATTCGGGTAAAAGAATCTTTACGCGAAAAAACCGGTCGTAAACAGATTTTAAGGCGAGATGAAACCCTCCTCGAGTCAGTCGATTCGGATACAACACTTTTTTTTAAGGGTATTGGACCAAACTGCCCGAAACTTTGACACATAACTCGTGATCATCTAAGAATTGTCCTGGCACATTCAAAATTTGGATTTTTTAACAAAAGTTTTTAACTCAGCCCAGACCAGACTGTTCAGTTAACCAGTTATTTTTCTCCCAGTACATGGACGCCAAGGGCTAATATGGCCTAATCGGGGATGTTCGGTGGATTTATTTCCAAAGGACAATACAACTATCATCGAACCTTACTTGCTCAATGATTGGAAAACTTCGAGCGTGAGCTTCACGCGACAGATCATTGGCCAATCCAGATGATGACATGGCCTGTCGCAGGATAGAAATGTTTGCTCTGCAACATAAACGGAGGGAAACTTTTAAAAAAAAGTTTTGTAAAAAAAAGTAATTTGTTTATAGCTGTTATCCACATTTTTAATAAAAAATGAAATTTTCGCGAGTTGTAGGATCTACCTTTGGGTGTCCTTATCCACGTGATAAAATTTGAAATAAATTGGTACACCCTATTCGATTAATCCCTCGGATGCCATTTTCACATCCCCTTAAAAATTATTAATTATAGTTATTTCTGTTTATCTGATCTGTGACTTACTGGGACTATAATGACTAAAATGTAAAAAAGTCGCTGCGGCGACGATCATGAAGACAACGACGGCACATCGCAGTATGTAGGTAACTGGTGAAACTAGACGACGTTCATATTTCGGTGAGTACATTGTCTACGTACTTCCTGTTATCAAATAAATAACAAGAGGTGACCGGCACTCCTTAAATTCTACTGGCCCTAAAAGAACGATCGTGCTTCCGTTGTACTCGTGCCATCTGCAAAAGTCAGTTTTCACCGAGCTTTTGGCTTGCACTTCACTTTTGGAGAAAATAACGCAACGTGTAATTTAACAACCCAAAACGGACCATTATTATCTGACCCTTCATTTGGTATAAAAAAAAACGCTAGAAATTCTTGCAATATTTTCCTTCCGCTATTACATTATGGGAGTAAAACGTGTGATTCTGATTTTAAATACTTCTAAAACGTTTATAACGCATTCGAGAGATAATATTTAAAAGATACTTGTATTAAAATGAAACGAAACGTTTTATATGTCTATAAGAAAAATATGACGAAAACACGTGTTATACGAGTATTGTAAAAACAATATTCTTTTTTACGATTACGAGGGCAAGTTTCACGATTCTACATCGAGACGGAACGCGTCGGACGGTTCACGCCCCCGGCATCTCACATACGAGCCTGTCCTCGCGTCAAGAAAGCATCCGAGATGGCGCACGCGCAGAGATGCGTCAAGTCGACGCGCCTCGACCGCACCTCCGGGGACTCGCGTCGGCACATCCGGCGACGCGGCCGACAGGTAGAAGCGACGATAACGGTGCCGGTGCGCAACTGCAGCTGCCACACGGGACCGCGTCGAAATTCCGTACGAGCCCGACCGCCGCGCGCCTCCGTCGCCGACTGGCGGATTCGGAGGGGCCAGCGGAAAGCGAGAGTCTCCCCGTAGGCGGGGAGGTGGAGGATGAGGGGGCCGACGGCCCAAAGAGGGCCCCTAGGGGAAAATTCACGCCCGCCGACCGATTCCAAACGGCCGGCGAAATAGTGAAAGTCGGCCGCGGCGCCGTCGCATCTTTGGATTTCGTTTCGGAGCCGCGAGAGCGCGCGATGCGTCCGCAGCCTGTCGACCGCAATGGATCTTTGTACGAACACTTTCTTTGCCGACCTTTCTCCTTTTTCTCCTCGGTCATCGATGATTTCGCTTTCGCTCCTTGACGAATGCTCCTTACTTGTATCTCACTTTTAGCGTTAAGAGACATATTTTAGAGCACCGTTAAAAGCGACCCTCGTGTCTCGCTTTTAAACCACTTTTATAGAAAATCCTTAAAAGAAGCCATAAAAGACGAATTGAATTTATTATTCTGATTTTAACGGCAACATTTTTATTTGCAGAATGTAGGATAAAGAAAGTTGCACACAATCCGTCGAAGTAGATCAATGTCAACGTTCAGGCGTGCAGGGATGAATGGCGGAGTAGATAGTGTTTCGTTGACGGTAGAATCGAAGTAACGAACGTAATGAGTTCGATAATACCGAGACTTTATGAAACATGCTATACATTACGTGTCTCTAAGACACCCGTTGGCGTTAAAAAGAAGTCGGTCACTTTAACGTCACTTAAGTCGAAAGCCATGACGGTCAATCGGATGGAGAATCGGAGCCGTTTCAACGGCGGGGAGGAACTTGTATAATATGTCTCGTTGGTATAAGAGCCGAGCAGCTGCTCGAACACTTTCTACGGTCGACCTTTCTCCTTTTTCTCGCCACTGGGACCAATCATTTCGCTTTCGCTGCCAACCTACGACTCTCCGGTTTTCGTCCTATGAGTAACTCGAAAAAAAACGACTATCGCTGCGCCGAGACTCTACGATCTCTAATTAAGGTGAAGTGGAACCCCCCTCAAAACAAACAATTTAAATAAGACACTTTTTTTAAGGGTATTGGATAGAACGGTCCGAAACTTTGACACGTGACTCGTGAGCGTCTAGGAATTGTCCTGACACTTTCAAAATTTGGATTTATAAAGAGAATTTTCTTTAACTTAGCCCAGAGCAGAACCAAAATGGCGTCGAGCTCTCATATTTCGTTCGATATTCTACTATTGAAGGCTCTAATAAAGTAAAATGAGCTTCGTAATTTAAAGGGACATTAAAGATCTATAGAAACGTTAATCCAGCAGGGATGCAAATAATCAGAATTTCTCTAGTGAAAAAAAAAAAATGTCTGGCTTGGTCCGAGCGTAGAAAGTTGTTGGTGTAAGAGGAAGGTTGAGTCGTTGCCGATAAAACGGCATTGAATCACCGTCGCGGCTTAGCCGTCGGCAAAACGTCACCTGCTTTCTAGCTGCACCGCCGAGCCAACGACTTTTTCGCAGTCAACCGATTCGTGAAACGGAAACCTCGTGATCTTCGAGCCAGCATCGACAGGGAAAGTAACCTCATCGTTTCGATCCGTGGGAAAACGGAGAAAGGTCGGCCGAGGGGTTTCCCCTCGCGACTCTTGCGCGAAAAGAATAATCCCTAGTAGCATAGAATAATTTCTAAATATTTCTTTGTAGTCTTTGCTAAATATCTCAAGCCATTCGCCACCTGACTCTACTTAACATTTTAATTAGGGTCTTATGAAAATAAAAAGAGAACGTGGTATGCGTTTTCTCTAATTTGGCAACTATTTTAACCATTTCCGTAAAGAGCCACTGGGGTCTCATTAATTGACTCTGGCTGCGCCACTTTCCCTAAAAATTCAAGTCAACTTTACATTTCACTAATTTATATGTTACTAAAGTTTACAGAATATTGTAACGCTACCTTTAATAAAATTTAGCACTTTAATTAAGGTTAGCGTTTGACGAATCATGGCGATTTCACGGTCAGTTCCATATAGACATAAATTAAAATCGACTTGGAAACGGAAATGCGATATCCATGTTTTCATGACATGCGGGACAACTTTCACCCATCGGATGGATACTTTTCCTATGCAAATTCATTTAATGATTCGTCGTTAATTTCGTGAAACCAAACATAATGCTTTACGATGTGCATAAAGATTTATGGTTATGCCATTTAGTACAATACTCAATATTATTCGACACAGCTGTTGATATTAAAACCAACGTCGGCAACTTAGGTATTTCAAAAAACCTTTTTTACCGATGTAGATCAAGTTTCTCGACGTGTTTCGCTTCACCTTAAGAGAAGGAAACGTACATCTAGTAAAAACAAAATGCGACCCTTAAAAAGAAAGACTCATAGATCATTATGCCAGGATGCCCGGGGAAACTTAAGTGTACGGTAAATCGTGCAATTCAGATATCCGAGGTCGTTAACCTTAAGAAATGTACTATGCCGTGTCGATGCGTTAAAGTACACGCAATGCAAGCCGAGGTGTCTGCATTAATAACCTTTGCCAGTCATTCGAACGATACCGAGTATTTTAAGTAATAACCTGATATGATTTTATGAAGTTATTAACGAATTTTTATCAATCCGTGTTGCAGCATTTATTTTCCGGCCTTTCCGTTTGTTGGCTGAATAATAAACTTGTACTGAAAATATCATATCATTCTTGATATACCCGGTAATTAGTTTCACATTTCCTTAAGACTGAAGTCCGAATACATTGAACGTATTCGAAAGCGGCGTGAAAAGAAAAAACGCCTCACATAATTTCCTCTTGCGCAGTCGACGGTGCAAATATTGAAAGACATCGCCATATAACGAATACCATACATATCGATGATTAAGAGAGGTATTTAAATGAAAATTAAAAAAAAAAATGCTTTTGATAGAAGAGAAAGTTTCGCCAATATTCACTTTAATTTCTAAATAAATACACCGCGATCTAAGTATAGAAGGTCAAGCTGTCGTCGGAAGTGCGTAAAACTTCTATTAAGTAGTCAATGCGCCTCGTACACACCATAATTCACATAATACTTACTTAATGGACATTAAGTTATACCTGCACTAAACTTTAAGCATCCCATAAGAACGAAGAATACAATCGTAAACCGTTCTACGCCACTATCTAATTAATGCAGTCTAAAATCACCCATCTATTGCGTTGACTATTAAACAAACAATCGTAAGCAAATCGCGCACAAACAAAAAAAATCATGCATCAAATTTTGATAGCTTTTAATTGTCATAATCGTACATGAAAAATGGAATGTAGGAAAGACATTTTTCACAGAGCAAAAGCTCGCGAAGTGAATGCAGGGCATCAAATAAATACCAGAAATTTTTGAAGTGGAATTTATGTCGTTCTTGGCAAACCAAGAAATTTGGCTTTGGTTCTGGCTTTATTCCTTCAAACTCCCTTCCATTTTTGCGGCAAAGTTCAGCAGACTTTGAACTTTTGACATACAAAAAACGCTGGACACGCGGAACGCAGTCGTCACATTTTCTCGACGTTGTCGTCATGCATTTCGTAAAAACGGCCTTTTAACGAAGAGTGGTTTAAAAGCGATGCTAAAAGTGAGGTACGAGTAAGGGGCAAAATTTGTAACGTTTGTTACAATTGTCCTCGATCTTCGATTTGCCAATAATAGAAATATACTCTACCGTGTAAAATAATTTACCTGGAACGGGGGTGAGGTAAATGATAGTGGCCACGACGGAGCCGAGACCGACGAAAATGGCGAACCTGAAGAACATTTTCCGGAAGGTCCACGAGGGTCCAATCTCGATCCGAACTGGTCCCTTCCTTCGGCCAACGAGGTCCCGGGTGAAGAGAGGATCCCGAATCGGATAGTCGAGGCACCGCCGAGAGGAAACCCGGGAGGAAGTTGCCGGCGTCGTAGCCGCGGATACACTAGCTCGGCTCAGCCAAGTTCATTGCCAGGGAGAGAGTCGATCCTCGATTAAAAGGAAAAAAGAACGGTCAGTCGCTGCACTCTACCATCCTCCACTGCGGAAGCCCTCTCGCCGACTCCGTATCTGCGAGAAATCAGAAACCGATCTGCAGTATTTTTACTCCGTGCACCTCCTGTTCCGGAGACTAAATGAAATTTTCTCCAAACCGGAAAGAAATCAAGACCGTTACGCCGGAGATACGAAACCCGATATACCTGTCGGGAGGCTGAACCTGGGTAATTCAATGTTAAAGTAAAGTACTCCCCGGTAGCACACAATATTTATCTTACATTTTTTATATACTTAACGAATATCGTACACTTTGTACATATTTAATAGACATTTTAAATATTTTTTGCGAAACGTTTACTTTAGAATATCATTTTTCAATACAATTTTGAAGAGAACAACCTTCCTCGTCGAGCTACCGTGGTCGCAGGTGGGAGAAAAATTCCCCGAGGGCAGGGCAGCCCGAAAACGGGCTCAAAACGTCATGGACCCTTGAAAAAAAAGTTTCAAACTCTGTATTTACCATCGCGAATGCGCGAGCCCCCACCAGAATTGTGTTGCGCCGCCATTGAAGGGTAACAGGTGACAAGTGCATTTGCCGTCCGCATCTGCCACCGGGGGGCAGCACACGACACGATCGCGCGACCGTGCCTGTGAACAGAGTTAGGTAATTCCCCATTTTTCGAGGTTTTTCACGTATATTACATAAACGAGATACTTTAGCGTAGAAAATCGTAGAAAAACAGTAAATTACGTTTCCAATATGAAGAATGCCGTAGATGGACGATATACAGCCTCGGCTAGGTTATAAACGTCTTTTAGCATATATGTAAACACGGAAATATTTTAAGGAACAATGAATTAATTTGGCGCTTGTATTAAAAAATGGACTCGGTAAATCCTGGATTTAGGAGTACGATGGAAACGTAGTCATTGCGGCCTAAGATCCTTGGCATCGAATAGGTGCTATTTTCATGAGAACCCCGCTTTACGATCGAACCAGGGTGTAAACGTTTTGAAGAAGCACTTGCTACGTTCGGTCAGTAGCAGAAGACTCAGCGAACGCGGCTCGCAAAGGTCAATTCGCGTTTCGAACGCGGTCTTTTACAATCTTAGATAAACGTCAAAGGACCTGAGGTATCGCAGGTCCTGAAGGAAACTTAAAGGAGCCCATTGAAGGGAACGGTGCTTATCGAAGGTGCCGTTCGCTAGATCGCGCTTCCGATCGATCACGACGGTTCGCAGAGATGTCGGATGTCGCTCGTAGAGATGACGTCGGGATGGACGAAAGGTGACATCCGAATATGAAATGGTTGTTAACTTCGAAGTAGGGTTATCTGTCATTCTCAAATTTGCGTTTCTCTTTTTAGGGTCACTGATGAAGTGGAGGCTTTGCGCGCCATACTTCTAGACGATGAGCTTAAGATCACAGAGAACGAGAAGTAAGCGCTCCGATGGTTCACTTTACTTTCCCTGATGGATGAAATAAGTTTGGGAAAGCGTTTGGTTCGGTGGTTCTTAACCCTTTCAAAGTCATTGAATAGTTTTAATTATATGAAAAATGTATGAAACGTCAAGTCCAGTAAGGCAGGATTATCTAACTTTTTACTGTCCAAAACGGCAAGCAGCACGGTAGCGCTTGTCTCATTCCGTGTCTAAAAATGCCAAGGAGCGCGATTACACCACAGCCTACAGAGCACTATGATTTTCCTTAGGGCCTGCATGATCACATGCTGAAGTATCTAATGATTTGGTGCATCCAGTTACAGAATCTGTTTGATCTGCCGGAATTTGTTATCTTTACATTGAATGTTTCACTCCATCTTATTTAAATGAACAAGGCCTTAATTTAGACTAAGTTCATCAGTTTTTTATAATACTTTGTTTGCATTCTAAGGGGAGAGCCGGAATGCATAGAAACGTTGGTGTTTCCATCAACGGGGGAAGATTCTCAGTCGCAATATGTCTGCGTCAGACTCGTCGTACATTTACCTCCTGGCTATCCCGATGTGTCTCCTACCGTTGACCTCAAAAATCCAAGAGGTTTACACGAAGACACCGTGCAACAAATTCAATCGGATACTGAAATGAAGTGCAGGGACTTTGTAGGCCAACCTGTTATGTTTGAATTAATCGAGGTACAGGCATTGATAATTTTTTCTTTACCATAGTCTTGTATCATTTTAAAGCTGAAAATTACAGTGACTTTTAAACAAAATGTAAAGTATATTTTGTAAAGTAAAAGTAAATTAACTAAATTTTCTTGTCAATACTTCTGAAATTAAATCCAATGGTAACTAGTACAATTAATATTTATCAATAATTTTGTATGGCTATTGATGATTAATGTGGCTTGATTTATGTCAGCTGGTACGAGAACATTTGACAAGAAGTAATCTACCAACTGGTCAGTGTGCCGTTTGTCTCTACGGATTTCGGGAAGGCGATGAATTTACCAAAACCGATTGCTACCATCATTTCCACTCCCACTGTTTAGCAGCACACGTGGCTGCTGCGGAACGTTATTACAGGGAAGAACAGGAAAAATTACCACCATGGCAGCAAGATTCCACCAATAAATTTCAAGTAAGTATATTGTCTAAAGATAACTTAAGATGAAGTCCTCAAACCAGTTGACTCGAATAAGACACTTTTTTTAAAGTGTATTGGATCGAACTGTCCTAAACTTAGACACATAACTTGGGATCACCTAAGAATTGCCCTGACACTTTCAAAATTTGGATTTTAGAAAAAAAAATTTTTTTGACAACCTAGAGCAGAACCAAAATGGCGTCAAGCTCTCATATTTCGATCGATATACAACTATTGAAGATACCGCACCTTAACCTGATATCACACTTTTATTATTCTACATTACTTTTGCTAGGCTATCTGTCCCGTTTGTCGGGAGTCAATAAATTGTGACGTCGAGAGTCTATGGTCGGCTCCACCTCCAATCGATGTGGAGGCTGCAACCGAATTCAGTGTAACAACGGAGCTGAGGGAACTGCAGCGAAGAATGGCTGCTCTCTTTTTGCGACAACAACAACGCGGTGGGATCATCGATCCCGAAGCAGAGGGTGTGAAAATGTTAGTAAGAACGGATGACGATCCTGGTGCTACTACGGAAGAAGAACTGAGCCCAGCTGGAACGAGCTTGAACAACTTTCCAAATCAATCGGTACAATCTGTGAATCGATTGGTGAGAAAATTATAACTTTTTTATGCCACTTTCACATCCCCTTAATAAGGCTCAGTGATAACGATAAGGAATAATTGTAGCAACAACCGATGCAACGACTGGTCAACTCGAAGCCTCCTCCCCAGAACTCGCAGTCGCAGCAACAGCAGAATCACACGCAGTGTCAGAACAGACAACCCCATCACAACAACCACGGCCAACGTAATCGAGGCCGCGAACGAGCCCATTATCGCCGTCACTTTGGCAGAGTTCGGCAGGCCGAGTCCACTCCCAGATGACAATGGGTTCGCGACAAACTCGGCGCTAGAAACCGATCATCGTGCTCGCCGAGCGTGGGCGACGTCGCGCGCGCCCTCCCTAGCATAATCCTCGATGTATCGTACAATAGCTGTCTAATTTTAAATCGTCTACGTGTGGTACAGTTATAAGTATCGTTTCTCTGGAGCATTGATATATCGCGAGGATGCGGAAGAGGAGCGCGCTACGGAGATGCCGGAAACGCTCGAGCGCGATCTCATACCGATAATTCGGGAAAGAACGGGACGAGGAGTAGGTGCCGGATCGTTCGACACTGATAGGGGAGGAGTCCTCTGTCTTTGCTGTAAAAAAACGGGTCCGAAGTGGGCAAATTAACTGAATAAGCAACCAATCAAAAGGTAGCGAAACTCGGATTCATTGCGCAGGCGTTGATATTGCTAGCAACGAATCGGCGAGAATCGGACGATCGGAGGTCATTCGGTGATGTCCGCTGATCTATATACTTTGAATGCTTTGCAGCTACTTAAGGTGACATGAAAGGGTCATTCTATATCTATATATAATACGTCGTAACATTTATAAAACTTTTCTCCAAATTGAGTGCACCGAATCATTTGGAACTTCACATGATTATCGAGGCCCTAAGAAAGAACGCGATGCTCATAAAATTTTATTTTTTCAAAAATAAAAATATGTGTCCTTGGTTCTAGTCTGGGATAAATAAAATAAAGTTTGTTATTAACTGAAATTCCATGAGTATCGCGTTCTTTCTTAGGCCTCCATACTGATGTTTATAATGATTCGGTGCATCCAGTTTGGAGTAAAGTTTTATAAATATTTGGACGTTTTATGTATATAGAACGATCCTTTCATATCACCTTAACAAATGTGTAATTCTCGGCTGCCTTTTATCAACATTATAAACCCGAATTTGAACATTTATCGGCACATGCACGAGATCGTTCGTGTACTTTACTGGCAGTCGATTACGTTAAGAACCTTCTATCAGTCGAAGAGGAAGTGAAAATGGAAAAAAGAAATTGAAAAGGAAGGAATTATGAAATACTGCGCTACTCGTATGTGATACTTAATCCTACAGAAGAGGATCTTGATATAAGTGAAAGAATTCAGAGGTTTTAATAGAACTCCGGACCATATGTTGACGCTTGATGATCTCGAAATTGGTTAACAAATCAAAAGAGAGTAAAGCAGAGATCGAACGTGTTATTTAAAGACGTGTCATTTCCACTGAGGGTAGTGATGTATAAATCGTGGCCACTAATTTTGCCACGCCCTGTATGTCGCAATCGGATTAAGAGATAGAGAGATGATTACAGCGCCACCATTCGTTAGGTATACTAATTATTAGGCATCAAATGTCTTTATCCTTTCGAGGACTTCTGAATTCTTTCTTGGTAGCCACAGACAGTATCGCCATAAAAATACTGTGCTGCCAGCTGATAGTCAAGTCTGGTTTGGATGCCTCAAACCAAACAATTCAGAGGTTTACATAGAAGCCTGGATCTACGCCGTATCAAACGTCCGTATCCTGGGGTTCTGTGAAGGCTGATGAGTTCTTTGTATAAGCATAAGAGAATTACAAACGATATAAGATTTTCAGTAGTTTTCTGTTCGCTCCGCCGGTACGGAAGTAATTTCGGAACAATATTAGGAGTGTTAGATTTGCATCGCAACTAGTCTCGTTCTATTTCGCATGATACCAGTCGATACCAATACCAATCTTCATACATGTACAATTACAAATCCCCAGTCGGTCATTGATCCAAGTGGCATCGTATCAACGTTTACACCCGTAACCGCATTTTGCACGTACACGCATGACAAATGTAATATCTAAGTTATGTTACTAAGTTTAAAAGATCGTTTTAGGTCTCGAAATCACTCTGAATCTTTTCCTAGCCCTTTCAGGAAAGGGTTAGCCAACCGTGGTTTTGCACTGTGCTTGACTGTGATATTTTTTAAATACGTGGGGAGAAATTTCGTTCGTTCTTGTTAAGCTCTTCTTTTTCATACATGCAAATTTCGGGATTGAAGCATCGATCGGACGTGATACGATCCAACGTGTATCGTGATGTAAATCAATAAACATGACTGCTGTTTCAACGTCAATTCTGTAAAGGTATTTTTTGCATTCCTTGTCCGACACTCTGGTGTCACATATTTTATCGTTGCCTTGTACATTTCTTTTATTTCTAAAACTATTTTGCTAAATGTAAAACTATACGCGCATTAAACATAAGAAGCGCACAAGAAGAATGTATATATAGTAAAAGAAGATCTTTAATTAGAAATAATTTCTTGCTCATTCAAAAGTGCAATCACGGGACCGACAACGTGCATTACGAAGATATCTTAATTTCGTTCTACTCGTACAACGTGAACATTTATATTAAACATTCAAACGGTTAATAACGAAGTAGATTAACGACGCGAGGAAAGTACAGATTGTATTCCATAACACGCCATATAATAACTTATCAAGAGATTTTTCCTTATAAAGGTAATATACTACAATAATGTCTACGTATGGAAATGTATGCAATACATGTGACCGCTAAAGACAAATAGCTGCATTGAATATATTACTCTTAAAGCTCCTTTTTTTAGGGATACATACAAAATATACAGGAATTAATTAGATGTTAGTTGTAGAACTACGATTGTATAATATCACATTTGGAAGTCACTAATGTTCTTACGAATACTGTCGCCCAGTTACACCCTTTGTAATACAAAACATGTAGCATTGCAAAACTAAAGTTCACAGCTGCCAATTAGAACGATAGGACATTAATCAACCGAAAATTGACATAGTTTTAAATAATTAACACTTTTACATGTAGCATGACAGGAAAGCTGTAGCAAAGAAATTACAATTGAAAATTATGCAACATTTTAACTTAATAAATCTGTTCCACATAATTTAATTTATATTCATCTATGTGTCTGTAATCAATAGTAATACTTTTTCTAAAAACGAACGATATTAAGAAATTATTGGTAGCCATTATAATCTGGAAAGAAGAAAACTGATCCCAAATATAATTCTTCAGCGACTATAAAATTGAAATCAGTTCTTGAAGTATTACTTTCATGGCAATGACAAATTCAACGATGTCTTATAAAGTTTACAAACGTTTGTAAATCTTGAAAATCATATTTTTCATGGAAAAAAAAATAGACCAAGATCATACTAGTGTCGAGAGTATATGACCAATTTTGTAGATTTCTTTAACACTAGAGCGACCGGAAGATTTTTTTTTTGTAGAGGATGAGCCATTTGAAACAAGTCATTTCGACTCGCTTGGTAGTTCTAGGGTTAAAAACGTAAATTATTTTAATACTATTTAATATTTCCTTAGCCAAAATGTTATCATTCTGAATACGATAGTGTTTTTTATAAGAAAAATAACGGCTTCATTTGATTTGTCACTATATACATCATAGATTATTTACATCTTTGTATCTGCTATGTTATGCACTCTGCATTTTCCACTGATGACATCGAGTCAACATGTCTGTTCGTAGAAAATAATTGTGCAGTTTGTGCACGGTGTTTACCTATAAAATTCTCAAATTTAGTTTGCAACTCGTTAAGACTCGATTCCATCGGTGCTAAGAAATCCTTGCTTTCAGCTAATACTCGATTGACTTTATCGAGTAATGTTGGCTCAAGCAAATGTGGTGATAAGTCAAAAGTCATGGTTCCCACTGTACTGTCACCATATCCTTCATCGATACTCTCATCTGGAGTTTTCGTAATTAACATAGATTGTAGCTGATCTTGTAATTCCTGAAGATTCATAAATTTCATACATTTTCATTCACGCTTTTCATTTTTATTTAAAGTTAGCTTATACTTCATTCTATGCATATTACCAAATAACAAGACATTGTAAACAGAAGAACATAACAAAAGTTCATAACGAGTGACTGTTATGCTAGGTTTGTCATTTGACAATTATTAAAATGAAAACCCATTTTTTTTTAATATTTAAAACATGATTAAAATAAATAATATTTTAACCGATTGGATAAATACAAGATTTTGACTGAATCGATCATTCATTTTTCAATTTAATTTTATAAACTATTCAAAATAATACTCAGTAAGTATATTGCATGTATTATATAACTCGTTTGTATCGTGCACAGTTTAAAAATTAGGCATGTAAAAAGTGTAACGTACTCTATTTCGTTGAAGAGCTTGATTAAGGCATTCTCTCATCGAAGCATCTGTCTTTATTTTCTGTAAAAAAACACGATTTAATACTAGTTTAGTTAATAATAGTTTACAAGTGCAAGCTGCCATACCATGTTGTTTAGATGCCCATTGACTCGTATATTTCTTAATTGATTTTCTAATTTCCTGTTCTTACATTTCGCTTCCCTTAATTTCTTGAAAAGCGATGCATTTGCTGCGAAAGACAAAGTCTTTAATCGTTTATTTTCGTTCTTGAGTTCCTCCATAGAATTTAACTTGTCTTCAACTTCAGCATTTCTTTTCTTCAAAGTTTTGTATTGCGTGATCATCTTAGATAAACGCGATCTAAGTAAAACAATGGCTTCTTCTACTTGATTTCGTTCCTGCTTTGCCGACAGTAGAGTAATTTGTAATTTCTGTTTTTCATCCCTTAAATGTCGCACTTCGACTCTCGTTTGCTTGAGAGTTTCCATAAGTTCATTCTTTTCAGATTCGCACTTTTGTGAAGTACTCTCCATCGATGATATCAATGCCCAATTATTACTTAATGCATTCTCAATGGATGACTTTGTTGCCTCGCTGCACAAAAGACGTTGTTCTATCAATTGGAATTCTTCTTTAGTTTCTCTCAGCTCTGTTTCCGTAGCTCTTAATTTCTCAGATAAGTTAATCGACAAAGCCTCGAAATTGGAATCTTGAAAATTGGAATGCAAATTATTGTCTTTGTTTCTATCCAAAGTCAGTGCCTCAATCTCCGTCCTTAAAATTCTATTTTCCCTCTTAAATTTCTCCACGGATTCTGCATATTCTGCATTCCACTGATTACACTTTGCCGTTAATTCTGTCAAAGCACGCTGTTTCCGTCTCGCAATTTCACGATGTGTGTCAATTTCTAATTGTAAAGTTCTTTTACCTGCCTGCATATTATGTAACTGATGTTTGTACCACTTAACCGAACCTTCGGCGACAGTGAAGCGAGCGATAGCATCTTTGATAGAATTTTGCAGCTGTTGCCGTTCTAAGAGTGCATTGTGTGCTTCTAAATACATTTCCGTGATCTTGTCCTTTAAGCCACGGTTAGCTGCAGTTTTGGCATCCAATTCTAAACGAATGTGTTCTAATGCAACACGAAGTCGTTCATTCTCTAATTCTAGAGAGGAGATCCTTTTTGAAGATACTATGCTGGATATATCAGGTGTCGAAGCATGCTGTAGATGAAACTCATCAGTGATCAACTGTAAAGAGTCTGACGAAGTAACGGAATCCAATTCACACCTGGAAGAATCTGACAAACTATCCATTGCTTTAATTTAATTAAATCGGGTAAATTTTACCAGTAACTGTGCAATGTCACATCCATTCTCGAGTGTAACATTTATTTAATACTGGATTCTTTACACCACAAATCTATCATGGGACTTAAGTTTCGAGATAGACATCTAAAGATGTGATTAACATCCAGCCATCCTCCATTTCTTCGTTTTAGGAACGGAATCACTGTAGCCTTTTATCCGAGGATTGTGTTCTCATTTTCTCACCATGTTTTAAATTATTTACATATTTTCATAAACCGGGGTAAGACATCTCCATGATTTCGAAATCTTCTCCTAGCACTTTTTGACAGGGCAGGGCAGACAGAAAACAAGCCATGGAGACTAGAGACCAGGAAGACGAACTGCATAGTCCCTTATCAGGGCGTTTATTACGTATTTTTTACGAGAGCGCTCACTTTTCGCACTTTCATCTCACGTGGGTTTATTAGTAAAATTACGTATTCGCTATATGAATGGTCTTGCATTTTCACCACGTTCCGTAATACCGTGAGTTACTCATTTTTCACATTTTCGCTCAATTTGCTTTACGTAATAGACTCCCAGAGATGAGTTGGGAGATTTCTCATGAAATGGGATGGGTGCTTGCGTTCTGTGCTGCCCTCGGTGCAGAATGCAGGCGGATCATGCACTTGCCACCTGATACCTCCCAATGGCGGCCCTACGCGGGGATCCCCTCATTTCTACTCCCAACTCATCCCTGGTTCTAGCGATTTCAAAAGTTAGAGATAACCCACTGTTAAAATGTAGTGGAACGTGCAGCTCGTTATAACCAAGGATTAGCTTTTTGACCGACGTTAGTGGAACCGAGTATTAAAGTTCCTTAGAGAAAACACTAATCCTAACTTCCGTCCGATACTCGAATCTTATCCATTTACTCCCCTTAGTTTTTCATTTACTATCTAGTTAATTATTACATATCAAAATTTATGTTCATTACAAAGTTTCACTGAATATAAACGTATCTATTTCTACTTCAGCGAGACATTCGGCTTCGTCCTCTCGTCACGCACAATGACTTTACCCAGTCTTACAATTCTCGCAATTCAAGACCTCGTAAACGCACTTAACATTCCTAAACGCTTCCTATCTTTTGCACGGAGAAAAATATCTGGTTAAGGATCAAATTTTTGTCGATTCAACCATAAAATATGGTTATTACGTGGACATTCAAATATTTGGTTGACATGGAAAAATGTTTTGGCTGATTACATAAAACATTACGGTAGATTACGCCATTAAAATACTTTTGTTCATTTAACCAAAATATTAGGCCTGACTAAAATATTTTCAAAAATTAACAAAATGATTTAACGGAAACGCGTTAATTGTTCGAAGCAAGGAATGTCTGAAGTTATTACAATTTTCTCCCCAAAATTAAGAAACGAATTTCAAACGTGATCGCTATTGGTTGAAACTTTGGTATACGAATACAAACGCAGTAGTAATTGTTTAGTTATGATGTTTAGTAACTTTGGAAGGTGTTTAAGTCGCGCTATTTCTCATAATTTGGTTAATTCTATTTGCAGCAGAATTTTTATTAAGCTGTTTAATATGAAGTTGCGGATTCTCCTGTCGTCTTTAACGGCAAAATCTGTACCTTCATAGGCCCTTACTCATACCTTAACTCTTATGGGCGCTTTTAAGTGCCTTTTAGTTAAGAGACGCTATACCCATTCCTACTTTTAAGTCCATTGTTAGTTAAAAAAACCGCTCTTACGAAATGTAACGTAATGTCGGAAAAATGTGACGACTTGTCAAAATGAAATGTACCGAATCATTTGAAACTTCATCACGAGATTATGGAGGTCCTAAGGAATAAAGTGATCGTCGTGAACTCTCATTTTTAGAAAAATGAAATTTCACGAGCATCGCGTTCTTCCTTAGGGCCTCCATAATCACGTGTTAAAGTTTCAGATAATTCGGTGCACCTAGTTTGGAGAAAAGTTTCATAAACATTTGCACTTTTTTATATATGTAGAATGACCCTTTCATGTCACCTTAATCCTGTGTGTAATAGATATTCTTCTAAAATTGAGCTCGCACTGGCACGAAACGTTTTCGCTCTCGCCATCCCTCCCTTACGTGCTAAATTCTTATCTACGTCCTAATAATGTATCGACTGCTGCGTGCTGACTAGCATCTTTTGCGTACTTCGTTGCCGTTGTTGACGGCACATCGAGACTTGGTTAGCGCCCTTCGGACTCGTAATTGCCTCTTTGGCTCTTCGGCCCGACTCCCGAGTAATCGGATTTTCCCTCACGCCAGCAGAGGTTCCTCGGCAACGCACCGATCCTACCCTAAACATCCCCGAAGGATTTCTAGTGATCGATGTATCTTTTCTGCACATCTACACATATCTGATCGAGACTAATCTTCACCTGCACTTTTAAAAAATATCCTCCCAAGCTTTCCAACTCCGTTCAAACTTAGCTTGAAACCTAGACATTCTTGTTATCGATCAGTAATCGTAGGCGGTAACTGTTGGTTTTTAGAAAACGAAAAGTCTGTCCAACAAAGGAGGGAGACTAGCATTCGACAAACGTGGCCAAGGAATAGAGAACATCCCCGAAGAGTACAGTGTTTCATAAAGTGTACACCGATGATTCTCGTCGGATATTAGAGTTTGAAAAGACGTGGTGCTATTTTTTCATCGATGTCTGACATCTTTGACAATGTACTTTCTAGGTCAATATTTGGGAACCGACGTTATAATTTCTAACGAAGTCCCAGTGACTATTACCAAAGAATTCACCAGTCCCCATAGAAGCCAAGAAGGATACGGACGTTTGATCCTCGATAATTGTTAAAGTCACCGGATGGCGGCGCTGCAATCATCTCTCAATCGCTCGCATGGCCTGTTGTATCAGTAGCTTCAGCTAATGTCGCTAGGTTCAGCCAACATCGGATCTAGGCTTCTATGGAAACCCTGAATTTTTTGGTATTACCAGAATTTACATCGATATTTAGATCGTATTATTGGCTACCGAACCGTACGACGATGAAAAGAATCGATGCGAAGAAGGGTTGTTGACTAGTATTCGGCTAGCGTAGCTGACAAGTCAGTCAGTCCATACCGCGCCGTGCGGTATTCCATATGGCCTCAAACGATGGATCAAATCCTCGAACACGCATATATCACGTTTAACGACACGCACAAACGCGTTGCCTTAGTCCTCGCTACAATCCAACTCTTCTTTGGCATCGTAGATGTTCCTCCCGTTCCTCTGGCTCAACTTTCAGGGAACCGATATTTCTGCCTTGCACCATCCTCGTTACCAAATCATCGATCCTTACTGGGCGAGGGTTTTACTTCTTTGAGAACATCGACGGCTAGTAATCAGCCAATATTGCCGACGATTAGACCGGCAATGGTGGTGTTTCCATGCCATGGGTGATTCTGTACGACCTCATGTCGTAGAACAAGTACTCCAAACCTCACATCATATTCTGGAGTCTGCCCCGTACTCGTTACCGAACCATTGATCTTTACTGGACAAGTGTATTTCCTTTTCCGTAGATATCAACAGCTAGTAATCGGTCAACGTTGCGGCCGACTGAACCGGTGATGGTAACTTCTCCACGCCATGTGTAATTCCGTACGGCCTCAAGTGGTAAATCAGGTACTCCAAAACGTACATCATGTTCGGCGACACGTAGTGGAAGGATATCGCGCTGTCCGAGCAACAGTCCAGACCTTCCTTGGTGTCGTAGTAGATGTACTTCCAGTACCAGAAGTCCTTCTCCACGTGGTTCGGGATGAGGTGGTGTTCTGGCACGAAAGGGAAGAATCGGCCGCGGCCGTGAGCGTCGCGAGTGTCCATTGCGCGCACGTTCACCCTCTCCAGGCATTTGCCCATCTCCACGTCTTCGGCACCCCCGTTGTCGGCCCTGCACTTCGACTTGTCCGTCAAGCCTTCTTGTACGAACTTGCGAAGACCCATCTTGCTCAGGACGTACCCTGCTCCGCCACTCATATAGCCCTGCTTCACGAAGGGCTTGAAGCGACATCCAAAGTACAACGGCGAATCCGGACTGTACGATGAAAGCATGTAGCGTAAATTCTCTACGATCACGTAGCTGGAATGACAAAATTTAACGGTTGTCATATTTAAAAGGATTTCGGTGTCTTACCAATGTAATGAACCATTTTAACCCTTTGAACTCTAAGCCCTTTTGGCGTATGGGCGAGTATTGTTAAGTTTGAAAAAATTTGGTACGCCCAGTTTGTAGAAAAGTTTTATGAACGACTGAGCTTCCAGATGCCACTTACACATCACCTTAAGGTGATATGAAAGAGAAACGTGACGCGCCAGCTTATGTTATCACTTGAGTATTCAAAATGGCATTATCACCAAAACGGATATAGATGAATTTTATTTTATTGACGTCGATTAAATTTCTCAGCGCCTTTCAGATCACCTTAAGATATCCTTTTGCATGATTTTCTGTCTTTGGCAATTCAAGACCGCAGCGTGAAATTCGTTGAATTAATCATAATGATGAAAAGTAAGGAACGAATATTTACGTATCGTCATCGGCTTTCATGAACCAGTCCGCTTGGTCCTTGTAGTTCTCGTATGCGTATTTAAACGCTTCCTTCGTCTTCGCCCAAAGATTGTCACGACCTTCTTTAACCGGTAGGACTACCGTTGGCAAACTTGCGTCTATAAAATTGAATATTTATATACTATTATAAGTTTCAAGCAATATAATTATAACTTTTAAGAAACAAACCTAAGGAATAGGTAAAAGTTAAACCTCTAAACGGAAATTGAGTCATTTTGACACTAAATCCGATACCTTCAGCCGAGCTCATGAAGAGAAGAATATTGCAGCGCTTGCCCCATGTAGCTTTGACATGACGAGCCTTGGATTGATGATTCTTCGGACCCGTCATCACCCAGCACAAAACTCGCACCTTCTTTGCCAGATCTCGAGCCACTTTATCCTCTCCACGATGGAAATCCTCATCTTCTCCATGGAATTTGACTTCCATATCAGGACCTGCCTAGTGATCGAGTGGTACCAGGCAAATGGTTCCAAACATATACTTGGATATTATATCAGAGCATTTCAATTTTTATTATATCAAAGAATCCAGAATATGGTAAAACTGGGGTTTAAGGGATCCACCTGCGATGACCTTAACCTTGAACGATGGTTAAAACCTTATAGAAGTAACGCAGGAAGGTGACCTCGACAGCACATGTCAACGTCAAGGTTATGTTGGGTCCCCTAAACCCCAATTTTATCCAAAATGTTTATTTTTTAGAAGAGCTCCTGCATGGAATGACTTACCATGGGTTCAAGTTCCGAATAGTGATGAGGGTCTCTACCGAGAACTGAACTTCCTGGCAGCCAGTTGAACATGTGAGGTACATCTTTCGTAGCAGCCAACAACAGACATGCCGACATAAATCCAAATACCATACCAGCCGCAAGAGTCAGAACAAACCGGCGACCACCTCGGCCAGCTGTAATGTTTTAATTTAATAATTAATTTAGATAATACACAGGAGTACATGCAGTATCAAACATACTATAGCAACCACTCATTTACACGTCAAACTGAAATTAAATGACTTTGAAATCTTACTGTCAAAACCTGGAATTCTTTGTTGAACCATGCTCTTCCGTGCTCTTCGCCGTAGCATAAACTCTTCTTGTCTGCGTTTCACTGCATTTCCTGAGCACCGCCCCCACTAAAAGATTTCAAATCTCCCCACGTGGTCATATCTGATAACGTAGAATACGTTTCAAAAGTATTGCTCACTCATGATAGATGTTAACAGGAATCATCTTCGCAATTATACTCCCTGCAAAAAGTAAATCACTCTTTACAGCAATCTCAAATTTTCCAAATGAAATCTTACACTTAACAATTGCATTTATGTAAAAAACAACAACAACAATTACGTGCAGGAAAATAATTTAGTCGCATATATTAAGGGTAGTTTGAAAATTGTTATTAATTTGTAGAAAATATTGACAAAACAGAAAAACATTCTTGCCATTTTGGTACATGAGAGTGCGTTACTCTTGAAGGCTGGAGTTTAGATATGCCAGTATTGTCTTACACACTATAAATACACGTGATAACAGGAACTGAATACAGACAAATGTGATAAGGTAATCTCTACCTTGGTACGTGTACCACAGAAGATAGGTAACTCTTTTGACATTCTGTCCCCATTAGGAAACCAAGAGAACAAGCATTCACTAATGCAATTCACCTTTGCATTGTCATTTAATACCTGGTGTTAATGTGCATTTCAAGGTAGTAAGGACGTCTTAAAATAAGCCTAAGCTACGGCAATGCTTTGAGAAAGTTAGAAAACCAAGGTTTTTTTTCAATGATCGACAAGGCCTTAGTTTATTGCTTAAGACAGAGTAGAGTATATATCTACAGAACGATATATGCAATTAATACATGTATGCATTATAAAATGCACAAATCCTTCCAGAATTACAGTTATGCATTTATTGTATATCGAAACTGCAAATATTTATCCTGTCAGCACATATTTGTGAATTACTTAACAAAATTGTTTTATAAAATATTGATGACTATGCAGTTTACAGGGCTTTTCATACTTCATTACCTGCAGTGGATTTGACATATATGAGTATAAACTAAGAAAAATAATGAACTTAAACGTCTGATACTACTATGCAATGGGCAGAAAGTTTAATAATGTTAGTAATAAATTTCACATTGTACGATAAAGATTTATAACTTTTTACTTAAAATATAAAATGTAGAATACAAATAATATTATGAACTATAAAATTCTTAGAAGGAAAGAATTATTTTTATTAATAGTCGCAGTGATTTTCTAACTTTTATCTTTTTAATAAATACACAAAAGGAGATTAGATGTTTCGACTGAGGGTGAATCATGGAACATAAATTAAAGCTAGGTAAACAAAGAAAAACTAGGAGTAGCGCATAATAAACTCTTACATCAAAGGTCACACTTTGAGAAAATTATTCACACAATTAGTGACATTTAAATGAAAAGTAATGTAATTTCCTACAACAGTTTAAAAATTAAACAAATAATAAAACTAACGGTATACTTATAATACCACAAGAAGGTAATGCCGTACAGGTTTTTAATTGCGATAGTTGTGGCATTCTTTCCTGACTGTTCAAAGAAACGTACTTGAATGCTTAAAAAAAATTTTTTAATGCAAAAAACTGACCATAATCACCGGCTGGTCTGAACAAAAAGGATTTTAAAAGCGTTTGAATAACAGAAAAGGGCATACCTGGTTTCTACGACGAGGGTTAAATACGACAAGAGGAAAAATTTCTAAAATAACGTAGATGCTTATATGTACAATGCATACATACAGTTTATTACTCGCCTACGGTTACGGAATCCAACCCATTATGAATGCAATGAATGTAGGATCAAAAGTCCTTGTCAAGTCAGGTAAGGTTAGATCACAAGTTTAAGGCCGATATTTCATCAGCGCTACAACAGCAAGCGGCGGATCGACGAAGCGCAAAAAAGACGGTTTTATTGGTTACAGAGAATATATGGCGGAAGTTCGCCTCCTCCGCTGTTTCCCTGCAGCCAATCAGAGGCTATGTTTCCATCATACACGAAATTGGGGATTTATCGGGTCCGACCCAGTATTTGATTTATCAGAGATTTATTGGGTATGGTTTCAATAAATCTCAAATTTGGAGTACGATGGAGACGTAGTCATTAAGCAGTATTTATCAAATACGGTATTAAATAATTATCAACGATGGAAACAAGGTCCTGTTTCCACCACTCGTTATTTAGAGTTTAACTGGTTTACAGCAGGTTTAAATCTGGAGTAAAGCAGTTAAACTTCTGTTAACTCGGGTCGTGGAACCGGGCCTATGTGGGACTCCGGCTTAAGAAATAGCTGCCCAGTTTACTACAATGGCGTCTTCCGTTCCAAGTTTGTTTCGGATCATGGATGTTTATCTTTAAAAAGTAACATGTAATTTATTTATCTTCGTTTTTCAAGTAACGGTATTATTCCTTGATGACCATGTTTAACATGTTGCAATGGTGTAGATACGTCTGATTAGGGAGGTACACCTTGGCCATCTGTTTGCATATTTTATTTTTCTAAGGTACGGACCCCTCTATCCCAATCAATAACAAAACTCTGCATTCTCAATGGAGGGTGATCGTGTATTTCTTCTGAGAATACTGACTTTTTCTTTAAATACAGGGATTCTTTCATCTTGATGAAAATGTCGAAGCGTCCAGCAGATACCGCGGACTCGGGGTCCCAGCCCCCGATAAAAAAGGTTCAGTTCGAACCGATCCTGATCGGACCCATTTCCACATTGGAGGAGATGGATATGAAGGTCTTGCAATTTCAGAACAAAAAATTGGCTCAGGTATAATAATTGTTTTACATCATTATCGTTATGTTTATTTTCTATTCTTATGAATCGTAATAATGTATGGAACCTTTATGGTACGATTATACATCAGTTTAAGTTGACGAACAATACAATTTAGTAATAGAATTGTACATAAAATAATATTTATGAAAAGTAATTTTTTTATAATAATGAATGTTAAAGGGCCTTCTTAGTGTTGGTAGCCATAAGGTAAGGTGATTTTAAGGAATTAAAAGAAACTATATCTTATTAGCTTGAAATTTTCTAGGTATAATTAATTACATTTTGGAACTATGTAGTTCATTTTACAAGTAAAAATATTCAATTTCTCCACAATTATAAAATTAGCTGTGCAGAAGTCTGAAATAGATACAATAAACATATTCTTAGTATACATGAGTACTGCTGTCATTGGAACTAAAATTATCTATAAATATGGGAAAAAACTAAAATAGTGGAATTTTAGACAAAAATTTAGTGCAAAAACTGTTTATTTTTTGAGCTGCAAAGGAATTCTGCATGAATTGAAAAATTTTTGGTTTCAACAAGAGTTAGACATCCGCTATATATAACTACAAAATGTCAAGTGGATTCGATTCTCACTTTATGAATTATTACTGTTTGAAAAATGCTATTACAAATAAAATGTGTTTAAACTTTTACATATACCTTTTTGTACACAAAATCATCTTGGTATTATTGCAGAGGTTAGAACAAAGACATAGAATGGAAGCAGAATTACGTCAACGCATTGAACAACTAGAGAAGCGACAAACTCAAGATGATGCAGTCCTTAACGTCGTTAATCGATATTGGAATCAATTAAATGAAGATATACGTGTGCTGCTTCAGAGGTTCGATGCAGAGACAGCAGATGAATCGGAAAATAAAAGTATGGTAATTTTGATGTTTCATGTCAACAGACGTGGAAGGACTGCATGTAAATGAAAAGTATTATATGTGAATTTCTTTTTAACTTATAATAGATGAAAGCGAAGCAACAACGTCGTTTCTTATGCAATTGTCATCCTGGGACAAGGAAGAACTGGATGATAAATTGGCAAATCGTGTGCAGGTTTCAAAACGAGCTGTTTCTAAAGTTGTGCAAGCATTTGATCGGCTTTCTCAAAGAAATGAAAAAATCACACTTGCTCTCAAAGGTGAATTCAATGGAGGTAAATATTTTTGTTAAGTACTTGCATGCATCCATATGTGTACATTGTTTTATTACCATTGCGACGAAATTAAACGTAAAAGACTAAAGAATGGTTTAAAAATTATACATTTAACTTTACATTTATTTGTTTTATGCCAAGTCAACTAAATAAAACAATGTGTTCAGTATAGTAATTAACAATCATTTTCAGATGATGCACCTAATATTGACGAAGTCGTACGTAAAGCCAACACGGAAATACAGACGGAAAATAGGAATCTCCAGGCAATAAATATTCAGCTTCACGAAAAGTATCACACTATATCTCTTAAGGTGAGATATTGAAACTCTTTGTGGTAGAATTGTTGTGAAGTAATAAAAAGTAATCGATGCTTTGTAACGATAAAGTCATCCATCGTTCTGTGAATCAGATGTCGGAGTTACAAGATACCATCACCGGTAAAGATACACTTGCCGCGGAACTTCGAAATCAAGTGGATGACCTACAATACGAGTTGAATAAAGTTCGAGCAAGGAACGATAAATTGGAACATCATCTTGGTGAAGCTATCGAGAAGTTAAAGGCATTTCAGCAGATTCATGGTTCCGATGAAAAGGGTAGCAACAAACCAAGCACTCTTGTAGCATCGAGTGTGTCACAAACAAAAGTAAAGCGTTACATGAATTCATATTTGTGTTCGTGATTAGAAAAAAATGTTATTATTTACAAATTTCCGATTAAAGTTATATTAGACTAGTATCTTTTGTGAGTACTACAGGACATAATTATATTTTCCTGAATGCTGTTCCAGTTAGAGGATTTACAAAGAGAGTTGGAGGAAACTCGAGAATTAGCAAACAATAGATTGCAAGAGCTAGATAAATTACACCAGCAACATCGCGATGCCCTTAAAGAAGTGGAAAAGTTGAAAATGGATGTAAGTAAATTAATTAGCTGCAAGTATTCAAGTCATGGACCGCATGAAAGACGTTCGGAAAATTCGTCGAAGAGAACAATTCTTTATGGCTCAGAATTATCTATTTTCTCACAATTTTTGAATTAAATATTTCTGATGGAGTAATGCTGCTCTGTTTTTTCGAGATCTTTGTATGATTTTCTAGAGATATAACATTTTCTCACTGTTGAGATAACTAATAGCTTAAAGTTAATTAATCATAATATTTATCTTTGTGGTACTTTTTTCTTCAAATTCGAGAGGTTCAATCGAATATGTTTGCGTTACAGATTCGTCAGCTGCCAGAATCTGTGATCGTTGAGACGACGGAATACAAATGTTTACAATCTCAATTTTCTGTACTTTACAACGAGTCCATGCAATTGAAAACGCAGCTTGACGATGCACGCCAGCAGTTGCAGTCAAGTAAAAATGCACATTTACGTCACATTGAAATGATGGAGGTACGTGTTACAGTGTTTTAATCGCATTATTAAGATCGCGAAAACTCAAGTTCGTATGGTGCGATAAGCAATCGTAACACATGGGAAGTCCATTTTGACCTGTCTAAATTAGTCTTCCTTTAGTCTGTATTTTAATAATGGAGTGACTAATCGTATTTTCCATCTAGAGCGAAGAATTGATGGCGCAAAAGAAACTGCGCGGTGAGTGCATTCAATTAGAAGATGTCCTCGCGCAATTACGTAAAGAGTACGAGATGCTGCGAATAGAGTTTGAACAAAATCTGGCAGCGAACGAACAAACCGGCCCGATCAACCGAGAGATGAGACATTTGATTACATCGTTGCAAAATCATAATCAGCAATTGAAAGGCGAGGTGCATCGATACAAAAGGAAATACAAGGAAGCGTCTACTGAGATACCTAAAGTACGTATGATTCTCTTTTAATTGATTTAAGAGGATAAAGTCTTTTACAGTCTACGTTTAAGGAAGCTATTTTTTTAAATGTTACATCCATCATGTTGCATATGTTATTTTTTTTCTTCAGTTGAAAAAGGAAATAGAAGAATTAACGACGAAACTCGGCCAACAAACAGCTCAAGAAAATAAAGAAGGTAGTAATTCCGATGGCAGTGGCAAAGAAGAGGACACATCTAATTCTCTCCCAGGATCCACTCAGGTACATATTAATTATTCAAAAGGTTAACATTTATTCAGGCTTCGGTAGGCAATTGGCGGTAAAAGTTAAAATGCTTTAACAACGTGAATTTGTTAAGGTCAAAGAGGAAAGTGGCATCGCGATAAAAAGGGAAGTCGGTGCCGACGAAGAAGTTGAAACCATTGAAGTAGGAGAGGGTGATGGGAATAAAGGAACTCCGGATTCTTTAACTCTAACGTCGCCTACACTCAAAAAGGAGAAGGATATTAAAAGAGAGAAGGACGTAAAGAAGGAGACCGTCAAAGCAGAACATCGAGATCCTACCCACCGATCCAAAGACTCGAAAGTTACCGAATCGGAAATTGTTCGAGACTTGAAAGCTCAACTCAAGTACGTCCGTGTCTTGCGACTCGTATAAGTATTATGAACAAATTTTTTAAAAAGTGAGAATTTCACGTGTATATCGAGGATTCTACATTTCTCAGTACCTTTTCTATTTTTCCGCCAGTCTGATATCGGATTTGCTCCTCGTTCGCGATCAAATAACATTAAATGACAAATACTTCAACAGGAAAGCTGTAAACGAGATGAAAGAAATGAAGCTACTGTTAGATATGTACAAAGGTGTCGGAAAAGAACAGCGTGACAAGGTACAGTTAATGGCGGCGGAGCGTAAAACGAGAGCGGAACTTGAAGAACTGCGACAGCAAATAAAAAAGATACAGGTATTATGCGGTATTCGTACTTGCTTTTTCTTTAACCCTTTGCACTCCCAATTATTGACATGACGATTGCTGATGTCGAGTCACCCTCGAGGCATGCAAAGGGTTAATCTATGTTATCACATCAACTACATCATGACATGATTTACATGCCTTAAGTTCTTCGTGTCTGCAGGAAAGCAAACGAGAGGAGCGAAAGAAATTGGCCGATGAGGACGCGCAAATAAAAATAAAGAAATTAGAAGAACAAGCGTATACTCTCCAGAGACAAGTCGCCTCACAAAAACAGGTAGATTGCGTGCTCCTTGAGTACTAGTCGCATGATAAGGTAATGTGCATTGCACTAATCGTTTCCTTAATAACAAAGCAGTGAAATTTCTTACACAATCTTGGAGTTCACAATTGTAAACCTGGAACCATTATGATCGATTGATTGATTTAATCCTATTGACCAGTTAAGGATTAGTTTTTTTTGCCGTCTTGCTTCACTAAAATCGTCACTGCTTGGCTCTCTTTTATTTTAGATTAATGTTTCATACACCTCGATTATCCTAGAGAGATGCTCTGTGGAATAGTACATCTACGTCTTTCACTTCACCTTAATAGCCCTCAGCTGATTTTCTTTTCTTCATCTTGACTTCGAGTTGTTTTTTGATGTGATATAACAACTCGTGGTCAGGTCTAGGGTAGGATTAAAATTCAATGGATAGCGTAGGCACGAACGGTAATGTAACGCTGAATAGAACTGCGTCTGGCTGCAGGAGGAGGAGGCCCTTCTGAATGAAATGGAGGTGACCGGCCAAGCATTCGAGGACATGCAGGAACAGAATTCTCGTTTGATACAACAGTTGCGGGAAAAGGACGACGCCAATTTCAAGCTGATGACCGAGAGAATCAAGAGCAATCAGTTGCATAAACTAGCCAGAGAGGAAAAGGACGTTTTGAAGGAACAGGTGTCGACGCTCACTACTCAGGTCGAAGCTGCGAATGTCGTGGTTCGAAAGTTGGAGGAGAAGGAACGTTTGCTTCAGAACTCGTTGGCTACGGTGGAGAAGGAGCTGGCCCTTAGGCAACAAGCAATGGAGATGCACAAACGCAAAGCTATCGAGAGCGCACAGTCTGCGGCAGACCTTAAGCTTCATCTTGGTAAGGAATTCCCATCGTAAAGGCATTCGATTGCTCACTCAAATTACTACTACTTACGGTACCGTTACATAGAATCACTAATGAAAATCCGAAAATCGGCCATGCAGGGAAAATTGTGCATTTAACATCTATTTTCTGATGCAGTGAATTCATTTTTCAGAAAAGTACCACTCCCAGATGAAGGAGGCGCAGCAAGTCGTAGCAGAGAAGACGAGTTCCCTCGAAGCCGAAGCTTATAAAACGAAAAGATTACAGGTATGAGAGTTTGGTACATCTTTTTTACAGTAAAAGTATTATAATAAGGTTGTAATAACGGTTAGGTAATCAATGATTTAACCTACGTTGGAGGAACCGGGCATTAATCCAGTTGATTTTGTTACAGGAAGAGATAGCGCAGCTGCGGCGGAAGGTGGAGAGAATGAAGAAGATCGAGCTAGCGGAGACTCTGGACGAAGTAATGGCCGAAGAGTTGCGGGAGTACAAAGAGACCTTGACTTGTCCCTCGTGCAAGGTCAAACGGAAAGACGCAGTCCTGACCAAGTGCTTCCACGTTTTCTGCTGGGATTGCCTGAGGACGCGCTACGAAACTCGCCAGCGGAAATGTCCCAAGTGCAACTGTGCGTTCGGTGCCAATGACTATCATCGGCTCTACCTCTCTACATGAAGAAAGACGTCGCGTCGTGCCAGCGACACGAGTTTCGTCCACGCCGGTCGGCGATGTTGACTCTCGACTCTTCAGGGACGTAAAATGGCTCCCTTCCTGCGGTTCGAACGATTCTGCACGGGAGAACAGTACTGTTAATTTATTTACCTTATCAAGCATTTTAAAGGGTAACGGAAAACGCGCGAAGAATACGTACTATCTTGAGAAGGAATCGAGGGATCCGTTCTCGAGACAAAATAGGATAGACACTTTGGGTATAAATCACCGATCTATGTATTAACTGGATAGCTGATGCCCTACAAAATAACGTGACGTTTTGATGCGACTACAGCGCCTCTGGTTAGGGGCATATCAACGAATATCAGTATTTGCGCATGTGGGAAAACAACGCATCTTCTAACTGCAGATAGTAGAAGAGGTGTCAAAGTAATTGTTTATTTTCATTAAAATACTCACGAGAAACGAGGTAACCGTTTTGTTTTAGTCGAAGCTTTCTATGCCCAACGCACCATTCTACACGTGGATGGTGTCTCTTCTATTCTTTTATATCTTAAACGTTTACCTTCGCGAATTGACGGTTCAAAACTTTTGCACATGAGCACACGTTACTTAGTACCACTGCCCATGTCTAATGGCGCTGGGGTGCCTTGAATTCGTCGAAGCCCTCTCCGTACAGAACAAATAGGTATCAGCTATCCAGTTAGTTTATAAATCAGTGCTGTAAAATGCTGTTGCAAAAAAGAGCTGTATGACTCGCGAAATCGCAAAGTGGATTAGTCTAGTAAAGGAAAGGTTACTGAATGCAACTTGTGATGAAGAGTGACATTGTGCAACAGGCGCCTCGCATCGCAACATAATTCTCGAATCGAATCGATCTTGGCAGAGGAATGTGCATTTTTTTTTAATCTCTGCAAAGTTTGCGAAGACTCGAGAGAGAGAGAGATAAAGAGATATTCGAGAGAAGCGGAACCTTCTAGATCGTGTTATTAAATTAAGCGATAAGTTGTAGACTTATTAAATATTTGCGTACGTGCTATTTGCTTTTTTATTCTACTTAAAGCGAGGATGAATTTTATATCGATGTGGCCCCCGTGAAATTCCATGAGCGCTCAGATTCATGTTAACTCTTAACCGGAAATTGGGTCGTTTTTATCCAATGTCACATGAATGTATATAGAAAATATAAATGTCTCGTCAAGAAATATTCACATTTTTTTTTCTTTCCGGCTATTAACCACAATTACCTACGTGAGAATACGGTAAAGTACCAGATTGGATGTGTAAAGTGCAGATTTTTTAATACGATGACATTGGGTCGAAATAACTCAATTTTTATTGAAAGGTTGAAGCGCCAATTGCTTCTCTGACTGAGTGCTTTCCTGAATAACAATGACGGAAATTGCTGGAAGATCTCCAGGTCGGAGAGGTCCAAAGCAATGAAGACGAGGTAATTAAAAATCTCGTTTTGTAATTACACAGAATTTCTTCTTAAATGCGAAACGCGTTTTGTGCGAATGATTGGTCATAGACACCATGTTTGTCATCTAACATTAGGTAATTGAAATTTCATGAAACTCAATCCTTGACTGATTACCTATGTTGCATATTCAACATTTGAGGGTAATCTGAAACATACTTGCTTATCAGGAAGTACCTAGACACTGCCTTCCAAAATATGAGGGAAAAGAATAAATGATGTACAAAGTATTGCTTCGACATGAAGAAAATGGCTCGTATAGCTTTTTAACCCTAGATAACTAATCATTCATAAGAATGATGAACAAAACAATTAAATGATATCGTTACTCATTGATGGTTTAGTCATCTAGGGTTAGAGGTTTTCAAAAGGTACGTTTTGTCTCGTCTTCACTTGACCAGTATAAATTATATATATTCATATATCATAAATAACAATCGATTCTTGCTTTAAGGACTGCGTAACAATTATCGACGAAATGAAATCAAGTGAAACTGATTTTAATTCGTACTGGTTAGTGCCGGCAGTCTTTGAGCTCGCACCAGTGTACTTTCCTATGACATGTCTTAACACTTAAGGGGATGTGATAGTGGCATCTGAGATATCAATTGTTCATGAAACTTTTCTTCGAAGTGTACCAACGCGTTATACAATTTTTGTCGAATCGGCATCGGCGCGTGTTGAAATCTGTACTAAAACTGTCAGATAATTTTCTTACATCTTCCTCCATTTATATCATTTTTGCCACTGACCAAGACGTGTATATATATCATAATTACATTCGTACTCAATGTATAGATAACTGGTGACAAGGCTTTAGAATACACTGTTTTACAACCTAATATATGACTTTTTATTCATACTTTGATGTAAGATGAATGTGTTGGGTCGTTGAATTAATGTTTTTCTACTTGGATCGGTTAACTGTAGAATAAATGTTTCTATATCAAATAACAAAATTAATTTACTATAAAAAGAGTATTTCAACGATCCAGTACCTGTAGCTCTCAGTATCAACGAGCAAGTGTTTTAAATGCATCCGTATTTATATGGGAAAATGTAAAATACCATATTGCGATGGACAATATGGTTTTACTGCCTTTGTAACTTTACTGTATATTTACATCGTTCGACTGGTACATTTCATCAGTAAATAGAAAAGGCTCATATGTCCACTTAGGAAAAACTCGCTTGTATAAATTCATTAGCACGGTGTCCTGCGATTTCAGCTGGCCATCGAATACGCATTTCATGTGTCCGTGGGTGCCTGTTGACAAAAATTCGTACAGCGAATTAGTGGTGTTTTCTTTACATCATATAGGGTGATCCACAATTTATTATTCACCTTATTATAAATATGTATTTTGTTAAAAAACAGGGTGCGAGAAAAGTGAGATTTTACAAATAGCCAGCTACATGACATGTCGAATTTTCCATTAGATGCAATACGTACACGCACCGGTACTTGGAAATGTTTTCGTAAAACGCTGCTTGCGATCGCGAATTAATTGCAATTTCAATTTTAACTATATTTACCCAGGGGTTCCCTAATGTGGCCTCTGCGTCCGTACTTGGTGTGCAGCTCCACAGGCTTGAACCAATTTATGTCATCTCGATTGTAGAACATAAATCGTATCACCGCCGATCGTTTGTGCACCTTGAAGGGATGCCCACTTAGAGCGACTCGCTTGATGACTATTCTGTCTGGATTGGCGGACAATACACTTCCAATGGCTATTAATTCCTACAAAGAAGAGTTAGTAGTATGAGTTACTTATCACAACAGGATTACCGATACAACTATGAAGTGAAAAATCGAGACAATAGTTAAAGTATCGTAGACACGTCACGGCAGTTTCTGGAAAGATTAACATTCGCAGCATGGAACGTACCATTTTCGTCGTGTAGCAGAGAACAGGACACGGCGGGAACATAATTGGCGCAAACATACTCGCCACGACTGTACTCTCTGGCTGGAAATACCTTTCATACTGAAACCGAAACATTACTTTTAGAAAATAATTGCATAGACTTTTAAGGCCCTACTAATCACAGGCACAATAAGAGACAAAATTTACCTTATGTTTATTCCCATTCGTATGTTGGCTGAAAATCGGACACGAAGACAACCTTCTGAAACCGCACTGAAAGATTAATCGTTCTTTCGATTTTATTGGCTCTGCGTTATTACTCGTGCGTTTCAGGACTGCGTTCAATACGGACATCTTGTTTTCGTGTGGTAATAATCCAAAAACAACTAAAGGCAGATCTTCGGCTGTACGATAAGCATCGAACAGTTCTTTTTTGACGCCAATTATGTGAAGAGTCACGTACCAACCGGGCTGTAAATAATGACGTCAATGTAAACAATTTAAATAACCGCTCATGGAAAACAAAAGAGCTTGTAGTGTTTTTTAAGATGAAGTGAAGCCCCCCTCAAATCCGTCGATTCAAATAAGACACTTTTTTTTTACGGACATTAACCGTCTGAAACTTTGACACACTTAAGAATATACGTAAAATTAAGTTTAACCGACCATTGCTCCTTCCACATCTTGCTGTTCTTTGAATATACGTCTGCGGGTGCGATCAAAGTTTTGAAACTGAAATATCCGAGCATAATCAATTGGGAGATTTTCTTTGGGGTCCCAAGGACTGGTTTTGAAAGACTCCAGACCTCGATACTTCTGGAATCGGACTTTGGCCAAGACATCCTGAGGTGTGTCGATTTCGTCAGGAAATTCTGCGTCTAATTTTGCCTCTGCGTAAAAAATAATGTATAATGTAAACGATAATATATTTACATGAACCTTTCTTACGCACAAATCATTAACAAGTATATTATCGCTCATTCATTTTCTCTTATACCTCTTCGCTGTATGACAGCGATGACAAATTTCACTGTTTTTATTTATTATTTTAGTTATAATTGATTTATTATTCTCTTTACGAGTTTATTAAAGGACTTCATGCTTGTTGAACCAACAATTTCGTTCACCGATTTGTTTTTTTACGAAACTTAGAAATTTTATCATATGTCCCAGAACTTTGCAGATAAAGACTATGAGTTTATAATGTCACTTACGCTTTATTTTTTCCATGGCCTGACGTTCTTCGTGTAAATCCATTTCTTCGTCGTAACGTTGTTCATCCGGTGCAGCCTCTGATACGGTCATCGTTTCATACTCTTCATCTTTGTCGTCATTAGCGACACTATCTTCTTCGGATTGTGCTGCTTCTACTGACATACAGTCGTCCTCGGATTCGGATGCAGAATTGTCAAATTCATCTGAAAATGTAGATAGCACTATATTGACTGCCATCGAAAGAAAGCTATCGACTGTAATAGATTTAATCAAGAAGTAGTATAAGGAGATCCAATGTCATGTATTGAAATCGTTCCCACTTTAATCTAAGATTCTGGGGTCATTTCCTATGGAAGCGACAGTTGGCGTTGTCTCCTTATACTATTTTATGAATTTAATGAACCACAAACAAACCAGCATCGTCATCAGGAATCCAAGCCGCTTGATACTCGGATGTGCCTTTCGGCACGCGTTTTATCAGTTTTCGTTTGCGTTCCATCTCCGCTTCCGCCAATTCTTCCTCCGTAGGCCAAGTTTGTTCCGCGTCCATTGGGTCAATGACATTTTCACTTTGGAGAGATTCCTGTTGAATAGCCAATGAATACTGAATAAAAAATATCTGATAGCACAATTTTAATCTGAAGTATGTTAATTGTAAGACTATATTAATTCTATAACTGTCCACTGATAGATTGCTTTGATAACTCCGAAGCATATAAATTGTTTCGATCACAGAAAAAAAGTGACATCTTTAAATACAAGGTAGATATAAAAATGATCATTTTTAAATGAACGAAAATGAAAATACCTGTTTACTGGGATCAGCACGTTCCAGAACTTTTGTAGGAACTTCCGATTCCATGGAATCTTCCTGCACTGTAGATCGTCCTTTCAGTTCCCGTTTTTCCAGAGGATGAGGATCTTCTGGGGCATCAATTTGCGACATTTGAAAATCACCTAGACCAGGTACATGAACTAATCCATTTACGGATAAAGGTATACCACGCAGATAACCCGATACTTCCAAAGTCCCCACATAGTTTTCAGCCTATAAATTATGAATAACATTATTACAACATAAGTAAAGTATGTATGGAACAGAATAATACACGTACATCACTGTTGCATGTATATTTAATCTGTTCCGCCAGCAGATGGGCTCGCTTGTTTCTATACGCCACATTTCTCTGCTTCTGTGATCCGGCTCTGCGCAAGATATTCAGTGTATCAGTGGGTTTATCCAGTGAGTGCACTTTTTCTTGTGGAAGCCACTTTGAAATCGTCTTCTGTGCTTGCTGCTTATAGTCCTGTCGCTTCTATGAAATCAAACTGTGGATTAATTTAATATTCCAAATTTAACAATAGAATAAGTGTCAATCGGTATTTAATATTTGAAAATTACTTTACTAACTTTTCTTCAAACACTAATGCTAAATATTAACATATACTATGATTATTACTAAAAAGAAAACTCATGTATAATGTAATGTGCAATACTTACCTTTATAGGTATATCTTCTAAATTAATTAATCCGATTATGGTACTAGGCAAGCCTTGAGCAAGACAAGCAACGATAATTTCTTCACCCCATGAGTCAACGATATCAGTTTTGGAATCAGTCGAGTGTCCGGTAGTTGCCGAAACAACAAAAAGCACGGTATTAGCAACTTTGGCTGCATCTAATGTTGCAAACGTGTTGCCAACTGGTGGAGTAACAAAGGTAAACCGCTGTTTGTACCGGGGCAAGCTACAACACATATATTAAGAAATAAATCACAATTATCATTAATTAAATATAACGGAATTAGGAAATTGGGAATCACCTATACATTAATGCAAAAAAAGCGATGTGTGGAAACTATGCTTGATGGAAGTGAAACTTTTAAGTTAAAGAAAATTATTTTTTGTATTATTTTTTCACTAAATGCTATTACACAATTCTGGTTACTATATTTCCATCACTTTGTAATGATGAAACAATTTTTAAAAGTTGAATATTAAATAGTACAAAGGAATACCTAATATGAGTGTTGTCATTTGGACTAACTGTTACTATTGCTGACTCGTCTGCATGTTTCATGCAGTTAACGATATCTTTTGGATTTAAATCCTCATGCAACGGAATTACAGCAACAAGGATTGGTGCGCTAGAAGATCCTCCAAGATTACGTTTCTTAGCTAAGACTGCTTCTCGTTTCTTCTGTCGAAGTTGTTGAGATTGATGTCTTCTTGCTTCTTTACCCAATTCTTGGCGAGCGCGTTTAGTTAATGCTTTGACGCCTATTCTACCTGTAAACAAAAGATTTTCAAGAAAATGATCTTATGTGAAAACTTAGCAGAAAATAATCACATTCTTAACATTTCGTTATTAAACCATAAATCATATTAATAAAATAGTACAAATAAAAATATGTTATTAAACGTGTAAATAAATACAAAACAATACATTGTATATGCACAATATTCCGGTTACGCACCTCCAACCTCATGACCAATGGAACCTTTACTCCGATGTCTACCAGTTTTATGTGGTTTATTGACTTGTTTAAATCCTCCTGGACGATGGGTTTCCTGTTTTTCTACGCCCATATTAATTATATTCTTCGTTTATTTTACGCTTTCACAAATTTTAGATAAACAACTACCTACTACTTCGCATCGTTAAAAACGAAACACACGTGTTCGTATCGGATACTCCAAGTTTCCACCGTCAGTTTTTATTTAATACCGGATTAGATAAATCCGCCATTGGGTACGTTTCCACCATTAGTTAATCTGCGAGTGGAACCAGAGGCTCACATTCTATTACGCGCTGTCAGGGCAACTGCGGGTTCGTATTCGTATCAGTGGCAAGTGCATGATCTGCCTGCATTCTGCACCGAGGGCAGCACAGGATGCAATCGCGCGACCCTTCCCGTGAGTAATCTCCCAACTCATTTCCGATACATCTATGGTTCCAATGGGCCTCTAGGTGCCTCTAGGAGACGTCAGAATTAATCGGAAATGTGTCACCTAACCTTACATTTGACATAGTGAAATAAGAAGAAAGATTTAACTTAAACTATTGAACTTCACAGTCGTTAACAATTTATCTGCATAAAAATGCCCGATACTAAGTCGGATGATAAAGAAGTAGAGAAACCTATTGTTGCTAAGAGTGCCGTAGACCTTCAAAGATTGAAATTAATGAAATTAATGAAAAATCCTGTAAGTACATTTTTTTGATATATCAGCTTGTTTTAATATAAATTAATCTCTGCATGTCAATCTAATAATCCTGAATTAGTTCAACTTAGACGATTAGTGTCAATGTGGTCTTTGAGATAAAAGTGAAAAGTTATGCAGAAGAGACGATGTATTGGCTTTCTTGGCCAGTGATTTTATTATATAACTAGTAAAGGAAACTTAACTTGTATAACAGGAAAAGCCAATTCTATTGCCAGAGCGCCCTAAAGAAAAGAATACTCCAACTGTACCGGAATTTGTGCGAAATGTAATGGGTAGCAGTGCCGGCGCAGGAAGCGGTGAATTTCACGTGTATAGACATCTACGTCGTAAAGAATACTCTCGTCAGAAATTTATTCAAGAGAAGAGCCATAAGGTATAATATATATTTTAAAAATACTCATTTTCATTATATTCCTACATATATGTTACCGAGTATTACCGCATTAAAAGACCATAATTCAATGGATCTTTTATGTATACCAAATTTACTACTTTGTATCCATGTTTACTTATTGTACATATTAGTAAACAAATCAAAGGTTTAAGTATGGTTAATTTTAGGAACTTATGGATGAAGAGTACCATAAGAAGCTTGAGGAAAATAAGCAAAAAGCAGCCGAAGTAACAGCCAAGAAGCGTGCTAAGAGATTGAAAAAGAAACAGAGAAAGAGGCAGACTAAAAAGTTGAAGTCAACGCCAACTGACACAAATACGGACGAGGATAACAAAAGTGATTCTGAAGAAGAAGAAGAAGATGAAGATGATGTTACACAATCTAAAAATGAATCCGACGAACATGCAGAGACCATGAAAACAGATCTCAATACGTCCACTAAAGATGTTCAAACAAAACCTCTGGCAACCATTAATAATACAAATGGACAGGATACTCCTGTTGAGTGTGATACTACAGAAGAAACACAATCATCAGAATCGAAATTAAATAGTCCCACTGAAGGTGATGCATCACTTCTGCAATCAAATAAACAAGAAAGTGGTGAAATTAATGCAGATAAAGTTAGTCCTGAGACTATTCTAGAACCCATAAAAGCAGAATCTAATAAAGAATCAGAAGATGATGCAAATGCTGTTGATAAAACTTGACATTAACCAGTGGTTGTTCCGTTTGAATAAGTTGTATAGTAGTACGTAATTTTATTTCAAAATTAAGCAGAATGTTTAATTTTTTTCTTCTAAGCTTTATTTTCCTATGAATATCTCAGTTGTGTTATCAGTTGTATATATGTCGCAACAGCCCTACTGACGTTCTTTCCGTTCGGCCGTGGAATGCTCATATTTTATATGAGTACGATATTCATTTGTCGCTTTGAATGCAAGGGAATGAAGGGGGCCACTATAGTGGTGCTTTGTAAAAAAAACGTTGGTCATCCGAAAGTCACTATAGTGCCGTTTCATAATTAAGGGGTTAATATTAAATTTTATTAACAATAGACGATTATTTAACAATGATGAAAAGTACAATCTAATTGACTTGGTTCTGATTCGTCGGAATTATCACATTGCAAAGGGGCTGATTTAGAAAATCAATCGATTCAGTTTTACTCTCCGTCATGTAAGGATTGCTCTGCATTTTCACGCATAGCAACTGCCTTGATTTTGAGCACACCACTCCGGTTCCAAACTATCGGCTCCAATGCCTTTTTGAACCAATCTTTCTCGATGCTTTAACATCCTGTGCTCCGCATGACGCCATGTCGAGCTTGGTTCTGACCAAAGTCTCTCTCCGAGGGCTGCTGAACGGGGCCAGAGTTTGAAATCAACCGATGAACTGTCTACTTGTTCGGACCATAGAGCTGCTTCACCACCTGAGAGCCGAGATTTTTTTATTAAAAAAATTGTTACATGGGTAAAATCGACATTGTTAAAAAAAATACCTGTTCGAAGTAGAGTATACAAGTAGTGAAAGTTTTTTTTTAAGATACGATATTTCGAAATTTCGTGTATATTTTTTTCCGAACCTTTTTGGCTTTTGTACGAAACAGTTCATGCTTAAAGAGTTTGATTCATAGAATAGTTGATAGGTGCGTGATTATACTTCGTTTCCATGTACCAGTTACGGGTCCATTGACTATTAATTAAAAATTGTTTACCAAGTATAAGATGCAGTTGATTAGGTGTTATTCCATTCTGTCGACTAATGGCGAGTGGTGAATTTTCATAGACCGTCTGCCACCCTTTATACGGTGAGCACCAATTATTGCCCTCGCCTACCCATGCTCCGAAACTGTAAAAAATAATTCTATTATTGTTGGGCCTAATATTGCCGTATGATGAATTAATTTATTATTCCATCTAGAAAATCTTAGAAAATAGAAATTCTAAAAAAGCACAAGTCTTTAAAAACCAGGAAAGAAAGAAAAAAAAAAGGAGAAGAAGTAAAGAAACGAAGACATAAGAATAAAAGAAAATTGCAAAATATCTTTGCTAATAATAACTAGAGTACCCGCAATCCAGGTACAAAGCGTCGTAATTCGAAAAGATCATTTTAAAGTTGTTCTTGATCAATCTCCTTATGGTGGAGTCCTTTGCATCGGTCCAGATTTGTATGATGTATGTGTTAGGATCCAAGTATTGAATATTGTTCTCATCCGTGAGATGACTGGTCCACAGGATTGCCGGAATATCCTTTCCGTCATTTGCTTTCTTCAACCTTTCGTAAGCTTTCTCCTGGAAATAATGTTTTCAGTGTATTTCATTCATCCCGTAGATTCATGATTTTTTTATATTCTATTGGACCTATGGTGCCATCTGTGACGCTAGCGGCAATTAATTTTTTCTTTAATAACGCGTTACCCACGGGACGAGCCTTTTCATTTTCGATTCTAAGCCTTAAAAAAGCGTAAAACATCAAACATGTGCACGGACCACGCAATATTGGTTCTAGTCCATGGTAAATGAATACATTTTTTATAAAAAATGAAATTTCACGAGGTTCAGGATCTTAGGTAGGTCCTTCATATTTACGTGGTCAAATTTGAAACGAAACGGGACATCCATTTTCGGGAATACTTTCACAAACGATTGAACCTCTCGATAAATAAAGGCTGACCCTTTTTTTATTATCTTAAATTCTAGAGAATTTAAAAACACTACCTGGAAGTAATCCCACAGTTTGTAGTAACTCGAATCGGAGCTGTTCCACCCCTTGTTGATCATCCATTTGCTCAAGTCTTCCGAAGTCCTCCAGCAGGAGACGCTGACTTCGTCTCCACCCATGTGGAACAGGTCTGGCTTGAAATCCTTGATCATATCTCGGTAAATCCCTTCTAGGATCTCGTAAACCTTCTCGCTGGAGGGATTCAGTTGGCCACAGGGTGGTTCCACGCACAAGCTTTTCCAAGGTTCACCGGCGAAGCACAATATTGTATTTCCTCCGACCTGTAAAAAAGATTTCCTTCTGTTAGCCCTTATACTGCTTCATGATTACAACCATACCCTGAAAGTTCTTACCCATTGCCAGCCCTCGCCCACGTGTGCAGGAGCATCAAATTCCGGCAGAATCCTAACTCCATGTAGAAGACCAAATTCCAGAACCTCCTGGATGTCTCGTTGGGTGTAGACCTTGCTGGGAGTGTAGGCACCATATTTTGACATGTTTGGGTACGTGCGACTGACGTAAGGGAAACTGTGAGAGTCCGTAATGTGCCAGTGGAAAGTGTTCAACTTCGACATCGACATAGCTTTGATGGTACGCAAAATTGAGTCCTTGTCCATAAAGTTTCGCGAGGTGTCCAGCAGGATCCCTCGGTATGGGTAGACGGGACCATCGACCACGTAGACATCTCGGACTATTTGGATTTCTCCCCGCAGGTCGTCAAACACTATTAGCTGGGAAAGTGTCTCCAAAGCGTGACGAGCTCCGAAGTAGGTCTTCGTCGTGATGGAGGCGTTGATCTGAATTACAATTTTCTCGTTAGTTCGATAAGGCGTTCTCGTTACATTGCATGGTATTAGGACAGTCGAAACTCGCCAGTTTTCTAGACGATATTTAAATTGAAATTTTAGGAGGATCAGGACCTTCCTTATAGCCTCCATATTCACGTTGTAAAGTTTCAAGTGAATGTATTTTCTGGGGGGCTATTCACTCGGAAATCGGTAAAAACTTTGATTTCATTCGCTAGACAACAATGCGATTCGGAAACAAATGACGTTCGGCCTTAAAATTGTAAGTGCTGGGTGATTTCTAACGATTTCCAGTGATTTCTACTTGCGATTTCTAGCCGATTTGCACGTGATTTCGAGCGTTAAAATACATGATCTCCTGAGTGAATACCCCCTCGGTATTTTCCATATTTTCCCATCTGACTCCGTAATATTCCATATCTAGTTTTCTATATTCCGTTATGTACAGTTATCTGTAATCTTTGCGGAATCGAGTAACAGAAACGATCTGCTGTCCCTATTCTAACAGATAAAATCGGTACATTTTACAGATTTTTCTGTAAGTTTAATAAATTTTTTTTTATCAATTACAATATCGAGCCGAAAGAACATTACGTATCTAATCTGATTGTTATCCGACACTTACTTTCCCATCCTCAAGCTGATTAATGCTCAGAGTATAATTTTCTGTGGTGTTTAAAGTGAGCTTAACGTCGTTTGCATCCATTGTCTTGGCCACGTGTATGATTAATCCTTTCCCGCCTGCCTTTACACTTTTTCCACCTAAAGTGCGAATGTCCTTCTTCAAGATTTCTACATTTCGTTGTAGAAGAGTACCCGCTCGCGACAGTGGATCTATTTCGTGCAATTCTATATCATCGGGGTTCAGTTGGACCACAAAATTCCCCAAGGACAAGTGACCGGTTGGCTTTGGCCAAAGTCCCCCGGCTTCGCCACAAAATAGTTGACACGTCCCTAGGGATAACGGGAACGTCACATTTCTGGTAATCTCTAATTTCTTGCAGAGCCCAGCTTCGCATACGTAATGCCATGGCGAGCTGAAACGAAACGATTTCCAGATATTTGCACAGAGGGAAATTAAATGTTATGTCGAGAAATTTATTCTGTAAAAAAGATCTGAATTCATGGATTTTGATGCTCTAATTAACAACTAAGTGCCATCCTGCGCCATCTGCGATTTCAGTGCCAATTAAATGTTCTCTCCGGGGCTTCATATTACCATCGTTTTAGCATAGAAGCGCATAAGACATTTTTTTTGCCTTTATCCCGAACAAAAGTGAGTTTCTTGATTATCAGAGTGTTCTAAATTGTTGCACAATTGTCCCGACACTTTTGTTCCTCATATCAGAGTCTTCAATAATTGTATATCGATCAAAATATTAGAACTCGTCGCCATTTTATTCCGGTCTGGGCTAAGTCAAACATTTTATTATAAAATCGAAATTTTGAAAGTGGAACTCATATCTGCAGGACACAATGACGAACCAGAAGTATTTAAATATGAGACAAAGTTAAGTACACGCAATGTCTCAATGTTGCAGCTAAATATATACGTGCAGCTAAATTTATCTCACGCATTGCTGATAAACAATTGCGCGTCAGTAGCTCATATTTGAGTCATGGTGTGGGAAATTTTTATTGAAATTTATTTCGTAAATGCGTACATATTGGAGAAGAAGTGTGTACCGAGTGCCCGGATACAATAATAAGTTGCAGACATTTCATGCAGCAAATTGCTTGTAAATCGATTTTCCTCGTCATGTGATGATCGTGAATCTCTAGGAATCTTTCTGAGTCCAGAAAGACGTGCTAGCAACGGGATACAGAATATAGGAAAAAGCTAATATGCTTTTAGACATCGATAAACCGTTACCTGAATTCCTCTGCTCTGATCGATGAGAGCTCGACAGCAAAGAACAGTATCGAAAGGAAGAGCATAACGTCGATACTCGCCGTTGAACCGACTGAAAGGCAAACGCAAGCGTTCGCCTCCTACTAGAACGATTTTATTCTCCCGAGAGAGCAACCGAAGAAAGGGAAAGAAAATCGAGTGGGGACTTGTCTGCCGATCGCTAAATTCGCTATTTACCGTTAATATCGACTTAACTCCGCCACCGTGATTCACTCGGATATTATGCATATATACACCGGGGAAGGTTAGAATAGAAAGGATTCAAAATGTCACAGTTTTAACGGAAAAGCGCCGATTTTTCGTTTCCATTTATTTCCTGATTTTTCCTACAAGCCCAATTTATATAATAGGATCTGAAGGGGCTAATCTGCCCCTCTCCTATCCAACTAATTTATAGATTAGTTGCACCTTAATGTGAAATTTAATTTTTCTTATTATAAGTCATCTATATACATTTTATATATCATGTATATATGAATTTTATTTTATTGACGTCGATTACATTTCTTAGCATCTTTCGTGTCACCTTAAGAAGGAATATTATTTTATTCTCATTTTTTCAGAATAATGGTATGAATACTTGTAAACGACTGCGGCATGAAATCGGCACTTGTGCAATATGAATATAAAAAATGTGTTTACATGCACCCTAGTTAATTAATTCGGTGGGTAATCAAATTCCCAGCTGGAGATCCTTGTGCAAAATTAACGGAACGATTGGTATAAAAAACGGCTGAGTAAATAGACTTTTATTTCGCAAGAAGAGAGGTATCAAATGAAGGTAAATTAATTCCAACGCGTTAACAGGACTCCACGAGAAATTGATCAATATGCTTAATATATAAGTAACAAAACTTCATTGTATACAGAATCTTTGGGACCTTCCTAGAAATTCCTAAACATTGAAACCGGATTTACCGGTTGCTGATATTCCTTCAAATTCAATTCCTATAGTCTAATAAATCACAAGATTAACCAGTTAACAATGCGCTTTCGTAGGTGGCAAAAACGACCGAAAATATTTCAAGGTGAAAAGAAAAGGAATTAAAACTCATCGAGTCGCATCGCTTCCAGTTTCATTCTTTTCATACATTTTTCTTTCTAAAGATCCATCGAATATTCTGCAGATAATTGCTTTTAATTCCTTTTTCGTCAATTAAAATCTGCTTTATTAGGAAATTATTATAAACGGAATAACATGTTATTTCTTAACATTCCTACATACGAAAATAATCCCAGATGAAGAATTGTATTATATGAATACATTGTTATATATGTACGTACACATTTAATTGTTAAGAGTCCAGTAAGGCTACCTTAGTTTCTTCATTTCTTATTTTCCATGTAACAATTTAGTGATTTGTTTCAATCTAGCGGTTTTCTGGCGGTATTTAAGAAACCATCTAGCGAGTCCTCTACTTCATGCGTTGGCAACATTGTTTCAAATTCAAACACGGCAGTGTTCACCCCCTGATGAAGGACGCGAGCATTAAAGTTCGAGGTTATGTTCTAGTTTGTTTTTTTTAATCATACAAGGATGAGTGAAAATAAAGTTATTATACACGATGAAAAATGGATAGTACGCATAATTTATAAAACATTCAGTGGAACTACTCTTTTAAACATTATCTACACTGTCAACATTTCTAATTTTTTCAGATTAGACCATGCGAAGTTTACAAAGAAGAGTATTCCGATTGTCGAAGCCTTAAAGCTCGATTTCATCAGTACTTTATATTTGGTAAAATGATAGAATGTTCACAATGGAAAACAGATTACAGTAATTGTCAGAAATTTTTCAGCAGTGGAAATGAGACTGCATATGTACGTATTAATTTCAATTATGTAATATTACATTTAATTCTATAAGATGCATAGTTGTCAATGTAGACTTTAATTGCTACAAATAGAAGTAGATGCTGCTAATTATGTGACTTAACTTAAATTATCAGACAAAAGACAAACACATGTGAAAGATTGGCTGAATACTGAAGAAGACTGTAACGATGATACAAAAGGCAAACTGTATGGAGATTATTATTTACATAATGACGTTATATTCTTTTCACAGAAAAATTTAATTGAGAGTGAAAAAAAACGTAGGCAAGAGAGATTAACTGCACATTATGGTAATAATGTCTGGGAGAAACGAACTGAACCCCCTGAAAACTGGAACAGTCCACTTCCCGAGTGGCTAGTAAATAAACAAAAGAACTCGTATCTAACTACGAAAGCTCAGCAGATAAAGGAAGGTAATGTCAGTGATATTGAATATGCTCTTCCCTGTACTATATTGTAGTGTTTGTAAATATTAGGTGGACCGGAAAGTAATATCGTTTTCTTAAATTAAATTCAATGTGCAGAAACAACATTACTTTCCAGTCCCCCGAATATAATATATTTGTATGGAGAAAAAGTCTAATAAATAGTTAGATTATTTTATTTAAACATGTTCATTTAGTAAAGTAAAATACCTAGTAATTTACTGTAAAAAAGAATTACGTAAATTACCTAGGATATTTTACCCAATCCCGGCAGTAACCCAGGCCCTGACGAACTAGCGCTCAGTTTAAACCGGCTAAAACCAGTTTACTTGGGATTAACTCTAGTTTCAGGCTCGTTTCCAGTGCTGGACTTAACTAGAGATTAATTGGTTTACAGCAGGTTTAAACTGTATAAACTAGTTACACTCTGATTAATTCGAGTTGAGAATCGAGTGTAATTGATTTATAGTAGTTTTAAACTGATTGTAAACGGGTTAACCTGAGTTTAACTAATTTATAACTAGTTCACTGGAAACTCGGTTCGAGATCTCGGAGTTTCTGGTCGAGTAATGTCACGTGAAGTTTTTCATATTTGTACCATAGTGAATATTACGGAATCGCGGGAAATGTTCACTTTTAGAATTTTCACTAGATTCGAGCTGTAGTGGTATTCAGGGCGTAAACGCCATTTAATCCCAGTGTGGTGACAACAGCAGGATAAAACGACGTTTATACATTGCTTAATACTAGTAGTTATAACACTGGTAGTTGTAAAATCGATGTAAGGTAGGATGTGTAAATGTGCTAAGTAGATTAAGTGAGAGAAGCAAGGTGCTGTCCAGTGCTATCGTGTGTTAAGTTTTAAAATAGTGATGGCCTAATATCTGCGTTTCAGTTTTCGAGATACTAATTAGTAATGTAAAGGTGCCAGACGTTATTTATTAAGGTATCGCTTCGTCACTGTGTCATTCACAATTCTGTATTTATTCTTTGGCTCGGTCACGTAAAGATAACCTCTCTTTTCTGAACTTTGTAATTTGTTCTATTCGTAATTGATTTTTTCACTTTCGAATAAGTTTGACTAGGAACTAAATATGTACTCTCCGTAATAATTATACTCTGTTATTAATTAATATTTTGGATTACGTTGACAGTACGAATTATATTACTTTTTCTTTAAGGTTTTCGTATAACTGAATTTTTTATACCTCGTCGACCACGACACGTGATTATTGTCAACTTTTCATTTTACAGTTATGCTAGTAATGAGTTAGAGGTTAATTTAATTAAATCGTTATATCGATATGTATTAGAAGTCCTCTAAATAATGTGACCTAGTCACAGAGTAAACATAACGTCATTTGTTTTAAATTTTAGTTTAGTAACATATATCTGTAACTGCGTCACTAATAGAGTCAAATAATATATTTGACTGATATACTGATTGCCTGAAAAAGAATTGTAGCAAACCTGCTTCATGGCTGCGATTTTGTGTTTGAAAAAAAAATAAAACATGTACATGTTTTGTACTTGTATTACAGAGTCAGATTGTCAGGCAGAGACCTGTGAAAGCAATGAGAAAGAATTTTTGTTTTATTATGTGATAGTCTTTAACCTTTAGCATTCCGCAAGTTTTGGAACATTATGACGGTTGTCTCTGTAGCGGAGCTAACACAGCGCTAAAGGTTAATAATGATTAATAGAAAGGGATACCAATTCTTAATGCCTCAAAAAGTGTTTTTTTTTTATTGCACAGTGGATATCGATTAAAATTGTGAAAAATGAGTGATGCAAAGGCGTCGGGTTTGCGACCTCCATCCAAGATCGGAAGGCCATGCTGTACATTACCACCGAAGCCTGCAATTCCACCTTCTCCTCCGAGATTATCTATGAGTGAGTTATTATTTTTGTAACGTTATCATTGTTGAGTTATTGAATTGAAGTTGAACGTTAGTGTGAGTGGTTGTTTTTGGGCTATATGTGTTTGTGCTGATTCGGTTGAACTCATAAAACTTTCATTGATAATAATATTGTTCGGTAAATAAGACTGCTCAACAAGGAATGTCATTGTTATGTTTCATTGCTATATGCATTTCTACTGTGCTTAATTAAATTGACGTGAGAAAGCTAAAAATAAATAAATTGAATTACGACTACAAAAATTACTCAACTAAAATGCTCATCTATAATTAACTTAAACTTAATTTATTTAGTTATTTATTTATTTATTTATTATGAACTAGAATCTGGCATGGTTTATACTCGTTTTGCCGTTTTCCGCTTTTTGAAGGCTTAGTATGAAAAATGAAAAGTTTCATGGGGAAACTCGGTAGAGTTTCGTGCCAAATACATTTAAAAACATACGCGAACTGCACTGAATACTTAACGCCAAAGTTCGGCACTTCAATTCGATAAATATTTATATCTCAAATAAGAGAACTTGTCATGGACTCATGTGACATAATGAAAGTACGTTCCGTTTTGTAGAGCCTGTCATTTTTCCAGTTGGATAAGCTCACTGGCGTTACTAACTACAAGATATCCACGTAATACTCGTTATAGTACTAATACGTATTACGCGTATCCGTATCGCATGTATTAGCTGGCGCAAATGAAAAAATTCTGATATATATATTTATAAATTATTAAAACTAAGTACGCCATTGAGACTTTCAACATTTTAGATATTTTCAAATGAAACCTACAAGACATCTTAAAAAATCTATCGCCTTGAGATATTTAGCAAAGATTACAAAAAAATATTTAGAAATTATTCTGTGGTATTAGGGGTATTACGCGCATTAGTATCGCATGTATTAGCTGATGCATGTCATACAAGGCACACGCCCACGAGAGGGAGAGAAAAAGAGATCGGGACACTCGGAGTAGCACCTTGGAGATGCGAACCCCGAGTCGCTCTCCAACTTCCCGGCGAGTAGCATCGTCTGCGTAGTGCTTTCTGTCCAGTTGGTAATTATCGACCGCAACAACTTGTACGAATCCAAGAAGCTCGATCGGCTCGTTTGCTTTTACAAGAGAACGCTGAGCGAAAATCTCACTCTCTAGGCGAAATTAATTCAGTACGGTAGTCTGAAGATTTTCAAATTGGCGTAGTGCATAGCGGATGCCTCTAAAAAATCTGAAAAAATTACAGGCTCTACAAAACGGAACGTACTTTCATTTTACTTAACATGAATACATGATAAGTTATCTTATTCGAGGAAAAAGTATTTATTTAATTGAAGTGCCGAGCTTTGGTGTTAAGTATTCGGTGCCGTTCGCGTATGCTTCTTGATGTATTTGGCGCGGAACTCTACCGAGTTTCCTGATGTTTCTTGCTTAACCCCTTGTAGAATGACGAGCTGGATTTATTCAGCTAGAATGTTTCCAAAATTAAATCCCGGTTTTCTTTCTTCAGCTGCAATTGAACCCATCAAAGATTGTGGCTTGAAGTTTCAAGGTTCCCATTATTAGACCATTGCAGCAATATTTTAACACGTAAGCGCATGTAATGGATACAACAGTATTTTCCTCCTTGTGGAAAGTGCGGTTAAGAAGGTGCGACACCCTTGAAAGTAAAAAAAATCGACTTCTGTTTCAACATTAAGTATCTTGCGATTTAATGTAAATACTTTTTTTTATTATTTTATCAAACATATGTCGCGGGTACATTCATCTTTGTTTTATAGTTTATACTAAATTAACTTAAATGTTTTTGTTGGGGTCAATGCGTCATTTCAAACTTTACAACGTGTACATGGAGGCTATACAGAAGGTTCTGACACCCATGAAATTTCATTTTTTATAAATAAATTTGTAAAATAACTATAAACAAATGTAAAAAAAAAATTGAAATTTCATGAGTGTCAGGACCTTTCATAGAGCCTCCGAATTCATATTGTAAAGTTTAAAACGATGCGGTACACGAAATTTGAAGAAAAATTTCATAAATGAGACATCTTTGACGCCACTTTCACAGCACCTTAAACGCGCGTGGCGGTCACGCACATTTTTCTTGTCAGTGAGATTCATTTTGTGGTATCTCTTATTGTCACATAGTGTCATAGTTATCGCGTAGGTCATTTATCAAGTACAACGTGATTTATGCTTACCGCGAGGCTTTATATAAACAAATACCCACGCAGGGTAAAAAATGAATCTCGGAGAGAAGCACGGATTCTTCGCCTCGCACGATCGTTTCCGCGTTTTAATAATTAAGTTCCGGCAGTTTAACATGCCGTAACAGATCCGTGGATAATTCATTGATATGCGATGATAATATTTTCACGCCCCCGCATTGGGACTCGATTGGTACAAAGACATTGAGAATACGTCATATTCTACTGTTCAAAATGCAAACTCTGATTTATGGTTGTATTCCCGCATGCAAATATATCTTCGGTCCACCTCCACTTGAGATTTAATTCTTAAAGTTATTTTGAGGTAATTGCAATTCATGTCGGCTAATTAATTTGCTGATGTGCTATTTTCGGACATGAACGTGGTCTGGAATATTTTTGCATCTGACTTACAGCTTGTTCATATGGATGCAGCTCGTGGAATTACTGTATATGTTATTACTGTAATTATTACATATGATCGCGTGTAAGGGTCTCCATTACATTATAGAATTTTAAACGATTCGTTCCACCCTGTTCAGAAAAAATTTCTTAAATGATATCCCTCATACGTCACTTTCATATCACCATAAGGTGATCACCATAAAGTGATATGAAAGGGACGTATGAGGGATATCACCTTATGGTGATATAAAGCACCGAGAAATTTAATCGACGCCGATAACATAATATTTTTTTTACACCCTTTTCACCTTGTGATTATGGAAGTCCTTAAGACGTTAATTACGCTATCGGAATGCTTCCGTCGTCTCGATACGTTTTTAAAAATTTAAAGATAAAATTTATAACGCTCGTTACAATTGCTCGGCATTTACTCTCGGTCTATCCTGACCATCTTTTGATTTCCTAACAACTCTTCCACTCGAGAACGTAGGGCTACATCCACAAACTTTGGTGAACGAATTTCCTGATTTTTTGGGTTAATGGCAAAACGCAAGAAATATGTCGAGCATGGGCGAGGTTCTTGTTCGAGCTGCATTTAAGTGTGGCGCACATCGAGGGCACGTATCTTACCTTATTGGTGCATCCGTGGCTCTCGGCACGGGACTAGAGACCTAGAAAGCACGGTCAGCGCAGTCATCACAGTCATCGCATGACGCCATGCGCTTATGCAACACAATATTTATTGTCAGCCAGATCGAAGCGTGCTTGGTGCATTTCAAAGCCTCGCCGGCGATGCCTCCACCCTATTGCAGGAGACCCCGATGCATACGCATCCTCCGATTTGCGCCATGCCGTGCATCCCTTATTTCTTGCAACGAAATCGATCGAGTTGTTTTATTGCCAGAAAGATGTATTTGGGGAAAGGTTTGATAAATATTTTGACTTTTTGGTATGTATATGTCACACTTTTAAATCACCTTAAACGAACGATTTCTTCCCTTCGGTGAATCGCGCTCCTCTTCCCAAACTCGCCGATGTCCCACGCGACCGCCGAGGCGTGTTTTATTACAAAACCGGCCGACCTTCCGTTTCGTTTGAAACGTTGAGATCTGATTACCTGGAGCTCGAGTACGCCCATTCCGGATGATAATGGCCGGTTTGCATAATCTCATAGAGACGCCCCAGAGTGCATCGAGACTTCCGCTAGATCGGCCCCCTAGATCGAGATCGGAGATTTCATGGCCCGGACCCCGCCCTATGCTGAGAGAAAAAAAGAGCTTGTAGACTGAACAATTTGACTTAAAGCCATTTTTCTTAAAAAATTAGCAACGCAATAAATATTGCGCGCAAGGTGCGAAAGGGTAAAACTCTCTCCTCGAAATTGTGAAATGTAGAACTCTGTGAGGGTCTTTTTTGCTAGTTTGACCGGTAGCACCTGCGCGCCTCTAATGCGCATGCGCTATACATTCGTGTCGCGATATGCTAATACGTGTCTAATGCCGGCATTAGTTGCTCATTGCCGTTCAACGTTGCGGATCGTCGACACGTTTACCTAAGTACTGTTAGCTAGCACTGTTCAGTGATTATCCATTCATTTTGTCCGTCACAACGGTAATACACGTTTTAGTGAATAGTGTTTACAACATTAAGGCGATATGAAAGGGTCGTTCTATATATATAAAACGTAAAAATATTTCTAATCCTTTTTTCAAAACTGGGTGCACCGAATTATTTGAAAGTTCGATACTTGATTATGGAGGCTCTAAAGACGAACGTGATTTTCATCAAATTTCATATTAAAAAAAAAATGTACTCTTGTTGTAATGAATGAAATATTAATTTAATATGGATTCGTTTGTCGATTCAATGTTACTACGAGGTAGACAGGCTGCCCTTGACGTTTGGTCATTCAGAAAAGAAATCTAAAACGGGTTTTCAGAAAATAATTGCGGATGTCTGATGTCACCATTAAACGAGATTCTCTCGTGATGTAAACGCGACATTATGAGACGTTAAATCCTGAGATATCTGGGAATTTACGAAAAGTTAATATCTACGTAGGAATGCACAAGGTCTTCCGTACAAATAATATCGTTAAGAACGAATGATGCATAATAAAGAACACTAATGGCCAAAAACTGGCCGAGGTAATGAATTATTCAATGTTAACGTTCTTTTATTCCATTTAGAATTCCGTGACTGTCTTCGATGTCTTTGTATAAGAATAATTGTACGGCGATCAAGAGAACGTTCTTTAAGGTGATGCGAAAAGCTTTGAAAAATTAAATTTCCCAAATGACTTTACGCCAAGTACATTTTTTTACAAGTTCATTATTTCATAAAAAACCCTGTTAAAACAACTGGCTCATGCATTCTAGTTCAAACTGCCAAAAATAAGAAAATCGGTATTATTTAGAGGGGATTCTCGTGTAAGATAAAAAAAAAAATAACAACGGCTAGGAGATTGTCAAAAACAATCTCTTGATGCTTGTCAGGTAGTGCACTTATTATCGTGTTAGCGCACTTCTTATTTCAATGAAGTTGTCTCGTTTTGTAGTACTCGGTCATTCCTTATGTTTGGCGTTGAAGTGGTGAAAGGGTAAAAAATCGATTTCGGCGACCCTCAACAATAAAAAGGCCTCTCATCCGCATTTTTCCCTATCATGGGGAAATTGAAAAAAGTAGGACGAAAAGAATATAAATAGCAGAAAGGCTTAGCTGGACCTGATATCTTTCTTGCATGTTCTCGCTCCATGTTGCTCCCACAGTCAGAGGTAGATTTGCATAAATGCTGGAAATTCAGCATACTTGATTAGCTATAATCGTGGTAGAAGCTTAATGAAATTATGTCCTGGTCGCCTTGAACGTAACTACATATAATGTGTTCATGCCTTTGGATAACTGATCGTGTGGTTACGCCTACGCAAATTTCTGCCCAATGACATTCTTTTCCTCGGTGGTCTGTTGAATATCTCAAAGTTAGGAAAAGGTTTACTGTAAGTGTTAGCTTTTGTTGGTGTACGTGTAGCGTTACGTTTGCATTGTGTTTGCATGGAATTCAGCCGAATCGATGGACCATTTGTGGGACAATCAGCGTCGCCGATTAAGCGAGGCTGGCGCGAGGCGAGCTTCAGGTAAGTTGCATGAAGTTTCATTCGTTGGCAAGGCTTCCAAGTATTAAGGTGAAGTGAAACACGTCGAGGATCTACATTTTTGTTGAATGTTCGACAGATACCAGTGTGGTACTGAACGAGGACACGGACAGCTTCATAATAGGAGATCGAGTATGGGTCGGTGGGACGAAACCCGGGCTCATCGCTTACATCGGAGACACCCAATTCGCACCTGGGGAATGGGCTGGAGTCGTTCTCGACGAACCCATCGGTAAGTTCTTCAATTTCTGGTATTCAATAGAAACGCTCTACTTCACACTTATATCAGTACATGTAGCATATATTTGATTAATAGCGTTTTCAGCTGGGCTACACTGACAAGGAAACATTCCCAAGTGTCCGCCGCCGATTTGATTGATTTTCATACATGTTGAAGAACACAAAAATCTAAGAGATACGTGTCTTTTTTTTATCTGCAATGGTTCACATTTAGGGGGTGAAACGACTCCCCAAAATTTGGCGAAAATTTAATTTTTATATTAATTTTCGTAGAAGCAGGGGAGGGATTTCGACGAAACTTGGCATAAACGTATTCTGTATAAGGATGGTGAAAACACAATATTGGCGAATGTTATTGTAGTAAAAGTTAAAAAGTGTAGGCCATCCATCCTCGCGGTTTTGCATGCGTATCACTTTAATATCTATCGAAGACGTGTAATAGACATATAAATGATGTCTTGCTGCCCGAGAAGATATATTGGCGACACTTCGATGCCCGTTCATTGCACTAATGGCATTCACGATGACATTACAGTTGTGGATAACTAGAAACGTTCTGAATAATTCATCAAACTCGTATCAGCGTAGCGTGTATAACACGTCTGGTTCGTGAACTTTAAATTCCACCCTGTCACTTATCGCGACTGATAGAAGATTAATTTCGGAATATTTTTTTAAATATGTATTACATTCATAGTTACATGTACTATAATTAGAAGTTCAACGATATAATTGTCTTATCGTGTCATGTAAGCATGAATTATTTAACAGTATTTTGGTATGTATATGTGACACTTTCATATCACCTTAAGCGTTCAATAAATGAATTTTGGTTTTTAGGGAAGAACGATGGTTCGGTAGCGGGGACTCGATACTTCCAATGCGAGCCGAAACGTGGAATTTTTTCGCGATTGACCAGACTTACTCGGCAACCTCTATCGGATGCGTCTTTGTTCTCGCCGAAGAGTCCAACGTCGCCGACGCAAAGTACAAAGGGTGCTCTGGACCGGACTTCCTTGAGTAAGGCTAAAAGCTCTAGAGTACGGAACCTCCGAGCTAGTTATATCGGTTTCGTCTCTTATCCAAACGGTATCTGAAATCATGAGTATCTTTTGATCGTATTGACCCGTGTTGGAATAATCATCCTAAAAGTACATTTCGAACATACGTAACACAGTTTGGCCTTCGAGACGAAACGAGAAGACCAGCCACTGGGATAACTTTTAATTTCTTGCGAGCACCCCGACTTGGGTAACTCCGTTGTGACTATGTCCTTTCTACCTAGACGCCTCCACGACGAGCCTGTCCTCGGTGTCCCATAAAGACTTGAAGCTGGGAGACCGGGTGATAGTGTCATCGAACCAGGGAAGCAAAACCGGAGTCCTTAGGTTTATGGGAATCACGGAATTCGCCCCTGGTGAATGGTGCGGCGTGGAACTGGATGAGCCAGTCGGCAAGAACGATGGATCCATCGACGACAAAAGGTTGCCCTATTGCTCTAGTTTGTAACTATTCGGTTCACCCAGTTCGGAGAAATGTATCATAAAGAAATCTCTTTGACTCCACTTTCACATCCCCTTAAGATGGGACTTTGGGCTCCGTCCATATATTCTTACGTTCATGGTGTCAAGCCAGAGGCATTCGTTCCCCAGACCGTTGATGACGTTGATGATGGTGATGTTCATATAGGTACTTCGAGTGCCGACCCAAGCACGGCCTCTTCGCCCCGCTGCACAAAGTAAGTCGGTCGCCGTCCAGCAGGAAATCGACGATGTGCGCCATTCACAAGCCCTCCGGGCCCTCCTTGACCACGTCTCAGAGGAAGCTGGGCTCCAGGGAATCCCTCGCGTCGGTCTCCAGCATCGGGACCAACGCGAGCACCGCTGCCAGCGTCTCCAGGGTCTCCGCATCGTCCACGGCCAGGGTAAGGTTCGCCATGCCGGAATGAGGACGACCTGTAGCTTCTGCTGTCTTGTCGCGTCTCTTACGTGTCTTTGATGTCTTCCATACAACGAGCGCGACAGGGATTCACGAATCCCTCCCTTCTGAGGGACATCTTGTCCTCAAATATATTTATAACAAAATATATTTATGAAAAATAAACAAGGCGATACCTCGTAGAATCTCCTACAGTTGGGGAGGGTCTCTGCTAGTATTAATTTTAAATTTTACCCCGTTGGTAACGTGCAATAAATGTCCTGTAAAATGTTTATTGCACGTTACTATCGGGGTAAAATTTAATTAATACTAACAGACATAGACCCTCGCCAAGTGTAGGAGATTCTACGAGGTATCGCCTTGTTTTTTTTTTATTGCAATAACAAGAGGAAGAACGCATCGGTGAAATCGATGGCGGACACGAATGCCTTTTGTACGACAAAGAGAAAAGTATTACTGCATTTACGTATACATACGTTACAATTCTGTTCGGAATTTTAGTTAACAATTATACGAATTTCAGAAGGCACATATACGGAGGTGTTCGAAATATCGAGAGATTTTTAATAGTGTATGCAAATGAGGCATTCTTGTCCACCAATGCGTATGTATATATTTGCATGATCGATACGTGGGAGTGATACTAATCCCGAGGAATCTTGCACGTTTAGTTTGTTTAGTTTCCCGTTTCCGTTGTACCTAAATGTGTGAAATTGCAGAGAGCCGGCTTGCGCACCTCTACACCCGCGAGAAGCTCGCTCCAGGTGAGACCTTGTCCTGATTCCGTTGTCTCTTCGTTAGGACAAGTGACCACGTACAAGTTGACCACGAGGACTAATTGAGCCCTCTGGCGAGTCGAAGTCGCTACTACGGCGCCGATGAAATTGCAGTTCCATTTCCACGTGCTTCCCTTCTCGTTGATGCATCGAATCTGCACGAGGATAATGAAACGCGAAATTATGCGCTTGAAAATCAGTAGCCTCGTAAAAATCAGTGGTCAACTTGTATGTTCTCACTTAAAGGGCAATTACACCGTTTCTATTCCTAATCGGATCACGATTTAGATGTTTAACACATTCCTAATGCCGATTGTAAACAATTTCACGAATCTCAACAGTTCTAAACGGATCCCGTGTAACTGCTCTGCCTAGTGCTTTTCTGTATCTTTCGTTTGTTATCGTTAAAGGGTCGTAAATTCAGGTTAACGCGATCGAAATTCATGTTTGAAGTAATATAAGTGGCGTCTTAAAGTTTCGGTAAAGTAGTTTAAAAGTAAATGTAAAAGCGTAACCGATGTGATGGAGCGACTTCGCGGTATTTAACGTTTAATTTATTATTGTTTATTTATTAAAGTACCTGTTTAGTCCTAACCTCGTAAAAAAGCACCTGCAGTTTAATTAATGAGTGAAGATGCGTCGTTTCGGGCGCCAGGTAAACACGGAAGAGGAGAGTATATTGTTTGTATTGTTTGATAACAATAAAAGATTGCGCGATCCCATCCGAAATCCTTACAGCAGACTGTAAGCTAGGTGGGTATAAATTCCATAACATATCTTACACACGTGTGTCGACAATTTTCCAGCTTAAAGTAGATATGGTGTGCCCAAATGTATTATCAGCCACGTATTAGTAGAGATTGTATAGTTGCTTAGTTTATTTTATTTGTGTACAGTCGCTGTTGAATTTATTTCTCTAACGTAAAAGTGCCATTACTAAAATAGTCCTTTCCAGGGTTTTCTTATTTTTAATGCCGTCAAAATTCCTGGAATATCAAATTCAACGTGTTATATTACGTGAGAATGTGCGGCGATACATCCATTTAATTTCTTTACAGTATTAGTGATACGTGATAACAATGATAATGCAAATGCTATGCCATAAAGACCCTAAAATGGGGTCGAATCGGTAGAAGAAAGGTAAGAAATGGATGAAAACCTAAAGTAGACGCAAACAGCTTAAATTTACATCAATTACGCGTTTTGTTATTTGTTATCGTCCGGGATAACGTCTTATAAAAAACCTTATCATTAGCGATGCGCATCGAAGTCTCCGAGAAACGTCAAGTGCTGCCCTCTGTAAGTTCAATGCATTCAGAGCAAAATTATTAATCGAGGTATTTGAAACTTAGGTACGTGAAGATTCATTATTTCGTTAGTACTCTAAACAAATAATCTACAAAGTGAGAACTTGATGAGAAACACGTACGTGAATAATATTGAAGTGTACGCCGAGATGGTAAATCGAACGATTTGACCCTGTTAAACCTATTTTTGTTAAGGAACGCAATTTATCGTTTGAGTTATTATAAATTGGCAGCTGCAACTATTTTTTAATAGTTCAGCATCCTCCTGGCTTTTGTACGAGTGGGTAGTAACGGTAACAATATTTATAGTAATGTTTCTTACCATTAGTTTAGTTGCAGCTAAACGTTACAGATGGCGACGTTGCTCCTAAACAGTCGCTAGAGTAATAAGTTCACTGGATTTCGACAGTCTTACATCGATCTCTTCATCATTATTTTACCGAAGCGACATATAGAACTTGATTATTCAAAATAAAGTTACCACCAAAAAGGGTATAAATGAAATTTAATTTATGGACCTCGATTAAATTTCTCAGCACCTTTCATATCATCTCAATAAACCAATAAAGAGAGTTGGAAGACGCAAATCTGCCTAATCCGTATACAATGGCCATTGTATCGCCCGGGAGCTGAAACTGTTAAAATGTGCAAAATACAACATACATGTAGACAATATTATAGGCCGTACCTAAGTATAGGAAAGATTGAAAATGAGTAAATGAATTGCTTGGGATGTATAACTCGGGGCCGTTGTCTGAAAAAACCGTGAAAGAGGATTTCTGAAGTTTTACTTCGATTTCTTTATAATTATTATACGAAAACGACAGGTGGAGTGTGCTATTTGGTGCAATATACAATATAATTCGACACAACTCTGTCAATGTAAAAACGAACGTCGGCAACGTAGATATTTAGAAAAATCTCCTTTATCGACGTCGATCAAGTTCCTCGACGTGTTTCACTTCACCTTAAGCGGTACTTATAAGTAGAGTCGTAAGTAATACCTATCGGTTTGTAACGAAACGGTGGATTTTCAGGAGGCCACGAGGGAGAGGCAACAGGAAATCGAAATCCTCCGTAAAGAGAGAGATCTGGAACGCGATCGAGTTACAAAGGCTGCCAGTCAAGCGGATCAAGCGGAGCAGGCAGTGGTCACCCTTAGACAAGAATATGAGAAGGTATCCACGCATTGTTTCCTCGCCATCCAACAAAGCTGCCACTTCGATCCTCTTAACCCTTTCATTACGGCAGTCCACCACTGAACGCCACAACGCGCCGAAAGGGTTGCACATTGCGGTTTGGCAGTCTTCGGTGTTCGAACTTACGTCTTCCACCTGAACAACGCCTCCTTGACTGCCTTTTGTATGTACACTTTTCTAAGTGTTAAATAACAACTGTTTTGTCGTATCGTTCCATTATTAAATTTCCAAATGAAAGTCTACTCTTAAATTTTTAAGATATTAAAAGTTATCCCAATAGCTGGTCTTCTCGTCTCGTCTCGATGGCCAAACTGTTTTACGTATGTTCAAAATGTAATTTTAGGATGATTAATCCAATACGGGTCAATACAATCGAATGATACTCCGCGGATTTGGCAGAATTTGTTATCGATTAAAGTCGGCGCTCGTAACGAAAGGGTTAATTTGTCCGATTGCATAGATTGAATTCCTGGTGCGAAGGCGTCCCTCCATTCGGTTAAAAAATCGCCAGAATGTTTATTTACAAGTGATGTATACTTTGACCATTTTGAAAAAGTGAACTTACAGTCCCGCCATTGTTGTCGCGCAATTTATTAGGTATTTTAAGTAACAATGACACGTCACCGTACAACCCTGTTTAGTAGTACTTACATTGAGCGAACGAATTACATATTTTATGAAAAATGAAATCTCACGAGCATCGCGTTTTTCCTTAAGTCTTCCATAATCACATGCCGAAGTTTCAAATCATTAGGTGGACCCAATTTGGAGAAAAGTTTTATAAATATTTATACGTCTTTATATGTATAGAATAACCATTTCATAATACTTTAAGTGAATCACTCTGTGTACTTCCATATTTTATGTCTCCTTTTTCGTCTCTGTTACAAAATTTGTCAGTCAAGCGAATCAGGTGGTCAGGATATTGTAATTTGAATACAAGAAGCTACATAAGTTGTATAATTACCATTATACAACCAAGTCGCTCAAGTTCACGGTCGACGTATCGATTTCAACAGTTTTACATCGATGTAGTTTCGTATTTAAATATCTTTATTTATATTCCACATTCTTATCAATCTTTCCTGTAGAATCTACATTGAAAAAGGGAATTTCCTCGTGTTTTCAGTATCGAGAAGACATGGAGAGGATGGTGCAAGAAGCTCAGTTCGCTTACTCGAAAATCTTGGACGAGAAGAATTCCTTGGCCATGCAATTGGAAGAAGAAAGACGAAAGTACGAAGACTTACTTTTCCGTTTCGAAGAGGAGTCCCTCACCCGGGATGATATTCAGGTATGATTAACCACTCCGATAACGATAACACTTTTAGTTCGTTTTCGCTTATACAAGATATGTCAGGTGGAGAACGAAATATTTTAGGTAAAGATAATTTGCGTCGTTGCAAAATAGATTATCCGTACATAGCTGTTATACTCGGTAGTGTCGCTGATACAACTGTTTGAATTGTATAAAATAACATGAAATAATAATTAATCTTACATGTGTTACGATCGCAAGAAATGCTCAAAGACGGAACCGTGAACGTTAATATACTTTGTAACGCCTACAATATTTATTTATAGTATTTTCCATATCAGGTTTCACATTTTCGACTGCATCTTCTGTGAACGTAACACATGTATTATTTATTTATTTCATGTACTTTTGTACATCATTTAAACAGCTGTATTTATATGTATATAACAGATATATACTTATGAACTTTTTTTTAATGATGGAAACTAATAAAAAAATATTATCTTCTCCTCCTAACTTAATCTGTGTACTTATACAATTTGTCAAATTTTCTTTAAAGCGTCTTTTAACAATGGTTTGATTAACTAAAAAACGCTTAAAAGCGCTCACAAAAATAAGATATGAGTAAGGGTATGAAACTGCAAGATTTGTACTTAATACATATAAAGTGTACTAATCATCTGTTAATATTAATTGAATTACTATGATAAGTACTGAATGCATTAATTCAGAATAATTTTATTGCACTACTGTATATACGTTTCCCTCCTTTTGGTTCTGGATTTAAAAGAATCACGTTAGAATAAACTGAGAACCAAGGTGAATATTTCAGACAGTGTATCATACAACAATCGCCATTGAATTAATTTGACAAGCTCTATAACGTATCATTTTATAGTCTGGTGATGGCTGCTTTAAAGAAATGAATTATCACGGATATTTATATTCACTGAGCGAAAAATTTACTATCTAGGTAAAATTAATTACTTGCGGCAATTTAAATATTTCTTGCTCGGGAAATTTCACCGCTCCAGCGAAATAGATTTTGTGAGAATCGTCGGTGTTGCAGCTCAAACGAAGGCAATTTTGTATCTAGCAGGAAGTGGAAACCTTAAGGTGATATGACAGGGTTAGTTTATATATCTGAGAGGTCAAATCATTCGTAAAAGTATTCTTTAATTGGGTCTACCGATTAGTTTCAAATTTTACCGCGTGATCGTGGATTTGTAGAAAGTGATTTTTTTTCGCTCAGTGTACCTTTATCAAAGAGACTTATTGTTATCTGGTAGTAGGGTCCTCTGGATAACTCCTTCCAGGTTGTAAGGAAACGTGAAAAGCTATCCTCTTAACGCTACGGTGTCAGGGCTAATCGGGTGAAATTGTGATTTAATTTCAGAAACGGAAAAGTGAGCACAATGTAAGTATCCACTGGAAGAATTTCAAGTCCGAGCAGGTGCTGACATTGTATCTCTGCGCAGTTTTTTTCGTCGTCATATTAGTCCTATCGTTTACGGGTCTACCGCAGTTGCACCAGAAACTGCCTTAAAAAACTCGACAATTTGCTTCCTGGGATCTTCCGGACTAACGCTTTATAGGATTCCATGAAGAACTGCACACGACGCAGTTCGATCACTTCTTCACGTATTCATTATTTATTCATTATTCGTTCGTTGGTAATGTATTTTGGTTGCATGTCACTGCATTTTTTCTCTTATTTATTTATTTATTTGTACGAGTCGAACATGGCCTTTGGTGAAGCGCACCCCATATTAATTTGTTCTATCTCTTTTCGTTTGCTTTTATCTTTGGCATATCGGAATTATGTATGTATTGTTATAATGGCAATTGCATTTCCTTATATCAAAGATTGAAATTATTATTGGTGTTACTTGTGACCTTACACTTATGAAAAGGAAGGTACCAGTTAGTAATTGTAGATCAATGGCCATTGCAGTCGAAATCTATTAATACTGATAAGAAAATCGATATGAGTAAAAATTTAATATATATCGTTGCCAAACAATTTTTGCAATGTCAATGAATTTCAAGTCCATGTTGCTCTCGTATGCAAAAAATATGTTTTTCTTTTTGTTTTCGTTTTTATATTTCGGTAGAAATCAAACGATAAATTTGTTTACATATTTCGTTAATTTAGATGAATACTTTAAGAGTGTTCGTTAATTATTATATAATTTTTTAAGGGATTTAGGATATTTCCCGTAATTTGATATTATTTTATTTATTCAAATATCGTTGGAATTTTCGTCGCTGCAATTTTTACTTGTTTACGTTACTTAAGTTTATTTATTCATCGTGTGGTTTTCTCATTGTTTATGTTAATCACTTTGCAGTGTTATAAATCACAAGTGAACGCACTTGGCAACCCTTTCGAAGGCACTGTTTGTAGTTCGAATTGATGGAATCGCTTTGCACTCGACGGCTAAAATTAACAGCTTAATTAAACACATTAAGGGTATCCGAAAGTGGCATTCGAGGAGTCGATTGTTTATAAAACTTTTCTCCAAACCGAGTGTACCGAATCGTTTCAAACTTTACAATGTGTGTACATACACTCAGTTCAGAGAAAAGTTTCATAAACGAGACTTTTGTGTAACCATTTTCATATCACCTTAAAAATCGCATAATTTGAGAAGTAGTGAATAATCACCTATTCTTTACTAACGCGTTCAAGGATTGTTTATAGCCAAACTATGTGAATTTCTAACACCATTTCTAGTAGCGCTTTAAGGTGATACGAAAGGGTCATTCTAAATATATAAAACGTAAAATATGTAAAACACTTTTCTTCAAACTGGATACACCGAATCATTTTAAACTTCACCATGTGATTATGAAGACCCTGAGGAAGAACGCGGTGCTCTTAAAATTTCATTTCTCAAACAAAAATGTATTTTTGGTTCTAGTCTGGAAGAAATAAACAAAATTCTTCAGTACACCCTGTTTGGAGAAAAGTTTTATAAATATTTTGACGTTTCATATATATATATATATAGAATGATCCTTTCATATCGTCTTAATGATCCACAAGATCTAACGAAAGTTTGAATTATCTTAAGCTTCGATAAAGATTTATTCATATACATGTATCGTTCTTCAATTGTTGTTACGGTTGTAATTTTTATCTTATTGAAGGGGCATAAATTATCTAACGGATTTGGTCAAGAGTAAATTATATAATAAATCAAGGTTTTCTTTATATATTTTTTGTAACTCCAAAATGGCGTAAGAACGTTAATGTGGGAAGTCGTTAAGAAAAGCTACTATGAGTTTATTGAATTGTGGCATCAGAGGTAAAGAAATCGCGTAAAATCGACTTTTCGCCTTTCGAACTTTACAGTAATATTTCGAAGAAAATGTGAAAAATGCAATATAATACTCGCCGGAAATTTCATGCAATTTTCTCGACTCTGACTCTGCAATTCAAGATGGCCGACTCGCCTTTATCGGAGCCATAAGATGCAATTCGCGACGCCGTCGTCTTAAAACAACGCAAATATTTCGCCAGGTGACAAATGCATTGAACGAAGCAAAAATCAAGGACCTCGAGAAGCAGCTTATGGAAGAAAGAGAACGAGTATTGCGACTCGAACAGGACAGTACGAAATTATTCGAGGCGGAGGAAGAGCTGACTCGTCTTCGAAGCGAATTGTCTTCGACCACGCTTCATGAGCAAAGTGTTCTCCAAGGTGATGCAAAGTTATCGAAGATGCAATAACATTTTAATGAACAATCTCATAAATGTCGGAACTTCACTATGTAAATATTCAATTTTCAATTAACAACAAAAGTACAACTTTCTGTACTAGAGACACATGAGTTTAAAAAATCTTTTTAACAGTGTGGGTTCATAACTGTTAATTTTTTCAGAGCTGCGTGATCGAAATGAGGTTTTTGCTAAAGAGAGGGTTGCTTTGGAAGAAGAATTGCAAGAAAAGAACACATCGCTGGAGCAATATGTTGCTAAACTCAAGACCCTGGAAGATAGGCTGAACCAAAACCATGAAGAGATGACCTCGATGGAAACCTCGAGACGGGTTCTAATCGAAGAGATAGAAAAGCTCAAACTGATTCTGGAGGAGAAAAGTTCCCAAATCGATGGCATGACGAAGGAGTTCGACGCTAAGAACTCGGCATTGGAAGAAGAGCTGCAGCGCGTTAAAGAAATGGTCAAAGAGTATACAAAAATCGCCGAAGAGAAGGACGCCATGATACAGAAAGCCAAAGAGTTAGAGACTGAATCTGCGAAAAATCTGCAAATCCGCGAGACTGCTCTGGAGGAAGTGAAGGCTGAAACCACGAGGAAAATCGAACTCCTCACTGCCAGCTTCCAGGAACAACTCCAGCAAAAGGATGAACGAATAACAGAACTGAAGACTCAGCTGGAAAACGCTAATCAACAAGTAAAGAGGCTCGAGAACGAATTATCCGTCTTGCAAGACTCTGGAAACGACAAAGATGGGCGATTGGAAGAAACGTTGAAGACTGTCGGAGGTATAAACTTTCATTAAACAATTGCATGTAACTGCGAGGAACAGTATTTATTAACGAAATGAATCCATGTTAAAATTTGTGGAAAATGCACTTTTACAGAATTGAGTACAAAGTTGAAGTCGGTAGAGGAAAATAACATTTCTCTCCAAGATGAACTTCAGCAACTTCGCGGAAAGAACGAAGATGTTATTCGAAAAGCTTCCGAAACGGAACAACAGTTGGTAAGCTTTTACACGATTGCTCATATATTTTGGAACATTTGGAATCTCTTGACTACATAAGACAGCGATAACAAATTTCACTAGTTTTTTTTATGTATTTATTAGTTTATGCATTTCGTGACTGCGTGCGTAAAATTGCTAGGAACTTCTGTTCGAAAACCAATGTAATTGTTTATTCATTGGGGGAATCTAGAAAGGAACGTTGGCCGCAATAATTGAAGAATCCGTGGCAAAAACCGATGAACTGAAGAAAGAATGGAAACTGAGAGAAGCCGATTTGGAGAATCTACACAATGCTAAAATAATGGAAGTGGAAGAATTGTCGAGACGCCTTCAAGATATGATAAAGGAAAAGGATAAGTGCTTGCAAGATTTGAATGAGAAATTTGCGCAAAAAGAGATAATGTTGAAGGAATTAGAAAACGTGATCGCCGCTCGAGATTCCGTTATAATGAAAAAAGATGAGGAGGTGGGAGATCTTTTGAAGAAAAATTTAGGTAAATCGAACGCTTGTATTTCTTTTATTATATTGGGTTGTAAATGTAAACTTCTTAAGTGTATTTGTCGCGAAACTCTACCCGGTTTCCTGGAAATTGCTCTTTATTCGCAATATTATAGTACGATGAAAAGTTTCCTGTTGTAATCATTTTGCACGCTTTATTCACATTCATAGATATACAGCAAAAGATGACTCTACATGAAACTTCAAAGTTAGAGTTGGAAAACCAAGCTCAAGAGTACAAAACTGTCATCGACGATTTAAAGAAACAGTTGGAAACATCTCACGACAAGACCGTCCACCTCACTAAACTACGGGAAAAGTTGGTTGGTGCAAAATACGAAATTCTTCCCTGTCGTTTCAGTAGAATGATTATAAAGACATCAAAATAGCCCTTAAATAATCCCCTAGATTCGTTATTTGTTCCTACCATGGACCGCGGCGCCACCGATGGCGCGAAAATGATTATGTCATGTATTAGAGTTTTGTATTTTAGGAATCAGAGATAGCTGACCTAGCTAGTTCGTCGGCGAATTCATCAGACCAATTGTCAAAATACATCGAAGAAGCGAGGAGGAAGGAAAAGGAATTGGAAGAAGTGCGAGAACAAGCCTCCTATGCGGAAGGTAAGCTGAAGACGACTCAGGGCAAATATCAGGAAGCTGAAGAGAATTTAAGGAAAGCTCGAGCGACCGTAGATCAGCTTAATTCTGAGTTGACCGAGAGCAGGCTTCGAGTCGACGAAGAACTGAAATTAAAGGCTGAACTTCATAAGAAGATCACTGATCAGGAGAAAGAAAACGAAAGGCAACTTGCAGCGATCGTAGAGAAGGACAAGATCGCGGAAGAAGAATTGCAGCGGATAACTTGCGAGCTTTCCGAAGCGACGAACCAGCTGCAAAACGCGAAAGCAGAAATAATTACCTCTGCCGAAAAGTATGCCCTTTTGGAGAAGTCTCATGCCGAAGAATTGGCAACTCTTCGAAACCAAAGGAATGATATTGAATTGCAGTTGACATCCTCTTTGAAAGAGGTTGAAGAACTGCGAAATGTAAAAGCCAAGTTGGAAATTGATCGGGAAACTGGAGAAGGGTTAATCAAAGAACTGAACGAGAAAGTCACCAAAGAAGCTGACGTTCAGGTGAAGCTGCAGTCAGAATTGTCTGAGAAAGATTCAAGGTACGTATGTTAAAGTTCAAGAGCTGACAGAGAAGGAACGAATTGCAGTAAAGCAAAATATTCAGATGAAACTACGTTTGATACTTTACAGATATTATATTCGATATCATTCAATTTGTCTGAGCTGTAATAAGTAATGCAAAAATGGGATGATTCGTGTGTCTCATAAATTCTTATTTTAAAGCGATATGAAAGATTTAGCCTATATAAATATGGCGGCATCGGCCGCAAAGGGTTATTGGGATTAAGGGATTTGTTGTTTAGTTCTTTGCATTCAGAAACCAAAATTGAACCCTAAATGTGCTTTTCATATCTGTTTATTTTAGACTAAGTGGATTAGAAACGAGAATAGCAGAACTTGAAGAGGAAAGGAAGAAACTAGAAGAAGCAGCGAGTCTTCTCGAAAGTCGATACAACGAGAGCCTTAAGGAAGTGGAACATCTAAAATCAAATTACTCGTCCACAGCTTCGGAAATATCCTCGAGACTTGAATGTTCTTTAAAAGAAAAGGACCAGATTGCAGCCGAAAGAGACGAGCTTAAGAAGTCTTTGGAGGAATCGACGGGCACCGTGGAAGAACTAAAGAAAAAATTATCAGACACCACCGAAGAGGCCAGACTTATGGAAACAAAATTATCCGAAGCGAGAGGCTTGGAAGAGCAGAACAAACTTCTGATAGCAGACTTGAATAATGTCGTCGAAGCGATGAAGAAATCGCGGGTAAAATTAGAGGCCGATTTGGAAGAGTCGCAAGAGGCCTTGAAGAAGAAGCTGCAAGAAACCGAAGAAACGAGCTCGGATAAATGTAACTTGGAGAACACCGTAAAGATATTGGAAGCAGAATTACTTGCTTCAAAGACCGAGTCGTTAGCAAAAGACGATACTCTGTTAAAGCTGAGACAAAGTATCGAGGAATCGTCCACACGAGAAGTGGAGATATTGAAGGAACAGCGAAGTTTGCTCGAAGCTGAGCGGAAATCTTTCCAGGATACTTGTGATGAGATGAAGAGACAAATCGTCGAACTGCAAGACGAAAATGGAAAGTCTACGAGCAAGATTAATGAGCTATGTCACGAGTTGAAGGCGAAAGAGGACGCCATGAATCAGCTGAGCGTCAAGATGACGACCTTAGAGAATTCCCAGATGGAGACTTCGAGATCGCAGGACGAGATTTTCAAACTGAAGAAAGAATTCGAAAAGTCGCTGGAAGCGAAGCAAGTCGAAATTAATAGAGTTCGTGGAGAGTACGAGAGCCTAAAATTAGCTAAGGGTTCTTTGGAGAAAACTCTTGAAGAGACGCGAACGGAATTGGACGTCATCTCGAGTGCAGCCAAAAGTAAAAAGACGGAAGCTGAGAAAATGGTGAAGGATCTCACGGAGAAACTATGTCTCGCGGAACAGGAATCCTCTCGGTTAAGAGAAGCACAAAATAGTTTGTACGTTCAACGTCCACGCGTTCTACTTGTGTTCCTCGCCTATGCTTTTTCTTGTTTTTTTATTTACGTTATCTACTACTTTTAACTAAACCGAGAAACTAAATCTCGCAGAGCAGGAATCCTCTCGATTAGGAGAAGCACAACATTACTCGTCTACGCTTTTTCTTCTATTCTTATTTGCGTTATCTACTGCTGTTGAGTTTTCTTTATTTTATTTAATTTCATGAGCTTTTTCGTTATCTGCAATGTCCTATGATTTTAGGGAGAAAGACAAGCAGATTCTTGCAGAACTGGCTAAACCTCTGGACAATTATTACGTGAGTAATTGGTGTTTCGCATAGTCACGACAACTCAACACTTCAACTATGAAAGCACCTTTTCTTGTTTTTCCTATTTCATCTCGGTTATTATTTGCATGAAATAACTTTGCACGTGGATCAGGCATAAGTTTCAAGAGCTTTGCTCGGTCTAGCGAGTTAAAAATTAAACTTATTATATTCCAAAATTCGTGCATTCTTATCATAATCGTGAACATCTTACAATGTAAACCGTTTCTTACTCATTGCGTCGGTTGGGAAATAATTATATGATTATATGTAATTGTTGCTACAGTTGGAATCTAGTTCAAACAATGCAGCAATACAGGGTAAAGGAAACGGTGTTACACAGAACAACAATGGTAAGACTTGGTTAATTACAATTAACATTTTATTTTCTTGTTTGTTCTTTATGAAATTTAAGAATTTTACTAAGCATGTGAATAATTTTGTGGGTACTTGCAGCTATAGAAATATACGTTGAATTTAATCTACCAACTGCATTTTAATGTTAAATCTGCCAAATGTTACAGTGGAAGGTATCTAATTACACGTTTCCATTTGTTTGCAATTGTTAGAGGTGTCAATACAGAAGTTGCTAGAGGAAAATGAGACCGTGAAGAGTCAAGTGGACTTCCTCAATTCTGTAATAGTCGACATGCAACGGAAAAATGAAGCGCTCACTTGCAAGATCGAAGTTCTGGAAATGGGCGTACCAGCCAACGAAGCGGATGATTACAGCAGGTATGACGTATTCATATTAAGATGAAGTAAAACCCCCTCAAATCAGTCGATTCGAATAAGACACTTTTTTTTAAGGGTATTGAATCGAACCGTCTGAAACTTCGACACATGACTCATGAGCACCTACGAATTATCCTTTAAAAATTCGGATTTTTGATAAAATTGTTTAACTTAGCTCAAACCAGAACCAAAATGGCGTCAAGCTCTCATATTGCGCAACAATTAACTGTAACATCTTAATTGTAACATCTTGCATGATTTCGAACGGCAATTCTGGAAAATAATTTCCCGTGGTACATCTTTATTAATTTCAGATCGACGTTGGACAAACGAGCGGCTGCGCCGCGATTATTTTGCGACATCTGCGACAGATTTGATTTGCACGATACAGAAGATTGCCCTCGACAAGAACAGGACTTCGCCGATCCTGCTCCGACCACGAAAACGAAGAAACCACCCATCGAAAGACCCTACTGCGAGAATTGCGAAAGTGAGTATAGTTATACTAAGAAAAATCTAATTAAATAAACTATTTTTAGCTAATTTTCAGAATTTAAAAAGTACTCGGATACTTCTTATAGTAGAATTAGTCCGTGCAGGTTTCCGATGTTTTACGCTTCTTGGAGGCTTAGAATCGAAAATGAAGAATTTCATATCATCTTAATCAATCAGCGTAATGCCTTAGTCCTAACGCGTGTACTGCGTGTACGGAAATGAGACATTAGTAATACATCGTTGTTTTTCTTTTACAGTGTTCGGACACGATACTCTTAACTGCGACGATAAGGAAACGTTTTAACCTATTTCTTGCCAGAGGTAACCGGTTAGAAGAACTCGTTGAATTTTCAGAGTATATTTTTATATTGAAACTTAAGATCCGAATTCTACTCTTAAGCGTGTCTTCCCTCACGTAAAATGAATTACCTTAGAATATTTTGAGAGATATTCGAAAGGTGGATTTTTTTCTTCTATCACTTGCCTCTCACATCACGTCTTTACGATACTTATAAACAAGTACTAAGCTCTTGTACACCCTGAATAACAATTGCTTAGTAGACGCGGAAAAATATAAACAAATTAAAGGACTGGATCCACGTAAAGCCGTGATTTTGTGATAAAACGTATTATGAGTTTGTTTACAATTGCAACCGTTTGGAATACTTGCCGTGAAAGTTGACCACTGCGTTTGCTCAATATCAGGAAAAAAATGTATTAACTGCTGGTGCACGGTGCTAAATAGGATATTCGATGAATGAAAATAATCGAAGAATCTGGCGTTAGTAATAGCGTCAAAAGAAACGAATTAGATGATTACCATGGGCTTCTTGAAAAATCAGGAATTGTTAGTGATAATAGCGTTCACTTATAGATCCAATTCTTCCAAAAGAATTAGACAAGAACTCATGCCAGCGAATTAGTTGATATTTCTAAATCATCTGAATGCGCACATTTCTTTAACATTTAAGGAGCGTTTAAGATGTTTGGTTTCGCAAATTTGCGTCGACTCGCAAATTTATTACGGACTTCCATATGTCAAAGAACGTTTCGTTTGTGTACATAAATCAGTTATTTATATTAATCTCGGCACTATTTAATATTTATTAATTGTCGCGTAACATTGAGCTTCGGCAGAAAGAATAGTTCCTCGATAATACCTGCAATAACAAATAAGCAAGTAGAATTGCATAACTTTTATTGACGCAAGTACTACGATTAATGAATTAAAAAGTATTTCCGCTATTAGCTCTGCGACTTGCGAAAACGTTTATTCAGACTTTCTTTGTCGACAAATGTAATTTATTTTTTCCTCTTTACTGCACGGGTTGCACGTGTGATGTGTATATTACGTTTTCAAGAATACTTATCAATGGGTTCTCGTAATTCGAGGAATCGATAGTCATTGCAAACAAAAATAACTACTAGTAAATATAATCCTAGTACAGGATGGAGCAAAGTTAACTCGCCGATTTAGTTTCGTTATAATTATAAAATTAATCCTGTGACTGCGAAGTCCTTTCGATATAAAGGAGAAATTCATCATCATTCATATGCTTACAAAATGATGATAATCTATAGATAAAGTCGGTTGCGACTATGAAAATAACAAAAATGAACAATTGACATCTAATGACATTGTGCCAATAATCACCTCAAGAACTCACTAATAATTAATTGTATACAACTACGGAGTCTATTACTGTTGTTACTCTCGCCGAAGGGTTGCATTTCCTTCGCCAATTACTCCAGATATTACTGATTACGTATAACACTTCGCTCGAACAACTATTGTACAGAGTTATATTATCTCTAAATTATTGAATTCTGATTCAAAGTATTTTCTAGTAAAGTCTTCGGTCACATTAAACCTGCATTAAACTTGCCAGAAAGCTTGCAATGCCACTCCTTTCTACACAACGGATATTCATGGAAAATGTGATTAGTTATAGTCAATTATACAAATTTTGTTAAGTTTACCAAATAATGTTACATTAATAATACTCAAGGATCAAACTGTAGTGCAAAGACGACCGTCAAAAATGCCATCGCACGAATTATTAATGGTTCCTTAAAATATAAATCTAACATATATACAGATAGGTTTGCTTATTTTACATCATTTTAATTGAAACGTACATTAAGATCCTTAATCCAATCCTTCCTTCTTTTCCTTAATCGCTTCCTGAAAAAAGAATGAAGACATGGAATATATTCCACAAATTACATTATAGCAATACAGTTACAGCTATTTACAATACATTTTGTTATTTGTCTTACCTTAAATCGTTCCTCAAATAATGAAAGTTCAGAAATAAGATCGGTAATAGCATGAGTGAAGGCTTCGTGTGGCGTATAATCAGAAGTCGTCTGAATTCTGATTACAAATTTGTGTTCCAAAGGGTGAGGTACTTTATAACCAGCGAATAAAACCTGGGGATCCTTCAACAGTTGACTGAAAATTAAGATTAACAGTTAATATATTTAGCCTGTAACTAATTGCATTAATTCATTATTAATTACAGTAGTAGGGTGTAATCATTCTTCAAGGGTAGAGAAAAAGTTCCCGTACAAACCTTCAAACTTTTTAAGATTAAATTGAACATGCTAGAAAAGCATTTTCCAATGACGAATTAACTAGTCATCCAGGATTAAATGATTAAAAAAACATCAATATAAATTTATTAATTTATAGATTAAATAAAACTACAATAAAGTAGTACTTACTTCCGAATCATATTACCAAGTGTATGATCTTCTTTATTAACTGTAAATATAGCTGCATTGGGAACCTTCGTGTCCTGCTCCTTTATAATCCTACAAGAAACACATTTAGGTTAAGAAGTACATCAACAAACTATCGAAGGGTTTTCAAAACGGATTACATACTTCTTTTCACCTTCGTAGAGAAGAAATGATTCGAATGTCGGTGGTGCATTCATTTTTTATTAAGGCTTCCAAAAATACAATTAGAAATGTATAATATCGTATCACGTCAAAAATGAATGTACATCACAAGCAGATTATCATCAGGAAACAGCAAATAATAGCAGAGAGTGTTTATGCTCCAAATTTCGCGACTCGTTGCCACCTATCATCACTGTACCGAAACTGATCCACACTTTTATCATGGCACGCTATCAACGAATACCTCGGTAAATTTAGAATCAATTTCATACTGGATTCGAGTTCGATAAATCTCGGATTTCGAGGACGACGGAAACATAGTCTTTCGATCTAGAGATGTCACACTTTCACTCGAGGAATACATAATCGGATGCATAACCTCACGCGAGATGAAAGTGCAATAAGCGAGCACTCCCGGGAAAGATACGCAATAGACGCCCTCTTTGCGGCACTTTGGCTCCGTGTTTCGCGTGACCTCCACTTGGCGGCGCGGCGCTCACTAATCGATATTTTCCTGCGGGCTTCGGCCGCGTCGACAAAGGGCGTACTTCAGGGAACGCAAAGCCCGAGAAATGAATAACCTGGAAAAATCCACTCGAGTCGAATTCCTGTCGAAATCTCTTCGATTCCACGTGGAGGACGCTCGCCGAAGTCTCGGCTGGCGCGTCTTGATCGGCGGGACCGGCGGGTCGATCGATCGCGTCGCCCCTCGGGTCGAGGCGGCGAGCGTCTTCTCGGTCGCCGTTCCCGAGCGCGCTCCGCGTAGGAAGGCGGAGCTCCGCGCGTCGAGGTGCCCGAGGAGGAGTTCGAACGAGCCGGCGAGGCTCCAGGTTGGCGGAGGCTCGAGGGTGGGGGGCTCGCGTGACTAGGTCGCCCGCAGGCTCCTCGCGGCTCGGCGAGAGATGCCGTCACCCCGTGACCGCGAGTTCACCCAGGACAGTCCGACGCTTCTCCGAGGCGAGAGAGCCACCCGGGCGGCGCGCGCCGAGACGCGGCCTCTCGGCCGAGCTCTGACCCGCCGGCGACCCGGCGCCCGACGACCGCGAGGAAAGGTGGCATCACTGGGTATGTGGAAGCCGCGGCCGCGGACGGCGCCAAGGGCTGCCCTACCGCCTAGATAGATACGACGCCATTTTACTAACCTACCTCCGAGGCGGACGTGCGCCCCCGCCGTCCTCGAAGACTTGGACCCGACGACGCCGACGCCTGCCTCGGACACAAGGTACGCCGCCGACGGCCAGGGCCGTTCACGTGGACGAGCCGGCGACGACGCGACGACCACCGTCCCGGACCCTGTTAGGTTAAGCGGGAGTCGCCGTACACTTTGTCTCGTCAAGATTCAAGGGTTACCGCGCTATTCCTGCCCACTTATTTCCTCGGTTAGTTATCATCGATAAGGACCCTGGCAGATTGTGGGGGAATTACTCGCATGGTGACATTCCTTGACATTCTTTCTCATCAAAATCCCAGGATGATTGCATTGTTCTTAATTACTTCCTTTCGGCGAGTACATTAACCACCTTTTCGTACCCCGTTAGGTTGGGTTAAAATCGTTTGTCAAATTTTTATTTTCCATATTCGGTCTCTCCAAAATAGGAGCGTCAATGGTACTCCGAGTTAGTTACTTTCGATGAATGCGTCCATCATTTTTCCAAACTCTGTTAATCCTGGTTTATATCGTTGTCCTAACCTTAACCGAATGGTTTGCTATAAAAAATTTTTTTATCTTAACTCTTGTTTTTAGTATAAATGCTTCTCTTGAATTCCTTCCCATAAAAAGTTAAGTTAGGATTACATTAAGGTTAGGACGGAAGCATAAATCAGACTTTAGATTGCACGTGAATTGGTCCTTCAGCTCCATTCTTTGTGAATCCTTTGTAAACGCTTTTTCATAACTGCATTAGCCCTTATTACTTATTTACCAAGTTAATTACTTACTCTTGACGAATGTGCTAATCATCTATCCATATATACCTTTCGGTTATGTAGGAATTGGTTGTGTAGTATTCCACTATTTGAGAATTATTTCTAAGCACTTCTTCGTCAAAATAAGAATTGGACTAGAATATTCTTAGCATTATAAGCTTACGAGTAGATTAGCGTGTAATTTAATTTTATTATCTTAGATTCCTGTATGCATTTCTTGCATGATGATTTCGTGTCTTATGGTTTAATTTTCTTGCGTAGTTGCATCACTGGTCATTGGCGTGACAAATAAAAGATGTTAATTGAAACCTGGTTTTAAATTGCGGATGTTCTGGACGTTACGTTACCGTTGCATACTAGTAATCACTTTCTGGTACTCGTAAAACTGATAATGTATGAGCACTTGGAACTTTGGGGACGAGAGGTATCTGGCAGCGAGTAGTACATTGTAATACCTATTTTTCCGGTATTGTCATCTCAATGCTTTGCACATTTTCCAATTCTTGAGATTGAATAGTAATTTTTTATAAATATTGTTGTTCAGGATTTATTACTTCATATAATTGCAATTATCAAGGAAAAAGATGACTGCTGATTGATATGAAAATCTTAACATTGTTTATTTCTTTAAAGTTACGGTTCATAAGATGGCATAAATATGTTATTCTGTGGTAATAATAACAAGGTTATGTGATGGTAAAAGATAGGTTATTCATGGCAAGATAGGGGTATTTCATGTGCATACTTCAGTTTATATTGGCTTTACTTCAGGATATTAGGCACATAGTATTGAAACATTCGTGTTTTCCTATTTTTTGTTTTTTCTCCTTAGACGATACAGGTTATGACATCAAAATAGAGAAGTTGTTTAGATTGTAGCTTACATTTTGTTTTATTTATGGGATATGTCTTTGTATTCTGGTTTTTAAATTCTTATATAATTTGAAGTAATATCGGTTATAAAACTCCCGTGATTTAAGAGAATCTGGAAAATCAGACGCATAGCAAACCAGGCAATTATAGTATAAGTTTACATTATATCGATCAATAATCAGTAGTAGGATTAGATTAAAATAAAACGTTGAGTCCGAAAAGCACTATGAATCAGCTGTAGAAATGCCAGGAAAAGTAACATGTCTGATTATTTTTTAGGGGACGCCACGGTAGTCTGCAACGTTATTATGGAAGATGAAGGTGGCAAGACTGGAGACACTGATGCATGGGTTGTTCCAAAAGAAAGGAGGCAAAACGACGTCGATGTTATTGTAAACGATTCTAGCGATGCCAAGGTGGATACGGATAGTACCGAAGGAAACAAGGAAGATAGGTATGATCAACCACTCGACGAGGAGTTGACAAATAAGAGCACGGTCGGGTCTTCGAGCATTGTATTCAAAGGTTTCAAGAAGCGCATTCTTGATCAGACACGGGCTAATCAATCGGCTGTGTCAAGGAGTACCGTTCAGGAGCTTTCGACGTCGCATGTTGATGTTTCAGCGGGGAGAGGTGTCAGGGACAAAAGGTCTGACAAGAAGAGAGGAAAGATAGCGGAGTATGCTCAGTACTTGGGTTTACAACCGGCAGGAAATTACAAGTGTTCAAAGTGTTTCGTGGCAACTTTTTGTTCGGTGTCGACCTTGAAGCAGCACCAGCGTGCATGTTCCGGAGCCATGACGCCCATCCAGGGTACTCCGAGTGCTCCGGAGACATCACCTGTGCCACTTGCCTCGAATTTCCGCATCACCAGGAAAGTCTACCTGTGTTCGGCGTGTGGGACATACTTTGAGAACTGGAATTTATTCCTACACATGCGGGAAGTGCACAAGCGACATATATGCTTGTTTTGTTTAGGCATGTTTGGCCAGGCAGAACGATTATCCTACCACCTGTCGAGCAAGCATAACGTTCCGGAAACGAAATTCTCCTCGGTGGAGGATTTCTACACTGCTTTCAAGGGCTCATGCTACTTAATGTGCTGTAACTGCGAGAAGGTTTTTTCAGAGACGGACAATTTCTACAACCATTATTGCTCAAACACGCAGAAGCAGCATGTACCTTCGAAGACGTGTCCGATGTGCAAGCAGCAAGCAGGCTCGCACTTGCTCACCTGTGGTTTGGTCTCGGAGAAGAGTAACAAAGTTGCTAACTCGGCTGTTCGTGATTCGTCGTTGCATCCATCGTTACCGCATGCAGTACCAACTACTGTACAACCTTTAGTTAGTAATACTAAACCGGTGGCGAAACGAGGAATTAAGAACAACCGGGCGAAACATGACGAAGAGTCATCACCGGGTACGTGTAAACAAAAAATTATGGATGGACAAGCGCGAGAGTCGAGTCCAGAACTTCATTCGAATCTTAGGTCTGACAGTGCGATCGAAATTAATAACACGGTGTTATCAGGTTCTGAAACACCGGTGCAGCTGGACGTCACAAGAGACACCGTTGCGGAAACCATAATGGAGGTTTCGAGGTACGTGGGTGAAGACAGCAACGGAGGGAAGGACAAGGATTCCTGGCAGGACAGGGTCTCGGATCTTGCCGCATCCCCCGCACAAAGTGCCGAAGGAGATACCCTTGACAGCGTATCCAAAACGATAATGGAGGTCTCGCGATGCGTAAACGATGGAAGTGGCGAGAACATTGATGCCGATGCAGGAGCCGTTGATGCGGATGAAATACCAATCCAGGATCCTGATAGGAAGACAGAAGAACAGAGCGAGCAGCTTCTGGAAGAGCCAGAGAATCGGAAGGAGGGTACCAAAGCTGGGGAGTCTTCATCGACGTTGGTACCTGATGAAATAAAAGAGAGTTTAGAAGCCCAGACAGAAAGGACATCGGTCCCGAATGAAGCGGAAATGGACTCCGAGTCTTCGGTGTACAGCAGTCCACCGAACAGTCCATTCGAGCGGTCTTTGTTCAGTCCAGAACGCGAGGGCCAAATTCCCGAATCGCAGGCGAAGGAGTTGCCTGCGAACGAGGCCGGAGAAACCCCCCAGGAAGTTGTCGCGGCGCCTTCGGAGCCCCGTTCCTCGGTCTCTTTCAATGCGGTGGCAACATCCGACCGCAGCTTGATCATCAAGATTCGCACAAACCGGAACTCGGAATTCTCTGTGACGACGGTGAATGGTCACGGTGGCGACGACCACGACGGTTGCCGAGATTCCGAAGAGAACAACAACGCCGACGGGTCCACTTCCGAGGAGAAGGCATCGAATCTGTCCGACCACGAAGGGGAGAGCATTAGCGGCTATCGGATGAACGACGAAGACGATAGCGATTCGGATAGCGAGAAGTTAGCGGTAGTGGACAGCAACGCGGACGAAGCGGAACGAGAAGATGAAGCGGTAGTTGGAGACGTTGACTTGGCGAGGACCGATGGAGGCGCCACGGAAGAGAAGAACGAAGCTCAAGACGAAGCTCACGCCGAAGAGATAGGCCAGGATGTTCTGTCGAGCATGCAAGATGAAGACGCTGCTAAACCGACCGAGGAGAAGGCGTTGGAGAGCGATGGCATCGTCTTAGCTGGCGAGGATGTACCTAGCTTGGATCTGAATGTGGAAGGAATTTTGGAGAGCATAGAACTTGAGGATCTTCTGAAGCGTTGCATAGACGTAGCTAGTCCGACTTGTGTATATTGTAACCACGCACGTCACATCGCCGTTAACGGCAAGCAGTTGGCTTTGCATGTCCTCGCCGAGCACAGGTTTCAGCCCCAACACCCGGCTATAATCATCCACAGGGAGCAGTTCATTGCCCGCGTGAAAAAGTCAATAGATGATCTGGATGCGTACTACTTCAATCTGGACTCCTACGACAGCGTCCGCAGTACGTACAATGTGCCCGAAGTGAGGACTTACGAATGCTTCCATTGCAGGTTTCACTCCGTGGTGCATAAAGAGTTGTACCTGCATAATCGTAAGATGCATCAGAAGACCATCCTGATTTGCATAATGTGCAAGTCGACGTTCTACAGCTACAGCGAGCTGTTGTGTCACCTGTGCCCTGGGATCTACTCACCAAACATTAACGTGAGGTACCGATGTTGCCTCTGCTCCATCGGAAGTCTGCCCTCGGCGTTCAGGCTGATGGTCCACCTGAGGAAACGCCACCATGCCTGCGACGTTTGTCTGGAGCCCACCGGGAATCAGCAGCGACTTTCCAACCACGTCTGGAAGCACAAACTTCATCATCTGTGCTACCGTTGCGGCATTGCGTACCGAAACAAGCCGGACATAACGAAGCACCTCTTCTGGAAGCACGGCACGGAGAGTGTCTTGTGTAAGAAGTGTCTCCAAAAGAAATGGCCTCATATATACCACTTTTGCATACCTCCGACCGCTTTTGTATGCGAGGAGTGCGGATCGAGCTTCACCAGGGCCGTCGCTTTGAAGGTTCATAAACGCTTGCATTCGGGAGATGCACCGCATGCGTGTGATAAGTGTACCGAGAGATTGGTCTCGAAGAAGCTTCTAGTGAGGCACAGAGAGGGTCATGACGAACCTACGGCGTCTAAAACGGATAACCAGAATGGAGTTAACCGGCAATCGCCAATGGAGGAGTCGAGGACGGATCATACTAACATCGTGACCAATGGGGATGACAAGACCGAAGTCCTTAATTCCGCGAAGGACCTCAAGGAACCCGCGAAGAAGGTCGTGGATGTCTACGATCTGCCTCCTCTGAATTTATCTTCCGATAGCGATAGCGACACTGCGGACGAGAAAGAGGAATGCAAGGGGTCGCATAACGTGGAGGAGACGAAGATCGACGAACTTCCGACCGAGAGGGTCGCACCTCCTGTAGAAAATCAACAAGAACATCCTGCGGAAGCTAATGACAGTACCGTAGAGGTAGAGCAGAACGACGAAGAGAAGGAAGAGGAGGCGCAGATAATAGACGGCATCTGGGACAACTTCAAAACGTATGCGGCGAGTCTGGAGAAACAAGATCCAGTAGCTGACATGTTGCCGAAGGAGAACGACGCGGAGCTGGAATTCTTAAGGCGGGTGATCCTCGCCGATCACGATTATTGCGTAGTCTCGGAAAAGGATGGATCTAAGAGTTGTAACGAAGATGGGACGACGAAGGAGGACGAGAATGGACGAGGAGCGGAGCACGATTATACAGGGAAATCCGGGAAGAGTCCTTCCGGCAGAGCCGGGCAAAACGAGTGTTCCGAGAACGACGCGACCGCGAAGAAGAAGTCTAAGACCCCGAAGAAGAAGAAGAAACAGTCGGGCAGCACGTCGTCGAGCGAGTCCTCCAGCGACAGCGACTCGAGTAGCTGTTCTTGCGGCAGTAACTGCAGCTGCAGTAGCTCCTCTTCCGGCAGTTCTTCCAGCTCCAGCAGCAGCTCGGACAGCGACAGCTCGGCCTCGGAAAACTCCCCAAAGAAGCAGCAGAATCGAAAGGAGCGTAAAAGGGAAAAGGAGAACAGTCGACGAAGTAAGCCTACCGAATTGGAAGGTAAAGGGTCACCTCCCCTGCAGGTGGAGAACGGCGGCACGGACGCATGCGAAGCTGCGACGAGTCGCCCAGCAGTGCAGCTGCGCGAGTCCGACCTGGAAACGGAGGAAACGGAGACGGACGAGGACTTCTACGACGAACATCCTCAACAGCTAGCGAACAAGCTGCTGGCCGAGAAACGCAACCAGCTGATGTTGCTGGCCGCCGTAGCTCCTGCGTCCGTGGATACGGTGCCGGCGCCGTTGAACAACGGCGTTGCGAGCACCGACTCGGCCACCCATTCGCCAGACCCAGCAGCCGCTCATGCGCCGACTCCAACCACCCCCGAGAACGCTCCAAAGATAATACAATCGCGCAAGCGAACCAAGACGAAAAAGCGAAAAAGAGGCGACAAGCCGAAACAAGGGAACTCCACTCCCACCGTCGAGTCCATTAAGTTAAACATTCCGAAGTCGTTTTACCAGAGAAGGCCATTCGCGTCCTCGTCGCCCGCCATGGTGACGGTCGTATCGAACAGTCGGTCTTCCACGCCGAACCTGACGCTGCCAGCGTCGGAAAGAGGAGCTGCAGCCCTCCATTCCGACGTCCAGCAGGTGAAGCCGACGGACCGCAGCGTAGGCAGTGGATCCGAAACGGAGAACAAACGCTCCTCGAAGAGGAAACGCGTGCCGAAGCGCTTCTACGGGGACTCCAGCGACGAGGATACCGAGACGTCCAGACCTCCGACGTTGAAGTGGAGGAAGCTGGAACCCCCGGCTTTCGCGTCCGGCCCCACGTCGAAGCAGCTTACCTTCTCCGTGAAGCAGCACGACGCGTACGGCGACGTTCCCGATCAGCAACACCAGCACTCCGTGGTGGTATCCACGCCGACGGTGGCGGCCTCTGCGAGCGACACCGACGAACCACCGGAGAGCAGCAGTGACTCCAGCGACGAGGAAGAGGCGTCCTTACCTGCCCCTCAACCCCAGCCGACTCGGATACCCCAAACCATTGGCAACGCGCCGCTTCCTGAGCGCTCCGATAACGTGTATTGTTACTGTCGATGTCCTTACGACGAAGTGTCCGAGATGATCGCCTGCGACGGCGAGGACTGCCGCATCGAGTGGTTTCACTTCGAATGTGTCGGCATCATGGTGCCACCGAAAGGCAAGTGGTACTGCCCGGACTGTCGCAAGAAGCACGGGGTTCTGGAGACCGGGGAGGACTACCTCGACTGATGGTAGGTGGTCCGAGGTAGTCCTCACTGGATCCCAAAAATTGCTCTTGAGTGTTGGAGTAGTTCTCGTTTCGCTACACAGCCGTTTGGGCGCAAAGCATTGGACACGTTAACTACGGTACTTCATATTGGACCTAGACACATAAGTTTGGTGCCTTTACATTCAATTATAATTCCATTTTAAATTTATAATTCTTCTCGCCACTTTGGGATTCCAACGTATAATCTTAACATGTATAACGGCTGATAGCTAATGACTAACCGATAAAATAGATAAACGGCTGAAAAAGGTCAAATTTGTGGGAAAAAAAAGGCACCGAACCTAAGGTGATGTGAAAGTGCCGCGAAGAGGTCTCGTTTATGAAACTTTTCTCCGAACTGAGTGTACCGAATCGTTTCAAACTTGACAACGTGAATGTGGATTCTGTGAAGAAGGTCCCGATACCTATAAAATTTCAATTTTTTTTTTTTATTTGTTTATATATGCTTTCATAATTTTTTATAAAAATTGAAATTACATGAGTTTCAGGACCTACCTTAGGGCCTTTACATTCATGTTGTAAATCTTGAAACGATTCGGTACAACCAGATCGGAGAAAAGTTTCATGAACGATTGACTTCTCGGATGCCACTTTCCAATGATGTCCAATAACCGAGTGCCCAAAGCTCTGTGGAAAAATGGGTCCCTCCCGAGCATTGTGCCAATCGCGGTGGCGGGCTCTGGCGGTGGCGTCGTGAACTAATCGCCGGACTTGGCGCCTTCGGCGTATTATTACCACCGCATATCGAAGTGTCCCGTCGTTTGCGCATTACGTTTATTGCTATGTTGGTATCACTATTGCTACTACCGTTTCTATCCCTATGGCGTAGTCCGCGACGACGAGGAGAACCTCCGCCGTTGTGCGGTTTCCCTTTGGACGTGGAAGTGTGACAGTGCCCGCGGGCGAGCGGTGTTGTACAGATTGTATTAAGGTTTACATGTATCGCATACCAGGAAAGACTGTATCTTGAGCCCGAGATTCAAGGGCTGGTTGTAAACTCCGTGGAGGTGTAGATCCTCCGTATCTAAACTTTTGTCGGGCCTCGCTGGAGATGCTTTTAGATAATCTCGCTAGCGTTCCCTCTTCTTTCCTCCTTTCGCCTCGACGAACGACTCGTACCGTTCCAATGTTGATATTTTTCTTAAGCTAATGAGCCACATGTTTGTACATACTTGTAAATAATTACCTTAGAGTTTATAAAGTGATAATAAGGTGTTTCTTTTGTGTAAATCCGTTTGTACTTCTTTTAACGACGTCGGAGCGTGCGTCGGTTAAGACGATGGCGCGCCTCGGAGGATCGCGGTTCTTTTAGTGCGGAAATAGACTGCGCTATGTCGCCGGAAGTGGCGAAACAACGCGATACGGAAACGAGCGGTAGTACCGTTAACCGTTGTCGAGCTGGTGCGACTATTTTAGATTCAGGGTAGAAGGTCAGGGCGACCTTGAAGGGCCTATACACGTTTTAAGGGCCCTGCTCGGTCTAGCGAGCGGAAAATTCAGCCTTTTTCCCCCCCGATTTTCTGTCAGTAAAATTCTAAACTTTTCGTATTTATTTAACAATATTTAAAGAGAGAAAATTTTGCATATATTTCATTGTATACGGTTAATATTTACGATGATACACATTCGCAGGCTAATATAAGCTGATTAAATCCATACTGACGTGGACATGTTCCGGACACGTTGAACTGGAACAAAGAATCCATAATTCTTATAATTCATAAGGTAAATGAACTACGTAACAAAATGGTGGCACTTAGAAGGAAAAGAAGAACGAATGGAATAAAGTTATTTTGAGATTAACGAGTTTAAAGTTCCAAGTTTTCATTTACAATACGAGAAATTCTATGTCGACCGGTTAATCGGTGATCCATGGGCCATGTGAACATCCTTATTTTTTTTTTTAATGCTCCGTTAATAAATAAAAAATCGATTTTTCCACTTTCTAAACCAAGCCGAGCCCTTAAATCGAGTGTTTCTTTCGACACGTCTCGAGGATTTATATTATTAGAAGATGCGTGACATTTGGCAGGTTAGTACTCGTGCAAATTGTGCCGTTAAAGTTCCGTTTAACGCCGTTCGTGTATCTTTAAATTAACGACTAATTGTTTACACAGTTGTACTGCGTCGCATTTTATTCTTCTATTTGATAATTTTTATACGCACACCATGTGGTCGAATTGTTAGAATTTGCGGATCTTCGGGGCGAAGAGTTGCTTCGTCGTGTAATCTGCATATTATGTGAAGCCGACACGCGGCTCCTCCGGAATCTGGAAAATACAGGGTGGAGCAAAATTAATTCTCCGATCTAGTTGGTTTAAAATATTTAAATAAATGGAAAAGGTATGCTTTTTTTTTCTTTTTACTTCATATAGTTGGTTTATTTTCGCTCGAGCGCATACCTCACTTTTATGGACGCTTTTTAGCGTCTTTTTGTTAAAGGTCATTGGATCACTGTTAAAGGGTGCTGTAGTCATAAGGTACCTTTCCATACGTCGCTAAATGCTCAGTTTTAACGTCACATGGAGCAACTGACGCACGTTTTCAAGATTCGTATAAAATGGAAAAGGTTCTATATAGGGAGAAAAAGAAAAATCTGTAAAATGTACCGATTGTATTGGACTTTCTCGAAATTCCAATTAGGAATTTGGGGAGGTTCTAGTATTAACATTTTAATATCGTGACACCTTGACAAAAATTTCCTGTTACCCTCATAGATGTTGTTCCGTTATTTTTACATGTATCAAGTTATATTCTTTACGGTTACTCATCCGTAATATTTCCGGATGTTTATCCGTAACACTTATAAATATTTTCACGTCTTTTCAAGTTCTATTCCTGATTGCCGCTGTTACTATTTAGTACTAACTATTTCAGCAATTTTAATTGAATTTATGTTCAAAAATTACAAAATTATTATTAAACACTATTTTTCTATTAGTCAAGGGTTTGCGCTTAATTCGTGTACGCACATTTTTTTCTTTTCCTTTTAGTTTCTTTTAAATAACCCTCTTGAAGATAACACAACTGACTTATTTTTTGTTCTTATTAAAAATCGACTCCACTTTTGCACGGTATGTAGTGTGTATTTATCCACGAATAATATCTTATTATTTTTAGGCCTGTAAGAAAAAGGAAGATAGGGAAAGTAAAAAAGTAACAGCTTCTTACAAGAGGGGGAATGAATTTTGCACCGCCCTGTAGTAAAACCACGAAATATTCGAAGCAAGACGAAGATCATTCGAATTTAAAGTTCGATTCGGTATCGAAGATTTCCGCATTATATTTAGGTCGATGGATACGGATTTATTTGTTAATTGAGTACAATAAGAGTAGCTGGAATTAGAAATCTGGCCAAAAGTGGGAAAATACACACTTTCTCGTACTAAAGGTTCCACTTCCAAAAGTCTAAACTGAAGAAAATGTCACGCGTACGCGTTAAGTTTTATCCACTATGTTTTATGCTCTTTAGCCCTTTTAGACACAAAGCGTTGGAAAATAATTCAAAGCAAAATTTCATCGAATGAAATTTATGAAGAAGGAACATAATAAGATATTTAAAATGATAATCAGAATAACCATTTAGCAGGGAGGAGTTAATTGCTAATTCGTGATTTTTAAGATTAGTCAGATATTCCATGTAATCAGAAGGACACGATGCAGTTCAGTTTAATTACAGAATGAATCATTTAGCACTACCACCTCGAATAACTTCCTGTACCGTTCATAGCATTGTAAACTATTCCGTGTGAAGAATGCTTGGTCTCAATTGGGACATACAATAAACCAAAAGAGTTTTTATATCGTACATACATCATAAATACTGAAATCGTCCTGTTACTTGTGAAATGATATTCCTTCTTTATTTCTGCAAATATTATGCTCTGTAATGTGTAATGTCCTCACAATTTACAAGAGAAGTTCAGTATTTTTTGCACACATACATATATAATCTCAAAAAAATGTGTACACACTTTTGCAGCCCATAACGCTATTAATTTCTTTTTCAAGGTGAAATTCATTTCATCTATTTTCGTCATTCGTCCAGGGCCAATAAAAATCAGGATTTTTTATCACTATTTTTCTGGTTCAAATAAACGCCGGATTTAAAAGGTAAGGTGGAATCATTATTAATAAAGAACTATTGTAATTTGCTTTCGTGAGTCGAGATACGAGTCACGATCGGATAATTCATATTTAATACATCGCAGCGTCATATGCAGGTGTAAAATAGTATAGTTCATTCTGATTGAGTCAAAACTTTTTTAATTACAGTATTTACATATGTCAGAAATAAATGCTGATAAAAGTATTTTAAAGATACAATTGAATGTTTTATCTTAGTTTATTTGGACAATATAACTGCATCGCAATTGTATGTCTGTAAATCCATGCTCACTCTTTATTCAAGTGATTTTCTTTAAGCGAATTTGGCACCGCCTAACAAAGGAAGATCTTTACCCGATTTAGCGGAAACTTCTATGACGTATTCGTCCTGATCGATCGAATTAAAATGTCTGCCATTTGTAGCCATCATCTGTCAGTTCTGACATTCAGAATTTTATAAATTCTATAACAGGCAATTACACGTGAGTAAAAATACAGCTGCAGTAATGTCGCAATTTTTATCGCTATGGTGCTACGCAATGTATATTTTCTATCTGCATTTATTCAAATTAAAGTTTTCTCGAAACAAATATGAGTACACCCTCCTCGACGAATTCCGATGTGTCCGATGACGAAGGGAAAAAGAAAAAACAATTTCAAGAGGGCCACGGTAATACGTGTCCCTTTGTAAGTTAAACAATTTATGTAAAATTATAAACAGGAGACGCAGGTGATATGAAAGGGTCGATCTATATATGAAAACGTTAAAATATTTATTAAACTTTCTCCAAATCATTTGAAACTTCAACACGTGATTATGAAGGCACCCAATTTGAAGAAAAGTATCATAAATATTTTCACGTTATGTATATATAGAATGACCCTTTCACATCATCTTAAGGATGAAAACCAATGCAGACTTGCAATGCTGTAAAATATTAAAGTCAAATGTAAATAATAATAATTCATTTCTAGAAACTAGAATGGTCATTTGGTATCAATCCAAATGTTCCTGTAATCAACTTGACGACCGATAAACGTACTTTAATTGCCTATGCATGTAACCATGTAGGAATATTGTATGATTATGTTAACAAAGACGTTATACCCCTTCAGGGTCATGTAAGTATATTGACAATAATTATTACCAACACTTCGTTATTCGGTATAATTTCTGATACCATTTGTACATGTTCTCGCGATTAATTTCTTATGATTGCAGAATAATTATAATGAATTTGAAGAAGACTTACTGTTATATGAAAGAATGACCTTCCTTTGAATTCATTATAATTACACGGGATGGAATAAAGAACAGTTGTCACATGTAGTTCAATGAACTTTTTTTTTTTAAATCTCGTTAAATCACTCCCTTAATTTTCAGAAAAATGATGTCGCTACCTTATCGGTTAGTAAAGATGGAAAATGGCTGCTTTCGGCAGATTTTGAAAATGATTGCGTAGTCGTAGTCTGGGACACGGAAACACGGTAACCGCTTTACTTATTTTTAGATTAAGGTGAAGTGAAACACGTCTAGAAACTTGATCGACGTCGGTAAAAATTATTTCCATACGTATGTTTTCAGAATTCCGATTTGTACGCTTTTTGATCCACATGGAGGTTGCGAATTGTCCGCAGTACGGATCAGTCCAGATGCCAAGTACATAGTAACCGTAGGCAATGAGCCTTGTCAAATTGTCAAAATTTGGCTCTGGACTTACGGCAAGGATATACCTAACGGTATATATTATTATAAACGGAATAAATTTTGTTAAGACGTCTCATACTTGAGACCAATTTTGTTAGCAAGAAATATTTAAATTGCCGCAAGTAATTAATTTTTCGCTCGGTGCGGCGTCAATTTCTAATTTTAATACAATGTTCATGTCCTCAGGTGCTGTAACGATAACTGATATGTTACAAGATAGAATTAAGAATATCAGCTTCAACCATGATTCGTCGAATGAATTTATTTTGACTTCAGACTCTCACGTGTTATTTGTTGCATGGGTTTGTAAAGCCATTTGTTGAAAAATGCAGTAAGAACTCCTTACATCCTTAGTAGCATAGAATAATTTCTAAATATTTCTTTGTAATCTTTGCTAAATATCTCAAGCGACAGATTTTTTAAGATTTCTTGTTGATTTCAGTCGAAGATATTTGAAATATTTCTTGAAAATCTCAATGACATATTCAGTTTCAATAATTTATAAACGTATAGAGAAATATTTTTTTGTGCTACTAGGGTTACATTCGTTATAATTAATTAATTCTGGACTTATTAAATAAGTTGTCTTAAAAGGTTTTAAGAATTTATTTTATCGGTTACAGGAGCATAACGCTTTCCACGTCCAAAAACCGACCGTGGTAGGAAGATTACAAAAATTTGGCGTCTTTAATAATTCCGTGTATGTGTCAAAAACACATGAAGCATTTACCGGAACCGCAGCCGGTATTTAGCCTTCATAATTTTGTTAAATCGATCTACCGATTTTTCGTAATTTTTGAATGAAAAAATCCAATGCACATCCTAGGTCTTTTTTTTCAGGGTTTCTCTTGATTTGGAGCGATACCGATAACGTCAGTTCTTCCACGATAGATCCTACGTCTAGTGTAATGAAGCATGTAAAAAGTGTGCAGTTACAGGATTGCAGTATAACTCTAATAATCACTCACGAAGAGTATGCTTAACATATATTCATTGTCCCGTACAAACTTGAAATATTATTAGATATTTAATTAGTAAATTTGAGTGACAAAAAATGTTTCATGTTTGCAAATAGTATGATCGTGACGGGCAACAGTTTTGGGCACATTAATTTCTATGATCACCAATTGAAGTACCTCCACTCATGTCGAAACTGTGAGTTCGATTCGATTTCGTCCATCAGCTTCGACTGTCCCTCTAAATTGACACGACCGTATCAGCATAATGGTGAATCGGACCGTAAGTTTTCAAAATATTAAGGTGAAGTGAAACACGTCGAGGAACTACAACTAAGTAGGTTAATGAGTTGATCAAGTGAAATTTGCCTCATTGGTACAATGGCGGACGTGAATGCCTCCCCTGCAGAGACGGCATCGCCTGTGCAGGATGGGAGGGCATTGATGTCTCCCGGTGTACACAATAAACTATTATTTCAAGGATCCAGCAGTGTTCACGAGAAAGATATAAATGAAGGAAACGAATGTGAAGGTGATCTTAAAACTGTGGAGAAGTTCCCGGGAGAGGAAGGAGAAAACGAAGATAAAGAAGAAGAAATTGTAAAGACAGTTTCTTCTAATCTGACTATTGACATACATTGTTCACACACCATTGACAATAATGAAGGTTTAGTCCCATCGAAACGACAAGGTTTTAACCTTAATTCGTTTCGAGGATCAGAAAATGCAGTCCCTAACTTTATTGTGTGTAAGTATAAAAGATAATGTAATATGACAGAATTAGGAAACAATGTAACATCGAAAATTTAACATAGAAATTGTTAATTCTGTTAAAAAATTGTTACTACTGTAAAAACTGGCGTCTCCAGTTTTCACATTAGGGTTTTTACGTGGGAGGATTCTTTTTGAAAAACTTAGTCGAGTCTTGCGCCAAGTACCAAGAAATATTGATGGTACAGTAACACGACTGGCTGACATTTCATTATTTTTTTTTTTTCAAAAAAGAAAGAAGAATGTTACAGTTACAGTAATGTTGTTAGAAGAAAATTACAGAAATGAAATTAGTTACGATAGTACTGCGGAACAGTACTTCGTATTGACTTAATAAGTTTATTATGATTTTATTATTTTCCAGCGACGCAAACGGGCCAAGTTGCATGGATAGAATTTACGAAAGGGAAATGCCATTTTATTATGCACACTTCGGAAGTACCAATAATTGCTATGGACATACAAACAGAAAGGTACTTCTTTCTTTCCCCTCATTTTCTTCCAAACTCTTCTTTTTCTTAAAATAGATAAAGATAGAGGAATTATTCATATTTTTCTCGATTAGAGATTATTTGGTGACCGGTAATACAATGGGTCTGCTCCGTCTCTACAACTACTCAATACCCAGTCTGTTCCTGTCGAAGAAGACGCCGCCTTTACCGTCTTTTCAATCGATCCTGAACAGAGAAGTGATTAAGGGAGAAATCGTTTATATCACGCAAACTAAGATGTCTGAAAACCTGACATGTATAACGGCCCTGAAATTTTCACCGAGAGGTTTGATTTGAACAACATTCAATAATTCGTTAATATATTTAATCGCAATGATAGAAAATAATCTAACATGAATGACACTTCACAAGTCAAATTCCTTAGAAGCGTTGAACATCGAAAACGTGCTCGAACCACGCCACGATGGTTCTAATCCATGATAATTACCGAGCGATATCTTTGATAGAAAATACTGCATATATGACGCTTTTCGTTTATCTGTAGATGAAATGCTAGCATGTGGACTTGAAAATGGTGTGTTATGGACGCTGCATCCTGATACTTTGGAACCATTAGACGATACGCCATATAGGCATTCCCCAGGAGCAATTTTGAAGATTGCATTTTCTCTGAACTCCGAATTCATGGCCTACTCGGTATAAAAAAGAACTGTATCTTTCTCAGGAAACAGATGGGGACATTGTTGTACCGACCATTAATTTTGTTATGAATTTCTTCGTACGCTCACAGTAAAATACAATTTACTATAATAGTAATTTGAAGATAATTTAAAGGGGGAGTGGAGACAGTATACATAACAATCCCTAAATAGAAACTTCAATTTTCAAGCTTTGATCATCTTTTCGTTATTTCCACCACTGAGTGGCATTAGGAATGAATGTGTAACGGAATGATAATTTTCTTTCTACAGGACGATACATCAGCAGTTGCAGTGTTTAGAAGAAATAAAAGTGCCTTTTCACTAGCAAACAACGAAAACACCCCAATCTGGTATTACGTGGGCAAATATCATTCGCATTTTATGCCCATTCGAGAAATATTGTTCGTTCCTCCTCCAGCCGGACTAACGACTCCTCGTCTTCTTTCGCTGGGAGAAGATCGAGACCTCGTTGAATATGATCTGGAAAACAGGTGATCAGTCGATTTTGCAAAGTACAGGGTTTGTCCAAAAAGTAAAGTCAGTGATTTCATTGTGAAGCGACTATACGTCGCAGCGCGCTCGAACTGACCACTGTTTTTTTAAAAATTAATCAAAGAATATACTTCTTTCGAACCTAGCGGACCATACCCTGACCCAGGGTTGAAAATTTTACAAGTCACTCGAATAGAACGTGACGCCGTTCCACTTTGTATGGCGCCATATCCCCAACTCATGGTGGAAAGATTTCTTATCGTTGCGAATTCCAAGGTGAGTGACGTTATTTTCAAAAATAGTACCCGAGTCGAAAATTTGATTACGCAAATTCAATGTTGGATTGAAGTATCGACTCGACACAAACAGCCCTTCTCCCGCTTTCACGTTTAAGGGGATGTGAAAGTGGCATCTTAGGGGTCAGTCGTTCATGAAACTTTTTTTCGAATTGGGTGTGCCTATTTGTTTAAAATCTTACCACAAACATAAGGGTTAATCTACCCACATATATGTAAATACAGTGCTAATAACGTCATATTATTATTTCAGTACAAGTTTAAGCTCTTGAATGAAGTAACAAAAATGAATCGTCGGACCGTTCGGTGTCCCACCTTTAGTTCACCTGTTCAGCACATAAAGGTACACTGATATTATGGTAATACAAAGATAATATAAAGCAATTTTGATTTATCAACCTTTTTTTCAGATGTTACCAGTCAAAGGCATGGATTCACACGCACATATGATTTTCGCGACCGAAAAAGAACTCGCCATACGATTGGTTCCTTCGTATGGTAACCCTTTCATGAACGTGGCAATAATTGGTCATCCAAGAAAGGTTGTAATATTACATTTTATCGTTAATCTTAGACATTTTACAATAGATCAATCTTCCAGCTCAAAATATTATGCGTCAGTTCGTGTGGAAAGAAGCTGTTTACTTTGGGATATAACGATCACAGTGTGTTTATGTGGAAAATCAATTTAAGGTAACCATATCTTAAGGTGATGTGAAAGTGGCGTTAAAAAGGTCTCGTTTATGAAACTTTTCTCCGAGCTGGGTGTACCGAATCGCTTCAAACTTTATAACGTGAATGTGGAGGCTTCAAGGAAGGTCCTGACCCCCATGAAATTTCAATTTTTTACAAATTTGTTCATAGGTATTCTTAACATTTTTGATAAAAAATGAAGTTACTTGTTAACATTAATACTTCTCAACAAACAGGTCGGTGGACATTATGGCTCGTTTAGGTGGTTCTGGACTTTCGCCATATTATTGCCTATTAGAAGGAGGCAGTAACGGCTGGCTTGTGCAAGAACTGCAGGATTTGTTTTATTACGCTCAGATTTTGCAACAGGGTGAGAATACAATGACGACGAGAATAGTGACGGACAAAGTATCCGTTAAACAACTGCCGAATCTAATGAGGGCAATCGGCTTTTATCCCAGCAATTATGAGGTGGGAATCAACAATTCCCTCCCAAAGAAATTGTTATCATTGCCACATTTCTGTTAACCATAACAACCATCCCGGGTAAATATAAGGAAAGCAGTTCTACAGAGTTACTCTGCTGAAATGTACAATTTAAATCAAGTATATGTTATTAAAATTATACATTTTACACTTTTAGCAGAGTGAACATAACTCTGCGGAACCGATGCCCTTATATTTACTGACGTGGTTTTATCGCAATTGCTGTATCGATAATGCTTACTTTCGTGTATGTAAAAAAAAAAAACGTCTCTTCTAAAATTAGCGTGCCACATCTTTTCGATCACCATTTTGCATAATTTCTTAATCTAGTTGGAGGACATGATGAATGAAGTGATATACAAAAACTACGCTGAAACTGGACAACGAGTGGACGAAATCTCGTTCGAAGAATTGATAAAACTGTACATAAATCATCGACCCGCGTTTGGCATTTCCAGCTACGAAATGAAAAAAGCATTCTCGGCGTTTGACGATTCGGCAGGAAGTCAAAATCCAAAAATGTCTCTCGAAGCCTTCATCGATGTGCTACTTGGTCGTTCAGGGCCCCACACATATTTGCCATCCGAAGAAAATAAGTTATACGGTTCGTCCTACATTGTAACGAATTCTTATTCGGGGCTTGAAAGATTTGATAGTAAAAGAAAGAAAGCGCCCGATTCCGTTACCAGACAAAACGAACGAGTTTCTCACTCAGATGTATTTGGCTCGAAACTCTACGAACCTATCTTTAACAAGAGTTTTCAACGGAAATTAAATATTAATGGGCGACATATTATTTGCAGGGGAACCCCTAACTGTATCAGAAGCGCATACTTGTTTGACTCTTCTAATGTCTCAAGGTGATATAAGATCAATCGCCGCTGCAAGTGACCAAGATTTCCTGGATGTACAATTTAACTTTTTGCCCACGGTAATTGTATTTCAGTTAACATAGAATTTCTGTTAAATTATATGCAATATATTATTCCGCACATCAAATGCGAAAGATGATTTATCTAAAAAGCGCCCGATATGTTGGTCAGCATTTAATTAATTTAATTCAATTGAATCAATTGAATATTGTGACTACCCAACGATATAACTTTTCCAGACACTTTTATATTTAAACTTATGTTTTAAGATTTATTTGTATCATTGGTCAAGAATTTCTTTCCTAAGTTTCTATTTTTTCGCGCAGACGATATCGTACAAAGACTTTGCAATGGACATTATGGGAATCGAATTGCCAGAAGGAAAGAGACAAGTGCAATTATCGGAAAACTCAAATCCGTAATCGTTACACTCCGATATTTAATTTCTGAAAATAACATACACTAGATTTCTATTGTCATTTATTGCCCAGGCATTATATATTTCAAAATGAATTTCGTTTTACAAAAAAAAGAATCTTAGATGAATTAAATGGAATAGCAGTTAAAATAACATGTATAAAAATCACCGATGTGGTTACAGCATTCAACGTCACAGTGAAACATAACTATCTTTTGAGCCGTAGTCATTAAATTCTCTTATAAATATTATCACTCGGTGGTTTTCCCAAGTTAAGTAGCATTGATTGTATACCATCCACCCAAATAAAATTACAGTATAACTTAACACTGGTTACTGTACTCCGACATTGAAAACATGGTAACAATTCTCATTATTCTTCGACGATTTTGTATTTTCTATTATATTTTGTGTTCTTGTCATGAAACACTTAACTCTGTGTTGCATCAAATTATTTCTCCCAAGATCTTTATTCGTTTAAAGAGTTTGCATATTGAGAAACTCTCGGAGAAAAGTCAAGTAAGAAATGAACCTGCATTGTGTAATTTTTGTCAAAAGGATATTAATGATATTATCAAATATACGGAAAACATGGATATCTCTACTGAAGTCTGAATGCTATCGAACATTATATCTTTAGTTTTTCTCTTTAATATTTCACCAAATTCGTAATGTAATGCGCCCTTAATGTAACTTTTAATTCCAGCATATCAATGCAATTTCTTACTGAAATACTAAGTATTAGAGATAGCTAAGTGAATTAATAATACTCTGGTGGTATTAATATTGGGTGTACATTTTATCCATCAGGTTTCTTTTTCTCCCTTATCGTCAAAATAACATTCGACAAAGTTTCACGAACTGCAAGTCGATCATGGTAATTCTTACACAACCTAGCTTGAAACTTAATCTGTTTGTTGCCTTCATTTTAACCACATTATGTACACATAATACATATAAAGTAAAATACACGTATAAAATCATTTTACCAAAGTCATTACATCGCAGCATGTACGTATTATCATGCAAAAATTACAATTCTGATACGAAGTAAACCAAATTATACAAGCAGGTGTAGACTACTAAACTTCTTGTGAAAATATCACTGATAGTGCCACGGCATAAGTTCCTAGTCTAGTGGTCGTTCTGGCATTACTGGACATCAAAAATGCAATCAGTGCACGACTCCAGTATGTTATCATAATTACTAATTATCTAACTGCAGCAGCTTTGTGGTGTGGGGTCCATTCCGGAACGCTTTGTTATAAAAACACGCGTAAATTCTTCTGCGGTGGTTGGATGAATTCCAACCGTAGACTTCAAAATAGGAAACGTTAAGTTGCACCTGAAATGCAAATACAGAATTATTCATCATCGCAAGACAAAAGGTATAATAAAATATTTAAAAATAATAACGGAATTTTATAAAGAGTATTCACGTGGTAAAATTTGAAAGAAATCGATACATTCAATTCGGAGAATACTTTCTCCAACGATTTGACTTCTCAGATATGTATAGGCTGACTTTCATATCACCTTGAGTTACAAGAGGTCAGTAAAAGAATTTAAAATAATTTCTATAGACTATTTATAGAATATAATAAAACAATGGGACCTCTTAAGCGAATACATTGATAATACTCACTTCATCGCTGCAGCGAAACCTTGGATGACTTCACCTGCCTGTGGTCCGATAAAGTGCATTCCTAGAACTTTCTGCTCATTATGGCGTAACGCGACCACCTTGATGTAACAGTGAGACACACTCTTCTGGGGAACAAAGAATTCAGTGGGCTTGTAATAAGCGTGATAGACTTCTATGTTATCTTCGCCGTGAATGGCTGCAGCTTGTTCTTCGCTGAGACCTACGCAACCATATTCCAATGGACTAAAAACGGTAGTTGCCACGTTATCGTAGTCCATCTGTTCCGTCGAGTTGCCGAAAAGACGTCTAGCTAGTAACTTGCCAGCGTGGATTGCGACCGGGGTCAATTCCGGTTTTTTCTAAAGGAATTGAAAGAAAATTACATTTAATTCCATAATCATTTAGGACGCCGCACTAATCATATGGTCATGCAACGTACATGAAGAACATCTCCAACGGCGTAAATATTTGGTACATTAGTTTGTTCGCTACGATCCTCCACCTTCCCAGTGTCTGGTACAATAACAATTCCAGCATTTTCAGGTTTTAATTCCTTTGTCAGAGCTCGCCGGCCAATGGCGAAAAGCACGGTGTCAAAAACGTCTTTCTGGGTCTGCCCTTCCTAACGATGTAAAGTGTTTGCATTAAATCCTTTTTTCAAACAAATTTATCATGAAATGTAAAAGACGCTCCACGATGAAATAGAAGTTTGTATTTACTTTATCGATATAATGTACAAGAAGCCGTCCATCGTCCTGCTTTATGATGGCTTTCGGTTTGGCTTGATAAATGAAGTGGACACCTCGATCTTCCATTTCAGTCGCAACAATGTTCGCCATTTGCTGATCAAATCCCCGAAGAACTATGGATCGCACCATTATAGTTGCATCGAAACCCAAGCCATTCAAAAATCCTGCGCATTCAAGGCCAATGTCTATGCACGTGGTTAAGGATTATTTGCTTGAATGTATCTACATCTACACCGTTAAAAATGTTTCGATATATCAAACACTTTCGAATGTATCCATATTTCGAACAGATGGTTTTAACGGTGTAATACTGAATATAATGACCAGGTTGAAAAGGATACATCCAGCTCCGACGACGAGTGTTTTGCCTGGCGGATGATCAAGACTGAAAATGTCATCACTAGTTATGCCATATTCGACAGCACCGGGAATATCAGGATATTTGGGTCTCCCGCCTACTGCGATCAAAATATTCTCAGCCGTAAGAACTTTCTCCTCTCCGGATTTTAATACACCAATTACAGTGTGAGGGTCCTTGAAGTAACCTAAAGCATTCAGGAACTCAATTTTCCTGCAATTGTGTAACATAATCGCATTAAAACAGAACCCAAGAAACGAATAATTTTCAAAACACACATTTCGAACTTGTTAAACAATTAGTTAATTAATTTAAATTCACCATAAGTCAGATTCTAGAAATGCTTAAAATATTAGGTGGCTGGCTAATTAATGTTACACTTTGCTCCTTCTTATTTACCTTGCAGTGTAACGTTTATTAAAAAAATGTAAACAACCCAAGTCAGGTACTTAATTATGCCTCGCTCTGTATGAACGCAATTTTAACAAGTACATTTATGCATTAACTACAAATGTAACAATTAAATGTTAACTAACTTGTTTCTGAGCTCGACACGGGTGACCCAATTGACTGATTTTATATGATTCTGTACAGCAGTCCTCAGAGTCTCCCAGTCATTGCAGATAGCGGATGGATCTGGTAATCGCCATCCATAGTACGCCGCATCCTGTTGAAATTACAACACACCATTAATATTAATATTTCTACAATCTGAATGCTCGAATTACAATAGTTCAGTTCAATAGTCAGCTGTGACAACTTCTTTCACTGATTTAAAATATTTGTCCCAAAATATATGACTGGTCAATGTACATGGTAATGGGACTATAGGTACATGATGCAACATACGTGTATCGCTTCGCCAAGTAACGCTGCTTGATGCATCAATTTCTTTGGAATGCAGCCCACATTGACACAGGTACCACCTAGTCCCCATTTTGTTCCTCGTGGTGAAGGAGTAACGTAATCGAGCACCGCAACTTTAGCTCCATGTTCGACCGCTTCTTTAGCTGCAGCTAATCCACCGGAGCCACCACCGATGACAAGCAAATCGTACATGTACTTTGATTCCGCTGAAACGTTTTAATCAGTATCATTAGAATTATTATATTTCAGTTAGCATAATTGGGAGTCTACATATCACCGCCATAAACTTTGGGAACACGTGAGAGATTGATAAACTAAGAGAGAAAAGAGAATGCTATTGTGAATGAATTTTTTAATTAATTATTCAAATATATTTTTTCATTGGCGAATTAATATTCAACTAGGTGGAAAACAAAAAACGTAACCTTGATTTTTAGATATTTTTTGGTGAGTATTTTATTGGGTTTTGGAGCAGTGACATTTCCGCCTTCTCATCTTCATTAGTTTACACGACCATCGGCCACCACGTGGTCACCCTATAGGTCGGACTAACCTAACCTATTCCAATTTCGCCAACCTCATTTATCGAGTGGTGATGCAAAATGCGCGCGCATTGGGCGGTTACAAAAGGTGTGAAAAAGCACTTTCCCCTTCCGCGATGGAACGTCTCTACCGGCTGCGCAGCCGATTTCCCGTGCGCTCTCTCACTTGCCGAGTTTACGTAATGACAGTTATTCCAGGCCGGCTTGACGGGTAACGGAACCACGTGGAAAGCAACTCACTGCAGATGCATGCCGCCGTTGTCAACCCCGACATGTAAGCGTTCCTCCTGGACCAGGACAAATCCAAAAGCTTGCCGTGCGGCCTTCGAAAAGGCACAAGCCTCGCGAACAGTGTCAACGTCGCCATGGCCGCGATCTCGATTGGCCACGCCGACTGGCGCCGACTTCACGACAGCCAGCTGCGCGCGCACCGCGCAACCGCCGAACCAACCTGGGTGTTTATTACGTATCTTTGACGAGAGCGCTCACTTCTCACTTTCATCTCACGTGAGTTTATTCGCCGAATCACGCATTCGCTGCATGAAGGAACGAGATCACTAGCATTTTCGGTCTAGTAATATCGTTAAACAAAGGTAGATATCTTGTAAATCGAAAATTGTTGAGAGGTAGTGTGTTATAGGCGGGAAGATGAAAAGCCGTTGAAAGTATAGAAAAGAACTTGAGTCTATGCTTCACCATTTAGCTTAAAAATTGCGTGCTTTGAGCGTCCCCTTCTTCACGGAGAATTCCAGCCTGCGCGAATGTACACCGAGTCACGGCCCACCATACGCATTGGAAACCGTTGCAGTAAACCGACCTTGATTCCCATCAGAAATAAAATGGCGCCGAGAGACTCTCGCGCTGCGCTGCGACGCATCCCGGCATTCGGGGGCAAGCATTCGACTTATAAGCGACGTTTCGAAGAGCCCACAAAGCCGGCTGCGACGCAGTGCAAGAATGAAGTCGATCCTGATAACAGGCTGCAATCGAGGCATCGGTCTGGGGCTAGTTAAGCACCTGCTAAGGTTGCCACAGCCGCCGGAGAGCATTTTCGCGACTTGCCGCGACGTTGCCAAAGCCGCGGTGAGTACAAGGCCCATTTCAATGCGGGTACACGCGTTACGATAAATCGTAACAATTTGTAACCCGTGCGGTTAAATCCAATTACTTAATAAGTCAAGTTAAATCCGTATGGATCGGTTAGCATGGTCTTATCGATAATACGATTAATTATGGGAAGGCTACTTTTCCCGGTTTTATGTAACCGCGTTCAAGATCACTTACCGATGGGTGCCATGGCTATACTTTCAAGATCAGAACTTTCAGGGTAATATATATCGCGGCGTGCTTTTTGTTAACCGTTGAACTTTGTTAGGACGCGAACTACGATTGCACGTCCCCTTTCCTCTAGGGCATAGGTAGAACTGAAGCAAGAACCGGCGACACCGCTTCCTCTGCCCTCTGGTGTCGCGGCGCGACACTAACCGACCTTCGCTCCCCTTCGCCTGCTTGTCTAGTCATCGTAGAGCCGGATAGAAAACGCCCACTCATGGGCATTCTTGGAATCCGCTAATAATCCCGCGAAGTGCGATTTCTGTATCCCGGACCTCGACTCTTTCGATAACGTCCGCAGTCCTCGACATATCGCGAAATATCTCATTTTTAATATACGCAAATTAGATAAAAAAAAGGTAAACAAATGTCTTTCCCTCGTGGGATAGACATGGGATCATGAATGTCTTTTATATGTATGTCTTGTATATGTCCTTTAGCCCGCACAATGTTTTATTTTCATTTTGTGTAATGAATCCACAAGCAATGAGCGGACGAGAACGAGTTTGGAGTATTTTATTTCTGCTTTAGTCCTTACTAGTCGGAGTTTGGTGAAAATCTGTCTCTCTTCCTAGAAAAAGAAGCGGACTATTGGTTCGATCGAAGATCTCTCGGAAGGCGCCATGGTCTTTAGAAATTTCGACAAGAAATCAGTTTTAGCTAACAGAGCGCAAAAGCGGAAGACCCTGATAACGGACTAACAATGGGATTTAGGCGCATCATCCAACAGCTTAAATAAAACAATTCTTATTAATGAAAAATAGGGCGGACATTACAATTGCCTCGAACGAAATTTTCTAATACGCTCAGCTGATTTCAGTTTCTTCTCTTCACTTGAATCCGTAGTTTCGGATTTTGGACGTAGAAAGGCTTCGTATTTTTCTTCATTTTTTGTGCTCGACGAAAGTGGAATATTTATAAGAAACTGATTAACACATTGTTGACCGGCAATTTTACGACGCAAGTCGCTCCGGCACGAGTTAACTCGGATAACGACAATTTATGAGTCACTCGAACCCAAAATTCCTCTTCCTAAAAACCATGAGTCCCTTTCTACAAAAACTACCGGATAAGTTCCTGGACCTTCGAGACCCTGCAATAACCGTAACTCAACATTTTTGCTACACTCTTTTAAGGCCGAACGTCCCTTGTTACCGAATCGAATCATATGAAATCAAAGGCAATCGGCTCTAAAAGAAGGAAATCGTTTTTACTGATTTCCAAGGGAATGAAAATGAAGTATTTGGCCCTTACTCATATCTCAAGGTGCGATGATGGATTTCTTTTTTCTAGGAGCTGAAGGAAATTGCTGACAAGTCGGGAAATGTTCACATTATTGAATTGGGTAAGAAACTGAGAATCATTCACTCGCGTTGAAATTAGAAGCGTAAAAGTGACTGCACACGTAAGACGAAGTAATTACGATAAATCTCTGCAAACTAATCTGATATAGACGTAAGGAGTTACACCACAATGGAGCTGTGGAAAAATCTGATTTCCTTTTATCACTTTGATTAATAGTTCTTAGTCCTAAAAACAATATTCCATTACTTTTTTGTTAATTGTCAAGTCGTACGAGCGCATTATACATATGTATACAAAGATATATGCAGATCACTTGTAAAAAGAACCACTAGCAGTCCACCGCTTCAGAAACATTAAAAATCTGTAATTATATTATTACCTTTGGCTTGAGGATTGAATTATAACTAAGGGAAAAGTAGGACGAGAGGTTTAAGTGGATCAAGGCTTAGTTATTTCAACATGGTTATATTATTGTTACGTTACCGTGTTTGGTCGGTACATGTATGTTAAAAACATTTCATTGATTTTTAACGCACGTTTAAACGAAATGTTTCAGAAAAACATTTTTTCGTATGCTTTGCTTAAATATTTTCTACGAACAACTTAGTGTCTAGATAGATTGAAAACTTAAAAGAAAAAAATTACTTTTCTTCTCATTTATAGATGTAACTGATACGAAGAGTTACGACAGAGTGATCCAGATCATAAGCGAGAAGGTTGGAGAAAATGGTCTTAATGTCCTTATCAACAATGCCGGCATTGCGAACAAATTTGCACGATTGAATCTAGTCAAGGAGGAACAACTTCTGGATACATTCAAGGTCAACACGGTCGCTCCAATAATGTTGAGTAAGGTAAGAGAAAAAAAAAGAAAGCTTTATGCATTCATTTGAATTTACATTTGTTTGTTAAGTCAATAAAACTTGTGTTGTTTCGTTTATAAAATATGGTTATTATACCGAGAACCAAATCTTTTGTTATGACCAAATCCTTTGTTGAATAACTTTTGGTTGATAACATCAAATATTGTGGTAAATCGCACCAAACACTAAAACAACTTGGCACATGTAACCAAAATATTTAGTTCATTCACTGAGATATTTTCTAAAAGCAACAAAATGATTTAACCAATACATTTTAGTCAACTGAGGTAGACAAAATTGATCAAGTGTAATTTGGTATGTATAATTTTACCAACCCACGTACCGATTTTTTTATCACCCAAAATATGTTTTTATAGGCTTGTCTACCACTACTGAAGCAGGCTTCTAGCATATACCCTGATAAGGGTGCGATGAACATTTCGCGAGCTGCGATTATCCATATGAGTTCTTCGCTTGGCAGTATTACGGACAATACCAGCGGCGGATTTTATCCTTATCGCTGTAGCAAGGTTTGCAGATTCTCCTTTTACTATAGCTGGTTACACACGTAACAATAAATCGTTTCTTCTTTACTATAGCTCGCTTCTCGCGTAACAATCAATCTTAGAGATTTGTAATCGAAGCACTTAAGGTGATAGCTTAAGGTGAATGATAGCAACAAATGTTATGTAACCTGTTAGCTCCATGTTACATAACTGTTAAGTTACTGAATTGTAACAAATGTGATGTAACTAGTTAGTTTTAAGTTACGTAACTGTTAAGTTTTGTGTTCAATGGGTTTCCATCTGGGACTTGTGTGAAAATGATACCATTTGTCATTACTAGTCTGCACTGAATGCGGCGGCGAAGTCCATGAGCATTGACTTGAAAGATGACGGCATTTTGGTGGCGTGTATGCATCCTGGCTGGGTTCGAACCGACATGGGTGGAATCAATGCTACTCTGGACGTCGATATCAGCGTCAGCGGCATGCTCTCCGTTTTACAAGGTCTTACCGAGAATGATAACGGCACATACGTGCAACACGATGGTAAAGTGTTGCCTTGGTAAATTACTAGAAATTGTAATTACGGCTGCAGACGCGATTAGACCGTCGATGAGCAAAAAATGATACATCAAGGCGATGTGAAAATGGCGTTAAAGAGTTCTCGTTCATGAAACTTTTCTTCAAACTGGGTATACAGAAGAGATTAAAACTTTGATTCTGGGGTTACTTTCTGTGAAACCGACCATTGGCGTTATATCTCCTTATACCAATTCATAGTTATAGCATAGGAAAATCATGAATAAATCGGTAACGCGAAATTTTGTAGGTTAATATTTTTATACACGATGTTTCATACTGATTTTCACGTTTATTCTCATAGGAAATTGTTTCTTTTTTACATATCTTACTAACAGAACATGTCAGGGAATGCTGATGTTATACATACGCGTTATTTAGCTAAAACCGTATCGGAAATATGTACAAATGTATCACAAGAAATAAACAATTTAGTATGAGAGCTGGACACGGAAGATTTTATGAATTCTAATAAATTAAATATTCCAGTACCATTCTCCTTTAACATTATTTGTACGTACCTAGTCGTAAGACAAACATTGATGCGTTCACTTCCTTTGACAAAAAATTCAAGTTCCAGCATAGAATATGAGAGTCTATTAAGTGTACACGAATTTTCTCAAAAAAGTGCATTAGCTATAAGCTCGTTTATAGTACTCTCATGATTCTAAGAACATATTTAATATACAGACTGTTTATAATGATAATCTGATATTTTTTGGTTCATGGCAGTCGCACTGAAGGATTCTCAAAATGAATCTCAATCGTCTTATTGCTTCTATATACTAATTGTATACACAAGCTGTAAATCATGTCCCAAACGTCGATACGCTATTAATGGACCTTTAAACTCAACATTAATATCATTATCGGATTTTTTTAATTCCAATAAATTATGTATTTATATCTGATTCAACAAAAACAATTATCGGGTGATCAATGCCGTAATGTCATAATCAATTATAATCAACCACTATGTATAATTCACAGCAATTTTGAAACTTTTGTTAGTACATTGACTGCACTGAAACTAAAATGGTTGTCTGTAATAAAGTGCAAAAGTAGATTGGTCCAAATAAAAGGTTCTTTTTATGATACTCGACATCGAAGAGCCTCAATGTAAGAATCTCGTGTGCATACGACTTCAAAAGACGCAATCTGCAGTTATGTTTCTCACTCACAGGTTAAAAGTTACAGCCATTCAATCAGTCTTTAGCCTCTTAGGCGCAAGTTCACTATTTTGTGAGTTTGAATCTTCTGAGAATCCCAGATGTGTTGAGAAATCGGTTAACCCTTGAGAATCGCTTACAGTGGAGAAACCTATTATAAAGAAATACAATGAATTAATTATTGTTAGTGGTTAAAAAATTTGTTTAAAGAAAACAAGAAACAATGCTTACACGTGTTAGAATCTTCAGTGAGACCAAAATTGGAATTACATGAATCTATGCCTCCTTTCCTACTTATGCCATTTTCTTTATCAACCACCGTCTTTCCCTTCTTTTTCTGTAAAATATTTAATACAAAATATGTTCTGGTTACGTGATTCAATTTTCTATTTATTTATATCTAATCACAACATACGTCGGTGGACAATTTATTAATTATATTATATTTACCTCAATGTAATTTAATATGACTACTTCAAAGTATGAATATAGAATTTTAAAATGCATTTAGTATAATCGTAACATGGATGCTAACATATCTAAAATTACATAAATGTTTTGAGGGAATATCAGACAACGAACCAAGGCACACAATTGAAACAAAAATCATTCGCATTACTAAGCCGTCCAAAGGTTCGTTACCATGTTAAAGAATCTGTAGAAAATGTATAATCATGTCAATTAAAATACCTGTTCAAGCGTCGATATGGGGACCCATTTATAAATTTTCATTGTGGTTTCTCCTATCGTTACCCATTTTTTTTCCCTGCAAAGGAAATATTATTAACCCTATCTTTGTGAGTTTAACTAACCGACTGAATCATTAAATTACCAATGGCGAACTTTATCAACAACTTGCATCACACGCTTAATATCGTCCTTGGCACGACTTCGAGTCTCTGCCCTCACAGATCGTGACATCATGGTATTGTTATTAAATTAATTATCACTAAGCGTACCCGTGACAATTTGTCACTAGACTAGCGCAACATTCGTTAAGTGGTAGGTTAGAAAATTGATAAGCACACAACTTCTTCGATCGCTCGAGTCCACTGAAGTTAACAGATGTTCCATACAGAGAGGGACAGAGAGACAGGGACAGAATCAATCAGCATTGCCAACTCTTGCAGTCCTTAAACCACATGTATATCAGAGATGAGTTGGGAGATTGCTCACGGGCAGGGTCGCGCGATCGCATTCTGTGCTGCCCTCTCGTTTCGTACGTCAGCTTTCACCGTTTTTTGCCACAAAAATATCTAATACATAGTTGATTAATATATTTCAAAATTGATTATTAGAATTTGGGGATTTTATGATGATAAGGATTTTGTGATAATCGGGAGTCCTCATTTACCGTACCGTCGCTTCTCCCGGTCGACACCTGACCGCAGATACCTGAAAAAGGTACCCTTGTACTCTAATTGCATCTTCTTATAATTACGGATTTTCCGTTAAGGTGACGAGAAAGAGGCAACCGAGGGGTGGATTGATAAGGACATTTTTCACAAGCTAGGTGTACCTAATCGTTTGAAATTTTATAACATGAATATAAAGACCCTAAAAAAGGGTTCCGTAGCCATGAAATTCCGTTATTATAAAGAAATTCCAAAATTGGAATATACACAGGTGTGATAAGGAACTGCGCATGCGCATGCCGGGGTCGGGCACCCTATATAAGGCCGAGCGCGTGCTCGGAGCATTATTACCCTTTGGTCATCCGAAGGGTAAACATCGGGTTACCTGCTTGTACCGTAACTGGTTTAACCCCAGTTTTAACCTACGGTTAAAATTAACGGTTAACCGCAGTTTTAACCTACGGTTAACCCCAGTTTTAACCTACGGTTAACCCCAGTTTTAACCCACGGTTAAACCTATCGGTTAACCTCAGTTTTAACCTACGGTTAAACCTAACGGTTAACCCCAGTTTTAACCTACGGTTACACCTAACGGTTAAAAATCAAACTTCGGTTAACTTGGGATGTAAAATCGGGCCTTATGGGTGACATTCCCGCTCCCTTCCGTTCTCTTTCTTAATATATTTAACCTAATTTATTACGTTTGTAAAGGGCTTCGGTGCGCAGCAACCTCCACGTGGTGAGCCTGGAGGATCGGTGGTTTCCAACTATTGTTCGAAACCACCGATTCGCAAATAGCTGCGTGAGTGATTCCACTTAGCGTGTTTTTTTTTTTGTATGACTAGCTTAACGTAGTTAAAAGTGGAAGCACTCGTTGCGTGCGTGCGTAATTGTAAATTGCGGACAGGAAGTTGTCGGGTACGTTTCCATGCAGCTAGTAATTCCGGATTGTGCGTGTTAACCGAAATAGATTTTTGCAGGTACGGCGTGGCCGTACCTTTAGTGTATCCGGCAGCTTCCGTCGGCACCTAGTACGTCGTAGCTAAGCTACGGCGTGCAAGGCTACCTGGCTCAGGTTGTCGGTCGCGCGATACGTTGTTTCGCTCTGGCGGCATCCCGCGGGGGCTCTGCCTGCTGTAAGACGGGACAAGCCCGTCGACTGAAACTCGTATTCGCGGGCCGACAGCCGAGCCGGGTTAGTCGTCGGTGACGGTGGAATCTGCTAAATTGTTCGCGTTAGAAGTAGTATGCCCTTCCGGCAAATTATATCCTTAATTCTATGCTAACTGGCAATGTACTCGGCGACTTACCCTGTACTCTGCGGCGAGCGTTGTATGGACGGATGAGTATGGTATGCCAGTGATGCGTTGAATGGACGGATGCGTATCGTATGCGAGTGGTGTGCTGTATGGGTTATGAAATCCTGGTTCTGCGAGTTCCCGGGACGCCGGGAACTCAACGGAACCAGGTGCCTATGCTTAGGCGGGTCCCAATCGCAGCGGCCTCCTCGTGGCGGGACCTGGGGGATCGGTATCATCCTTATGGGATGATACCGATCCGCGAACTAGCTGTGAAGTAGAATTTAATTAAGGTATAATTTCACTTTCTCGTAAAATAAGTAAGGTAAGTGAAGGGTAAAGTCAAAGTGGGTGCCACGAATGTTCTTCCCTTACCATCAAAATCGAGCAGTGTCGGTAAGCGTTGGTAAGCCACCACCGTCAACAGCCGCAAGGTATTACCATCACGAGTACGTGAGCCGTCAACGGCTACTGGTAGATAGTACCGCCATCGTGAGTGCGCGAGTAATACCGTGAGCTAGTCATTTTTCACATTTTCGCTCAATTTGCTTTACGTAACAGACCCCCTGGCAGAGATCAGTTGAGCCGCCACTGAGGGGTAACAGGTGCTCACACACGGGGTAAAAGTTTCGCAGTCAGTACAATATTAAGTAAAATACAGTGAAATATGGAATTTTATTCCTAGGATAAGGATATGCAACATTTTGTGCATCAGGGATGAAAAAAGTTATGTACAATTAAGAATGTATATATAATAATTAATATTATACAAAACTTACAGTAAAAAGTTGACAGAACGTAGTAGCAAGACCTGCTTTTTATACTATTGCATATTGTTCATATAATAATTCTCTGACTTTATAATATTCTTCAGAAATACAACCTTCGAGTACAACTTTCCCTGCTTCATGCTGCAACAATGGTAAAATATTTTATACGAAAATATAAAGTTGAAAAAGAGAAGCTATGTATACAAAGGATGTGGCTATAAAAGTTTTAAAATATTTTCTCTGCAGATACGAACTTACCCTTCTCACAGCAATAGTATTATTACAGCACCACAAGACACCGCCACTAAACTCAGATGGAATATTACTTTTGTTTAAAACTTGTTTAAAATCTGATAATTTTAGTTCATTAATGAAGGTTGTTTGATGCCCTGGTATCTAAAAGGTTTCAGAATTGTGTGATTAATATATTAGTTAAAAATTATTGTATATGTAAGTAGGAAAGCATACCTCATTAAAGGCCAAAGGTTCCAGCGTAAGTATTTTGTCATTTTGGACCACCTTATCGGGTGGATCGTTATCAGCAACAGCGTCTCGGCAAATTTGATCGCGAGCAGTCATCATTGCATCAACCCAGGCAACTTCTGTATCTCCTCTACCTTTTGAAAAATTTAACCCACTAACCAGAGCATCGGTCAGACGAACCTAAATTTATAATTGTTATAATTACTTTGTACCACCGATGGGAAACTAGTAATTGTAAAAGAAGAATCAAGGAATTTACTTGATAGATGTGTGTTTCGGTAGTAGCATCAAGAGTTTCCCCTCTTTCAGGAATAAATACTCTGGCTCCAGCACTTTGCGCTTGTCGTGCCAATACTGCGGTATCGGATGGAGAACCTCGTACGAATACAACTCTACGAGGTCTTAATTGTGCTAAAATCTTTTGAAGCGATTCTCCATCGGATCTGCCTTCAAAATCAATGTATGTAACTGCTGCATTAACAGTTACTGTGCGAGTGACTTGAATACATTTAGTGGGAATATCTGTTGTTATTTCTGGATGATGCGAGGATTCTTCCTGCTTTACTTCTAAATTCTCTTTGTTATCTTCAGACTCAGGTATTGTTTCTGCTATTTTGTACTCTTCAGGCCTGAAAAATAAATAAATAATTTAGTAATACTTAAATACATCTTTTCAATATATCGATGTAACTAGATGCATAAATACAAAATACATATTGAAATATTAAATAATTCTTTGATAGTCTTCTTACTTAATAATTTCCCCATATTCGTCAATTTTTATTTTCTCTTCTATGAACGGAAACATTGGATGCTGCTTTTTACTTTGCTTAAAAAATCCTGGTTTAGTTTCTTGCTTAACCAATAAATCATGTTTCCCTCTTGCACCTCCCACCTCTATTTCATCTTCGGATTCTGAACTGACATTTGCAGTTTCCCTAAGATCGTTCCATCTATATAAATACTGTTATTAAAAAATGATAAGAATGAATCATAATCATAGACTACAATAATTACATGTTTTCCTGCTTTATTTGTTCTTGTTTTAACTTTTCTCTCTTTTGATGTTCTTCTAATTCAAGTCCTTCCAATTTTACACGTCGTTTTATTTCTAAAACAAGATTCCTATTTCCTCCTTTTTCTACTAAATCTCTAGCAAGTGTTCCTGGAGATGTTCGGCTTGTTAATATAATACTGTTTTGAGGATTGTTACACCATTGTAGAAAAAGTTCTCGTGAAAAACCACATTCCATATCTGGTGTACTGGCTAGGACAACCTACGATTAGGATTATTAAATTAAGTTAGGGTGATATTTTAAGACTTCCGTGATGTCATTTTCATTTTGCGCTTACCTTTGGACTTGGAACTTGACTGAGTTCTGCCATACTATGACACAGTTGTAAATGTTTGAATTGAAACGGATTGTTTCTAGCTCCTTCAAAGCTCCTCATTAATTTGTCGCTCATCCATTCGATTTGCGATTTAGCAAACTCGACAACATTGTAGCTTACATTATTGAGAAGGGCTAAAGAATATGCCAGTAGACCAGATTCTTTATTGCGCCAGAGCTGGTCAAGCATATGAGCCAATTCCAATACTCTGCCTGCAGTGTCTACGCCTACCAAAACATTACCTCCGCCTCGAAGAGTTTGGAGAATGTTAGCTGTAATTAAGAAAACAATAATTATTATTTAAAAGATTATTTCTGCCATAAATTCATTGAACATACTCATTAATTTCTCATCTCTCGTCCTCCGCCTGGCTTGTTGATATGTTGCATTAAAAGCATCAGTTATCAATAATGATGGTCGCTGCAATCTGTCTAGTTCGCAACCGTTTAAATGTCTTTCTTTCTTGTGATTAAAGTCTATGGCATAGATAATGTCTTCTTCTCCTACTTTTACAATTTTCCACATGGTTCCACCGATCATATGACCTGCTGGTAACGGTGTTAACGTGACGCCGTATCCTTTTCCTTTCATTGAAATACTTTGATTATATTTCAACTGTACAATCTTATCAAAAGCAGCATCCACATCATCCAAAGTAAACAAATCAAAATCTTCCATATTATGACGTGACTGAAAGGAATGTAGTTTAATATAACAAATACATAATTCTACATACATCCAGGAAAAAGTGAGCAGCAATACCTGATACATATCGTACATAAACATCTGACCCATTTTATATACAGGAATCGTGGCATATATGGGACAACTTAGGCCACATTTTCCAACCAAATATGGAAGGGCGCCTAAGTGAAGTGGATCTGGATAAGACAACAAGACCGCGTCTATTTGATGTACGTGCCTAAAGGGTAGATAATGGAACTATTATTTCTAACATCAGGAAATTATACTAATCAAACCACTAAGAATTACCTCTTCAATTCCTTGATAAAATCTTGGTTAAAATTCTCATCCCATCCACAGTCTAACAAGATACGTAACTCATCAACTTGTAATATATAACACGGTGGACTTTCATCCATAGCACCGGAGACTGCATGTAATTTTATAATGGATGTCATGATGCCCAAATCTTTTAATCTAAATTAATATAAAATTGTTTGTATCGTTATCAAATGAATTTTTAAATACTATCCAAGCATCGTCTAGATACCACTTTTTTGTGAAAATAAATCTTGTTGACTAAACAAGTCAATAATTTTCACAATTACAAATGTAAATACAAATCAAATATTAAAACTTTAACCAATATTACCATAGCTTGCTTGAGCTTGTCATAATGGTTTTATTCAATGTACGTATAAACCAGCTTAGCTGTTAGTAAATATAGTTTGTTACAATTTCTTGAAACAATTACTGTTTTATTTTACGTTCATGTGTGTATAAAATTCCACTGATTTTCAGAAAATTAAGGAATTACCTATTATACCCATAAAAGTGTTTAACCTTCAATTGTAATAATAGCTGTGCGGCATTAGTTTGTTCATCTAATTTACTGGAATCGTTCGAAATTTCATTTATATTCCTCGTATCTGCATAATTAAACACTGTTGTTTTCAGTTTTCTTCGGTATTTAGACTTACGGAAAAAAAAATGTCATATTGACCATGACAACGTTTTCATCGTACTCCTTAATCTCGGATTTATCGAGTCTGGATCCAATAAATCACATGTCTCCATCACATTGATCACGTTTCCATCGCACTCGAAATCGAGAATTTATCGGGTCCACTGAAATATACCAGAGATAAGTTGGGAGATTGCTCACGGGTAGGGTCGTGCGATCGCATCCTGTGCTGCCCTCTGATTTTATACGTCAGTTTTCACCGTTTTTTGCCTCCAAGGGCGGCGTAACGAATTTCTGGTATGGACTCGCGTCCTGGCGATGGCGGTGCCATCTACCTGTCGCCATTGGCGGCTTACCTACGCTCACCGACCCTGCTAGCTTTTGATGATAAGGGAAGAACACTCAAGAAAACGTCAAAAACGTACCCCAATACCACCTGGGATATTCACGCCATTTTTTCGCCTCTGATGTCATAATTCAATAGGGTCGACTTATCTTTACAGTATTGGAAACGTAAAATTTACTTCTATCCGACATATATTGTCGTTAATAAATTACAGAACAGAAAATTAATTTATTCGATTACTTTTAGACGTCCCGCAAGAAAGAAACCAATTGCAACAATAATCTGGTAATAACTCCACTGTGACGAATCGATGCAACACAATGGCATCGTTTTACTGAGCAAGTGTACGTATTCTGCACTGTTATTAAAAATATTATATCATTTTTCATCATCTTGAGAAGTCTAGACGTTTACGAGTACGATCACTTTTGTAACTGTACAGTACAATTCATCTCTTAGCAAGGTCTACGCTTATTATGTTTTTAAGCGTACACGTCTTCACGGTCGGCGCCCACGCCGTCTCCCCCATCCTCCAAACTGGAGAAATTTAAGAAATGAGCCGGTCGATGCACTTCGTGATAAAATTCTTTAGGATTGGCCAACTGCAACTCGTACTTCATGTTCGGGTCGTGCCTCACACCTGTGCATAAATACAAACGGATTTACATTATTACTAATAACCATCTAAGGACTCATCATGTATGGATAAAAACTTTAACTTCAGTTGAAAGGAACTGTTTAACGTGAGTTTAGCGATAAGTAAACGATACTTCTGAATGACTAACCCATTCAGGAAAGGGTTAAGGTGAAATCAAAAACCGCGTCAAATCATCTTCAGTTCAAATGTTCCTGCATACTCACTGAGTATGTTGTAAATACATTATTTGCTTACCCATAAAGTTGTAGTTCCACGATCCTTGACTTGGAACCATAAAGAAACCAAGGAAGCGGTCTGAAAGTAACATTTGTCCTTTTTCGTAGTGACTCGGAAGGTAGCCTTTTGGATTGTTTCCCTTGTCGGTGTTTTGCTTGCCCCACTCGAAACCACTGAAATTCAAAGGCGGAAAAATTAACATTTTTTAATTCAAATTATTTATTAAATTTTAATATCAATTATAATTATGTCGAAAATCATCTCGAAGACGATTGAGGTACTGAAATATTCTTAAAAATGAACCCTTTAGTTAGTATATATGGCAGTAGAGTGAATAGTAATAGTAAAGGTCGACATGCTTTTACTGGACTCTTAAGGTGATATGAAAGAGGCAGCCTATATATATTTGAATATCGAACAATTTATAATACCGTAGAACTGAAATATTACAGAGTCAGATGAGAAAATATGAAAAAATAATATAAATGGATGTAACTAATTTAGTACAGATTGGTATGGACAGTGGTCAAGAAAGGTAAGCTCCGACTTTCCTTCACTAAGCCCTTGATCGTGCACTAACCTTGGGGTCAATTTGTACGCTGTCAAGGAGCACGAACCAGGAGTGAAACTGCAAGTGATGACAATGGTTTTTTCACCGTCCCATGATGGATTTTCAGCCATTATGCGCGCATGAGTAGATATGTCCTGGAAAGAAAGAGATTGCGTTCAAGAGAGAACTTTTTTATTTCCTCTTATTCAAACTAAGGAAATATCGATTTGTCAACAAACAGAGAGAACAAACTAATAATTGGGAGTAAAAGGTATCTCCTACTATACAGATTAACATAATGTTCGTGGTCAATTACTATAGTACTAACCTGAGGAGATAATTGTGGCAATTCGTTGGGTTGCGTGTGTATCCAACCAAGAGGCTCCATCTCTTTCAAATACTGATGATTTGGAAGTGAATTTGGCAAATGAACGGTTTGATGGGTGCCCCATTGAGGTGCCATCACTATACATCTGATTTCCTTTACTTGGGGGTTATCTGGTGGACTGATACCATAAAGGTATCCCGCAATCTGTGTGATAAAAGAAACTTTACTCAACATTTCCAATAAACCTCCATTAGTACCTTATTTCGAATTAACGAGGAACTAAACGAATCCTTCGATTTTTGGTATTCCTTTGCAATAATCCCCCCCCAAAAAAAGCTCGTAGTCAAATATTTTGATTCAAATCTAAAGAAGTATAAAAGGTCACTTGTAACTTCTGGAAACATCTCTCACCTGCGCACGTAAATCCGAAATCGTGACGAACTTCTTTAGCACATTCTTCGGCAAAATGTACGTGTAACCAGTTTCCTTGATGTCGTCCGACGATACGTAAATGTGATTTGTTCTCAAGTGCAAGTTCGTAGCTGAAATCGCTCTTACTCGCCACTCGGTCTTTGAGCTAAACGTCTGCGTCTCGTAATTCGACGTGGTAGCGGTAATGATCTCATCACCGTGCTTATTTACGGTTCTGGTGGTTGTAGCCGTCAATTGCGATTGTTCCTTTGTTTGCTTTTCGATCTCAGCAATTTGTTGACGCTGTGCCGAAGGCGCGCTGATTTCCATACCAAGGATGATATCACGAATCTCAGACTGAGTGAGCGAAGCCACGTTGACGCTGTTCAGAAATTCAATTACAATTATGACATAATTCTCGAAAAAGTGGACGTGTCAAGGGCTTCTCGACAAATTTACTCACTTGTTCTTTTTACCATAATCAGCTAGAATTAGGTCCTTTAATTGTACCTCCACCTTGATCCATTCGTTGTCTGTTAAAGAAGGCCAGATATGGTGGGGCTCCGTGATGGTCGTTTTGTCTGGTTTCAGCACGACTTTTGTTCTTTCAGTGTTAACGTGTAATGCTCGAAGAATGAGAATCAAACGGGAGAATGCCTGCAAAGAATACCAGCTATTATAAGGGTCCTCTATGGATAAATAAAGATTATCTGAGAAGCATTCTCCTTCAGTCTCACCCAGAAATGGCTCTATGCGTTCGGTGATGGTTAATTTAGGAATAATAATACTACCGCAAAAATGAATATAAATAGTAATCCTAATCCTGATATGTATACAAGGCAATGTCCGTATAAAAAAAAGTGACAATGATCACCGTGTAGGAAGAGATGGTCTTCAGCCAATCATCGTATAGATTGAATAGCACCATCTGCGGCTCCGTTGCTTTTAGAATGAGATCACCAAACTTCTCGACTTTGAGACAAGCTTGGAAGGGCAGTTGAAGTTCGGACCCTTTAATTACGATGTTCGGGAAATCGAGCAAGTGCACTTCCAAGGGATCCAACATTCCTTTTCTGGTAACGATGATCTGTTTGGGTTGCTCCTCAACAGGCAGAGACCGAATCAGGGCTGCCACTTCTTCGGCCGTTTTCCACTTCGCTAGCTGCATAAAAAAATATACATTCGTACAGAATATCGTTAACCATTAAAAAAGTATAACTACTAAAGAAAGATTGACACAGCGGTTTTAATTTACCTGTCCGAGACGTTTCTGTCCAGCCCACACGGACGTGTGGATAATCTTTAAAAAGAGCTGCCCCGTTCGAGGATTGAAGATAAAGATGGCGCCGTTTATGGGTTTGGTAGTTAAGTTGCCTTCAAATGTTTTGTGTATCGTCACTCGATACACATTGGTATCGTCAACGAACCAAATAATTTGATTGGAAAACAGTTCTCCGTAGTTTTGGGATGACAGATAAGGCTCCGTCGGCTCCGAGGAGTAAAGCTGTAGGGCTTTCCTGATACGTTCTCGAAGTACGTACAGAGCAGGATTAGCTTTCATTATTTTGGCCATTGCTTGATGTATCAATGGTTTGCATCCTGGGAACCAGTTACCATAAGCACTGTGCAGATTGTATGCCAGATCGATGGCGATAAGCAATCCCGTAGGAGATGGATAAGTAGACATGGTGTCGTTCGTGTAGTCCAAGAATTTAGCCCTAGCATAACGCTCTATATCGTGGGAATCGTAATCACCCCACCTGAGCTGCACGTCGATCCAATACTTCTGAGTAGTAGTATTGTCCATTATGTCTTTCGAATCTGCCAGCAAAGACGGCCTAGAAACGTTCCACTTGTAAGCAGAAAACAGTAAAATGTCGGCACAGGATGAATTCATTTTATATGATTTTCTGGGATGAATAGTTTCCTTTTGTACTGTTTCGATTTCCAGTGCGTCCAGTTCCTGGTCGAATACTTGACAAAGATCCATCACGATCGACTCGTGAACCTTTTGCCACAAGTGAGCACGGAAGATTTGAATGAGAGAAATCTTGAGCGTTGGGATCTTGCCGTGCATGAAAATGCCCGTAAGATCCAATTGGACCTGGAAACCGACGTACACGTTGGCTCTGTTGATAGTGGGAGACCACCACAGAGTAAAACGTCGATTGGGAATTTGATTCAAACCAGACCTCTGAGCATTGGTCAATTTTTTGTACTTCATGGACTCTTCGAAGCCGGATGCTTTCTCCCAAAAGAGACCTTCCCACGTTGGGAAATAAGTTCCCTTGAACAGAGTGTGCTCAAGAATACCTTCGACTCCTCCCAAAGCTTGAATCATATCGGTTCTGTAATTGTTCAAGTTCCATAGCTTTCCATCGTGACGTTGATGCGTCCACCAGAATGGATTTTGTTTCAGGACCTGATACTGTTTGAACTCCGTTCGAATCCTCCAACCCTTATCATAAGCTAGAGTGTGTCGATCCTTTTGAAACAAGGTGTTTATCCTCGGAATACCGCGATCCCAGCTATCTTCCAAATCCTCGAGGGTAAGTCGGCGGTTTTGTGCATTAGCCTCTTGTCTTTTCAATGCATATTCGGCCCAAACCCGCTGCGAGTCTATGAACTCGGATTCCCAAGGTTGGATGTACCTGTACAAGTTTGGAATCAGCTGATCCTCGTCGTGGCTCATACCAGAACGGAAATGGGTGATCCCCACGTCGGTTTGTTTGGACCATCTCAGGTCGGACTGAGGAATGAGCACGTGGCCCATCGATAACATTCCCAGACCTCCTAATTCTTTTGGCGTATAGAAAACAACCGGTGGGAACCGAGAAGGCATTTTCGAGTTGAGACCGATCTTAATGCGCGTTTGAATCTTATTCTCACATTTGACTAGCAAGTCTAACAATTCCTGCGTGTTGACCACAGCTTCCCGGAAATAAGTCATCAGCCCAATGAGGGCGGTATTCCATTTGTTGACAATCTTGGTGAACGTCGTGGAGCCAGAAGCCATCAGAATCTGCCTAACCCTGTTGTGGAACCTTTGCAAGCTTTCGTCATCCACTCTGAGGAAACATTGAGCAGTCCTTTCTTTGGTGACCTCATTTTGTAAGTTCCACACGCCATCTCTGTGAGTAAACTCTTCATGCGTCGTTCTACATTTAGGCAAAATCCTACATTCGAAGCCACTCATGTTGAAGAGTAAATTAGGGTTGTCTTTACTATACACGCTGACAAAACTATTCTCCCACTGAATCGTAGTCGTGGATCTAGGTAATCTGTTTTTTATGTCCCAGAAGACGGCACGGCCAAGATTGACGTCATGCTTCATCAACCTCATGCGAGCGTCACGGGGCCAGCATTTCTTATTGTTGTAACCAACAATGTTCTCGTTGTTAGGGTCAGGATGTTCCGTTAAATATCGTTGAATTAGATCCCTGGCCTCGTCAGCTGAGAACCTAAGGAATAAATGAATCCTGTCTACATATCTGCAGTACAGTCGGATAGGATGAGCGGTCTCTGAAGCCACATCTTGGAATGTAAGGAAATCGTTGGGCATTTGAGGTGGTCCTGCCATTTCGCTCGCTCTTTGAAGACCAAGCACCAACAAATCCAATACCAAACCGTAATACTGCGCAATGAACGACGCGAACTGCAATCCTCGAATAATTCCGTAACTGTTGGTATGGTTCATGTCCTGAAAAGAGCATAAATTATTAACGGAGATTGATAGCAATATTCAAACATACATGTTATATGTACGGCAATGCTGTAATTATAGCAATTTTTTTTACCAAATAGAATCTACCGATAACAATTCGTTGGAAAAGAAGTATACATCAATAGAAATTCATTAACGTGATATGCAAGGCGCTAAGACATTTAATCGATGTCAATAAATTAGAATTCATCTATACCTTTTTGAATACTCAAGTGGTAACATAAGCAGGCTCGTAACATTACCAACATTTGCATTTATGTTGACATTTGTTACACTCCACGTTGAGAATTATAGGATAGAATAATTATAGAGATCGAAATAAAACTCTTCAGCAAGGTATCAATTTTTTAGGGAAAAAAAAAACCCTTATGACGTTAATAATCTATATTTAAATTTTCATGAAAATTAATTAGTCAATATTTACCTTGTAGTTAATAACAACGTTGTTCTTGGCGGTCATATAATCGGCAATATTGTGGTCGACAATCAGCCGCAGAAGCCTGTTCAGTAAGGTAAGATCGATTTTCTCATACAACTTTTCAAATTTCGACTCAAGGAGGACGTTGCACTCGCCTTCACTTACATCCCAAACATCTTGGAGATTATTGATACCTTGACACCACTTATAAACTAAGAGTGGCGGTGGTTCGGTATCCGAAGGTTTGACCCAAGGTGGGAAAAGTCGTCTTTTATCAGCTTCATACCATAGATACTGATCTAAATACGCATCGGTAATTTTCTCTAAAGGTTCTACGTCATATACCGGAATCAGATGGCTGTATAGATCCATAAATTCAATTCCGACCTGTTAAAAACGTGGACATACATTAATGAATTGGTCTCATCATATTTGATCGTACATTAAACTATTTTTAAAGCGATCAGAGTAAGGTTTTCCTGTCAATGACGATAATGAAGACCATCTCGGACAGTACTTCATTCATCGACACAACAGCCAGCCTCAGTAATGACTGGTATCAGACCCCTACACAAAAGTTCATCATTAAAGTATCACGCCTTTACCCTCTTCCGTAAAAAGTAAAACATTCTTTTTCCGTTCTCTATTAGAACGATGAAAAATAATATTCTCATACCCCCCGAAAAAATACTTCATACCTTCTAAACGTGCAAAAGCATTCGAACGAGATATAGGTATTAATTATAGTATATTCTTTTAATTATAGTATTATAATATTAATTATAGTATACTGATATATTTTGGGATACTCGTAACATTCGTAAAGAACAAAACGGCGAATGAAATAAATTAGTAAAGAGAATAAATAAACTGTAAATGAACAAACTGAGAAGTAAACAAAAAAACTTGTGAGATTTGTCGTCATTGTATTAGAGTCAAAAGGTACTGTTAGCGTATGTATTCGTTTCTCTTCCAGATCTTTTAGTCTAACAATAATTCGACTGAAATTTTTCAATGAGTATTTTATAAACGGAGACCCCAAGTAACAAACAAATAAATGGTTTACCTCTTTGAACGCTCTCTGAGTGAGTAAATGACGTTTGATTCTTGAAAGAGCTTCATGAGGATTGTCATAAGCCTGCTCTATCAGCCCGAGCTCTTCTCGTTGACTTTGGTTCAACCTCGATTTAACGCTGTAAGCTTCTTTCAACCGTTCCAATGCCAGAATTAGCAGTTTTGTATCATGCTTGTAAGACAATGGTGGGAATGGAATCGGAGCAAACCTTCTAGACTCCAACCAATGTACAGTTGTTGTATAAATTGCAACAGCTTCTTCGGGGGAAATGTAAGGACCGTCCTGAAGCACGGAAACAATTATTAATTTTTTTCAGCACAAACGCAGGAAATATGTTTCCAAAAGCTCTTAGTACCTTTAAGTAATTATGCTGCCGTTCTTGTTCAGCTTTTAAATAAAGTCGAGTAAGGCGACCTAAGTTTTTCTTGCACACTGTTTTGTCAACCGTGGCTCCACGTCTTATACGCTCACGGTTGTAATGTGCTGTATTGGTCCACCAGTCAGCCTTCATTTTTACGTAACGAAGAATCATATTCTCGATAGGAATGGGTAATCCAGGAACCTGATTAAATAATATAACATGAGTATTGTAATTTACAAAGAGATGCAAAGAGAACAGCTAGCTTATTCAATAATGCTACATAAATAATTAAATAAATATGTGCATATATATCTGACTTTATTTGAATCGATTAGGTCAAACTCAAATTCAAATAACACTAAACTATACTAAACCAAAATAATACTAAACCTTTAATTATAATTGGTGCATCATGAAATTAAACAGTTACACAATTATATCACATGTACAAACCTTCCATGGAGTATTCGCTTTCCAAGATCTCCATGCTTCGCTAAGATGCTGAAGGATCGTCCTCGCTTTGTTCTGTTTGATACCCTCCGGCATCATATCTACAATGTCGTGCATTACCGAAGCTCGAAGTTCTAAATCGAAATGAGATTCGACCCGCTGTTTGGTCACAGTTTTGGCAACTCCTTTCGAATGTCTTCCTTCGAATTGCCTGGATAGCAAATTGCCTAACCATCGCTCTAACAATGGTGTAATACCTCGCATAAAGAACAACCAGACCCTCCAACCTGGTGCCCAGAATCCACATCCGGGGCCTTTCCCCACAGGGCCCTACAAATGATACAGCACTATGTGTATTTGTCATGTACTATTAAAAGAAGATATCTTACCGTGTTGAAGCGATAGTAAATCAAGTGTTTCAAATCCTTGCACATTCTGATTTGCCTCATCAATTTGTATTTGTATCGGTACATGCCTGTAAGCTGTCCGACATGAGCAAAAATATATTGTAAACCGTCAGCAAGTTGGAAAGCATCCACGTTATTAAGACGGTACTGCACATGGGAGTCTATAATGAGCTTCGTCAACCGAAGAATTTCTCGGCACAGATGAAAAGCTACAAAAGTATTGAAATGACATATTACACATCGGTCAATATAAATGCAAATGTTGGAAACATGGCACATCAGCTTATGTGACCACTTGAGTATTGAATATCGCGTTACCGCTAAAAAGGGTATAGATGGATACTATTTTAACGACGTCGATTTAATTTCTCAGCGCTCCTCATATCACCTTAAAATACTGTGAAAATCAATCCCGAGAATTCTAGCACAACCAGTAGTGATTGAGAACACGCATTAAAATATGATACAAACCATTTCCAAATCGTGACTTTTTCCTCTCCTTTGTTGTGAGGGTCTTCACTGGCTTCAGATTAAAATTGTAATCAAGGTGAAGATAATTCAAGTTTTTCCGATGAATAAGCAGATTCAACATATTGTATCCTTGTCTGCACACTTGCAATCCAGCTTCCACCCAGTCGATAGTCGTTGTTTGAAAGAACTTTGTAGATTTGAACGATCGAAACAGATAGCGTTTTTTCTGCGGCTTCGGCGGACGGTGTTTCAGAGCATTTAGAACAAAGTACTTCAACAGTTTCTGGTAACTGACGCGAACCTTCACCGGTTGTCCAGGAGGACAATGTTCCCTATACCAAGACTTTACCAAAGGAATATCGATTGCCCTCCTCGTTCTTCCTGATCGCGTATTGAAGGGTCTTGGTGCCCATAAAAGAGCTATGCCATTTGCGGTATTATCAGTGTACAATGGAGTTTCTTGAAGGAATGGCTGAACTTCCTCTGGAAGCACAAAATCTTCGTCCTCCTCTATCTGGGGCTCCATAGCCTGTAAACAAATAGGGTGCTCTTTATGAATGGCGTATATATACTATTTCTAGCAGTCATAAGAATAAGTACTTTAACTTTGAAATAGCTTTATTTTTTTATTAACCTTTAAAGTAGTTTATTAACTTGTAAAGACGGTATTGAAACTACATGAAACATTTTCAAAAGAAATTTTGAAATATCCAAAAAAGGCTCCGTACTCTAAAGGTTAATATTTGTTGTCATCTAGGAAACTGCATTAGGTAGGTAGTACTAACACAGGGCAAATGTGACCATTTATCTTCGAGTTGCAACGAATCAACATTTTACTGTGTCAAAACATTGGAATTTTGCTAACTCGGATGACACTAATTAGAAACAAATATAATTCAGAACAAACGGTTTCCCATTACTTACTTTCAATGTATTTCTATGAGATATCGGATTGATCAAAGGATCAAAATAAAATGCAGGCAGATCTGGATCCTCTGTCTTGATATAAACCACATTAGGAGCATGGTACCTAAAATTGAAAGCAATTTTCGCTTAATGTAACATTTTTTGTTAATCAATACTCGACATCAAGAATCAGTACTGCTTATTGCATGCCTTCTACAGAAGGTCGGTTTGATTTCTACGTTTGTACGTATTTTGATTCATTACGAATTGGTACCGATCCTTTTTTTCTCTAATAGCAACTTTAATTTTCAGATGAACATGTTATGTGAACAATTTATTTTATTTCACTTACCAAGAAAGATGAACGAAGTGAGGCATATTGTTGTACAGGTACGGAAACGCAATCCTGTATTCTGTTCTGATAGGTTGCCTAATGATGATTTTATTGATATCATTAAACTCGTTCCAATCCTCATCGGCAGCATTGGAGTCTTTAACCAGAGGTTCAAATTTTGGCCCTCCCGGTATAGCCATATTTAGTGCTTTAGCGGTAAAAAATGACTTTAAATCGAACAAGTAGAAAAAGTTTTGATCAACTAGATCAGTCAATAACTGATTGGCCAATCGATACAATGTAGCCATTTGAGGAAGAGTTAAGTTCCATCTTCGGTAAGTAGAGCCATTGACATGTCTGTAAAAATATACAATATGAAACAGAACGAGCATTGCGAGTGTGTTAATTATGTACAAACTTTAACAAAGTTTTCAGTGTAGCGCTATCATTCCAATCGCAATGCTTTATAGAACTCGTCTCAGACAAATCTTACAAAGGCACTGCAATTGCCAACCCACATATATGGTCGGTTTCAGGACCCCTACGCTATTCATCATTAGCAAAATAAATCTATTCATTTTATTCTAGTTAAGAAAAATATTTCTAAATTTATTATATCCATTTTCAAGTAAAAGCTCACATATATGTTACTTTAAGATGGGTGAAAAAAGGAAGAATATTTAAATTCGTTCTTACTTTGTGCCTACTAGAGGTTTGTGTTCATAAAACCAAGATGCCACGGATTCATCTTCCTCCGAGTCAAGTTCAATTTGTATCGCTTCTAAGGGTTCAACATCCAAGACGTTGTCGGCATAGTCCAAAGGGGGCTCTTCATCGTCAAATGGAGGGAATCTCATCCTTTTGAAATGTCTACGATCTCTTTTCTCGCGTCTCATCATAATCCACATTGTTCTGCAAATTAAATCAGAACATCTATGAGATATAAAAGGTAAATAATGTACAAGGTGATTATCAATTTACTGCAGAACTACGGTCGCAATACGCAGATTTCAGAATAAAAGTATGTACATGCAAAATTACACTACTGTGACATGAGAAGCTTCAGTTCAAAAATTTGAAATATATAAAATCAGAACTTACCCCCATTGTGCAATGTATACAGGTTCAATAACCCAGGGTATTTCATTGACAAATGTGATTGCTCCTGTAATGTGATATAAGACCTTGACATCTCGTATCTGCTCCCATGGCATCGGCATATTCTCCAAGAGTTTCATTACGGCATGAGGCATGTACTTCAATGCTCTATGAAAGGAAAAAATAAAATCAACATGATTTACCTCTACACTCATTAATAGTAAATTATGTTGCTTACCCTAGATAAACTCGCTTATCATGCCTATACTTGCGACTACTCATATCACCATGATCTCGTATAATTTTACGTATGTGCTCTGGTGGCATATCTTCTTTTTGAGCATCCACAAACCCAAATTTACGTTTCTCAGCAAAGCGCTTTGATTGTAGCTGCTGCCATTTCTGAGCTGCTCACAGAGAAAAAAAAATTGAATGACCAATAATTTTGGCATGTTTAACAATAATGAAACATTGAGCTTAAACGACGACCAGTCTAAACTTAAAACGTTTTAAAAATAACAGTTACATTCCGTCATTAACATATATAAAAATCCTTTAACCCTGTAATTACTTATCTGTAATCTCATACGAAACTATCTTTATATAAACATATGTTACACAAATATTCAGTATTTTCCTTAAATACGTCTTACATAATTTTATTGTTATATATAAATTTTTCTCTCAGTGTATCATTTGCTATACATGCTATACATTAAAATATTCCACCGAGAAAGAGTTAAGCAAGACTTAAGGTTACCCTTTTCCTGTAGTTTATCTTCCGACAACACTTCAGGTTGTTTTGGCAATTGTGGAAGAGGAGGACCTGCCATGGCGTGCATGTGTGCATGATGCGCCGCCTGAGCCTGTGCCGCTGCCTGGGCATGAGCTTGTGCTGCTGCGAGTTGGGCATGGGCCTGCTGCTGAGCCATCATGGTAGCCCATGGATTGGGCCCCAAAAGGTACGGAGGGATAGACATGATTCACCTTATTTGCACCACTTGTGTCTAAAACAAAATTCATACAAATTAATTCAACTGCATAATATTCAGGTTCGATAGAAATAATAATTTTTAAATAAAAGTTATATTTTTGTCACATGAATGCAATTGATAAACCAGTGACAAATCTAAGTCCAAATGAAAGCATTTATTCACATTTAGAATGACTGAATATCGATAAAAAAAAAATGGGCAACTTGCTAATGAGCCGTTTCCACTACTCGACCATTCAATTTATGCAAAAAATGTTAAACAAGTGTTTCGTTTTAAAATCTTTACACTTATTTGTTTGGAACCCTTTAGACTACTGTTTCGAACACAGACGTAATTAAAAATAGTTCATGAAACGATGGCTTATATTCTTACTTCGGCAATAACCTGCATAATGGACACGACTATTTCACTCATGGCATCGTTTCCTGATAAACTGGAAACATACATTTACTTAACTGTATATTTACCTGAAACTTAAACGTAAGCTGATTCAAGTAAATATATTGTGATATACTGTGTGTATATTATATTAAGATAATACAAAGAAAGACCGGTACAGCTTTTAGGACGCACTTTCTGGAGCTGGCAAAAGCCAGGAGACAATGTGTCGGAAAAACCACCAATATGAATACACGAAGTATGTGAAATGTATGGAATATTAGCGTTCGCATAATTACCTTAATTACGTAGCATTGCGTTTTCACATCACACCATAAACACCAGCGATACGCATTATGTACTTCACAGTTAATATGAACCACATTTCCTTGCAAACATTTCAAGCAAAGAGGGTTAGATAGAGCGGAAGATTCCATAAGCCCACAAATTGTTTTTCCGTACACGAATTTCAGCGCTCTCTCGTGGGTTCCCATTCAAATTACTTTCCTACGCCATCACCCTTCCCGGGACATTTAAATCGTCTAGTTATAATTATTCCTCTTTGATTTTAAGGAAATTGAAGCACACGTAAATAAAATACACTTTAAATTAAATTGATATGTTTTATTGTACTTTCCTTAAGTATTTTACGTAAAGAACCTCGAATGCGTCTTAATTAAATGCGAATTAAAATATTCTGTAATGCTTCAGGTTGTCGTGCTGTCATCTAGCGTTCCGATTGGTGACTATTTATTGGATATCAAGCGTCAACATGTGAATTGGGCTTCTATGGAAACTTCTGTATTCAATGGCTTGAGAGCAGGTGGGTAAGTACAGACAGAGATGTGTAGTAAATTATCAACTCTGATGTGTATGCTTCGTTAGTGTATGTGATAACGCAGCAACAGAATGAGCGTTCTGTTGGCCGATAAAGAGACGCTCAATTGACGTTTAGTAGCGTCGATAGGTGTGACATAACCTGAGTACAAATTATCGCTAAACATCGAATTGTAGCCGGTCGAATCGAACGCGCAGTCGAAAGAAATATACTTTTTGAGGTTATTCCGCGATTAGTTTATTCCGTAAAACAGGTGAGGACCACTCCTTTGTTGGTTTAAGAAATACTAGCTGACTTGGATAAGTGCATGCATTTTTATTATGATCTTTTTATATTTTTTTTATTTATGTCGTCAATTTTGTTAAATAAGAGTTAATCATGTGGTTGTAACCTGAATAAGTTAAGGCATTGATCTTGGTTTTCTTCATGTAAATCGTGGTTGATTACAGAATTATCGAACCATCGGTTGGTTCGATTGCTGTCGATCCACGTCTTTGGATCAATATGGCATTGGTTGGTGATAACGATGACTATTTGGACGAGTATCAGCGACAACTTGAACTCGTGCTGAATAAGACAAACTTTGACGAACAAGAACTAATCAGGGTTGAACATCTTTCCAATTACCTACGATATGACAGTGTACCTGAGGAAGACCTTATCTTCAATGTTATTTATGCTGCTCAACTCTACCTTAACTGGAGGTATGCTAAATGGACCTATATATATATATTCAGCATGTTAAATTAGGTTTTCTATTTTAATTCCAAATTGAATATGTATATCGCCATAAGATTAACAGAACTAGAGTGATGATTACAGAGCCGTCATCCGTTGGCCAACATACTAATTGTGGACCATCAGATGTCCATATACTTCTGGGCTTCTGTGAAGACTTCTGCATTATTTGACAAAACTAATTTCTGTTTCAGGTACCGCTATCCATGGTTGTTTGCACACTTAGTGCACTATATCGTAGAAGAGGTGCAGAAGGCCTGTAAAGACGATCCAGTGAACTGTGGCTTCAATTCGGATAAGGGTGGTACGTGTTCCTAGTTATCTTATTCAATTATTCTAAGGCAGTTTGCACACACACTGGCAAGGCCGATCGGATCAGTACTGAGGCTGTTCGAATGCCAGTTTTCTACATAAGATAATATCACGCTTGCATTTTGGTATAGAATAAGAATCATCCCTTCAATAATAAGGTTATGATAATAAGATGAAATGTTGTTACTCGATCAACATTTAGGGATCACGGTAGGTTTAGAAAATGTTATTGTCGATTCAGAACGTGATTCCTGACTTTCAGAGTACGTTCTGACGAGCCTAGTACGAACAATTGAGGATAAAGTAGATGTAGCCATCCAAAGATTTTTGGACGATGGGGAGTTGGATCGTCTACCACCACCACCACCTTTGTTACGATTACCAGTTTCTGCCTGTGCTTTAAAAAATAATTGCAGAAAGATGGAGGATAGATTTGTAGTTCTGCGGGATCTGCACACTATACATAGCATACCGGTACGTATATGAAATGTCTTGCTGTCTTCTTGATACATAACGTCTAATAAGGTAATTCTCAAAATTGAGAAGAAATAGCAGCAGAAATTAGGTCATTTTGACTCAACGTCATCATGTAAATGTATACAAAAGCGACAAATGTTTCTCTTCAAAATATAGATTCACATTTTTTTTCTTTCTGCATATTACTAATTGCAACTACCTACTTGAGAATATGGTAAAGTGTAAAATTGCGTAAGCAAGGTGCAGATTTATGATACGATGATATTGAATCAAAATGACCCAATTTCCGTTTAAGAATCGTGTGAATACTTAAATAAAAAATTGAATATATATTTGCTTTTGCAGGACGATACAGTAACAAATTATTATGCTGTATTTGATGGGCATGGTGGAGAATACGCAGCCGTATATTGTGCCTTGCACCTACAACAGTATTTGCTGAATAGTATTCATTATCCTAAGGATCCTGCGCTCGCTTTGCGAGATGCTTTCCTTAAAACTGACACAGGCTTTGCGGAATTTGCTGAAAAGCGTGTAAGTAAATGTGTACTTCTAAATGAAAGAACGTATCAGTGTATCGTATTATCATGTTGTACAAATATTGACCATTTTAACGTTTTCGAGGTTTTGGGAGGCTCTGAATTTTCCTAACCTGTTAATTGCATATGGTACAAGGCCGAAACTAATAGTGAATTCTGGATTTTTACAGAATCTTAGTAGCGGAAGTACGGCCGCTGTCGTTCTTCAGCGGGAAAACAAACTATATGTCGCCTGGGTAGGAGATTCGCAGGTGATACTCGTCAAAAGTGGTGAATACATTCCGTTAATTAAACCACACAGACTCGGCGATTTTGAACGAGAGGTAATTTATTTTATATAATTCCATAACAGAGAGCAGTGTTTGTGGCACGAGATAATCAATTTCCTACATTGCATTGTTATTAAACACGGCAGATACCTAAGTTGGAATTTACATCTTCCTCGACGGCGTACATGAAGATTGACTATCCGAAACTGTCTTTATTTCATAAAACGGTGCAACCGTGCACACCATAGTTCTCACATCTTACCGCGAACTACATGGTCATAGAGTACTATATGCTCATAGTCATCACTGTAAACCCGCACGCGAGTGGTATCCACTCCCGGGGAAGGTGCCAAAGGGTCAACCCAAACGATTTTTCGATCGTGGACGTTCTTGAAGAGTAAACCGCGCTTAGCATCTATCACAGGTTGGTAGTTGGAGGACTCCGTGATTAAAGTCTTTTCTAACCGCCAGTGATAATACGAGAGGTCCGTGGGACGCGGCCAGAGTCTTTCTTTGCCCCCAAAGAAAGGAGCCCAATCCTCTTCCTTGAGCCGGCTCGCATAGTCGATGTACCCGGATACCTCGTATTGTTTCTTAGTTAATTGGCGCATAAAGATGATCGTCGAAATCACTCCTAGGCGATTCGGTCTCTCGCGCAAGGCCAGCTCTTGAAAAAATCGGTCGGTGGGTACGATGCATTCTGAGGAGAGCTCGTAAGGACGTTGTACCGGAAAGAGCAGGTTCCTGACAGCGGCCAAGCGACGCTCGAAAGACTCTCTGTCAAGAGTCTCGCCGGCACATCGGTACCCCAATTCGGCTACCTGACGGGCGGTGTAGGTACTCCTTAGATTGCATAGATCCACCGGAGTCACGAGAGAATCCAGGTATTCCTCGAAGCTGCGAAATTTCAACAGCCTCCGGTCGCTGTCGATCTGCGTGCCGATTACAGTCATGTTCGAGCTCCTATACGCGATTTACAGTAAACCCTTCCAACTATCGACGACTGTTACCGAATCCTTAAAACATTTTTCATCATTTTCTTCCGTTGGGATTTTTACTTCATCGGGAATTTTCGTTGCGACAGGAGAAATCCATTAGAGAAATAAATGACGCCAGCTGAGCAATATCGGAACATTGATCTATATACTAAGGTCTTTACTCATATCTCATTTTTAGCGTTAAAAGACGTCAAAATTTGAAAATACTTCTCATATTCTTTTTGCAGGATGAAAAGGAACGAATAATCAAGATGGGTGGTAGTGTCATATATTACCACGGATGGCGCGTAAATGGTGCCCTCTGCGTAACGAGATCAATCGGTAAGCTTCTTCCATTTTCACAATTGCATTCTAATATATAACTAGAAGATTACCTGCCACTGCCCGCGGCGGTTTTTAAAGAGTAAGCATTTTCGGCGATTTTCAAAATACGAACCGGAACCCGCCGAAAAAGCGTTATTCGAACGTACCGTTAGATTTTCGCGGAATTTTGTGCGATGTACAGTGGTTCGTGTAAAGATAGTGAGTCACTTATGAGCTCGCTGTATCGAATTTGGTACAAGTTACCAAGTATAGTGATCAGCCGTGTGACAATGCCATCCGCTGCCGTGCGACTTAATTCTGGATGCGTGCGAAATATCCTGTTGACTTCGTGCTTTGACTTTGAGACATGGACCGATGGGACAAACTTCATACCGGACGCTAATTCTTCTACTGGGCTCATTAGATTTCCTCACTAATCTATATATTAACTAATCTAGGCGTTTATTACGTATTTTTTTCGAGGGCGCTCACGTCTCGCAATTTCATCTCACGTGGGTTTATTCGCCGAATTACGTATTCGCTATATGAAAGAACGAGATCACTAGCACTTGCGCAGACGTTACTTATTTAGTATCGCAGTTCATGCGTAGTGGCGCTAGTGTGCCTTGAATGAACCCCTGCCTCGCTTCGATCATGCTACAATCGGCTTTGCTCAATTTTAATCGTTTAATTGTCCCAATACGAAAATGTATTTGTCCGAAACTCTGCCGAGTTTCATGATAGCAATATGGTACTTTCTACGAGATGGGATATTAGACCAGTGGAAAAGGCCACGTAGTGTAATAGCCGGAAGCGCCCACGCTGCTTTGGCGCCATTATTAAAATTAGCCTTTCATTCCTTAATTAGTTAATTAAACTTAATTATAAGCGAGCGGCATACCCGTTCTACCGGTAATCGCGTGCCTTCTATGTGCGTAAGAATTACTCGTGGCTAACTACTGACCGGGAGTATTTCAAACCACGTCTCCTTCGTTTGTGTGAACATTCAGGAACGGTATCGAGTTTGAATGGATGGTTAGGATTGAATCCGAGTTAATGAAACGTCCCAATCTACTCAAACATCTACATTTCCATGCATGACCCAGACAGCACAAATGCATAGCACAGAAGTTCATAGAATATTCTTTGAAAATATTTCAATATTAATAGGATATGGATTTATGTGCTATGTACATTTCTTGAACATAGGATGAACGTACTTTTAGTCAGTTTTCTAAATTCCAAATATGTTTAACGAAATATTGTATGAACATAAGAAGTAGCATGTCATGTACATATCTGAATGATATTTTTTGACACGGAAATAAAGTTTGAAAATATTCCGCGCAGCAACTATCCGTGGAAGATGACGATTTTTGCTTAATTTGCAGGTGACGTAAGTCATAAACAGTGTATTATAGCCGAACCGGAAGTCGAGTGCACACTGTTGGATGGGACGGAAGACTTTGTCGTCATTGCCACTGACGGCCTTTGGGACTACGTTAAACCGCAGAGGGTGATGTTGGAAGTTTACAAGTTCATCTTCAAAAATTCTGGTAAGTACCCAATGGTTATTATCGAATATATGATATATCTATGTGTACGGTGTACACATTAAGACTAGTTTCGCGGTCGCGAAAGGGTTAATAAGCCATTTGAAGATGCGCTATAAGAGGGCGGAAAGAAAAGAAGCGTTAGGAAGACTTGCCGGCTCGCATATGCAATTATAGCAATTCGGTCGAACGGTTTTATGTCGGTGTGAATGGGGCAGTGGCACATAGCGTTGGGGAACAATTTCCTTCTATTGTTCCGAGATTCTTTCACGAGTCGAACGCTTGTCCAAACGTTGAGTTCCTAATGACGCTCGAAACAGGATTGGGTACGTATAGTACGTCATGTAATATACGTGTTTTTCCACGTGTATATTACAACGTATAATACGTCTCTAGTTTTCTGATTATTTTACATATTTATATGTCCGCTAAAAGACGTTAACCTTGCGAATACATGTATCGTGCATCTGTGGACTCCGCCAAATTGAAAACGTGAAATTCTAAAAAATTTTGAATACAAGCGGCAAATTAATTCATTGTCCCTTAAGGGGCTATACCACTGTGAACGTTAAAAAAATTGTCAAAAATGGGTAATTTTTTCGACGTTCACAGTGGTATAGTCCCTTAAACCTAGTTTTGTGCTTGGGTTAAATAAACTGTCTTCTCGGGGTACAAAGTGTTTGCGGATACGGATACACAGTTCTTTTTTCCAAATGTCGATAATCCATCCGAGTAGTCCTTCCGCACCCTAGGATGTGAAAGTTCCCTGCGCTTTCTCGCGCCGGTTTCCGAAAACGGTGTGACGCCGCGACCGTTCCGGTAAAAAGCCTCCTTTGACCTCCCTCGGGGTATTCCTGCGCGGCTCGCTCGGCTGGTTTTCTCTCTTCCTTCTTCCTGGCCGAGCGGACCGAGCTCTCCGAGCCTCTGGCCGTTCATTCGCTCGTCAATCGTCGACCGAGTGGGCCCACCCCGGCCGCGCCAGTTTGCAGATTTCGATCGCAGCGCTTCGCCACCCCCGCGGCACTTTCCGGAACCGCGAGGCGCGACGGACTCGCCATTAACCGCCCATCGACCGTCTGCCGTCTAGTCTCTTCTAACCTAAAATTCACGACTGCGACCAAGAGCTCGCATCCGCGAAATACCCCACACGGGCCTAGTGAGTAATTCTTACGTGGTGACATCTCGTGTCCGGGAACGGGAAACGAGGATATCCATCCCCAGGGGGTGATCGAGGACCTGCGTTCCTTCGTAGATTTGCCTTTGCCTTTAGGTAAGTCACAGCTTTCTCTCGCATGCATCCTTTCCTTACCGTCATTCTCGGGTAATTTACCATTTTTCGCGGTTTTTCCACGTATATTACGTAAACAAAGTAGTTTACCGGAGAAAATCGTGGAAAACCAGTTAATTACGTTTCCACTACGAAGAATGCCGTAGATGAACGATATAAAGCATCGGCTAGGTCGTAAACGTCTTTTAACACATATGTAAACACGTAAGTATTTTTAAGCAAAAATAAATTATTTTGGCGCGTGCTTTTAAATTTCTTTACAATTTTACATTTCCAATATGGCGAATGCCGTAGGTACATGGTATACGTATCCACTAGGTTATGAATGTATTTTAGCGCACATATAGATCTTACATGCGTTCAATGGACATTTATATACGATTAATTTACGGATATTCCACGTTCCCCCGGTGCCTGGGTGTTCTCTGATGTAACTGCTGGTTGCGCCGCCGTGAAGCGGTTAAGCGCACGGAACCGTGCACACTTCTGAGCGCCATTTGTTATCATCCCTTCCGATGCCGTCTTCATATTCCACATTTTCTTTCCATGTCCTATTTTTCATTTTCCACTTTCCATTTTACGGAACACTGACAAAACCTTTCTATTTCTGGATATCGGTGTAAAACTAGTTTGCGCGAAATACATTCTTTTGCAGAGTTACATTTAATCGAAACTAACCTATAAATTTCGGAATAAAATCTGGGTACGTAATCCGTGTATGCAATGGAACCGTGTTCAAAAATACCAGCCGGATGTTCAGGCTGCGAATTTGGATACTCGCTCTCTTTTTTTTGCTCCTTGTTATATTCACGAGGCGTGACAGAAATATTCGCGTATTAATTAAACCGTTAATTAGAAAAAGGGTGCGAGCCTACGCCTCATGACACGCGAGTGCGTACAGTGGATGACATTTATGCTGCTATGCAACCGAAACATTTGATACCTTTACCAAAACTGTTGTTAAAATTGATACAATTGTCTCGTCGAATTTAATTTAAAGATCTGGTTCGAAATTTGAATCATTTTTTTAAATTTAAGATTGCTGTTAATGGAATCAAATTGATGGATGAATTTTTTTTTTCTCAGTGCATACGTATCTCGGGAGTCCAATAAGAGGTTACGACTCGGGTTTTGCCGTCCTCGCTTCGTTCGTATGACAAACTCACACTAGTACGCAATTGCCTACTTTTTTCCCCCGCTATACGTAATATTCTATTACATCCTCCCTGCAGCGAAAGTCCGACTTTCAGTGCCTGTCGAGCATGGTGAAAGTTGCAGTTACACTTTAACCTCCTGTGGGAGGAAAGTAATCACTTTCAACCCTCATGGAATAAAGTTCCAGTATATATATATATATATATATTACCAAAAAATACCAATAAATACCAATATATATAGGATGACACTTTCATATCGCCTTACCCCAGTACAATCGGATTTCGGCTATTTCCGAGAGGTTCTTGGACCACCGGGGCACTCGAAGAATGGCTGAATGGTTGCCGTGGTTGTCGCTCACTACCGTTATCGTAATTAGTTCCTTGTACTGTACATAACTGTACACCTGTCGGCGTGCGATCGTTAGAGCGTAGGCTCGGAGGATTCCGGGCGGTGGCTGATGTACCGCGAAGGAGGGCCTGGAGTGGCACACAGAGGGAAAAGGACGAGGACCGGCTCGTGCGCATGCGCATGCAGAGGAGATCCGCCGGATATCCTCGAGTCTCCGCGCCTCCCCCCTCCCCGTCCGAGTATACTTAGCCCATGGTGGCGGCGCGAGGAGGCTCGGATTTCTCCGAGGCGGCCGATTGGGAAGCGCTTGGCAACAGCGCCGGGAGCGCCGCCAGCGCCCTCCCACGAGTCGCCACGTAAAATATCGCAATAAGGCATTAAACAAAGGAATCCGCGGGGAACTGAACCAAGACCGGGCTCGCTCAAGCAAGACCCGTGAGAGCGTTTCTTTCGACGGGGAAAGAAACCGTGCCCGATCGCAGCGCCTCCTAGGAGGATCGACGGCGTCGATGGGCACTCCGCACGAGACGCGGGACGAGGGATTTGAGGTTAGGCCTGCGTCGCCGTTGCGCGAGGTAAGGCGGACGTTGGCGCTTTCGGGGAACGCTTCCATGGCGGAAGCTCGGAAGCCAACGGTCACGTTTTTTTATTCGGACGACTCGCCTCGAGGAGGCCCTGCGATGTCGTGAGTCGCTGCGCACCGCGTGGAAGCCCTAGATAGAAAAATATCGATTATCGTTCATTGTAGGGTTATGTTGGGTATGTTGTACCGGGTTTAGAAAAATGCCGATGGAAATGGTTTCGGCAGGGTATTTTAGTAAAGGAATTCATATTTCATTTATCTGCGAGATCATGCGTGCAATGTATGCGCGTAAAAGTACGTAGATCATGAAACTCGGCAGAGTATCGCGCCAAATATACACTTACCGGATCTTTTTCTCTCAGTAAGTAAAGATTGAGTCGTCGCACCGAGCAAAGAAAGTCGGTTGGAAAGTTGCGGATTCCTGTGGCCCGGTTCTTACGCGTGACGCTAATGCACGGTCTAATTATATCCAATGGCGTTCGCGGCGTGTCGCGCATGCGCATGAGTCACGGCGCAATCCGACCGCTATACGTCGTATGAAATTCATTTTCGGATGACACGGGAGAGTCCTGGCCGGGACTGAATTGTTCAGCGTCCCGAGCAAGATCGAAGCGGAGTGCAAGAGAGCGGCAACCACAGCCGTACACTCCGGCTTGGAAACTCCACCGCCCTGAGAAAACGTACTCGTTAAATGTAACCAATTTTATATTAAACATAGCGAGAGGGGAATTTATACGTTTTAATGATGAAAATGTAATCAATTTCCTATTAAAAATAGCTAGGGGAGAAATAGACAATTACAAACAGTTGATCGTATGAACTCGAGAACAGGGTCCCAGTTTAAGTGTATGAAACGTGCATTTCACTATTTTAGCGCTTGTTGCGATTGTTCGCGTAGATATTTTAATTTATTTGCCATACTTGGACACTAATGGTTCCACTCGAGAGGATTATTGCCACGGGGATGCGCGAAAAGCAGAAGTGTCGCGTATAGGAATCTCGCGGAGGATACTCTAATTTCGGTTAACGAAAAGCCTCGGGCCGCTCGTAAACGCACTCGTAATAGTCGTCAAGCAAGATGGCTCCTGAAATAAAGTGACACTGACCCCGGTGCATTTGGCGAGCCGGACTTACCAATAGACGAGTTTAGCGCCTGGAGAGCCGCAAAGGCTAGGTTGACGACCGCAGACTCTTTGATGATTCGTAGGAACGCGTTAAGCATGAATTCATCCTAGGTATTGTGGAAACGTTTCTCGGAACGCCGAAACAACATAACCACAACTCGAGGGGAACTCGAGTAATTATCGTAGCCCGTGACCGAATACCCGAGGGAGAATTCCCCGGAGGAAAAGACCGACGGCCGCAGGCATGGTCGAATCGGCTTAAGGTGATATGAAAGGCGCTATGAATTTTAATAGACGTCGATGAAACAAATTTCATCTACACCCTTTTTGATATTCAAGTGGTACCATAAGCCGGCGCGCCACGTTACCGACATTTGTATTCATGTCGAAGTCATTTACACTCTACGTTGAGAATTATACGAAATAAAGCGTTTCATATGTCGTTTCGGTATAATAATTATAAAGAGATTGAAGTAAAAGTGTCGCAATCCCGCGAACTCATGATTTTTTATACTCTAATGGTTCAATGGCGGCATCTGTGCCATTGTGGTGTGAGTTAAACAATCTTTTTGAAAAATCCATATTTTGAATATGTCAGGACAATTGTTAGATAATCACGAGTCACGTGTCAACGTTTCGGACAGTTTGGTCCAATACCCTTAAAAAAAAAGTGTTGTATTCGACTCGACTTATTTGAGGAGGTTTCACTTCACCTTAAGTTTCAAGAGTGACACGCAATCGTCGACCACCTGCCGGCCGCCAGATGTCGGCCGTGACGCGCACCCGTTGGTCCGCGACAGACACGTCGATACCGCCAGCGACGTCAACTAGTCATGGAGAACGACCGATAGTCATTACCAGAAATCCATTTTCTACTACGATACTTCCTATCGTTTACTCTTAGTAGATCGTCGGAGATCTCGGCACAGAACAAGTATTGTCACATCTACTACACTGACAAGGAAACATTCCCAAGTGTCCGCTGCTGATGTTACTGATTTTCATGTATGTTGAAGAACAAAAATCTAAGACTCGTGTTGGTTTTTATCTGCAATGAATGAATCTGCAATATAATGAAGTTTTTTTTACCATTTTGGAATAGTTAGGTTACCTTTTATATATTCTTAATTCTCATTGCCAGATGTTGTTATATACTCTACTTTTAGTAGCTGTAGCAATATTATTGATACTACCATTTACCAGCGCGGTTTGGTTAATTACAAATTGCGTTTCTTTAACAAAAATGGCTTTGGCAGGGTCAAATTGTTCAGTTTATCAGCTCTTTTTCTCTCGCGCACCTACGCCATTGGCCTTATCAGCTTCCTCCTTCGGGCACGAACGTGCCCACGCCAATGATCCACAGTTCCTTCAATTGATCGATAGCTCCTGGCGTAAGGTTATACCTTACCCCCAGAGTAGGAAACAAGAGAACCTAAAAAGAGAAATGATTAATCTTCCTCTCGGAGCCCTCAAGACTGCGAGGGTTGTCCAAGAGATGCTTAAATGTAATACAATTACAAATTTAAGTACTCTTCGATTACACAACGTTGATGTTCATCCGGAAATTGGAATTGGCATTGCCATGCTGGTGACGAACATTTCCAAGGAGAAAGTATTTTGATCAAACGTAATACCGGGCAAACGTCCGGTGCTTTCCGAGCATAATGATGAGTTAATTTGCGCATTGCATTAGCCATACATGTCCTCTTATTAAGGTCATAACTACCCGGGACTTGGTGTGAATTCAAATGATATCGTTCATGACGTCATCCTTAAATTCATACACCAAAGAAACGGCAGAACAGCTTGTACTCGACCCCATCTGGTGTACATCCTTTTCCACATGTGTAGAGGGTACACTGGGAGACATCAATGCCCTCCCATCCTGCACAGGCGATGCCGTATCTGCAGGGGAGGCATTTATGTCCGCCATTGTACACTGGGAGACATCAATGCCCTCCCATCCTGCACAGGCGATGCCGTATCTGCAGGGGAGGCATCACGTCCGCTACTGTATACAAAACTTATCAGACATTAAAGGGCACCTTTTTCCTTTACGGAGATAGACAAGTCCGGAACAAAGAGACTCGAATCGAGTCGCAAATCAAGTACAGACCATTAGATGGGAAGGGAATAATTTAAAGGCAAAATGATCGGAGGTCCATGGGCGGGCCTTTGCTAAGAATCACGGCGTGAAGACGCGAGCATTGTTTAGAAGACGTGATCATTGCCTAAACAATTGACACGGCTAGACCCTACTTGTCGCGGCCTTGAACCGATCAGAACATGTCTCAACGACGTCCTGACAATATGTCACAGACGACGGGAACGGTGGCGCAGTACTTCGAGGAGTACGTGAGACGCTCGGTGTCTCACACGTGACCGCGCGTGGTAATGCCTGAATTACCATAAGGGGAAACAGCGTACTTAAGGTGAAGTGAAACCCCCCTCAAATCAGTCGATTCGAATACAACACTTTTTCTTAACGGTATTGACATGTTCAAAATTTGGATTTTTCAAAATGATTGTTTAACTCAGCCCACAAAAGATCGTTTAACTCACACCAACATGGCATGACTCGCGCATCATCTAATCTCATAGTACAGTAATTTTTACTTGACTACGGTAATCAATTGAATTTGTAACCGTTAAATAAATGAACGCGTGCAGTTCTCCATTTCACTTAAATAAAATTTCAGTTGCAATAGATAGTGTTGAGAATTGTATCTTTTAGCAACCTTATACACATCTGCAACAGTTGCTTCGGGCCTTTTCCTTTTCTGGTGATTGTCGCGTTCAACCGAGACTTCGCACGATGCATCTTTAAATGGTGTCTCTTAATGACTATTTATGCATCCGGGGCGAATGGAAAAGTGGTACGACTGGTGAGGCGATGGTTTTTTTTTACTCGCTGAGTTTTTAACCTTCTGAAACGACCGTCTGCTCGACTGTCATTTCTTTTTCACCCTCCCAGGCTTGACCTAAATTGTTGCACGAAAAGCGTGACGTTTGGCTCGGTAGAATTGTTTTCACTGTACCTGTATCAAGTCATAAGACCAATGGTGTAAAATGCACATAACGTACATTTATTGAATTCAAATCGAGCGAATAATTTGCTTAAATAAAATGTTTGTTCGACTCAAACAAATCATTTGAATACATGAAAATAATATGGTCAATCGGCAAATATGTTTGAATTTAATATATACTTGTTCGACCGTATAAGAAAGCGCGTCGCAACCTTCACTGGATATTAGAGTCATTTGAATATAATAAAATTGAGCCATTTACTTTAAATATATTATCGGGGAATTATTATTAGATTTCCTACAGATATTAGTTTTCAATCAGACGAGTCGTTTTCTTAGGGTGGATCTCACGGAGTTTTCGCGAATCAACGTCAAGCTCTCGATGATTCGTTCGAATGGAATGTGGTGTAGCAACGATCGCTGGCAGAGCCGTGGAAAAGAGAGCCAGAGAAAGAGAGGGTGGAAAAGAGAGTCAGAGAAAGAGAAGGAGGGAGAGAGAGCGGGGGGGCCGGCAGAAAATAAGAGAAACACATAAGAGGCAATCACCGGAGTGCCTGCACGCTTCGCCGATTCACTTCCACCACTTCCACCTCCTTAAGAGTCACCCGGATGTTACGTCACACTTGACCCGGGCTTCCCACCTGCACCAGCCAATTGACACTCGATACCCGGCATTTTCTGAACCATTCCTCACCTCTCGTCCCTAACGGGGTAGTTGGTACCGGTGCTGCATTGTTAAAAAAAAAATATGATAATTTTATGACATTTTTGTTGGAAGTTTCATTTAGACATGGTAAATATGGAGGCTTAGAATCTATAAGAAGAAACGTTATATGCAATTACAAATTTATTCTAAAATGTATAATTTATATATACTTACTCAATTTTAACGCGTTACATTTATATTTTCATGATAATCTTATATACTAAAAGTGGCACTTTATATACCAAAGGATTCATATGAAAAACGTTCACGCGTGGACTCAGTCCAGAGAAATGGAATGATAAAGAATAACAAAGAGCGAACGTGAGAAAACGAAGAAACTTATTTATCCTTGACTCGCTGATAATTTTAGACGAGTCAGAAGAAGAAATGCATCTTTAAAACAAATGTATTTCCGAGAACTTTGGTCGTCACCTATCTGTAAAAAGCACCTTTCGTGTCACTGTAACGGAATTTTATATCATGGCAGGAAACCGTTTGCCGTATCACTGGACAACGCGAACCTCTATTCCGTTTAAAGCTACGGAGAAAGTTGTACCGGAAGAAAGCAGCTACAACATCCGATATCCTTGAATTCATTTTCTATTTAAAAATTTTTTTTTTAACCTAGCCCAAACCAGAATCAAAATGAGCTTATATTTCGATCGATATCCAGTTGTTGAAAGCTCTAATATGAGAAACAAAAGCGTTAGACGACAATTTGACGATAATTTAGAACACTCTGATAATCGAGAAATTCGCATTTGAATGGGATAAAGGCAAAAAAAGTGTTTTATGCGCTTCTATGCCAAAACGATGGGAATACGAGGTCTCGGAGTGAAAATTTAGTTGACCTGGAAATCATAGATGGCGCAGGGGGTCCCTCTGCAGTCAATTAGGGCCTCAGAAACCATGAATCCAGGGGATTTCTGAAATTTACTTCGATTTTTTTATAATTATTGTACGAAAACGACAGGTGGAGTGTGCCATTTAGTACGATACTTATATATGGGTGCAGTTCCCCGTGGAAATATCTTTGCAGTTCTTTGTGTCGCTTTGACACAGAGAATGCGTGCTTCTCGTACATACGAGTCTCCCTCTGGGGGAATTGTTTCCATTAAGGCGGGACCCTCTTTAGAATAAAGGCCTACTCTCTTTTTATGAAGCAGTTAGTATCCAAAGCATTAGCCTAATTAAAATCATGCCCTGCTGCCCATGCTCGACAGTTTAGCATAACTAGAAATGGCTCGAATTTCATCGGTAGAATGTATTTCAGGCAATGATAAACATGACGGCTTTATTTATAATTACTACCCTAATTGGACAGCTTCTAACAGTACCGAGTCCTCGTCTAGCATTTACTGTCCTGCAAGTCAGGAAGTAATATGTAGCTACCTTGGCAGTTGGAAATAATTGTTTCGACTAACGGAGGTAGTAAATATCCACTTGCCTAGGGAGTTTTCCGATAAAATCTCTTCCCTATTTTTTGAGGTTAACGTTTGGAACTGTCCAGAACTGTAATCGTGCGTATTTACCAAGTACAGGGCGCAATTGCAAACGAAGTACGGTAATGTAGGATAAATTGTACCGGGTTTACAAAAATAAGAAAATGTTAATACGCACTAATCCATGTTTTCCTCGCGTTTGTGCAGTTTTTAGGTTATATAGTTTTTATATTACTTTAATGGTAATGAAATTTCATTTTTCTCTCCGTGGTCAACGTAAGAGGTCTTCCCATGGCATTCGAAGCTTCTTTTCGTGTCAGTGAACCGGGCCCAATGTTGCAGAAGTCGAAATTGAAGATGGTGGCAGGGAAAGGTTATCTCGGACGTTAATTCTGGACGTCCGATTACTTGGAAAACTAGCCGGTCCACAGGACGGGAGCAGCTGCGAACTTGCTTCGTTCCGTTTTCGGACCGAGCCTTTCGGGCATAACTCCAAAACCTTCTCATTTTCGTGGGTTTCACTGTTTCCAACAATAAAGGCTTCTCCAAAGCTCTCAGTACACGTAGAAGATTTACGCGATCTTCCGTTAAACGAGACGATACAGGAACGGTTAGTTTAGTTTCGGCTTGGTATCTGTCATAGTTTTTTTTTAGCAAGCTTAAAAAGTCGAAAAAAAAGGACTATAACTCCGCTTAGAAGTGAAATATTTTCCTTAACGTTAACGTAGAATTTTCCCACCCAGATTTATTGGTTCAGTTTCTCTACGAGTTCACGTCGAACAACTCCCAAGTTCAGGCGAATGGTTCGAACGGTCACGGACGTATATACCTATATTCATACTCCGCACGTGCCGGGAACATGTCGAACATTTCAATAACAATAAACGAGGACTTCGGTGGGGACATTGTACAAGAGGTAGGGCGGGTCACGAGGGTGTCTCGTGCGTCACGTATACACCAATCGACGGGGAACCGAGGAAGCATTCTCTTATTTGGTCATGGTCCTTCTACCCTACTAGCATAAAATGTTTCTCATATATTTTCAATATGTTTCACGAATATCGTACATTTTGTAACTATTTAACAGATGTACCGTGCACGGATCTCGCGCTAACTTTGATAAAAACTCACGTGAGTAGAAGGGAAGTTGGGTATTACAAAACGAACCTAAGTTTAACCATAAGTTTATAATTCTTCAGTTGGCTATTTCTTAACGTATCTTTTTAAATATCGTACTGGTACAGTTTGACCAACGGGAGGATATCCCCTATTTTAGCCTATTATCGCATTTTTAAAGTACAATACACTGTAAGAGCTTACAAGGAGATAAGAAGCAGACGGAAAATAGATAACTGCAAACAGTTGCCAATATGAATTATGCAAAACCATTCGTAGGTGCATTTAATTCTTGGATGAGGGTCCCGTACGCATTATAACGTTCCAGCGTGAACGATATGGAATGCATATTTCATTGGCTCGAGAAGTAGTCGCATACATGGCGGGTCTATAAACACATTACATATCTGGAAGGGACATTAGATATCTGTGTACCCTCTTTTTTAACAAATTTTAGCACGAAACAATGTTTCGTGCTAAAATTCAAGTATTCGAAGGCGCTCCGATGCGGTATTTTCCAGAAAATTCGCATTCAGCGAGCGTTTTCAAAACGGCGGAATTACGAAATTGGAGGACGCTTCGTTTCGTATAATTCTCAAAGTAGACTCTAAAGAACTTCAACATAAATATAAATGTCCGTAACGTGACGCGCCAGCTTGTTACTATCTGAGTACTCAAAATGGCATTACCACCAAAAAGGCTATACCCTTTCGTTACTTAATATTCATCCATACATGAATTTTAATTTACCGACGATTAAATTTCTAAGCGCCTTTCGTATCATCTTAAAGGATTAAAATCTCAGAGTACCCGAAGGCGCACTCCGATGAGGTAGTTTCCAGAAAATTCGGATATTCAGCGAGCGTATCCAGAACGGCGGAATTGCGAAATTGGAGGACGCCCGGCAACTCGGCTGGCGCGAGGCACGAGACGAAATAAAGTCGCGCGGCGCGCAGCAGGGGAGGGGGGGAAGCCTCGAATCGAGCGGCGCGACGTCGGGGGAGGGGGGGAGCGGAGGGGGACCGGGGAGAATGGCCGGACGAAGCAGACGAAGGGGATGGCGTGAGTCACTCCGGCGTTGCGAGCCGGCGGATGGCGGCGCGGACGCCACCGTCACTCAGTTGATCGCGAAACGCCACGCCCGACGAGTGGTGTGCCGCACTTTCTACTCGCTTCGGCTGCCCGCAAGCCGCTTCCGCTGGATTCGTCCTTAACCCGCGATCGTCCACCGGGGTACGAACCGGATCCGCTACGGTCCCGGCCCGTCCCGTCGCATCTACGGTACGATCCCCCACGCTCTCTGGCTTAACCGTTTTTAGTGCCCGGCGATTTTCTTCGATAGATGCTAAAATGTGGAAGGTATTAATGATCGAAGTAATCTTACCGCTTTTGGGAATATGCCCATGCGGAATAAGTGTATAGGTTGAACCAACTGCGACGAGAGCGCCCTCTTCGCGAGTTTGGGTACATGAAAGGACGTTCGTGCTTGTTAGAATTTTACGCCGAATGAAAAAATTAAACTGCTGAACGAATTTTTTCGGTATATGCTACAATGTGGAAGGTATGGTTAATTCAAAGAAATCTTACCGCCTTTGGGAACACGCCCATGTGGAATAAGTGTATAAATTTAAGTAACTGCGACGAGAGCGCCCTCTTCGCGAGTTTGGCTACATGAAAGGACATTCGTGCTTGTAAGAATTTCTCTAGAACGGAAAAAATGACGTTACTGAACGATTTTCTTCGATCTATGCTAAAATGTGGAAAGTACGGTGATGGCGATGTGAAAGTGGCGTTAAAGAGGTCTCGATCATGAAACTTTTCTTCAAGCTGGGTGTACCGAATCGTTTCAACATTTACAACGTGAATAGGGAGACTATAAGGAAGGTCCTGAAACTCGTGAAATTTCAATTCTTTTCAAATTTGTTTATAGGTATTTTAAAAATAAACAGAAAAGTAAGCATGTAACGTGCCACTTGTCACAAGTTAAGAAATGGCGCAATAGTTTCTTGGTGACTAAGCTCTCTGTCTAATCAACCGGAGCCTTTGCTCTGGCGTAATCTACTGGCATTTTCTTAAATTTATAGTGGTTGTACGCAAAACAAGATTTATGATAGCAGATTATCCGTGGGATGAGAACGTGGGCAGTTAATACTGCATTGGCATTGCCGATACATTTTCTTTATATCCATTAAATTTATATATATCAATATTTTTTGCACTCCAGATACGAGAAATATGAAAAGTCACTTAGAATAATAACAAAGCAAAACATTTAAATACTTTTTTTTTTTCAACGTTGCTTACTGATACTCTGTGATAGTCTGGTCTTTATTTATAAAGTGGAGTGCGAGGGCACAGAAAACATGAAATTGACGAAGAAAGTATGAATTTTGAAAATGTTTACTTTTTTAGTTCTGTATTTGATAGTAACGGATTTTCACGATTGAAACTGGGTACATACAATGGCGGACATGAATGCTTTCCCTGCAGATACGGCATCGCCTGTGCAGGATGGGAGGGCATTGATGTCTCCCAGTGTACATTAATCGAACCTTCCACTGATCGTTTTAAATTTTATCGCTTTAAATTTTCTTGGAAAATTGACAACTTCATTTTCCGTACTGCATGTCTTTGTTACAATTGCTACCGACGTAGCGTGCGATTGTAACATCGAAGCAAATCTAACGATATTAATTAATTTAAAAAATTGAATAAATATTTAAGGATGAGAAGTATAAGTTGACAAATACGTAAAAGCACAGCAGATTGTATTAATTTGGTGTCGTCAAATTATGTCTATTATGACTGACAGGAGTCAAGTAACCGGTTTACTTTGCTTACATTTCATGACCGATTCGTTCGCACTTAGTAGTCAACTTCGAGGTGGCACGATTTCGCCATAATTTTAGTTTCTTGTTTGTATTTCGATCGAAGTCGGTTAGAAACCTACATTTACGATTACATGACATGTTATAAGGTAAATGATTTTCTATACGACTGGGTACAATTAGAGCACTTATTGTTAGTCCAGGTACGGCATCGGGTATGCCAGGTAACGAGTGTCGTCAACTCGTTTCTGTGGAAGGTTCCGGGCGAAGGGGTGGTCAAAATTCGGTGTCTCGATGGTACCTTGTGACCTTGTTTCGGTCAAGTTTCTCGGTTGGCCGATACGGTCCGGTGGAGTCACCCGCTACGCTTCATCGAAAGCCGGTATCGCAGCGATTGGCTTTACCGTTAGGTTTTTATTTACGTTTACGCAACAATTTTTCTCCTTCGCGATATTACTCAGCTGTATGAGTCAGTCTTGCTATTGTCGGAGTACTTGGATTTTTCTAACAGTTTTTATCCGGAAACTCGGTAGAGTGTCGCGCCAAATACATTTGAAAGCATGTGCGAACGGCACCGGATACTTAACGCCAAAGTTCGGCACTTCGGTTCGATAAATATTTTTCTCTCGAATAAGAGAACTTACCGTGGACCCATGTTTGGCATAATGAAAGTACGTTCCGTTTTGTAGAGCCTGTAATTTTGTTTATACTTTTTATTCTATAATCAGTGCGAATGTTGAAAGTACGACTCAAATTTTCGCCAAATGCTGTACGGGATTTGTGTCGACGAGTTTCCCTTGTCAACGGGTATTGTGTGGAAAGCACTAATATCGCTGTACCGTGTAACACAATATTTCCTTGAAATCCAATGCGTCTTGTCCGTGAATGACGCGTCTCGCACGATGGTCGGTGGTTATACATGGCACGTTACCCTCCAGGGTCCTTACGACATTTCGCCATCCATCTTCTATTACCGTCCAGCCAACCAAACTTTGCCTGAAGTGAAACCCCCTTAAGGTGAAGTGAAACACGTCGAGGAAGTCGATCGACGTCGATAAAGATTTTTCTAAATGATACATTGAATTTGGAGCCATGACAGTAGTATCACTGGAACGACGACGGGCGGTCGCCAGGGTTGGGTAATTTAATGATTTTTGAGGTTTTTGACGTATATTAGGTATATCGTTTTTTACGTATGTTAGGTAGAAAACTAGGGACGTATTATACGTTGTAATATACGTGTAGAAAACCACGTATATTACTTGACGAATTATACTTACCCAACCCGGGCGGTCGCAGTCGAACAACGCGATGGGATGCAGCGCGCCGATTGCGACGTTGCCGACTGCGCGGGCGAGGCGTGGCACGCGCGCACTCGGCGCGCACGCTCGGGCGGTTCGCATAATTGATGCCTGGTTCAGTGAACGTTTTAATTGCCGGACACGCGTATGTACGCCCTAATCCATTGCACACGTGTAACTGCCTCCACGAGGGTAGGCATACGTGGTGCATCGCACGGTATCGTAGATTATTATCAATAAAAGACGCCAATCCATTCCAATGGCGGCTCGCTATAAGGGGCCACGGAGCCACGGCACTACCATCATGAACCAGCCATTCAAATTTCTTTTTACTTCTGACAATAGTTGCGTTCCCTTATTTTGTGGATTTAAGGTGATACGAAAGGCGCTGAGAAATTTCATCGACGTCGATAAAATGAAATTCATGTATACCCTTTTTGGGAGAATGTCATTTAGTATAATTTTAGTACCCAGTATAATTTGACACGCGGTACGTAGGTATTTAGAAAAATATTTTTTACCGGCCTTCGATCAAGTTCCTCGACGTGTTTCACTTCACCTTAACCGTCGATTGACATTACATTTTTAATCCAGTTTGTTTTCACTGAATCGGCCACTTTTGCTGCTACTAATCGGGTCAGTGTAAGTCCGTGAATAGATTTTTTATATACGGCCTCTGGTGACGTATACATACTCCGTTTATTTTAATACCGCACTGTGGGGCAGTAAAACCTGTTTTATAAAAAAGAAAAAAAGGCTTAACAAATTTCACCGAACAGAATCCTTGAGAGAGAGGTGAGTCATACTTCGAGAAGTGGCGAGTGAATAAGCGCATGAATATAACGAGACTTCGCTGATAGTAATCTGCCATTTTAAATGCCATAGCGGGCATAAGATGCAACAATGTAAAGATGCAAACGCGTGGGAGATCAGCCAACCAAGCGGCTTATTCATCGGCCTTATATAATTTACTACATGTAATGTAGATGTAGGTAGGGAATTATATAATGTAGATACAGTCGAAGGGATTATTTACGGGTCGATTTAAATCCGTCGTACAAAATGAAGATCCTTGTCCGACATTTTCTCTTCTTGTTCTCATCTAATTGTATAAATAAAAACGAAAAAAAATATAATCTTTCAACAATTTGAAGAAATCTATCGATCGCGTCGTATCGTGCAATCTACGAGAAAAATATCAGTTTCTGTTTCAAATTAGTCAAATGCGTTAAACTATATTTGTCAGAATATGAAAAACATTATTGAACATATTGAACTTGTGTGTTCCTCGACGTGTTTCACTTCACCTTAACCAAGTTAACCGGTAACAGAGGCCTATAGGTGTCAAGATTAGAGAGAACGAGGTCCGTGACCTTGAGCCTGGATTGGCGGCGTTTGGTGTCGGAACTGCCGGAATAGCCAGGTGGCCAGTCGGTAATACAGGGGCGGCAAGTCGATAAGCGTGCTCGGTGCGGCGCAACCGTCTCATTAAGCGGGCTGACTTTCAGATTCTTCACTTCGCTTGGCAATCGCCACCGTGCACGCTCTATTGGCTCGATAATTCGACCGGAAGCTCCGTGGCAGCCATAATTCCCGAGATAGGTTATTAACCGGAAAACTAGAAAGTAAGGTTAACTCGATACACATAGGTGCTCGCGTTGTTCGCTAATTGGGTGTGCAACTTATTTCCCCGTTCATACGTCGCGGAAATTCATAACTGCGGTTTTTCACCGTATTCCCGTAAAAAGGTTAGGGTTCTTACCAATTTCTCCGGTTAGTTCTTTGCGCTCGTTCGATGCTCGAGAGTATGCACATGATGCTCACAAGACATGTACCCTGAGAGAAAAATGTAATTAAATTAATTATTTTTGCAATTAGTTAAGCTACTGTCGTTTTTAACGTAATTTAACGTAATTCAAATTCGATGAAATTTGTTCATCTAGACCGCATGGGAATTTGAATACGACAAATTGCAATCGCGGATAATCGGATTAAATGTAACCACGTTATCGGCTCTGGTCTAATCTGGTCTGAACGGATCTGATCGGTTGTACTGTATACATACCCTAATGCGAAATGTATCCTCTGCTTTGTACGAGAGTTTATTGTATAGGGCAAGGTAGGGGATATCGTCCCGTCGGTGAAATTGTACCACTACGATATTTATACAGTTATATGCAGTTGTCACATGGGATGCTTACGTTACCACTTGAGTATTCAAAACGGCATTACCGCCAAAAAGGGTATAGATGAATTTCACTTTATCGACGTCGATTCAACTTCTTAGCGCCTTTCATATCCTCTTAACCCATCTCCGTCGAACGTATCCGGATAAAAAATAATAAATGTGATCGGGCCTGGTTTCCGCCGGTCGAGATCGGTTACGCGACAATGGAGTTGCCATTTGATGGTCTGGGCAAGTTGACAAGTTGGAAGTGCGGTTCCCAGTTGGAGTTACTAGAGCGCGAGGAAACGACGACCGGGGATCGAGAGAGAAACGAGTCGCGCAGGCGCCGTGATGCGACGGAGGTCAACGCACCTCTCTTCGAGACTAGGCATTCCGTGGCCGAGCGTCTCGAGCGCGCCTACCGACGCGCACGCCCCTCTGCGGGCGACGAGCGGCAGGGAGCAGACGCTTCTATGGGAATGTTTCGTTCAGTGTTACTAGCGCCACCACAGCTTACGCCCAGAAGGTGCCGAACTAAAATTCAATATGGTTGACGCGCTTGCGTACTAAGGTAGTTTATTCGGCACGTCTTTTAGCACACATGTAAACACGGAAATATTTGAAGGAACGATGAATTATTTTGGCGCTTGTATTTAAAATTGTTTAGAATTGAAAAATAAGGGCGTAATGTACTTTACGCTCGCGTAGAAAACTAGAGACGTAATATACACGTAGAAAATCATGTATATTACATGACGTAGTATACTTACCTAACCCTGGGATCCATCCCCTGACTCCGCGGACGGAGCGTAGGAGACGTAGCGCCACGCGGTCTGCCGACGATCGCCGCTTTAGATCGGAGATGCCGTTCTAGTAGATATTGCACTTACCGACGGCAGGGCATGCCTGTCTAATGACGCGTCTGCCTACCACGATCATTAGGGCGGTTCTCATTTACTCTTGGCAAATATTTTTTTCGCGATTTGGTCCAATACTCTTGAAGAAAAAGTGTTGTATTCGAATCGACCGATTTCACTTCGCCTTAAGCGAATGAAATGTTGCTCGACGGAAGTGTAAAAGAATCGGTAACGACTAACGTCCTTTTTACTTTCCAGGCAGGGCCGACGATGTGAGTGGCGCATTGGTGAAGCTAGCGCGCAGCTGTAACTGCCAGGACAACATAAGCGTGATCGTAGTGTTCACGAAGTCTCCCTCGGAGATCGTCTCTCGGCCGCTCTCGGAGCTCCCTCTACTCCAAGCCGCGTTCGAGGCCGAGTCCGTCCCGACCGGCGACATGCTCTACGAGCCCGAGGAGGACGGCACGCGACTGGCCAGCCAGCCGGCCAACGGCAGGCGCGACAAGGAGCGTGGCGTCGCGGCCGTCGACGAGGACGACAGCGACGACTTCGGCCCGGAGACCGACGTGGACGCGATCGACGACGCCGACGCCGTGGCCACCCTGAAGGGCATCTCGCGTCAGCTCTTCTCCGAGAAGACCGAGGACGAGGAGCCCAACGCGGAGGCGGCCCGCAACGGCGACGCCCCGGCCTTTCCATATCCCAGTAGGTAGTTCACACGATTTTATTGCACGGAAGGGAAATAATGGTTAGGAAAACCAGAATTGTGGCAATCGTAACCCTATTCCAAGGCGACATACGGGAGAACCTTGGGAGAAGGTTGCAATAACCAGCGTAACGTAGTAAAAAGAACATAGGAAGGGTTACTTCACCATTTAGTCAATGTAACCAGCGTAACGTAGTAAGGGTTACTTCACGATTTAGTCAATGTAACTACGAGGAACGAGTTGTTTCAACATTGTGCATAGTTCTGAATATTCGCTTAAATAATTAACGCTGACATAAAAAATTCAATTATTATGACTACGAACGCTGTACTTACGTTTCTGTCAGGGTTCTCATAGATTTCTATCTGAAGTAGGAAAATATCAGTCGATGCTCAAAAATGTGTTTCAAACGATTTTGACATTTGTTCATAGATATTTTAAAAATTTCTTGTCACTTTCACATCCCCTTAAAGTGGATTTCTATCCCGACCAAGGGGAGCTTTCACGTGTCCCGCGTTAGCGGTTGCATCGCTGGCGTCACACTTCATATAGCGAGTCTCTTCGAATTTTTACATTCCTTCTCCCCGCGTGCCAAGTACCGGAATAACTTCCCTCGTGCGCGGTCCTTTCGTGCCCGCGCCGACTGACATCTCGCATACTCGTCTTTTTCCTCGGACAGAGATGGAGATTGAAAGAGAGGGCGAGAACGCGGGGGGAAGAGGCAGAGGGAGAGAGATAGACTGCACTCTGTGTCAGGATTCCAATTAGGGATGCAGTTAAAGAGCCAGGCTCTCTTTTAGCGCCGGCAAACGTTGGCAATGGCGTCGCGACATCTGGTAAAAACGTCGCCACGACGATTTCGCTCGTGTCCGGGGACGAGAAATGTTTGTAGGGACCGGTTAAGGTGAACTGATGCACGTCGGGACATTTTATCGTCGTCGGTGAAAAAAAGATTCTTCTAAATACCTACGTGGCCGACGTTCGTATTTATATCGGTAGCTGTATCCAGTTATATTGGGTATTGTACTAAATGGCATACTCCATATGTCGTTTCCGTACAATAATTACAAAGAAATCGAAGTAAAACTCGAGAAGTTTCCTGGATTCTTGGTTTTTGATGCCCTAGTTGACTGTGGAGTGCCAGGTTAATTCTTACGTGCTCGGAATCATTTCATTGGATTACGTTAATTTGATTTCATCACGTTCATGTGGCTAAATAAGCGTCGGCATTAAGATGCAGGAACGAAAGTGCGGATAAAGCCAGTTTTTCCCCTAGATTTGTTTGAAATAGCTAGAATGCCGACCAGCCGCTAATAGTAATGTCGTCCCACTAACTAGGTTTTAAAAAAGGCAGCTCCAGCGGAAAATACGCTTAATTGGTAACACTGGTTTCATCCCGCTGGAGCGAGAGAGAGAGAGACAGGGGGAGGATTTTCGTCACCCACGTCGGCCTTTACCGGTCCTGAGCGATCGGACCGTAGGTAGCCAATGGGCGTAACTCGTACCGGCATTAATATGGATGCTTATGTGGGATGGCGGAACTTTTATTCCCAGTGACCGGCCCACTTTTTGCCACTTTAGCTTTCACCACCTTGTACCGGTCACTGCACTTCCTGCACTGATTGTTGTCCTCTTGCGTGGTAGACCAGATTCGTTTCCTCCTTTTGCCGCCTTACCTCTGCTCGACTGCCGTTCAGGGATGAACCGAAACCATCTAGACTACTAGATTCCAATTTTCCATACATTCCATGGAAAACATTGAATTTTCATTTATTTTGTCACGTAATATACATAACGTATGGAATTTATAAAGTAATATAATACCCAGCAATTTGCTGTAGAAAAACAAACTACGTAAATTACCTTCCCAACCCTGAGGAAAGGTCGCGCCGTATTTCGAAATTCGTAGCGCCATCTGCACCGTTCCCGCGCGACGGAAGCGCTCGGTAAGGAAGATCCGCCCGCGGGATCGCGTACAAGGTTCGCGCGGCGGTCGCGCCTTCGATTTCGGCGCGGGCGGCGCCCGCGATTGGCCAGTCGGTCGACTCGAGGCCGCGGCCGATTGGAGGGGCGCTCGCCGCGCCAACGGAAGGCCGGCGCGCCAGTTCGTCCGCGACTCCCGCACGGTTGCCACGCGAAGGTCGAGTGCGCGTGTCGCGTGCGCGCTCTCGCGTCCCCCTTGCCGTACCGAGGCGGCTTCTCCGTCGCGCGATCGCCCCCGACTGGGAGCGTCACACTTGGAGTGTCACTCATCTGCGCAGGGCAACCGTCCGTTCCGCGGGTCACTCGGGAGCCGAGTCTTCGAGAGGTGCGCGGCCGGGTCTCAGCCGGGCCGAGACGGAGAGAGAGAGAGAGACTGCCCGTAAGGTAGGTTGCGCGATAACGGAAAGTCGGCAAAGCGCCGGCCGGCCGGCCGGCGCGACGGTTGGTCGGTCCCCGACGGCCTCGGGCCTGTCCGGAGGCCCTCGTCCGGCAGCGGACCTCGTGCCGCGCGCTCGGAACGAGGGGGCCTGGGTCAGGTACGCAGGGACGGAAATAGACCGACCGGGTTTCTAAATCCATCGCGATCGGTCCGTTCCGAGACGCCCGAACTGCGCCGGATCGGCGCCGAGAGGGCAGGGGAAGGAATTTTGGACGCGAGCGTCCTTTGTGCCTATGGGTTCCCACGGCAAAGAATTCAGAGGTCTCCATAAGAGCCTCTGAAGGATATATGGACGTTCGATGCCGGATAAATAGTACGCTAGCCAACGGATGGCGGCGCTGTTCTCTCTTAATCTTACGGCTATGTATACCGAATTGCATTCTTTCTTTATCTTACCCCCAAACTCGCCTTTTTATATGCGTCTCTCTTAATCCCGTACGTGAGATATCGTTCGCTACACATGCGATCTCTGTTTTACCCACACTTCTGGGTTGTTAGCCAACTTTTAGAGCATCAAGCGCTAACGTAGGATCTGGGCTTCTATAGGAATTTGAATTCTTTGCCCACGCCAAGCCCGTTGGCCCGGTGTCCCACCGAGAGCGTTCCTCGTGACGCGACGCGGCGAAAACGTTCGTCTCAACCGACACTTTCTCGCCGTGGAAGTGACGTATCGGATGAAGCACGGCCTCGATTGTTCTTTCATCCTCTACGCGTTTTCCCGTCGCGTTCTGTGTGACACTCGGGAGGAACTCGGACGAATTATAGACCGACATCTCATCGCGCGAAGAAGCGAACGAGAGACGATAAGTGAGTGCGGAGAAACTCCGGAGTGGGGAACTTTCGTCGTATGTTCGGCGGTTTCTCTTTAACGAGAATTCACATTTTCTTGCAACGTCCTTTGGTTTGTTTTATTCTAGCGATGACGTTCTCTCATAGGCATAACCGGGGTTGGGTAATTCCCCATTTTTCGAGATTTTTCACGTACATTACGTACAAGGAGTTTACCGGAGAAAACGTAGAAAATATGGCGGACAAGACAGACGTAGGGCATGCGGTATCCGCTAGGTTATAAATATCCATCTTGTCCATTTGTTTCATCCCATGATTTACTTTTTGGTCTTCCACCTTTGTACATTTTTATACGAATATTGGTTACGAATCTTACGACTTAAAATAGCCGTTATCAGCCGTTATAAACAAAACGTCAAATGCACGTATATGCATACATTTGGAATTTCCAAGGCTGATTTCGAATGTGCGCGGATTTGTGGAGGCGAAAAGCGCAATCTCCTTAATAGCCAATGAGAATCCCTCTTAGAGATAAATAGGTGGACTCTCATTGGCTATTGACGATATTGCGCATGCGCTTTGCACGTTTAGTTTGGGGTAATGTACTTCGCGCCTGTGTAGAATACTAGGGACGTATTATAGGTTGTAATATACGTGTAGAAAATCACGTATGTTACTTTACTTATTATACTTACCCAACCCTGGGCATAACGACTGTCATCGGAGTGCCAGGCAGATATCGCCGGTGCGTTTCGGATCGAATATGGCGACGGCAAAATTGCGCGTCATCGCGTGCGCTCGACTCGACACCGACTCTCTTAACCTGTTAATCGGGGAATTAGAAGGATATGGAAGGCGCTAAGAAATTTAATCGTCGTCGATAATGTAAAATTCATCTATACCCTTTTTGGGGGGAATGCCGTTTTGAATACTCAAGTGGGAACGTAAGCTGGCGCGTCCATTACCGACATTTACATTTATGCTGAAGCCTTTTACAATTTACGTTGAGAACTATACGAACGGAAGGGTTCTGTAAAAAGTAGATCTGATGTAGGAGAATTTAGGGAAATTTTTCATTTGAGTAAAAAAAATACATATTTATATATTTATTACCATTAACGTAGAGTAGTAGAAAAAAAATTGTTTACACCTGGCGCAGGCGATTGAAGCCCTCCAGTGATCCGAAACAAAAGGTTGAAAAAGATTCTTAACCCTTTGCATCCCAAAGACGTTTAAATGCGTTCGACGTTTGGTCCAGTATTGCTTGCACGCTTTGATCAATTTCGCCCGTGTGTTAAAAGGACTCCGTACTCAAAGGGTTAATCTGTAAGGCCGTCGCTATCGCCCGTATCTCAATCTTGGTAAAATTATAATTTTAACTCGTACTTTTCCCTCAAAAATGTGTTATTTTTTCGACGTACAGTAGAGGCTCTTAAACGAAGAAACCTAACGTATAAATAAAAAAAAAATGAATATTCTCATAAATTCTCATTTCCAACCGCTGCACACCGTTTGCAACCGCTGCAAGCCTAAAAATATGAATTTTTACAGGGAAAATGTGTGCATGTTAACTTCAGAAGTCTAGCTTTTTCTTTCTGTTTTTTTTTTTTTTTTTTTTTTAAATTAACTATTGCTCAAGTTGCGTAGCGGAATATTCGCACAATGTTCGTCGAGTTCGTTCGTTGTGGGTACAGTGATTGTTTCCCGAGGGGGAAACAAGGTGCGACCTTGCAGTAATGAGTTCCGATTCCGGTATGGCGAAAGGGAGGTTATCGAATTGTGTTAACAGGTCGTAGACGTACGTGATTTAGAGTCTTTAACACTAAGGGCTGGTCGCACCGACATTCGAGTTAAAATCGGTTGTTTTCATTAAAAACGTTTTTACTGCAAGAGGATTCCTAACAGAAGTTCTTCGGTGTCTATCCAGTAGAACGTTGCAGTTGAATCTGGCCAAAATCTTACAACAAATTCAATTTGTAAAACGGATTATAGAGCCTTATAAAGGTTTCCCGGTAACACTGCAACACATAATATCGATTTAAGCAGCGAAATCGACTTTAAAGGCCGGCACAGACTGAACAAATATTGTTCTTTGACGATAGAGCTGCTATTGATGAATTTATTGAGAGGAGAGTACACACGTACACAATGGGTGAACATTGTTCGCCTACGCATGATTAAATAATATTGAGAGGGGAGCACACGCGTACACAATGCGTGAACAATGTACATGTACGCATGATTAAATAAGTTCGCTATGGATTTAATTACGGAAAGATTACAAATGCAATTCTGTTTAGCCTTCAATAATTGTATATCGATCGAAATGTGAGATCTCGATGCCATTTTTATTATGGTCTGGGCTAAGTTAAAAAATTTGTTCGAAAGATCCAAATGTTAAAATTGTCAGGATAATTCCTAGGTATTCACAAGTTTGACAGTTTGGCTCAATACCCTTAAAAACAAGTGTCTTATTCGAATCTACTGATTCGAGGGCGGTTTTAGTTCACCTTAACGAAGGTTCCTCACGTCAGGATCTCTCTGGGCGTAGTCATTTCTAGAAACCAGCTCGGGTGTCGCCTGGCCAAGTTCCTGGTACGTGACGTCACGGCCGATGACGTCACTGCCCGATGAATTACCACGGAAGACCATGGTAATATACTCGAACGTTTATATACTCGCTGGTGACTCGTAACGAGTTCGTCATCCCATTTTGTTTTCCCCCTATAAATTACCACTTACATTCATCTTCGTGTTTTTGTACTGACGCAATTTCGGTAGATTATATTTTTACAGTTCACTGCTATTTACGTTCATTTTTGTGTGTTAGAATTGAAAGAAGTCGGATAAACACGAGTTCGTCATCACGAAGGTGTAATAAAGTTGTAAATTTCATGGTTTAAAAGTGAACTTGTATGCGATAATTGAAGATCCCGAGTAATTGTTCTTGCCGCTGTTACTTCTTTGATGGCGTTACAATTAGCAGTCTTGACCCGGGTATGAAGTTTGTTTCAACGTTTAACGAAATCTTTGTCGCGAAAGAAAAGGATCCGTTGTTTCAGCCCCAAGTAACCACTCCTAGTGTTACAGAAGGCGAAAAGTGTCATTAATTAAAGCATTCCGAGTACGCTCTGACTCGCGTAGGTGCACTCCTTTAAAAAGTGGCTAAAGTGCAGAACCGTTGCCGTTTGTTCCACCGCATTATGAGTACGGTTCACTCGAACGCATTCACAGGAACCTGCGTAAAGTACGTACTCCATCCGAAGAGGTCATATGCACTTGTCATAGGCGAAATTCAAGAATTTTCTTTTCTAACTAAAATGCATTTTTTAATGCATTCACCATGCAATACCGTCAGCTACTCATTTTTCAAATTTTTCAAAGTGTAAAAAGTGTAGGCAAAACGAACGAACCTAATGTCCCGATTATGATTCGGTTCGGTATGTCCAGGGGGTGCGATCTCGACCTCGCTTTTTATCGGTGCCACTTGGTCCTCTAAGAATAACACTTGACCTTGGGTGCGCGCATGCGCGCGGCCTCGGCCTCGACGTAGTTGGTCCGCAATTAAGCCAAATGTAATCGCATGATCCGATAGGGATGACAAAAAATTTGTTCCAAAAATCCAAATTTTCAATGTGTCGAGACAATTCTTAGATGATCAGGAGTGACGTGTCAAAGATTCGGACAGTTTGGTCTAATACCCTTAAAAAGAAGCGTTGTGTTCGAATCGACCGGTTTGAAGGGGGTTTCACTTCACCTTAAGTTTAATTAAATAGGAATACCTACGATCCGCGTAAAGGATGTCAGCCCTGACCCGTGGGGAGACCGTTGCAGGAGCTCCGACTTGGTCTTGGGCCCGAGGGGAGAATCGGCCGAGTAAAATTAGCTTACTCTCCCGCGTCGACGCGGAGGGACATCATCCGCGCGGCTGTCGTGACGCCCGACACAAAGATCTCCGGCCGAAGGGAGACCTGACTCGAGGAACATTTCCTATGGATCGGCCAGACTATTTTCTGAAATTTTAACAGCTCGTTTTAGACTGCCTTGTGGACGCCCCGATGAAAAGGCATTTCCTTTTAACCTTTTCGCTACGGGGCAATCCCAACGAAGACGCCCTTAAGGGGATGTGAAAACCCCCTTGATTTTTCGTTAATTGTACGGTTTTTCCATTTTCAAGGACCCAGGGACACCCTTTTCCTTTGTCCGATTAAGCTCAAATTTTACAGGAATTATTTTACATAAAATGGAACCAAATGGGGTAGCGTGAAGAAACACAAATAATTCGTCTAAAATAATTCGTGGAGAAGAAAATTCAAACTTTGAAAAGATGAACCACCCTAACTTTAGTTGTACTCAAAGCACGGGGGTGCACGGGGTGCACGGGGTGCACGGGGTGCACAGAGTTCACGGGCTGCACCGACTGCGACGGAGAGGGGGTGCCCGGAAACGAGCTGCGCAGGGTGGGTCTCGGGACTCTGGACTAGATCGATAATGCATCTCTTGACGGGCGTAGTTGCTCTTAGATAGTCGGGATATACCCATATACCCTTTTCAACCGATGTATAAATGTTTATTGGCAAAAATCAAAAAACACGTATTTCCTCATTTATCGTGAGCAATCACATGACGTAAGTGGAACTTAAGTAGGAGTGCTTGTTCGATAGATATTAGAACAAATATTTCGCTCGAAGGGTAGTTCATTCCCTTGAGGTGGTGTAGCATTCCTGGGCAATATTGTGTTTTCAACGTCCTTATACAAAATACGTGTGTGCCAAGTTTCGTCGAAATCCCTCCGCCGCTTCTACGAAAATTAATATGAAAATCGAATTTTCGCCACACTTAAATGTGGACCATTGCAGATATAAAAAAACACGTGTCACTTAGATTTTTGTGTTCTTCGACATATATGAAAGCAATAAGATCGGTGGTGGACCCTTGTTAGTCGGCGCCGATCGCTCTCTTCTTCTCCGAGACTTCCGGTAAGTCGGCTAGGGGAGAGCTCGACTTCCGGTTCTTCCGGACGATCCCCTCGCGTGCGACCGGTGGACGAGTGACTCCCCTCGTAGGGGTTGCGTGTCATCCTCCCTACGCGATTGCGGGGGTGGCGGGTCCCGAATAGAGTTTTACCCTCAAAGTGCGGAAATAAATGTTGCCGTGTCCATTACATGTGCTCGCGCATAGAAGTATTAACCCCTTGACATACAATTCATTTCGTGTGCCATTGTAGACCTTGACGTCTCCGAGAAGTAATGTACTTAGTAATTTACCGTAAAAGATTACGTAAATTACCTAGGGTACTTTACTTTCACTCAACCCTGTGTACTGTTAATCGTGGCTGTCCGTACGAAGGACCGACGTGTCTAACGAAACGTCGTTTCCGTTTTTCAGAACCTCAACACGATGTACTGATCCCGGAGGTGACGGATAATGCGGCAGATAGCGAGGACTCCGAGGACGAGTGGAATTATTACCGCATAGACAGCAACCGGGGAAAGGAGTCTCGAGACGCCGACGAAGAGGCGAAGAAGCGAAAGCCCGACCAGGAACAGGACTATCCGCGAGCTGGCGAAGAACCGGCCATCGAGTTAGAACCGAAAGAAGAAGTCCTGTCCGACGACAACGAAATTAAGGGGCAGGGGGTGGAAGAGAAGGAGGAGTCTCCGCTCTTGGAATTCGCTACGAAAGATGTAGGCATTTGCGACATTTCTCTAGTAGAATATATCTAGACTAAGGTCGAACTATTCCGAAATGATGTCCTTTAATGGGAGTTTTCAAGCGCGGAAGCAATATAATCGTCAAATCATCGTAATCCCATCACTGGTTTAATTAAGAAAATGATACTTTCAGATCAGCGTCGAAAGAGGCTCTCCCGAGGACGCCGTCTCGCCGAAGCCAGCCGAGGACCAGGGTGAAGACATGGACTTCCCGTTGAACCCCAACGCAGCCGAGTTCGTCCCCGTGACGCCATCCAGAGGGATACCACCCCTGGTGAACGTGAACAGAGACCTGCTGTTGTCCGGATCCCCGATGAAGCAGCCGACGTCGATGGAGGATATCTCCGTGCCCAGCGAAAAGGAATTCGCCCAGGAGATATGCCAGCGTCCCCACGAGGTCGCGGAGGAGTGCGCGAACGGCGAGGAAACGTCCACTGCCTCCGACCTGGTCGACTTCTTGATGGACAAGCGAAAAGAAGTCACCGGGCCAACGGTTGGTTCCGACGAATTCGAACTGTCTTCGACGAAGGCCGAGTTTGGCGACGAATCCTCCACCAGCTTCATGACCGGCAGCGACCTCTACGGCACCATGGGTGTGTCCACCATCGATGGCTCCTTCGAGGCCGAGACCAACAGCGAGGAGCTCGTTTCCAAGCATCCCATGACCATGTCTTTCACCCCTGGCGACTTCGCGGTGGCTTTCGAGAAATGCGTGGACCTGAACGCGGTGCACGACTTGAGCGACGTCGAGATCATCACCGGCGAAAACGGGGTTAATATCGAGGAGAAATGCGCCTCGCCGTCCTCGGACATTCAGCTGGATCTGGTCAACCTCGCGGTGACTGGCTCCACCTTGCGGCCAACGGCGGAACCATTCGTCATCAACGAGTCGTCCCCTCGGATGGACTCGTCCTCCCCTTTGCCTTCGCACGAGGCTCCGGATGCTCTCTCGGAGACGGGAGAATCCGAACATTCTACCTTCGGTCAGCATCCCGAGACACGGCAGGATTCGGAATTGCGCCATGTAGAACACGAGAATGAGAAGGAGTTCTCGCAGAAGTTGGACCATCTCATGTCGGAGGTGACTTCGACGGCGAAGTTTGCGGGCGAGGACAGTCCCGATTGCGAAGTGATTCAGGAATCTCCGTCTCCACGGGATGGAAATGGACACGAGCTGGAAATGGACGTACAAGAACACGGGGAGCGGGATATCGAAGAAATATCGGAACGTAAGCTCGACGAGGACCTTCCGCAGGACCTCTTGGGGCTGCAAGAGCCAGCTTCCGGTTTGGCGCAGGCGGTATCTTCCCTTTCGCTCGATACGAACAGATCGGACTCCGTTTCCCCGCAGTTGGTCGAAACGGAAGAGCACGAAGTGGCTTTGTCAACGGAAGAGCGCGAAGCGGCTTTGTCAACGGAAGAGCACGAAGTGGCTTTGTCAACGGAAGAGCACGAAGTTGCTTTGTCAACGGAAGAGCGCGAAGTGATTTTGTCAACGGAAGAGCGCGAAGTGGTTCTGCCAACGGAAGAGCGCGAAGTGGTTTTGCCAACGGAAGAGCACGAAGTGGTTTTGTCAACGGAAGAGCGCGAAGTGGTTGTGTCAACGGAATCTACAGACGTGATTGCCGCGTGTCCTCAAGATTCGACGTCTGCGACGCAGAAAGCATTTGACATTGCTGAGTCCGCGGGAATACCGGGAGCCGATTCCTTTTATCCTTCGTTTGGTTTTAACTCCGCGAGTAATGAATCCCCGAGTAATTTCGATGTACCCATTTCGCATAATCCCTTCGACGTTGAACCGACGTTGGCAGAGTTCAACGTGAATGTGGAACATGCGAGCGAACGGCCTTTGGAGGAGCCATCGAAGGAGGATTTGGTCCCATCCTTCGAACAGAAGGACACCGTGGAATTTGTTAAGGAACAGGATTCCAACACGTGCCAGGTTGAATCGGTCGAGTTAATAGATGATAAATCCCTTCGGCAGGAGGACGCGTGTTTGCTGCCTTCTCGGGAACTGCACGAGAGCTTCGTCGACCACGAGAAAGATCTTTTGCAAAACGAGGTACTTGAAACATCTGGCATCCAGATAGAGGAATCTATGGTGGATACTACTTATAGAGAGTCACCGGTGCTGAAACTGTCCGAGTCGATGCAAGAGTTTACGGGATTGGAGCAACAACTCGCTCCTGAAAAGGGCACCCCGACGAGCAGCGTCGCGGTACCAGAGGTCGAGGAAACTCCAATCGTTCCTGTAGTTGACCTTGCCCAAGCTCCACAAGAAGAAGAACATCTTGTTACTTCTGAAAACTTAATCGCGCCCGTAATCGTACCCGAAATCGCACCTGAAATCGCGCCCGAAATCGCACCCGAAATCGCACCCGAAATCGCACCCGAAATCGCACCCGAAATCGCACCTGAAATCGCGCCCGAGAAATCGCACCCGAAATCGCACCCGAAATCGCACCCGAAATCCTGCCCGAAACACAACAGCCAGAGAGTACGACAGAAACGTTACCAGAGGAAGATGCGGCGAAAGCAACAGATCCCGCCATCGTTGATCCGGTTACCGCTGTGGCGGAAACAGCTGCTGTAGTAGCTGTCGCAACCGCAGTTGCAGCTACGATCACCACCGCGGCGGTTGGCAAAACAGCGAAAACCTCTAAGCCATCAACCAAGGCCCCGAAAGTCCCAGCGACAACGAAGACTGCGACGAAGTCTACCCCGACCTCGCCGACGAAGACTGCAGCCGCGACAACGACCAATCGAACGAACGCTATCGCTCCGACGAAGAAGGTTTCCTCCAGCACCGCGACTCGTCCTAAACAGTTGGACACCAAACCCGCGACAGGTGTGGGTGCAGCGAAGACTTCCGGTGTCAAGGCGACCTCTGCGGCCAAAGCGAGTACCACGACGACGACGACGACCAAGTCGGTCACCCTGTCGACCAAAGCCAAACTCAATGCCGCTTCCCCTAAAGCTGCAACTGGAGAGAAGCCGGAGAAAAAGCCGCTGGCCAACGGCGACGCGAAACCCCTCGGCAAGCTACACCCCGGCGTAGCTTCGAAGACGACGAGCAAACCCGCCGGCGCCGCCCCCGCGTCCAAGACCACCCTAGTCAATAAGCCAACGACGTCCGCGACCTCCAAGCCCCCGCTTCAGAACTCGCTGGCGACAAAGTCGAGGCCAGCCTCGACGACCGCGGCCACGAGAACCGCGACCAAGAGTTCAACGGTTAGCACGGTTGGCAGTGCCGTTGCACCTTCCGCCTCCGCTGCGCGGCCGAAAACCGCACCCGGGACAACCGCAACGAAAACGCGCATCTCCGCTGCCAAGTCCCCGGTGACGGAGAAGCAAACGAAGGAGACAGCCAACAAGCAGATCTCCTCAGCCAGGGCTGCGACCGCCAAGCCTCGAACCGTGTCCGTGGCTTCCGCTGCCAGCGCCACCGCGACGGCAAGGCGTACTACCGCGACAACGACGAAGACCGTTTCCTCATCGACCACTTCGCCTATCAAGAAGCCCAGTTCCGGGTTGAAGACGGCGACGAAAACCTCCACCGGGTCGAAGACCACCGCCAAGGTCAGCGTGACCTCCACGACGAAGACGGTCTCCAAGGTGGTGCAAAACGGCGTCTGCGAGGCCCAGAAGACCACGACCACCGTCACCGTGACAGACAAGACCATCGTAGAACCGGACCTGCCAAAGAAGGACCTCTCCCCTGTGGCAGCGCCCACTGACAATCAGCTGATCGCGACGGCTGACTGAACGGCCGACCCTGAAGAGCGAGCGGAACCTCTCGAGTGCGAGCCCCGACTTTCTACGCCAATGCGAATCCCGGTATAATAGCTTGTGGCGCCTCCACTGTGTAACGTTGTGGCAATAGTCTCTTATATATGTGTATACATGTTATATGTATATATATAATATGTATTCTATATATAAGTTTCTTCCCCTTCCTCGCACGGCCGTTTTACGCAGACGCGACAGTAGATAGGGAGAGTACGGCTAAATCCATACATTTCTATCATACCTACGTAATAAAATACAAAATAATAATATATTATAGATATATCTATTAAAAGTAACGGAAAAAAAAAAAACTACTGTCCTATTTGTAACCAGGGAGGCATTATTACCTTCTCGTAATATGTATCATCTATCGCTTGACTGCTTCGGTGTGCTGTGCGTTTGTATCGACAGATTATATAGAAACAGGAAAATTGAAGAAAATAGAAAAAAACTCGGCGGTGAGACGAGACCGGAAATGGGGGGACAAGAGGAAATTCGGACTTTTGTTGTGTAAATAATGAGTGGATATTAATAGGCATGAATTCGAAGCGTTGCTTCCTTTTCTTTTTAATAACTTGAGGGGGAGTGCAGGGACGTCTTTCTAGATCGAGTCAAGGTCGACGATTATTACTCCCGTAATGTGAAACTGGATGGTCTTTTTTATATTTTTTAATTTTATATGTTTACTGTAATTGATAATAATCAATCGTTGTACTTCACGGAGTCTTATTTATTTTTTCCGTTTGTTCCTATCTGAAGTTGAGTACATAACGCTCTATCACCATCATTTAGGTACCTACCGTCTGTGTACAGCACCCTTATGATTTAATGTGATATCATTATTATTATTAATATTATTACTATTATTACTATTACTATTATTACTATTATTATTATTATTATTATATTGAATAATTTCGACCAGTATGAGGAATAAAATTTATTAAAGAAAGAATAAAACCGTAAGGAGGTTGTGTTTCACTAGATGATCCTTTTTGTTTAAACCGAACATTGATTGACACGATTTTGTTTATTGTATGCGCCCAGATAACACTCTTATGTTATATGAATTATTTACATATGTTTAAGTAGGATGTTTCGTCGTTTCCAGAATATTCTGCAAATATTTAAGACGTACAATGAATATTCGTGGGGGAATATTTAGATATTCAGAAAATATATCCTCGAGCTGTTACTAAAGAATTGCATGTATATTACAGGAAAATTACCAACACACGAATATTGTATACCGATAATAAATCTTCAATCTTGTTCTAATATAAGTAATATTTATACGCGGTAAATTACAGGGTAGAAAGTAATCTAACGACAGCATGTAAAATGCTTAATAAAAAAAAGAACATGCCGGTAACATTTTCCGTATTGTACGTAGAATGTGAATATTCTATATACTGGCCGATGCAAATAAATCAACAATTGCATTTTATGACTATCATATAAATGAAGATTTCTTTGATTTTCTATTGTTTTGTGAGTGCGAGAATTTGTTTCTATTTTGAATTGATTCGAAATGGAAAATAATATGTTTATTGCAGAATCAAAGGGTAATAATTCTAAATGAAGTTCGTACAAATTTTGTTCAGAACATTCTGAGCATGTTCTAATTTATTAATGTACACGTAGAATGTCTATCAAGTACTTAAAATATTTAGAGAATGTTCATAGACTCAATGGTGTTATCTGGGAAACTGTTCATTTTCTAGTACAATAGTACAAAGAATAGTTTGTCAATAAGTTAATTTTGATTACAGTAAAAATGAATTTTTTTTTGTTTTACTTTGGTAATTCACATCAGAACTAAAAATGTGAAATTTGTATTTAATTGTCGAGGTGGGGTAAAAGTGGAAAGTATATGAAAGGTAGGTATTTTCTAGGACGATTGCAATTACAGCGATGATGGCTTATCATTCATCCATATTTATTCGATAAGGATTTATATACGTTGAGTACAGTTCCATAAAAGTGGTATCTTCGATTATTAAAGCCTGAACTGATAGTGGAAAATAATTATAATATTATATTGAATTAAACCCCGCTTTAAATCGTTATACTGTGTTAAACTAATTTAATAGTAATTATACTGCGTTAAACTGTAAATGATATCAAATCGTAGTACTATCTCGACGTTTAACATATCGTGACCTTAAATGTTACAGGGTTGACAGGTTGATAATTGATAAAAAATAATTAAACCCGTAGAAAGTGGAAAATGATGTAAATTTAAAAATGTTTGTAAATCAGTAGCTACCAATATCCGAATCGTAGATACGATCACTTGGAATATTTCATCTAGCTTACAAGTTAAAGACCATAAAAAACACAATGTAATCGATTAGGAAAAAGAAACGGAAATTGACATTTTTTAATTGCAATTATAATTAATTCCACGCAGGCATTGAGAAATGGATGTAACTTTTAAAGCCTTTTGTAAAAGCGTCTTGCCTTCGTACTCTGCTTACTGTGAGACAGGTTCTGGAAAAATATGAAATCACGGGTGAGATTAGTAAAAATTAATTGATCAATAAATACGCATTTTATTAAGTGCGCGCAAAACTTAATTATTTAAGCGTTATTATAATAGATTGCACGGTGCTTACCACGATCAAGTGCGTATCAGTGAATTCAAAATTTCTTGTGGTTATCGTACCATCCGGCATGTACGTCTCTGTCATCATTTTGTCTCCAACCATCTTGGTGATGCTCTAAAACCGACATTTCAATTACACATAATTTACCATCCCGTTGTGAATGATTTTTACCCGAAATGATATTAAATGAGTTTTTAGTAATATGTTTGTACAATTTATCATTATCAGTTCTGAATAGCGTCATTTGTCGTTGCAGTCACAAGATTGAAGTAAACCTTCAAAGACTTCTTTTGTTTCAAGTTCACTTAAATTAATTAAGGTGTGAAGTCAGCCTCAAATCAGTCGATTAGAATAACACTTTTTTTTTTAAAGGGTATTGCACCGAACCGACCAAAACTTTGACACTTGATTCGCGAGCACCGAGGAATTGTTCCGACACTTTCAAAATTTGGATTTTACTAACTAATTTTTACTAATTAAACTACTTTTTTTTTTTTTACTAATTTAAGCTTAAGAAAAGCTGCGTTCGGCTGTCCGCGGTGTAGCAGCCTTACCGGCGTACTTTCCGTTGGGGAACGCGATTGCTTGACCGTGCTTCAATTAATTATTACAGGAAATGTATGCACTGTAGGAAAAAATGGTACAGGACTTTTCGACTCCTTTTTCAACAAGGATTACCGCTGTATAAATCGCGACTACGTCCGGTTACATCCTATATTGGTAATTTGAATTGTCCAACCTTGAGTTTGGCACCGTAGAGCATGGACTCGGTGTAGGGCTCCCCTAGTTTGAAGGTCGAGGTGAACGGTTTGCCATCGTTGACGACGTCGATGGTCCATTCGTCGCCGGACCCTCGAACCTCGATGACCGGCTTGCTCTTGACGAAGGTTTTGACGTCGTTGATTTGTTCGCTGCCGACGATCGACATCAAGAACTCCTCGAAATTCTCGTTTCTCTCGTACTGGTACTTGCCTTCGATCGGTGCCATCTTTTCGGTTAGTCGTACGGCTTGTGCTGTCTCGATTGGATTCTAAGAGGCAGATCTCTCGCTTTTATTGGGTCGATCACGTAATCGCCTGTACGATCGTTGCTCCGGCATTGGAACGTTTTTGATTAGATCGCTGCACGTGGAGGGGCTCCTTCCGGTTTGTCGTATCGCTTTCCATTTCATTTTTATAATGCGCCCGAGGAAGCACGAAAAAAAAATAATTTAGGTGCAATCATTATAGTTAAAATACTGTGGGAAGTAAAACCACACAAATGGTAAATGTAACCTTGCCAATAGGTACCGTATCCATGGCGCTGCGCTTAAAAGGTGCAGTGATCAATATTTGGAATGGTAATATTAACTACATGAAGAGGTTATGATACGCACAATAAAATGGAAGGTTTATCTGGGAGCTGTAACCACAATTATGGTCAGATTTTACCCGTTGCACGGTTATTCTAAACTTCCCTATGCGATTGCAGAAACGATGATTTGGCCCCATTAGTTTCGACATAAGTATTCGAAATAATGGAATAACATGTGATATTTTAATAACTTTAATAAAGTATAATTAAATCGATTAATACTAAACACGGTTACAAGGGAATGTGTAAGGAACTATCCTACACCTGCACGTGGCATGTGCAATCTCATGAACATGATGTAATCATGCACCGCTTGAATAAAGTCTTGACTTTTGGACTTGGAAAAGAATCGTAATTAAAACCTTGAGTAGGAGTGGTGCAGTCCTGACACATCGCGGTATCATTTTGTCTAGAGCGACAATAAAATTTATTGTCTACTGGCGGGAACACGTAGGAGTAGCGAGGATGGATACATTAAATGGTGTAAAGGTATATTACGTGAGAGTAGTGTATGATCTAAATTTAAAGCGTACTTTAAGAGTATAAGACATGTTTAATAGACTGTATTAACTGTAGCCATTATATTAAATTGTTAGTTATTACTTTTAAGGTGACGTGAATGTGACCTCTGAAGCGTGAAATAATTTGTAAAATCGGGTTCGCTGAATTGTTTGCAACTTTATCCACGTCATTGTGGAAGCCTTAAGGAAGGTCCTGGTACCCATGAAATTGCACTTTAAAACATTTTTTATTTATCCCAGGTTAAAATCAAGATGAGATCGTCAACATGTTTTCGATATTTTACGTATATATAAATATTTAACCCTTTGCACTCGAGGACTTTGCCATTCCAGTTGCCAGCGGCGCCATACGAGGGCAAAGGGTAATAGAACTAATGAGACTTGCATCGTTACGTATTCTTAATTAGTGAAAAGTCTCTCTCTTTTTCTTCATCCTTCTGGGTCGTTATTTTAACTCTGTTTAATTTTCCAAGTAATAAAGGCCGCAACGTTATCTAGTCTTATCTCATCCTTAAATCAACCATCATCCATCCGGTATCATGATTTTTAGGAACAACGTGTATCTATGAACGGCGACAAGTTTTCTTTTTACGTCACCTTTGTTAGCTAATTAGAATTTTCTTTTCTGAAGAATTAAGGGAGCTTTATGATTTCCCGTAGAGTCATTTTACGTGCAGAAATAATATTGAATCATCGACCGTATCATGTATTATCATCTAAATGTCATATTTGATGAACAAGCGCTTCTGATAATAACTCATTAGTTAAAATCTTCGTAACCTAGCAGAAGTCATATGTTGTCGTCCATCTGCGGCATTCTTCATTTGGAAACGTAATTTACTAGTTTTCTACGTTAATTTCGGTAATCTACTTTGTTACGTAACATACGTCAAAAAACCTGAAAAAGGGAGAATTATCCAACTCTGACATCACGATTTACTTTTGAATCGAATTAAACCCCAGCGATGATGCTGGGATATCAAAAAATTGCTTAAATACTCTTCAGTATTCCCCTCCACGGAAATCTTTAGTAAAAGGCGAAAGATTTATGCGATGACTGAAGGGAAACAAGAGCAACGCTACATACGGCACGGAGACCTTATATTCAATCTGGACATCAACTGTGCTTGCGAGAAAGATGCGCGCGTAGCGGCGAATATCCGAATTAAAATATAAATGTCTAGCAAAGAGTATAGAGAGGCAAACGACAATTTCTATATTATTTTAGTTGCTTAATGTAAAGAGTAATGAGGTATTCCACGTACGTGACAAGGAGGAATGAGAATAATATTGTTAAAAAAAGTTAAGAATATAAGGACGAAGAAATTTACAGTAATATTGGTTATGTATACGTGGCCATACAAAGCCAACTACTTATAAATGTTGTGGCTCATAATACTTAAAGATTTGATAATACTGAAAAGGATATTTAATGTTACTCGGCCACAATCTCAGGTTAAATATATGTATGTTTAAGCAAGTGAAGTAATATAAACATTATCATTTTCCTCCCTATACTCTGCTATATCACTTGGTACTTTAATTCGGATTTTCGCCGCTACGCGCGCATCTTTCTCGCATGCGCGGTTGATGTCCAGATTGAATATAAGGTCTCCGTGCCGTATGCAGCGTTGCTCTAGTTTCTCTTCATTCTTCGCATAAATCTTTCGCCTTTTACTAAAGATTTCCGTGGAGGGGAATACTGAAGAGTGTATAAGGAATTTTTTGGTAACCCAGTCAATGCTGGGTTGTAATTCGATTTAAAAGTAGACCGGTTGACGCATTGAAGTTTTTCTTGCATTATAACGCCCGGTTACACCAATCTCGGTCAACATATTAACATTCAGTTACAATAAGTTGAACGTGTAAAGTGATATGACAGAACCAGCCTATATATATCTGAGAAGTCAAATTGTTGGTGAAAGTATCTCCGAAATGGATGGTACTGATTTTTTTCAAATTTCACCATGTCAATATGGAGGCCCTAGAGTAGATCCTAAAACTCATGAAATTTCATTTTTCATTCAAAATTTATTTATTTATTTATTTAACATGGCGGGCCGGGTACGTTTTCGATGTTTTACATGTTTTCTTGGAGGCTTGAATCGAAAATGAATTTTAGGGCCTAGCATCTTAATGTACGAGGTACTTATTTAATCCATAAATAATATAATTTTGGACCGAATTAAACCCCAGCGATGATGCTGGGATATCAAAAAATTGCTTAAATACTCTTCAGTATTCCCCTCCACGGAAATCTTTAGTAAAAGGCGAAAGATTTATGCGATGACTGAAGGGAAACTAGAGCAACGCTACATACGGCACGGAGACCTTATATTCAATCTGGACATCAACTGTGCTTGCGAGAAAGATGCGCGCGTAGCGGCGAATATCCGAATTAAAATATAAATGTCTNCGAATCAAAATATAAATGTCTAGCAAAGAGTATAGAGAGGCAAACGACAATTTCTATATTATTTTAGTTGCTTAATGTAAAGAGTAATGAGGTATACCATGTACGTTACAAGGAGGAACGAGAACTATATTGTTATAAAAAAAGAAAGAATGTAAGGAAGGTATTTTTTGTAAGGATTTTTTGGTCGAAAAATGAAATTTCATGAGCAGCGCGTTATACTTTAGGGCTTTCATAATCACGTGTTAATGTTTCGGATTATTCGGTGCACCCAATTTGGAGAAACGTTTTATAAATATGTTGACTTTTTGGTACGTATATATCACACTTTCATATCACCTTAAAATGAGCAAACAATGTAAGTAAACTTCTGATGTTTTCAGGACAGAAACTCATTTCTTTGCGCCACGCGCGATACCGCAGGGGAAGGCATTGGTTATTCTATGTTGAATTTTTATTATATTTGTATTTGTATTTTAATAATCAGAACCAAACATAGGTGGTGGCTGGAAATTGTTACATCTTGGAAACCCTCTTGGGACTGGAGGAAGATCATGTGCTTCACCTACTTGAAATGCCAAGTCCATACCAACGGCCGTATGCCATGTGAAATGACAATGATAAAACCACCATCCTGGAAATCAAGAGACGATACATTTAAACCTTAACAATGAGGACAACAGTGTAGAGTAAAGTGGTTAAAGAGAAAACTAATAACTAAATTACATGCAACAAAATTCGTTTAAATCAACAATATAATTTTGTTCTCAATAAAGTAATGTATGATTCAGGCAACAATATATAATTGTTTCAGTCAACTAATTGTCTTTCTCAGTGCATGTATAGAGCTACGGTTACACAGAAATAAATATTTTGCGTTTTGGCTGGCTCATGTGATAGAAATACAAATACAGTAGCGATTTGTAAGGTACCACCAAGAAACAATGCAATTGCAACGTGAATCATTTTTCGAAATAGAAATACATTGTTTACCTGGATTATCAGCCTTAAATCGAAAGATGACCCAGCCACCATTAGGAACCACAACTGTATCTTTTCCAGAAGGCCGATGATATCCGTTGGATTTTAGTTTTTTTACATGTCGCTGTATTACGCTGTTGATGTCATTTTTACTAATTTTTCTGCCATCCGTAAAGCGACCAACATCGAAGACTTTAAACGCGTATCCATGAAGATGAAATGGATGATACAAGTCAGGCTGTGGATCTATAACGATGCAATTATAATATTTTCTTCGAAAGGACACACATTAAGGTGAAGTGAAACACGTCGAGGAACTTGGTCGACGTCGGTAAAAAAGGTTTTTCTAAATACCTACGTTGCCGATGTTCGTTTTTATATTGACAGCTGTGTCGAATTATATTGAGTATTGTACTAAATAGCATAATTAGTCTTATTCGAGTCGACTAATTTGAGGGGGGTTTCACTTCACCTTAAAGTATATCAACGCATGCATTCTCGTTGGCACTCACCTTGGTCATAAATAATCACCTCGACCATAGAGTTTAACTTTACGGGAAGTACATGAAAGCAATTACACGGATCTGAACAATTTTCAGGTAACTTGTTGCGATTACAAATCGGCGTTTGAACATGTTGAGAAATAGGGGGCCCAGGAGGTGATTGATAACTGATACCGTCAACTGTAGATGTAACAATATCGTTAGAAACAGCAACTGTAAACAAAATGGATTATTACCTTTTTTCTTAAAGTAACTTTACGTAATAAAGAAGAGAAAGTATCTACCGAAGAATTGCTTGTAATTATTGCCTCGGAAGAAAGTATTTTGAGTTGAATTATAAGAATAAATAGCAAATGGTAAAGCGAATCGATAATCCGGTTCCACTTTATAATATTCCTTATCTACTTCATTTGCAGCACGTAATTGATTATAGCAGATGGAACCTTGTTGTTCCGTGTTACATTCACTATCTAATGGGTTATACAGCTGAAACGTTAAAATATTTCGTTGCAGTTAATTTTTTAATATTTATCATGAGGATGAATTCTCGCATTTCGTGAGTAAGGCGTGTTACTAAATACATATGATAGTATATGCTGAATGCGTAGGGCATGTAATTTTCGAATTATTAGAAATATTTTTGGTAAATTGATCATACTCACTATGCCTTGAGATAAGCCTTGAAAATATCCCGGCGGTGGACTATTTGGCATTTGGACATTTGCTGAGTATGTCAAAATCGCAAGTTGACCAACACGTTTTTCTTGGCATTCACCGAGTCCACGTACTTGAATCCAGTAGGCTGTAGTAGTTTGATTGGCAGTTAGGATGAAGTCAACCCGTTCACCTAATTTAAACGAAAATTAGTTGATATAATAAGTATATAATAAAAAATATAATAAAGAAATTCAGTTCGGGTTCAAATGGACCCGAAGAAAGCAAACAAATTAAGATAAAATATCGCTCACCAGATCCTGTGATTATAGTATTTACAAGCCGCGGCTCAACATTTTCTCCGTCTTGAGCAATTAATTGCAAAGTGTGCCCTTCGACTGCAAACTCCGCTAAACAAACTGTACTGAAGGAGTTGATAACTCGGAATCGATACCTTTTTCCAGGTTTTACTTGGAATACTTCTACTGGAGTTGTGGTCGTAGTATTTGTGTTTGGATCCTGGAGAGAAAAGATAAATATAAGTACGATAATCAGCCACTTAAAAAGGAAGCAAAATCTCAGAAGAAATTATTTTTGCCAACACGACGAAGGCCCGTGTAAACGACTGTCTACAATATCCTGTTAGATACGGCTTCAGGGCACTCACCACTCTATTTTCAATGCTTCACAGAGAGAGAAAAGTTTTATAAATACGTTGACTTTTTGGTACGTATATATTACACTTTACGTGCACTGGGAGACATCAATGCCGTCCCATCCTGCACAGGCGATGCCGTATCTGCAGGGGAGGCAATCATGTCCGCCATTGTACGTATTTATCATCACCTTAATACTCACCATGAACCTTCCACGACCATTGATCAATATGTCGTCAGGAGATTGTCCTCGAAATTGAGGATTACGAAACAGTCCGGGAAGCTTTTCCATTGACAAATAATGCATATAATCGCTCAAGACAATGACGTGTGTCGGAAGATCAAAGTCGAATAAAGAGCCATGTGGATCTTCGCTTACTGGTTCTCGTATGATTAAACTTCCGTACTGCCCATCGATTTTATGCACCGCCACATGGGAGTGATAAAAGTGAGTACCTGCATTTTGTGCGGTGAATTGGTACCTTGAAAAACCACTTGCAATTACGTAGTTGTTCGACAATAATGTAAAGCAAAATGCCTGAAGAAAGTATCATACTCCCTATAAGAGTGCTTGGAATTTGGAATCTTCTCTGAAGCAAGCTTTCTCAATTTTTAGTGGAGGTCAACTCGATATTTGAGATGAAAATTTCACGTTACCTGAATGTCGTACGGGAAGTTATTGGGCACTGCGTTAATTGGGGTACACCGTCATAGTATTGGAAGCCATTTTGAAAAAGTCCGTGCCAATGCAGAGTAACTTCAACGCCTTCGATGTCGTTTTCAACGTCGATGATGATATTGTCATGTAGACAAACCTACGTAAACACCTTTGATTACTGTTTGTAGCCATCTAATATCTACTTATATTACTTTGAAAATTGACAATCAATAATAATATAAAACGGTTTACAGACCTGGATACTTGGGCCAGGAAGCATCCTATTAATGGAAAATATTGTTTTCTCAATTCCATCACCTTCTACACATTGACACCAAGGTATAGAGGTAAGTTGATTTGTTACGTTAGATGAACATAGTTCACAAGCTCTGGAAAAATGTTTACATACAATGAACAATTCATTTTATTGTATCATATTCCGTACATACATATATAAATTATGGTCTGGGATGTGAATATAATTACTTGGTTTAAAGTGCGACATGACTAGGCTCAATATTCTACCGACATAGTTACTAGCACAAACATAAATTCATGAAAAATGTAGGGCCTACATAATATTATGACTTACCTGCCATAAGATGTATAATATTCGAGTCTGAAGTGGTAGTAACAAGTTTTAGGCGGTTGGTCGCTTTTACAAGTTCGTATGCATTCTTCCGGACGCGACCATTCGTCACTCTCTGTACAAAAATGTATATTTGAATTGAAAATTAGTTTAAAAAATACTCACTTACCACGGGACAATAGTTTTACCACTTCGCGAATGTGAAGAACGCATTGTTATTAAATTAACCCTTTGCATTCGAGAGGTGACTCTCGATTTGGTTTGATGCGAATACCCGATCGGCAACAAGACGTATGTATTATATTATTGTATTATATATGTACAATAACGTATGTGAAATCATTTTAAGTCAGCTGGATGAAATTTACCAAGTATGCGGAAAATCGTTCCGAGTTGCTGGTTCGTCCGGGCGAAAAAGGCCAAAAAAGGAAAATGCAAAGGGTTAATGTTGCAATCTAATGTATGCAACGAGTGAACAGAAGGAATACATACGTTGTGCTGTTGATGAATGAAAAAATCCTAGGAATATCAGAATAATGATGGAAAAGCGCTTCAATAAGAGTCGAGTGTTGAACTGTTCGAAGCAAACCGACATTATGGCAATATCTGAATCCGGAACTCACTGCACTAGTTGTTTATACGTCCGTTCCCAGGATTATCTATGAACGTAATATTTAAAATACGGAAAAGGCAAGTTTTTAAACGTCTTATTAACAATTCTTTGTGATATCTTCGGTGGTTAATTATCATACGTAAGCCGCTTCTGCACTCACCTCAATTTTCTTTAATATTTGTGATAAAGGCATTTATTGGCAATACATTTACGTAATGAACGAAGGAGGAAAATTTGCGAATGACGCACTAAAGTTGACGAAACGAAACGTTGTAACATGAATATTTGTATTTAGAATGTTAAAATGAGTTGAATAGAAATTAAAAACGAGTCATTGCGATTTGACCTTTAAATGTTTATCAGAGAATTTCTGCAACATTAAACAACGAAATGATCCATCATGTGAGCACTATTGGTACGATAAGGGCATTTATCACCAAAATTAGTTGTTTCCCTTATCGCTACGTTTTTTAGTTTAATTGTAAACGGTACTGTTTCAGGATGACTATTGCTGATAATACTATCACTACTTTTGAATGCGAAATTAACTCATGCTGTGCTGACGGAAGTTGATTCTGTAATGAGGCACGACTAACGTGTGCAGTATCATCACTTCACGGTTTCAAAATCAATATCATTATTTCGCAAAGTTCCCACGGTCTTTTAAAATCTTCCAATTTGATATTCCAATAATATCGTAAATTATTTGAGTTTCAAAGTAGTATACAATGACCTTACAAATGTGCAAGCGATAAGCATAATTGAATAAATTCATAGTAAAAGAGAAACAGTTTAAAAATTCATGAAGCCTTTACTTATCATTCTTACGAGTGTTTTATACGTAGACGTGCATGTCCTTTTTCGCATACATCAGATACATTTAGTTTCCTCTTACTATTAATAGTTTATACTTGTACTTGTGTTTCTCTCAGTGCCACTTAATTCAAGAAATACAGGCAGAATAAAAATTCAGAACTTCTCGGTACCCACATTTGTTGCATTAAAATACTAGTGAGTTATAGGTATTGTACTTATACATATATAGTGAAGCTTATGTAGAGATCATGCCTCTCATTTTCGGCACAACGAAGCTAACTACATGTAATTCATTGTGAATAAAATATTTCCAACGTTTATATTGAATTGTCTTCTTATCTTTAAGGTCCTCCGATTAATGCTACCAGAGCGCGTTTGTAGTCACCAGAAGTTTCATTCTGAAAAAATATAAAAGTAACATCATGAAAAACATTACAATTACATTATGGATTACTAGCAAGACTTCTAAGAATATTGTATAATTGCAATATCGCGACAATATCGCAGCCCTACCTTAACAGCGGATTCAAGAGTTTTGTCGTATATGCGCTCGTATTCTTCTTTGATGTTACCAAGATCAATTTCTGCACGGCTGACAATGATGCGAATCAGTGTTTGATCATCAGTTCCTGCACCAGCCATGGCTTTGTGCAACCTCTTTGCAAAAAATGCCGGGGTGCTTTGCACGCATTCAACTAAAAAACAAGGAATGCAAATCGTTTTCATAATAAATAGAACATATCGCTAACAGTCAAATATGGCGGGACGAAATGGGTATGCGTGTCGCTCTCATTACATTAAATTGAAGTAAGTTTTAATTAGGCGATGACAAAATCTTTTGGATCTGAATTCCGTCTGAGGGAATAAAAATAATGTTTTAAGTACCAATGGCCGACATGGCGTCCTTGAGTTCTCCGCTGACTTCGTCTCGCAATGATTGTTCAATTGTTCTCCCGCTGACTGATTTGTACTCCTCGAACACGAGTCTCAACTGATTGAAGCTGTCATGGGCCAAAATTCTGTTGAAGACTTCTTCATCGGTCCCCAGTTTGCCTTCGCCTGAAAATGGTATTTTGTTTAGAGTCAAGGTCGTTATGTACATTGTTAAAAAATTCGTATTCGTTTAGACATTTTTTCATCATTAAAGAAAATATAAAAATGATGAAGGCATCGATGATACCAAAATCGTTAGGCTATAAGTAGAACAAGTTAATTGTTACGACTTGATATAAATATACAAAAGTGATAATTATTCAAACTCACCGGCATCGTAGAGCATCTCCGCTGCCTCTCTTGCACGTTCTGGGTCCACGTCCGATTCGGCATCTCTGACTCCCTGCTTGGCATAATTCTAATGTTTATTTCGAAAAAAATAAAGAAAAGCAAACACACCACTCAATTATTGGAAGAAAACGACACAGGTGTTACGATTTTCTGATGAAAGAGGAAGGGAACAAGTTCTAATGACCGTCGTTTTTTAAAAAAGAACTTTCTTTTTGTTTTTATATTGACAACTGTGCCAAATTATATTGGGTATTGCACTAAGTGGCATACTCCAACCTGTCGTTTTCGTACAATAATTATAAAGAAATCGGAGTAAAACTCCAGAAATCCTCTGGATTCATGCTGTCTGGGGCCCTAATTGGTTGCAGAGGGACCCCTGAGTCATCTGTAATTTCCAGGTCAATTAAATTTTCACTCCGAGACCTTGTACTTCCATCGTTTCGGCATAGAAGCGCATAAGACACTTTTAACTTCCAACAGATGTGAATGATTTTTTTTCAGCTAGAAGCGAAATTGTTTGGCACGTAACCATCCCACCTAGTGATACGTTCTTTTCCGTGCTCTTAGAATCTCCGAAATGCGTCCATGTACACTTTGCAGTGCAGGAAGTCGTTCAAGTACCTCGCAGGGTCGCGTTTCCCGCAATTGTATTTCAATAATTTCCAAGCTTTGCATCGTGTCAAGACTGATTGAGACGATTCATAGCACGTACTACACCTGAAACGTGATCTGGTTGTGCTCATGAAAAGCCGTTGAACGCCTCCGGGCAGAACTTCTCATCCGTCAGAGCTGGTCCTGCGCATCCTCATCCAGCCGGACGGGAATCATCCTCAGGGCGTGAATCTCTTCTTCGGGATAAGATGTCTCTATCTTAATGACTCGCAGTTATTAAGCAATCGCGCTCACCCTCCTCCGGCTCTCGAGGGGAACAGAGGATGAAAAGCTGGAGAGAAGGGACACTGCAGCAATGAACCGGAGTCCGCGGGCCGTGCTTATGGTGTGCACGGAGCCTTAATGGACCGTCATCTCGAATCCGATTGTCTCCGTCCTAGCCCATTGTTACGCGAGTTGGTCCGTGAGAACAGGTTTTCCAGGGAACCCTCTGCTCGAGGACCCTACCCTAAGAGGGAACTCTATGGTGTGCCTAACAATGACTGAATGCCGGAGACGTCCCTTGTTTGATGTGCTACACGTGTGACACGCGTCGCGAGTGTTGTGCCGTGACAAAACGTCGCTCGTCGGACTGCTAAGTGTTGGAACTTTGTGTCGGGACAAGGTTTCGCCGTCGATTAAATTTTTCAGCGCCGTTCATATCATCTTAAAGACTGCTGAGAAGGGTGATAAGATCCGTGCGAAAGGTAACATCCGCCTATGTTATCGAACATCCAAAGAGTGTCCTTAGGAGCGTAAGTTGAATCGGAAAATAGTGTTAGGGAAGAAACGATGTCCTATACGTGGATCTCTTAACGAAGAAGCGAGCCGGGTCTCTGGGGAGTACACAATGGGTAAACGCGGTAAAACAACTAAACGACTTCGAGGCAGAGCGAGATCGTAACAAACAACGTATAGATGGCTCCCTTTTATCTCTTTTCAGGGTGTACATTCTCGTCTTCGCTTTTCCGGCTTCAGGTCTCTGTGTACTCGGGGCTCAACGATTCTGACCCTCCGAAGAGCCACTTTAGGAAGTTTTACTTGTCCACCGCGAAGGACTGCTACGAGAGAAATCGGAACCCGTCTCGTTGGTTCTCTCGGGCGATTGTCTCCCAGACTTTCTTTAAATTCTTCTCCCCGATGGTCGATTGCTACGATTTAAGATGATAGGAAAGGCGCTGAGAAGTTTAATCGAGGTCGAGAAAGTAAAATTCATCAATACTATCAGTATTTAGTATTCAGTATCGGTATTCCTCAACGGAAATAAATTTATGGCCGGAGAATGAAACGCTCGCCAGTGAAAACGTGAAGCGATATTTCAAATTTGTACTAAAAAAGGAGAGGCCAGTTGACGAGGGTGTAATCGAAGCAGAGTAACGCAATTGAATGAGCGCGTTTCAGAGGACGTAAAATGTTATCGCATCCGCGAACATTTTGCCTCAACAAGCAATAAAAATTAATAGATTGCATTAACAAAGGGAGATCGGAAAACAAAGGAAAAGCTGGCTATTGGAAAATAATGAAGTAAACTGAGCCGATATGAAAGTAAATTGATAATCTGTGAGAGGCGCAAAATTCATTCTGCGGAATGTGTACACTGGGAGACATCAATGCCCTCCCATCCTGCACAGGCGATGCCGTACCTGCAGGGGAGGCATTCATGTCCGCCATCGTATTTACACGCTGTGCAATTAACGAACGATGGACATGGATATTAAAAAATACAGCTTTTTGGTACTGAAAATTTTAAACTCATTGGAAATATAAAAAAAACGATTTAGGGTAATTAAAAGAAATTGAAAACGTTGAATGAAACAAATTTACAGAATACTGTCGGCAGAATTTTGAAAGTTCCCAATGAACGGTTTATTTTTTTTAAGGCGATATGAAAGGGTCATTCTATATATATAAAACGTAAAAATATTTATAACTTTTCTCCAAATTGAGTGTACCGAATCATTTGAATCTTCAGCAGGTGATTATTGGGGGCTCTGAGGAAGAACGCGAAACTCATGAAATTTCATTTTTAAAAACAAAAATTTCTTTGTTTATCCCAGGCTAGAACCAAGGAGACATATTAAACAAAAAATGAAATTGGGTTGGACGGCAACTATATCGCCACGCGTAGAGGAAATTCATTTTTCCCTCGATCTATTACAACGATTAAGTCCCATCCTGCAGATTCTTCATAACTGCGATGTACTCAGGATGGATTACAGTTTTGAAATGTGGGTCGGGAGTAATGCAGGGGAAATCGAGGGCTCGTTCCAAACGGATAAAAGCCTCGACTCTGAAAGTATAAGACGGGGTTGAAACTTTTCCAATTTTTCAGATATACTAATTCAGTTAGTTGCCGGTCGTGGAATGGCAAAGTTCGTCGCTGCGGAACTTTATTCCGTCGGTGCTGACGTGCCAGACCACGGAGAAGTCGGCATGTTTTCACTCATTCGGCTTTGATTACCGACCGAGAACTGATGAAAACCTCTTTCGTCATTTTTAGGGATCAAAATCGATGGGCAAGCTGCGATTAGCATTCAAGGGACGAAAAAAGATTGTGTACCGTGCATGAAATTAGGCTTATAGTCTGGATAAAAACCTCTATTTTAGGGGAATAATGTAATAAGTTGAAGATTAATTCAGCAGAATGCTTTAAGGTGAAGTGAAACCCCCCTCAAATCAGTCGACTCGAATAAGACACTTTTTGTTTTAAGGGTATTGAAATGATAGTAATACGAGGTCTCGGAGTGAAAATTCAGTTGACATGGAAATCACAGATTGCGCAGGAAATCCCTCTCCAGTCAATCAGGGAATCAAAAACCATGAATTCAGGAAATTTCTGGAGTTTTACTTCGATTTCTTTATAATTATTGTACGAAAAGGACAGGTGGAATATGCCATTTAGTACAATATCCTATATAATTCGACACAGCTGTCGATATAAATACATACGTCGGCAAGAGTATCATTAAATAGCAAATGAACCCCTCTTAAATCTCACCTAATTAATTGTAGGAAGAATTTATTTCAGGCTAAATTGACATACTCCGAAGTTTATTCGATTCAGATCCTATAAGCATCGAAGGTCGATACGATCAATTTGAAAAAAAAAATCCTGAACTTATCATTTCAGTGGCAAAAGTGAACCGCTTACGGGGAAATGACTCGGTCGAAAGCAAAGTAGGGAAATTACTTCACACCGGGGTTACGTGCAAGAAATTCAAATGCTAATTACCGTAACGATGAGGGTGAGCAATCTCCTAAAGTGGCCAGAAGTCTCACTACACAGGTGCTCGGCCAGTGGTCGGTTGTACACTGCAACAACAAAAGTTCATTTCAGGAGATAATTTGCAGAACAGCAAGATAATAGGATTAAGTTAAGCCCCAGCCACCCCTTGACCTCCCGTTTTGGGTGATAATATCTGCAAGCTGGGAGCCGCTTAGAAGCTCGTTGTTCGGCATGGAACACCCAGCAGGGTGGCGGTCTGCGGGAACAACCCCAACATTATGATACATCGTAAAATCGATTCTCTCGCAGCTGCTTTGCACTTTGATATCGGATTTATCTCGTATCGGGGCATCAATTTTCCTAGGCTAATACCAGGCCAGGCCGAGCCGTTTATCACAACTTAGGTTCGATGTCCGAGGCCACGGTCTAGCGTCGTTTTTAATCAATAAAAATTATAATCGAACCCCGAACGTTCAGATAAGATAATGGATAATTCATTTTGATAAACAGGTACCATATAATCGATAACAATATATGAGGAATAAATGAGTGGTGGAGAATTTTTGGATTAATTGGACGACATTTTAGAGAAAGGGACAGGTAAACTTCACACAGTTCACTAATTTGCTGGTAATCAACTATATAATCGTCAATGCTTACTTAGCTTGTCAACAGTGTTCAGGAAAGTCGTCATTTCATGCGCAGGGAAGAATTAGATCTTAATTGAAAAATTACGATAACTCGATTGGAATTCCGGGAGAGGAATTGCGCGAATCAATTTCGACGCCCGTGATCGCGATCCGATCTCACCGTGTCATTCTCTCTTCCGTGCTTTTAATTGCCCTTTTTAGTCTTTTTAATCCGGCAGAAGCACACTAGGATCCACCATTGAATTTTCTTTAGTAATTTCGTTTTGCGTGACGAGCCTGGACGGGATAAATTGATTTTCAGGAAAAATGTCCCGGACGTGACTGCTCCTCTTGGAAACGTGAAAAAAAAAGAGAGGAAAAGGCTGGTAAAATTATTCCTTCCAACGGAAAAAATGTCACATTGCACTTTGCACTGTGAAGTTTATTGGCGATTAGGATGAATAAATATCTAGCTAAAATGCTACAATGCCTTTGGGCACATTCTCTGTTAAGCTAACCATTAAGTGAAGTCTAGAATCTCTTACTCATATGAACACGTGCGAATGTAGTTTGCACTCTGTGAAGTTTATTGACGAATAGGATGAATAAATAGAGAAAAAGACCCGGTCCTGCCTCGACTCGGTTTTATAGGAGCAGAAATATTGGACCGTTTCGGGTGTCACTTCGAGTTTTTTGCCAGGGCACAATTTGAAAGCGCCTGTCCGCGTTTGACATTTCAGAGCCCCGGAGGGACGGCGTGGAGCTGCGAATTGCGTTTCATTGTCTAATCCCAGATAGTAGGAGACAGAGCGCGGCGCAGTGGTCAAGCCGAGGCGTTATCCAGTCAACAAACACTTTACGTCCAATGTACGAGATGGCAGCTCGTAAACTCGATGTTCAACATCAGAAGCGACGATCGTCGCGAGCCCCTAACTCCATCAGGCCGGAACATCGGGCTTGCATCTGCAAGTTCTCGGCCGTTGGCGTGCACTCGGCGATAACTCATCACTTCGACGCGTGTCATTTTCCCTGGGTACTCTCCCGATCTCAGTGCTCGTAACGTACCCACGCATTGTGTTCCAACTTGACGTTGATGGCTTCGTAACGACCTCGGATGAGTAGATTCGCTAGGGACTCGCAATCTGAAGTCGTCCTACGAAACAGCTGGTGGGATTTTCTGACCCAGTTATCACGCTACTCTCTTTAACGCGAACCAAATTCTGACCAGCAGGTAGGGGATGTTCAACGACAGAAGCGACGATCGTCGCGAGCCCCTAATTCCATCTGGCCGGAACATCTCCGGAACATGTCGCGATCATTTCACGTCTCCTGGAAATCTTCCGGGGTCGAGGGAAATTTCGGGTAATCGTTGGATGAAGCCCGGATATATTCGGAAATTTGCCGCATTACGTGGAAGGCGCGTCGTCCCAGGATTACGGGAATATTTGGGACGTTCCACCGTGAACAGGACGAGTATTGGATATCGCAGGCGCGCGTGTACAGCGTGTACCGACATGGCGCGAGTACGCGTAGACCAACACGAGGAGGTAACAAGTACGTTCCACCGCGAACCCCCGAGGGGTTCACTGGTGTTCTCGGTTGGTAAGCTCGCCTCGTTTCTCACCAGAAGAGCCACCTTGCAGTGAAGTTTCAACGCGAAAAATGGCTGCAGAGCTTGCTCCCTACACTGTAATGGCGACCTCGGGGCTAAAAGGTGCGGAGATCTGATCTCCCGGTCGAAACGTGAAATTGATTTCAATGGTGACCCATTTCTAGAAGGATACTTCAATATTTGTCTGCAACCTTCCCTGGGGACAGGAAATCCCCCCAACCGACGTTAAAAGCTTCAAAAAGAATTAGAAATTCGAGAAGGCTCGGTGGAAATGTTTCACTAAAGGAGGTCGAGCTGGGATTAAGGGGAACCTTCTTGGGAATATCCAACATGAAATTGCGTTTAATTTATGTTTGGAACCACCAAGGGGATGTTTTATGGTTTACAGAAAAGAGTGACTTTCTGCGAAGTCATTCGGTTGCAAGAGAATGCTGGCTAACGCGTGTTTTTAGAGAAAAAATTTAGTTGCAGCTAAACGTCACAAATGGCGACGCTGGTCCGTCAAAATATAAGCAGTCATGAATTCACGGGATTAGAAGAATACTTTGACCAATGATTTGACTTGTCAGATATATACAGGCTGACTCTTTAATATCCTCTTAAAAAGGCCATAAAGGAAAGTCGAGGATCTTGACTTTGATCTCGTTCTCGCCCGGCTTCGCCGGATGAGAATCTCGACGTTATCGCGTTAGTGTCAATTGTCTCGCCTCGGTTCTTCTCCAGAAATTCAAGGACCTCGAACCGAGACTGGCAAACTCGTGAACTCGTCTCGTGCGGTGCTTCTCTAACGAGGACGTCCAAAGATTCAAAATGACCGATTTTAATGGAACTTTGCATCTTTATAGAGGAGCTCTCAAACGTCTCTGTGTCAGCAGGAATTTAAAAGCTCAAGAACTAGTCGGCGTACTACGGTTAACGACACTTCCCTTTTGAACTATTAACAACACTTGAATTAGGTGTAAGAGACGGTTGTGTCATTTTTTGAAAACGTACACTTCTTTAGATAAATGCTAAAAATTCATTTAAGGTTCTATACATTTTTAATTAGCAGAAAAATTCTTTCCCCACCTGCGCTCTTCTTTAATCAATGACTCTGTGCACGGTTTTTCGTTTCTTTTCCTGTGAATAAATTATTATGTGTAAGGGAAAGTTGTCATCCTGCATCATAAAAACGTGTGATTTCGTTAGCGAATCATGATTTCCAGATGACTTCCGTGCGGTTTCCTGCGCCATGAAAATGTGTGATTTCATTAGCGAATAACCCGTCGCGACCGACGACGGAAAACGCGTCGCGGGAGTCTGCGAGCTTTCGAAAGAGCTGGAGAGCCAGAAAGCTTCGGGAGATTCGACGTCACCTCGGAAAAAGAGGGGAGTTCTTCCGGGGCGAAGGGGCCGGGGCTTGTAAATTATCAGGGTGCAACGTGCAAGCTGCCGCCCTGCAGTGTCCGGTAGTAACATCCGCCGAAAGAATTCACCCACGCGCGGAATACAAATGTCTCGGCGGATTGCACGCCGAGATTATTTAGGTCGTCGTCGCGAGATTCGCGAGCGAGAATGGCGAATATAAATTCTCGACGTGGACCCGCGAGCGTTCGATATTACTGCCAACGGATGCGAGCTAACCCGGTCCGCCATTCCGGCTAAATCGCTGTCGTGCAGGAACGAATTCGGGAAAGGATCGGCGGAGAAACGCCGGAAGATGATCGCGACGTCGATTAGCGAGTGCACTTCATTTTGCAATCCTTCAGTTACTAAAAAAAAATCTTTCGTTCAAATAAAACATTTATTGAATTCAAATGAAGCAAATCATGAAATCAGAAATGGATGCCTCTGCAGTGCATCTTCTTTGGAAGGAAGGTCGCCGCAAAGTGCCTAGAAAATTGGGATTTCCCCTTCATGTAGTACCATCATAGGAATAGCGGTCGAGGTTTAATGTACAACCTCGTACACGTTTGCGTAAAGCGTGGGTGCCTCGAGTAGTATGGGTAGTACACTGGGAGACATCAATGCCCTCCCATCCTGCACAGGCGATGCCGTATCTGCAGGGGAGGCATTTATGTCCGCCATTGTACACTGGGAGACATCAATGCCCTCCCATCCTGCACAGGCGATGCCGTATCTGCAGGGGAGGCATTCGCGTTCGCCACTGTACAGGACCGCCATTATGTCGCGCGACTCAGAGTCGGTACAATAACAGGATTTCGGCATGGAGCCTGCAGGATTATTAAACGCTGTTGCGTCGACGGTGGATAGATGAGGTTAGGTTTGGTCAACGAGAACATCGTACACCGCGTATCTCATCTATGGATCGCTGAACAGGACGGATTGGGAACCACGCCGTGATACTCATTATTGGTCATATCACTTTAGAAATTCCCTGTCGGCATCAGGGAAAACAATGCGGACACCAGAAAACACACGAATGCAATATAATCCGTACATTACCCAGGCACCGCGGAATATCAGTAAATTAATCGTATATAAATGTTCATTGAACGTATGCAAGATATATACACCCGATTCTGCTTTTACACGAAATCCACAGATCGTAGATAAAATTTAGATTAGCTTGACACTTTGTCAGAATCCGAGGAAAGAATTTTGATATCGCAAGAACGAGGAAATATATAGCTACCTATACATAATCCTAGCAATTTGTTTCATATATTAAGTTCTGTGAAGATTAAACTACGACTGCAATTTGTGTTGCAGATTGCGAAGATTTGTTTCGAGGCCCGACGGATTTTCTTTCTTTTCCCTCGAAGTATATTCGCGAAATTGTAAACGCCGGATTGAAATGAAGTCATGGAAATTCGTTTCATCTTCGGGTATATCCTGAAAAGTAGATACGGTTGAAACGTGCCGGTTTGGCTGCAAGTAGCTCGCCGCTATACCTTTGGCCGAAAGCCAATTCAATTAGATCCTTAAACGTGTAATCTCGAGGTACATTCCCCCAGGTGACGGGATTGGGGTTGCTTTCATAATTCAGCTCCGTGAAAAAGTCGTTCATCGATATACTTCTCTGGCTATCTCTAGCAATCGGAAGGAAGAACGCGATGCTCATGAAATTTCATTTTTAAAAAGAAAAAATTCCTTTCTTTATCCCAGACTAGAACGAAGAACTTTCGCGTGGAAGCCGAAAATCATAAAAAAGGTGGTCCACGAGTACAACGATTTTCAGCGTATTTCTCAACGAGTGCTCGTTTTAAAGGTAAAACGTTGACGTGTGTTCATATGGGAGCGATTCTCGATAACGCAACTCCTTCCTAGTTAAAAGAGCATTCAAAGTATGTCGTACTTTTTTATGTGAAAATGACCACTTATCAAAAATCGCTCCCATGTAAACACAGGTCAACACTTCATCTTTAATATGAGCACTCGTAGAGCTCGATTGGTTTAGAAATACGCTGGAAATCGTTGTCCCCCGGAGGCCCTGCAAAATCGCTGGAGTGGTGAGCGCCCTTAATTATAGAGCTACTGCTGACCCGAGTCTAGTCTGGCGAAACTTAAGAGCCGCAGATATAGCTGTGTCCCAATAGGTTCCATAAAGTTTAACGAAAGCACTCACGGTGGCGCTCTTGGCGGTACGATTACAACTGTAATCCCGCAGTGGAAAAGTGAAAGATAAAACTTTCCCGACTGCGGCATTAACTTTTGTCGGCCAGCATGACCGAAGTGCGGTTATTCGTAACGATTATCCGATTAGCATAATTACAGATTTCGGACGTCACCAAGAGGTTATTGCCTTACCGAAATGACATATGAAACGCTTCGGTTTGTATAATTCTCAACGTAGACTGTAAAAGACTTCAACATAAATATTAATTCCGGTAACGGAACGCGGCAGTTTATGTTACCACTTGAGTATTCAAAACGGCATCATTTCATGAACTTCTCCGTTTTTAGGTTTTCGCGGCAGGATGTAATACGCGAAGGTTTAAGAATTTTCCGGTCGTGGCGAAGCGTTTAAATGTAAATCATATCCCGGTGTGTGATTCCAGAGATTTGCATACTCTCCATGGAGGGAACCTTTCCGGGGACTGGGAAGGTGCCGAGAAATTCCGGGGAAGTATTGCCCACCGGAAGTCGAAACTGCAGTGGACGCGCTCCAAGAGAATACACGACCGCTCTTTACAAGTTATCCTAAAGGCATTCAAGAAAATAATGTCCTGGAACAGTCACAAAGGGCTCACAAAGGGATGTCATGACTTACGTTTAAACCACCAGAACTTTTAAATATTCCCACTTTCTTCTACATTCAAATGAAAAACTTTGCACGTCGAGACATTTTATCGACGTGGGTGAAAAAAGATTTTTCTAAATACCCACGTTGCGGACTTTCGTATTATATTTGGTACTGTACTAAATGAAAATGTCGTTTCCTATGTTTTGGTTACCTCCCACCGAATTCGATGTTAGTGCCATCTAGCGGGGAAAGTCATCGTCCCCACTTTGGTGGTGAACGCCGTTAACGCACAATGAAGGCTCGACGGCGGAAGTTGGCAGGATTATGGAATCCACATCTTTGGGAAAGTTGCGGCGGTCGTGTGGGAACGCCGGAAGTTGCGAAACTCGACCAAGTGAAAACACCGCCTAGCCGCATAGTTATTCACAACTAGCCGGGGCGGTTTTAGCCCTCGTTTTGCTACGGAGAATACTATCGACCATAATAAATGGCCCTGTCCCCGAAAATAAACCGCGAGGAACCAAAATTCCGGGGCGGAACAATTCCGTAAGAACAAACGAGTTTTCTCGCTCAAAAATGTATTTGGCTCGAAACTCTACCAAGTTTCTTGACCTACGGGGAAACTCGATGTGCAATTGATCGACGTCGGTAAAAAAGAAAAGAAGTTAAAATGTAAGGAAAATGAAGAAGAGCAAGATAATCAGTGCCAAGAAAAGTGCATTAAAACGAGTGAAGTGAACATTATCTGCCGCATGGAATTCTTTGAAAGGGTTTCCTGACTTTTGGCACTCTCCTTTGGAAGAATGCCGTTTTAAGACTTAATTAAAAGTGAAAAACGAGAAGAGGACTGGATTAATTACAAGAGCGTTTTACCAGAGGATAAGAGCGGAAATTTCGACTTTAATGAGGTAAATGAACGAAATTTACTCCGGAAGCTTTCCATTGTGCAAATAAAGGTTTGGTTGTTCGTGCTTTCGAAGATATCTGTGAAGGAAAATAAAATGACTTTTCCGGACGCAGTCTTAGCCACTGAAATTGTCACATCATAGCCCAGTAAACTGCATCGTATGCACCCCCAAGCTCGCTATACCTAATGCATCATACTCCTGATGAAACCCGCTCCATGATGGGCCCATAAAGCATAAAGCCTCGAGGATGCAGTCCCATGAAAAATTCCTGGGAATTTTCCCCTCGGTGTCGCCTTTTAGAGAAATTTCCGACAAAATGTAGGTCTTCGGGGTCGTTTTTCACGACCGGCACGCTCGATTGATTGCCATCCGAGATTCCGTCTACGAGACGGGGTCTTAGTTCTTCCCTCGACCTGGCAAAGCGATTCCAGTCCAAGGAAATTGACAAAAACGACGAAATTGACGAAATCAACATAACTTCCAAATAACCACAAGGAACGAGTTGTTCCAATATTGTGCATGATTGTAAATATCCGTTTAAAAATTTACCATCCATATAAAAAATTCAATTGTATGATCACGAACGCTTTACTTACGTTTCTGACCGGGTTCTTATGCATTTCTACCTCAAGGAGTGAAATATCATTTGATGCTCAAAAAATATGGTCCCTTGACGATCACTTACTTTTTCCCTCTTCTTGGAGAAGGAGTAGAGTCATTGTAACTTAAACGTAAGGGATAGTGACGGGTCTTATATGCAAACGAGCAGTCTGCATCGTCTGCGAGAAGTTTTGCTACCTGCGGCACTGTCGAAACTAATGGGGCCAAACCATTGTTTCCGCAATCACCTAGGCAAGTTGAGAATAACCTTGCAACGGGAATAACCTTCCTATAATATATGGTTACCGCTCCCAGATAAACCTTCCATTTTCCTGTGCGTATTGTAACGTCTTCATGTAGTTAATATTACCATTCCAAATGGTGATCCCCCCTGCACCTCCTAGGCGCAGCGCCATGGATACAGTACCTATTCGCAGGGTTACATTTCCCATTCCACGTGGTAAATTCCACCATTTATGTGGTTTTACTTCCCGCAGTATTTTAACCATGTCCCCAAATTATTTTTTTCCGTGCACTTACGTTTTTCATAGGCGTCGACGATCGCACCGATTTCTTCGTTGTCCCTGGAGCAGAGGATCTCCACGAGGGTCTCCTCTTCGGTGCCAATGCCAGCCATCGCTTTGTGAAGTTGCTTCGCCATGTACTCGCAAGGGTCCTTCATCAGCGCCAGGATAACGTCCTCGAATTTGCCGCCCAACTCGCTCTTCAGATCGTCGATGAGATTCTGAAACGTAATATTCACATTAACGTTGGATTTTTCATTAATCCATTTCTATACATTCAATGAACTAGGCTTAGGGTGATTCTTATTCACAAAGTTTGAATTTTCACCGCGCTACCCCCCATCCATTTTATGTAAAAATAATTCCTGTATGACTAAAACAGCAGTTAAAAATCCCCCTGCGGGGAATTTTCTTCAAGCTATAAAGGAATCAGAAATATTTTATGCCGTTTAGAGATAAAAATGGGAACTGAAGGCTTCTTAAAAAAGAATAACGACCCGTCGGAAATCCGCGCGCAAAAATGTCGTATCGAATTTTCAGGCGACTCGCTCACGATGGAAATGATCGGATCGTCAAAGAATCACCGATGTGCCTTTTGATCGTCTCGTCGGGGAAAATGATGAAGGTACTCGTTGCGTGGTGGATTCAATTAGTTTCGCTTTTGTCGGAGGAAAATCACGTGGGAAATCGATCGCCGGTTTTGTCGCCGTTAACAGACTGCCACTCTTTCGTCAACGATACCGCCGGCGAACAAAAGCTCGGCGTCCTTGGAAAAACTGGATTCAATTATCATGTAACGCTTCCTTTGCATTCAACTATCGCGCCAGCGTACTGATTAAATTTCGCAAAAACATCTCGGCACCAGGGATTACACCCAGAGATGAAAAGAGCTGCTAAACTGAACAATTTGACCCCGTTAACCCCATTTTTGTCAAAAGAGCCGCTTTAACATAGTTCAATAAAATTTCTTGTTTTTATACTTTTTACATTGCAACGTGATAAAAACAATGACCAAGCGAAGGTTCTTCGTTAGTAGTTCGTAAAGTAGTCACAACCTTACATGTCCTTCCGTCACATAACGAGTTTCTTTTTGTAATAAAAAATAGAAAAAAACTTTCAGAGGTACTTTCAAACGAACGTTGTGCATGCTGGTAATTACGATTCCCCATTTCAATGCGCCGAGTCCCCTACAACTTCCTCGAACACGACATACCCTTTCCATATTGAATACATGTTCCACATGAATCGTGTACCCATCACTCTCCTAGATGAAAACAGCCGACATACGCTCGTCTTTAGTGCACTCGCGATTTTGTTCAATCTACCTCCAGAACGGTTTTGCCGCAGCGCCAAGGAAGAAAGAAGTGAAATACACGAGGTCCCCACCTTTCCGAGAACTATCACACTTTTAATTGCAGCGGACGCGTTAATGTCTTCCCTTTGAAAAAGCAGAGGAAGCCGGAGTGATGGAGGCAAAAAAGGGTCCGATATTTTCCCTAACGAACGTCGAGTCGGCGGAGTTTTCCAAAGGGTCGGCTCCTCGCAGGACTTTGATATGATTTTCAGTCGAGTCGTCGGCGATGGGGCGAGTTCTCGGATTCGGAAATCAGCCCGGGGAATAAATTCCAGACGATCGAAGTTTTCACCTCGGGATTCCCCTGTCGCAGCACCGAAGCAAAGGACGGGGACGGTTCGGCCCGATTCGACTCACTATTCCCTCTTCTTCGAGGACCCTGTCGACCCTCTTTCGCGCTCCTGTTTCACAATGAGCTCCATTGAAATTGCGCGAATGAGGCGGGAATGCAGGTGTATTCACGCGAAATGTTAAGAGACCGGATGAGCCGGGAGCGATCCCTCCGAGTCGAATAACCCGAAGGAATCTTCTCTACGGTCTCCAAAGCTTCTTTCAAACTCGGAGCCTGCTCTTAGAAAATCTGAAAAATCTCTCTATGACGCAGAAGTTCCGAACCCGGAGAGGGAACGACCTGAACTTTCGAGGGGTAATGAGACCAAAAGTTGAAACGATTAACTATCAGATTGGAAAAAAGTAGTCTATGATAATACAGTATATGAATATAGTCTATGATAATCCGCACAGCGCACACACACGCACCCATACCTTGGGAGCAAATGAATAATGTCTCTTAATGTCTAATAATAAATAATAATGTCTAATTAAAATAAGACCGTGTGGAAATAATCTCACCAGTACTCAAATATAACAAACGTTGTAAAATTTGAAACGATTCGGAACACCCAGTTCAGCGAAATGTTTCACGAACGATCGACCCCTCAGACGCCACTTTCACATCCCTTTAAGGTAGCTATACGTGATACGATCAATCGTAGCGATTTGTAATCTGTGCAGTTAAATCGAGCTCTTCCGTCATCGGAAACCATTGCCGAAATGGAGACTGAAACGTCGCCATAGCGTCCGGTTAAATTTCCGCGGACTTTTCAATGGGCCCGCTCCTCGAGGACTTTTGCCAGCGGGCTTTTATGTGCGGAAAAAAGAACTAGGGAAAACTAGGGCAGCCGAAACGCAGCATAATATCGGTGGGACACGTATCTGTAAAACGCGGTCCTTTTTTTTCCTTTTTCGTCGGAAGGATCTTGGGAAAAGGCGATCCCAAATCGCCGTGGACAACATCGATTTTCAGCTGGTTGGCTTCGTTTTTATCCCTGAATACCGACCGCCATTGTCGTGCCTTATTCGCGTGCAAAGCGAGCATTTACCGGCAGTTTATTTCGAGGATAGGGATGCGCCTCTTGAATCCCGGCTCAATGCGTGCATCGGTATCAAGTATCGGATATCCGTCGCATCTCTTATGAAGCACGTAATTCTGGGCCAAATGGCTCCACGTGAGTCCCTCATCTGGAAGGAGGCCAGGCGTTTCTTACGACAATCGACAGGGTTGGGTAATTCCCCATTTTTTCAGGCTTTACACGTACATTACGTAACAAAGGAGTTTACCGGAGGAAATCGTAGAAAACCAGAAAAGGGATGTATTTTTATTAAATGTTCATAAAGTATTGAAACTAAATATGTCATTGAAATTTTCAACAAATATTTTAGATATCTTCGAATGAAATGTACAAGAAGTCTTGAAAAATCTGTCGCTTGAGATATTCAGCAAAGATTACAAAGAAATATTTAGAAATTATTCTATGCTACTAGGGAAGGGCAAGAAATTCGAAATTTTCACGTTGTTGATTAGTGATAATGAAATTATTCATTCCTGTTAGAACTACTCGTACAAAATTAATCTGGGGGTCTATTACGTACAGCAAACTCGGCGAATAAACCAACGTGAGATGAAAGTGCGAGAAGTGAGCGCTTCGTCAAAAACACGTAATAAATTCACGTGCGGCCGTGAATAAGGAAATCACTCGATAACGTAGAATCCTAAAGAAACTCTTTCTCGCGAAACAACGATCTCTTCGAAGGCTTGATAGGCGGAAACTAGAAGAGGTGCAATGAGCATCTCGCCGAGGAGAGTCGCAGACCGAAGTGGCATAGGACGCCATTTCCTGGAGGAAATTAGACACGGATTCTCTGATATTCCAGGGTTAATTATCGGATGCTGGTACGCCGGTACAACCCGGCGGTAGGAATAGAAGGACCCTTAAAGACCACGAGCAAGGAACGAGGGCTTAGGTCCTTCCGTTCCAGAGAGGACCTGCAGACGACGAGGGAACTCCGACAATCCGCGGCAGCAGACCTCGGGCCCCGTAATATCGCTGACTTTCTCCTCCACGAAACTTAATAATAAAAGTAAATAGAGATTAAGGGGGCCACAACAATGAAGAGCCGTCCAAGAATTATTAAAGCCGAACGAACGTGACTAGAATGGAGGGGAATCAGGGAAACTTGGATCCGCTAATCTCCGCATTAAGGTGATGTGACGGAGTCAGCCTATACATATTTATATAATATAAACCACCTTCCTCGGCTTGAAAAAAAGAATATTGAGCCCAAACTATAAGAAAATGCAACAAAAAAATCGAATTTTTAGTTTCTAAACGATAATATCCCCTTAACGTTAAGATATGCACCGAGCATTTGCAGCCAGCCCGCCATGATGGCACATGAAACTTTAATACGGGAGGAATTAAATTCTTTTTAAGGACCTTCCTTTTTAACGACGCGGAAATTCCAGGCTCTAGTTTTTCCCCTACCTCTCAAAAACATTTTCCACTCTCCAAATAGTTGGCGTGTTTGATACCGCCAAGTATGTAACAATACGTTTTGTCTCTTTTATATAACATATATTATATTTTATATAATAAAAAAAAATATAAATATTAAGGGGCTACACCACTGTGAATGTCGAAACGATTACACATTTTTTACCACTTTTTTTCCCATGAAAGGTCTAATGTAGGAGAATGCAAAAAAACGTATTGTAGGTACTCTTCTTTGAGGATTTAACATTTTGTGTATTAAATGTTCCTTGTATGTGCCTATTGGATTCCATTACACCAACGGTAGAAATGAGCTGAATTTATTTTGTTTAACATGCAAAAAAGCTCCGTTGAGTTGCAATTGAATTCCACCCCTGCAAAATCAGTACATTCACCGTTCCTCGTTACGGAAGCTTGGACAGAAATCTCCCACATTTACCTGCATTCAGGGTTTCAATTTATTTTTCCACCGGTTTAAAATCACAAATGTTCAGCTCACTGACCGATGAACGAAATTCACATTTTGATCCCTGATATGGCTCTGACACGCTATCAGCGAGTAATCCTTTCTGTATCGAACCCGAAGGTATAATCCCCGCAAATCCTAGCCACTTTACAGTGAGTAATTCATCACTTTACAGTAATGACGTAGTTCTTCTAAACCCAACGACGGAATCGCAAAAGACAAAACGCGCCATTCGTTAAGCAACCGTCGAGTCGAATTTATTTGACCCAAATTTATAAGTTACTTTTATAATAAACTATATTTTACTGTGAGTGTGGGAGGAAATTCATACCAGAACATATCACTCTTTGATATCACCTTAAGCATAGATCCACCTTAATCAAGCCGGAAAACGAGGGCGAGGAGTGGTGATCGTGTAACTCACCCGATGCTGTTGGGATCGTCAAAACCGGGACTCCCAGGAATCGATGTATAAACGGGCCCCCGATTCGCGTGCTCGGTTTAAGCGGTTCCCGAATATACGAGCGACACGGCTCTCGGCATTCCAGAATCGCCCCCCGTTACGGCCGGATATTTCTGGCTTTCGAAATTATTCCCTTCCGGTTTGCGCAGCTCGAGCCACCGAACGACCCCAGGGACGTGTCTCGATTTACGTCACGAACCGCGAAACGATGACCCTTTCTTTGATATCACTTTCCGCCGATGGACTCCCCGCGATCACGCGATGCCCGGAAAAGGGTACAAGTTACCCGTGTTATTTATTCGTATCTTGTTTGTAGCTCGTTAGCGCCACGGGGTGGCTAATAACCCTTTCGCTCGTAACGTTGACTATGGTCACCCAACGCCTGGCGCTCGCTAAGAATTATTTTTTTCATTTGTTAGTGTTCCGTTGCATCTCGACGTCGAGGCTCTCGAAGGTAACGCAAGTGTCCACGTTTTATCATTCATATAAGTACTCGCGTCTTTGTGAAAAAGGTGGAAAATTTAGGTGGCCACAAGTCATCCTTTCCATCATTTTCTGCCAACAAAGAGCTGTTGCATGTCGTTCTACCGACCGGGCTCTTTTGCGGCCGTTGCAGAAACATTCGGGGTTTGGGGGGTGCACCAAATTTATGCATCCGTGCATTCGTGCTCCCAGCACACGAGATACCGTGGAGTGCGTCTAGAAACAAAGTCGCGGGAGGATATCTCGTTTGCGGCTAACCTCGTCGAGTGGCGGCTCCAGGCCGGTGTGCTCTGTCACCTAGCTGACTCGCGAAAGCTTCTGCAAACATTGTGAAGCGGATTTTTCATCCGATTCGCCGTGGCAACGGCTCTGTTCCGTCGCGTCGTCAACGCGAGGGATCGTTGATGTCCTCAGGGCGTAAATCCGGGATCTCGCGATTTGCAATTAAATTCGCAAACACAACTGTTACAATTTTTTAAATGACTTTGTGTGCATAGCTGTACGGAACAAGTTCTCAAACAGGCTCTGCTCAAAAAGTGTTATGAATTTAATTTTTTTTACAAATACATATGAATATCTATAGACCTTATGTACCTTATGTACCATGTCTGGACATCTAGCCTTTGAGTGGATCTACAATAGAGTTCATAGATATCTATGTATATCTTACATACGTTCAATAAACATTTATATACGATTAATTTACGGATATTCCACGTTCCGCGGTGCCTGGGCGAAGACTTCCGAAATTAGCCGAGAAGTCTTTCATTCACGAAGAGCTCGTTCCAGGAGCTACCTCTCGGTAAGGAATTAATTACGCTTTCGGCGAACCAATTGGGGATTAATTGCCGCAACCGGTCACGTCTGTAGAACAATCCTGCGGAGCCTTTGGTCTATTATTCCCCAACTGCGCAACCACGTGACAAGGCGTGCTGGGAGATTGAATTATTAATGATAGGTTATTGTTGCGGCGGGGTTGCATTCCAAATAGGTGTTCCGTGATCCCATTCGTGGTCGCATCTATGCCCACGAGATTCGATTATTGCAACGTCGACGTCTAATCACGACATCCCTGCCGAGATAAAGGATCGTTTGGCGAACCCCAAAATGGTGTCGTGAATTTCTACCGTATTTTTGAGACGGTCTCCTTGGCCATTCAATTTATCAATGTGAAGTGAAACCCCCCTCAAATCTTGTCGATTCGAATAAAAAACTTTTTTTTTAAGGGTATTGGACCAAACTGTTCGAAACTTTGATCATCTAAGAATTGCCCTGACACATTCAAAATTTGGATTTTTGGAGAAAATTTTTTAACTTAGCCCAGACCAAAAACAAAATATCGTTGGGCTCTCGTAATTAAATCTCTCAACGTAGACTGTAAAACACTTCAAAATAAATATAAATGTCGTTAACGGAACGCGCCAGCTTATGTTCCCACTTGAGTATTCAAAATGGCATTCCTACTAAAAAGGATATAGATGAATTTTAATTTATCGACGTTAATTAAATTTCTCAGCGCCTTCCATATCATCTTTGCCACCTCATTTCTTACAATTGTTTCCAGGTATGATATATGCGTCAAGTGTGAGGAAAGTTTCCTCGAAAAGAAGCTCATTTTTCGGTAATCTCCATAGGAAGTATGCCGTCATTTTTAACGGACCGTTTTCCGTTTGCCTCGACAATGTCCCTTTTTACATATCCAAGAGTACGCGAAGTACGTAGGACAAAAATGTCCGAAGTAACTTGGTTTTACATTTGTTCCACTTTTTCCATCTCTCAAGAGAATTCAGGAGCTACGCTCGTGAATAGTAAAGAAGATTGAGTTATATCTGGAATTTTCCGGATTCCGGAAAAACCGCGAGAGCGGAATATATTTCTCAAGAATGAAACGCATCGCGTATATAATGCAGATTATGGTTCCTTGGAGACGACGCGCCTCGGTAAAGGTAAATGCATTTTTGTCTCGGCAAACACCGTTTTCGATTTCAGGAGTACTTATATCTTCCTGTTTAATCGAAAAAGCCAATGACAATACATCAGGACTCACAAGGAAACATTCCCAAGTATCCGCCGTCGATCTTATTCATTTCCATATATGTTGAAGAGCACATATTGAAATCATGTCAGTGATACCACTTCTATCATTTCCATTTAATTAGAGAATTACTTATCGTCGGCGAACCATATTTCATTCCAATTTAACATTTTCACTGATTCGTTAATTTTATATAATTAAATATTATTACATTCCCAAATTATACCTTTTAGAACGAAATAGGATCATCAACGAAAATGTAATTACTCGCTTAGCAATAATGCGTCCTTTCAATTTAATTAATTATTCATCGATATTAAAGCCGAGTGAGCGAACATTTTACCTTCCCTCCTGAGGCATATTGCGTACTTTGCAAAGGCCAGGCATTGCTACACTTTTATTAAAACTTTCATTTTGTGTTTTCATCAGAGTAATTACTGGCGGCCTGTTTTGGGCACGACTAACAATACGTTTTTGTTGGGCATAACAATACGATGGATAGATTTTTCCAGAGAAATATCCGGAAATTCACCGAATTGCGGTCGACATGTCTGTTGTTTGACAGAGAGTAGCCACGTGGACGCGGCGAGACCGAAATCCGTTTGAGAAATGTCCAAACAATCCGGTTGTCATGGCGATGCACACGAGAGTATGCCGAACCACAACTGTTTTAATTTCAACGAATAAGAACCACGGAGAGATCGCGCACCTCGGGACAAGTTTGTGAAAATGTCCTCCCGGATCACGGGAGTTTTTACGATGATTGTGATAGGATAATTAACGAATTCGACCTTGCACGTTAGTTGTCTCTTTTGAACAAGAGACTTTAGGTAGAAACCATAGGTTGAAACCAAACGTGACAACTTACCCGTCCATACTCGTAGGTGAAATAATCCGCTATCTCTTGACGTTGACCATTGCTTCGAGCTGTCAAAATGTCAATTATGGCTTGTTCATCCGTGCCGAATCCTTTCATCGCAGTTCGTAGAGCGGTAGCATCTTCCGCGGCATTGAAGTTGGGTGATGGAGTAACCGTTGGAACTGGCTGGAAATAAAAGACAGAAAACCATAATTAACTCTGAAATGTTCATAACTTGTGTCATTCGATAACGCACAGCTCTATCGCCTCTAATTTTTGCCTGAATTCTTATCCTTTTTCATCAGCAAAGCTCTTACTTAAAAAGTGTTAAAATGAGTGCATGCATATTTGTGCGTTATTTAATTATTACTTCCCACGTGTACTTATTTTTGTTGCAATTAAAAGAATGTTTAAATCCGTTTCTAATTTTTTTTTCTATGTCTACTCGTAGAACATGTTGATATAGGTTTAGTAGTTTGTCTCGAAACACTCTGTACGGGTATACGATATTTCCCTGGAAGCGGAATAGTCGGCCGATGAAACGAGACCGTAAAGCAGCCCTCGGCATCTTTTTACCGCGTACGCCCGCAATTTTGTTCCACCCGAGGTACCGCCGGCTTAATTGTAACTCGATTGAAATTTGAGTAATTGTGTCACCTCGAGATCCCGTTAAGCCCATCGCGTTGCTTTCAACCAGGACAAAGGACCACTTCCAAGACGCCTTGTCCCGCCAGATTCAAGCTCTGCTGAGGTCAGAGCTTTTCTCTCGAGGAAAAAACCCGCGGAAGAAGAACCTTTAATTATTCAGTCAGGAAATAGGTTATGTCGGCGGGGTCTAGCAGTGAGCTTTACGGTCCTGACACGGAAGCGGTTATACGCCAGGGTTGCTCTTAAATGCCGAAGGCCAAACAGAGCTTACGGAAGCCTTCCGAAACGGCTGAATGAATTTTCTCACCTAGCCTAAGGGCCAAAGCAGGAGAGAAGTTAAGGTGAAGTGAACCCCCCTTCAAATCAGTCGATTCGAATACAACATTTTTTTTTAAGGGTATTGGACCAAACTGTCCGAGATGATCGAACGTATTTGGCTACACAATTTCGTCTTCGCATATTTAAGTGTGATAAGTGATAATCTGCTCAACTCTTCAAAACTTTCAATCAGAGGAATGGATGAAGTGATAAATATCTGATTAAAAGTACCGTCGAAACGGATCGCAGCGATATTATTAAACATATTCGGATTCACGTTCCTTTTTTCTGATATTTAATGTAAACCTCCATTATGATTCGGACCGTGCGACGCATTTCGTTATGCGAGAATAGCTTTGATAAAAGCTGGCCCATTAGAGAAGCTTTTGCGAGTAGAGTGCGTGAAGGGAAAAAAAGCAGTCGCTCACGCCAGTTGGAAAGCTCCAATGTAAAGGAAAGAGAGCAAAAAAATGTCGCGGTTTGTTTCAAAGCATCCGATGTAGGTTCCTTTTCAGAAGGACCTCGGCCACATCACCGACGAGTTAACATTATTGCTATCATGTAAATGGGGAATGTTGACCACGTGACTAAAAGTGAATCTTTTCCTTGCTACGCACCCTGCTGTAAAAAGTACCATCTACGTAATTACTCCGGTTTAATGTCTTTTTCATTTTAATTTTAATCACTACGGATTTATCTTTTTTATTTCAATTTTAATTATCACGGATTAATTTCTTTCGGTTAATTTTATTGCTATTGAGTTCACATTATTGCTATTTTGCAAATGGAGAATGTTAACCACGTGACTAAAAGTGAATATCTTCCTTGCTATGCACCCTGCTGTAAAAAGTACCATCAACGTAATTACTCCGGTTTAATGTCTTTTTAATTTTCATTTTAATCACCACGGATTTACATTTTTTTATTTCAATTTTAATTATCGCAGATTAATTTCTTTTATTTTGGAGTTTAATCAGCAGAGATTTAAGGTAAAAGTTTCCAAGCTTCTTTTTCATAGCAGTTTCTAATATAACAATGCGAACAGTGTTGAATAACAAATTTAAAAAAATTGCATTCTTAAAACTAAAAATCTCTTGATTAAAATCGATATTTTAATCACGATTTTAATTAAATCATTTAAATCAGCTCAATTTTGATCGGGCACTTATGCGAAAAGTTTGTTTCTGTTAAGGAGGTACGAAAAAGGCCGAGAAATTTAATCGACGACGGTAAAAAAGATTCTTCTAGCCGACATAAGCCCTACATCCCATTTCCACGTTTAAACCTTGCCCATTTGAATTGCAGGCAGGAATACAATGCATTTGAACAGAACGCAACTAGAAACTGTAACGGGAATTGTTTATCAAACTAATATTTGACTTACTTTGTAGTTGGCCATTATTTTATTCTGACCCCGACGATAGCAGATACAACTTGAAATAAGTCAGACACCGGTCACTCGAAATCTGAAACACAGAAAAATAATAAAACGTTAACCAAAGAGATGTTAACTAGTTTCTAAATTGCAAAATGATTGGTTGTTATATTAATTTGAATGTGATGAACTGTCAATTCGCGAAGGTGAACATTTAAGATATAAAACGGCAAAAGAGAAATAATTTACATGTGAAAGTCCAGTTACAATATAGATCAGAGGCTCTGTCCTATAGATCAGCCGTAAAATTTTCAGGTATACCGTCACCGTGGAGAAAAATAAATTGAAAAACAGGCCGGAAGTTCGAAAAGTGTCGAGGTCGATGCGTTTCGACATTTTGCGAGTCGCTGGAGAACACTCTCCGAGAAAAAACCCGTGGATTCGTTTCGGGAGCTAACCGCGAGTTGGGTTAATCCGAAAAAGCAGGAGGCAAGCACCGGTCGGGGACGTAACCTAACCTGCAAGCCCTCGAAGCTCCTGGCCCGGCGCATTCAGCGGTATTTAATGCATGTGCCGGGTACATCCTGTTTCCCACTCTCGGAGGAATAAGGACGGTTTCTGAGCACCCGCCCGTACGGTATAAAAAGTAAGTTACGGTTTTACCACTGCTCGAGCTTACGAAACGGCTTACGGCTTACAGCTTGCAGGAGCGATTCTTGTGCACGCGGTACATCCCACAAGGATACCAATACCTGGTATCCTACCTCCTCGAGGACTCGCGACGTCATTACGAATGGGAGAATTACGCGCGAACACGTTTTAAATTAGACTTCGTCGCATTTTGCGTGGAACGACGATAGGTATTTTGAAAAATGGAATTTTCTAAAAATGGTAAGTAGGCGTGCCGAGGCGAAGACAGCTTCTGGGTGGGGAGAAATAACGTTTGGGTTTTAAATAGTGAAGATTAAATTGGTACGGCTGTGAAGGTAAGCACAAGAAATTGGATAATTTTGTACCAAACGGTGCCGGACATGTTATGCCGCACGTGAACTGGAATATACGTAAATTAATCGTCTAAATTAGGTCTATAGGTACAGCAAATGTATATCGATAAAATAAAATATAACACCTGATAAATAAAAAAACACCTGTCTCTTAGATTTTTATGTTCTTCAACATGTTAGAAAATCAATAAGATCGGCGGCGGACACTTGGGAATGTGTAGTTGTAAGTACAAATATAAGTACTGTGGAACATTAAGAAACGGCGAGTTATATACAGCCGTGTCTTCTAAAATGTCACACTCGCAAAGTACTTGTTCAAACATCCGGCGAGGTCGTGTACTTACTATGAAATTTTTAACGCCTCCTCTCTCGGGCGACATTTGAATAATGTTTGCAACGACAACCCCTGAATTCTTGAACACAGAGGGTGCCAGAAAGACAAGGTAAGGTGGTTTCCGGAGCATTTTTGAGTTTCAAAGGAACACTCAAGACGTCGACCGGGTAATTACGTCCCCGGAGATTTCAATTGCGCAAGCCCCTACATCCTCAGGTACAGAAATAATAACGAAGCCGAGCCGTGTCATCTGCATCCGCGGTACATTTTTCTTTCCGCGACTTTCAATATTTCCTTCCGATAAATTTCCTTCTCAATGGAGCAATATATTTCCCTAGTGACGAATCAGTGTTTGCCGACTGAAAGTTTACTAATGAAGTTGAGACGTTTCGTTGATTCGATCGGTGGACGCTTTATCGACACATTCGAGGGAGTTCCCTGGGTTCCTTATCCGTCTTCCTTTTTCTCCAAGGGGAAAGTAATTTAGAAAGAGCAATGAATTTCCCGAGGTTCTCCCTTGTTATCGAGCAAACCGGCATCGAGGGAATAACTGTTTTCCCCTGGGCCGGAAAAACTGAACAACCGATTAGCGGATCTCCTCTGAAGGAACGAAGGAAAAATGAACTCCAGGGAATTATCAAGCGAAAAGTTACCTATTGGTTCGGAAAAGAGGTCCGCTAATCGGTTGTTCAGCTTTCCCATCATCTTTGTGCCCAATTGTTTTCTTGCATTATTTCGCAGTCATAGAGAGTTGCAAATGCCTACATATAATGAAAACATTTCATGCAGCAAATGGTTTGTAAACTGTACTAATGTACTAAATCAATTTTCCTCGTCACATTATGATCAGGAATTTATATCTGGGCATGTCTTGCGACACGTGGAAATAAATCTGCAGTCGATGTCAACGGAAGCAAGGACCCCAATTCGCGATGCAACATACGACAGCACTTAGAATTAGACAACCGCAGAAGCACCGGCCAAGTTTTACGAGTCCGATGAAAAGGAATGGGAAATCCGCATTTACCGGTGACCTAGGTCATCTAGGAAAATGGCCCCTGCTCGTTTTTTTCCTCCACGAGTCATCGCCCGGCTCGGATGTCGAGCTTTTCCGATGCCAGACGAGTTGGTTACTTCCGCTCGCGGTACCAGCTGATTAGTCGGACCTGGCAATCTGCCTGATTAAAATTAGTCCTTTAAATCGCGACTGCAGAGAGCATCGAAAACTCGGGGAATCCGCAATGGCGTAGGGTTGTAATCAGGAAGAGTGCGCCGGGACAGAGCGGAAGTAACCGGAAGTCCCGTTAATCAGGAAGTTAATGACGTAAGAGTAACTCGTGGTGCCCCTTAAGTCGCGAGGCTGTCTCTTCTGGGTTACCTACTCCATAGAGATTCGATTCGCCCTAGATGGTGAAACCAGTGACCTTATAGAGCTTTCTAGTCGACGAAAAAATTCTGGTTGAACCAGCCGAAATGGTGGACCTTAAGGTGATACGAAAGAGTCAGCTTATATATATCTGAGAGGTCAAATCGTTGGTGAATGTATTTTTTCTATTTTCTCATCGGACTGAAATATTCCAGATCTACGGTATTCTAAATTGTTCGTGCTAGGTCCTGAAACTCTTCATTTTCGATTCTAAAGCCTCCAAGAAGCGTAAAACATCGAAAATCTGTACGGACCACGCCATGTTGTTTCTAGTCCACGATAAATATACACATTTTTGATGAAAAATGAAATTTCATGAGTTTCAGGATCTAGTTTAGGGCCTCCATATTCACATGGTAAAACTTGAAACGAATCGGTACACCCAATTCGGGGAATACTTTCACCAACGATTTGACTTTTCAGATATATATAAGCTGACTCTTTCATATCGCCTTAAAGGGCGCTTGAAAGAAATACTCTTTGTCCTCGCTTTTTAACCTCCTCGACTTTGGCTCATTCGGCAAAAATGCTGATTAAATTAGTCGCGGAATTATTCGTGTGAAGGCGTCATCTCCCTATGTAATCGTTTGCTTTTTTAATCAGATCGAATGAAACGTGCTAATGTCGACAAAATCCCGGATAGAAGAGGTCGACTCTGTCCCGACGCTGTTCATTTCTTTCTCTGAATTTTTAACGAAATTAAGGGAAGCCGAAGGGCTTGAAAGATAATTTTCCCGACGTTTCTTCGTTTACTCTTTTAATTAAATTTATCTTAAGGGAGGTGCACCGTAAATGGGACCGGTGTTATACAAGGTTATTATCCAACGGGACTGTGTAGCTAATGGACGCAAAGGCTTAAAGTCAGCTTCGTTGACATTTTCCAACCTTTTCTTGTGCCAGGACCATACTGACGGGGATTAAAAATGCAGTTACACCTAAGGGGATGGGATGGAAGTACGCCGTGAAAATTTCCGCCTATCGCAGTTGGATGTTCTCCTGTACATACTAACGTGCTTCCGGGTTGGTTTAATGGAATTAAATTATCCACTGACAATTTACATGGAATTTACACACAATGGTGATTTTTTTAACAAATGTTTCTCCATGAAATGGCTAACGTAAACACTATTTATTGAGATACTTCGATGTCGAGAAATACATTTATAATACAAGTTTGCTGGATGTGCATGTAAACTCATTACCCGGTTACTGATTAACGCTAATATAAATCTTCAGAATAATTCCATTACTGTTAATTGGATGCTATCGCATGGTAATGTTAATGGTAGTAATAATTCAATTAATATTCGTCGGCGAATGAATAGCCTCGAGTACTAGTACCAGGTGCACAAAATGTTCGTCGAAATTATTTCTCAAGCAAGATTGCCCTCGTGTAAAAAGCCGCTCTCTCATTATTCGACTCCGTGACTGTCTAACATGTCCTTAAACCTTAATCAGGTGAAACACCCCCGTGCTTAAACTTCTTGCAGTCTCGAACTCATTGCATACCGTAATATGGAAATACGGACGTGCAGAATAAGCCAGTCGTTTCTAAAGAAAAATAATTCTATCAATTTAATTAATAATTTTTTTACATAACCAGATAGAAGTAGAACCACTTTATTTGTTAACTTAAGATGACAATAATTTCCAATTTCCAACAAAATAATAAAAACAGAAGAGAACAAAAAAAAGTACGTGCGAAATATTTTCCTGTCTCTTAAATTGTTTCTGTAGTTCACGCTTTATTCCATATAAGGGCACATATCGGAATGCAATGGACCAAAATTTGTAATGCCTGAAGTAATCGGATTAAATTTAGTATTTCGATGTGCAACGAACGATGTGGTCATATCAAAATGAAGAGATCCATTATTTTGGAGTATTTTTCATTTCATTGGTCTGCCATAAAAAACCCGTCGGTCAGGTCGTATTACGAAATATTCAATGAACTTTCATTTACAATGGAGCTCTCCAAACTAAATATAAAATTAAATGCAGAGTGACGCTAGTGAAAATTACAAAAGTGCTAAATAATAAAATAAAAAAGTGCTCAATAACCGACATGTTGATTAATAGTTGTCTAATGAAGAACAGGTTGAGCGTTGTCACTACAGGGAATTCAGTCAAACGCCTACTTTCATTAATCTACCCTAATGAACAACCCCATTTGGCAAAAGTGGAGGTAATTCGACTAACTTAACTTCTAATTTAATCGTTTAAACCGATCCATCACTTTGTCGAGTTTACCTACAGCCCCTGATCTAAATTTAATGGGTAACATTACGAAGTGATAAATGTACATCTCGCCATCGAGTTATGTTAATTGATCACATTCAGAATTATTGGGTATTTACTAGATATATGTAAACAAAATACAGAGACTTTAACGATTTTAAATTGTAAAGGAATACTGGATTTCCCAAAAGCAGGTGTCACGTTAAAGTGATATGAAAGGGTCTTCTTTAGGATCTCTATACTCAGGTATTAAAGTTTCAAATTATTTGGTGCTTTGTAATTACTCCGATGGTAAACTTTCTCGGTTAAAAAAAAAAAGAAACACTTCGATTGAAAATTTCCGTAACGTGTGCGCTATAGACATTGGCAGAGCCTCGGCGGAAGCGGAAGCGCGAAACTGGGCTAAACGAAGAAACTTCCCCAAAAGGGAGAAACTCGCGACAGGAAATGGAGAAAATAATCGGGCAGAAAATGAGATACGGGACAAAAAGACGACGAAAAGCGGACAGAATTACCGGGCGATCCCTTTCCGTCGAACTTCGGTATCGCGAATGCGTATCAATCAACCGACGCTGACACGACGGCCCGGATAAAGGGCGCAAAAACCTCGGATAAACGTCGAAATGGAAAGAGCCCGTCGAACGGGTGGAAGCCAGCTTTGAGGGCTCGCAGCTGACTTTACGGATGGAGGGAATTTTCGTCCGTCCACTTTCGAAAATTGGAGAACAATGGCGGGCCGAGCCATTGGAGGTCTGGGTGACCGAAGGGCTCGAAAAGCCTCCAGTGAAACAACCAACGAGGAACTCACTTTTCTGCCGCTTTGGGTTTGTTTTTTGTAAACGCCCCTCGAAAGCCTCCAGCAGGTAGCTCCGGTATTACGAAGTTGGTACACAACCGCGGTGGAGGGTCCGCGTCCTCGCAAAAATCGAAGTCTCGCCGCAAAAAGGGGAAGGAAAAAAAAAAAAAAATGAAGCGAAGCCCGACGTTGCGTCAACACGGTCGATCGTTGGACGCTTTGTCTACGACTCGGCGATTGTCGCAAACACTTCATTACTCGTGCCATTGTGCCCAACTAGGCTAACTCGCGATGGCTCGCGTTCCATTTGTCCCGAGAGCCCACTTTGCGGCTCTTATTTTTACTCGGACCACTGGGCAGCTCCAGAGACACGACGGAGGTTGTGCGTTGCTTCGCGAAGAGTTTTCCTTGAAAATGTTGCTTCGTACGAAAAAATGCGAGGGTGTTGGACCCAACCAGGGTTGCAAAGCCTGATCCCGCCACCGACAGGTACCAGTCGAGAACACCTTCGGTGGACAACCCTACGCGTCAACTTAATATGTACTAAATATTGTGTAGATGGTTAGGGTTGACGTGAAATAAATAATTCACTGAATTTAATACTGGGTGTAAGAATCCCCAGTCCTCCCCGATTTCTAGAGATTCGAGGTTCAAGATCCTCCTGAAACGGATTTCATCTCTTGGGTTTAGAAATGAAGTACTCCAAAATGTTCGACTGGAAATATTTCGCATATCCTCGAGAGGTCATTCATGCGTTGGATCACCTATCTTGGGTTTCGGTATCGGTAAAAGAGTAGGATAGCCAGATTGGAAAAATCGCAGATATTTGAGCACCGGTAATATCTTATATAGGAATATTATCCGACATGCCAAATGGGAACGTGTGAAAACTGGATTACTGTTTCCTCTCTAGGGATTCGGCCAGGGGTTTCCTTTCGAGGACTACGTACCCGGGGCTGAGCAATTTTATTTTAACTAGTATTGGAACGAGGATTATAGAGGTCACGACCGATACCGGAACGGGAAATAGAGAGGGGATGGGACATCTCTTTTCCATCTGAGACTTTCCCAGCAGGAGCATTCGAGTTGAAAAAATCGAACAGATCGGTTGGGTCCATAAAAGGAACTGTTGTATACCTAAAGAAAAGAGGGCTCACTGAAATCCCAATCGGATCTAAATTTCAATTATTTCTCGTTAGTTCTTTAACAAGAAAAATCATTTTAATCGTGTCCTAAAGTTGATATGAAACTGGCCATTGAACATTCAAAATATTTATAAATCTTTTTTCCGAATTGGATGTACCGAATCATTTAAAACTTTTACGTTTTTCATATATCACGGTTTTAGGACGATGTTCTAAAAAGTCTTTTACTAGCCAGATGTACCTAAAAAATACGTTATTGAATACTCCTTATGTGAGAGAGATTATTTATGGGAATCAACGAGAAAATCATTGTTTTTAAAATAAGCACCGCACCAACTCAATCAATTCTGAAATACGTTTTCAATCGTTCCCAGTGTCATGAAAGCTTTTCATTGAACGCGAGAAAGAAAGAAAGACAAGAATTTAAATCCAATTATCGGTCGATCTACTCGCTTCGTCAATTACAGGGGGAATTAAGAGGATTTGAATCCTTTGCAAGAACTCCGGTAGTTAAATAACAAAAATATTGATACAAATGACCCAATTCGTCATTCGGCAATAATTTATTAGCAACAAGGTTTCCATCCAATTAACGCTTAAATCCTCGCAGCAACAACGCCACCGGATATCCGAGGACGTTTAATATTTATATATCGACATTTTATTTTCCCTCCTTTATTTTCGTACGAATATTGGTTACTGTTTATATTTAACCAACAACACGATGTTTACCAAAAAAACACCGGGCTATTTCGAGGGGCATTAAACAGCAAAACATTTAATTAATTATTTAGGGTTGGCATATGTGACCTAATGATTTTCATTGCAATTGCATTGTTCAAACAAAGTCTTTTCATTTACCCCAGAGTAGAAGCAAAGTTATTAAAACATATTTTTTATATATAACACCTTTTGAATGCTGAGAATTAAAAACGAATACTTTCAATACGCGGGCATAACAATTTTGAACATTACGGTAATCCAATATTCGCGTGGAAAATATAGAAAATAGTTTTATGAAAACGTATAGCTACTCGAAACTACGCACATCATATTTAAAAAACAGCATACGGTGCTTTCGGTAATCACTATTTTGAGAGATAGTGCCAGTGCACTGGTAAAATATTACTAAGCCTGAAAAACATGTATTCCTGGTAATAGTAACAGATTGAGCTCGATTTTTCTCGAAAGAGTTGTAAATCAGTCATTGTCACATCGATATTTCGGGTTTATGAGGCGCTAAAGATGACAACTTCGAAGACGGCCCGCTAGGGGCGCGAGAATCGGTCCGGCAGAAAATTTCAGGGTAATTATCACGCGCGTTGTCGCGTGTCACCGCTTGAAAATAATGTAAATGTTGGGCGGAATTGCAAATTTTCCGCATTAAGAGTTAAGCGCGTTCGACCGTTACCGTTTAATCGCATCAATTTGCTCGCCCGCCGCGGAGTAATCCGCAGATTGGAGTTTGTTAAAGTTTGTGCCCGACCGGTCATCCGAGGCCCGATAAGGGCCATTGCTCGAAAAGTGTGAACTTCATCGAAGGGGGGATGCCAATCGATAAAGTTGCAACGCGAATAAACATATCTACAGTTGGTGTTGGGGCGGATGTAGCGATAACGTGTCTACATAAGGGAAAGTCCTTCCGATAAGGAAGCAACAGTCGTAAAGACCATTCAAGAATATTTTCGAAAGAACCTTTCCAGATAATACCTACCACACTATGTTACAGTTACATAACAATTAATATATAATAATAATACTTACATACATTCAGTAAACATTTATATACGAGTTATATACGGATATTCCAGTTTGTGCGATGCCTGGGCAGAATCATATTAAATTGGAAAAATTGGAATCATTATCCGAAAAGCTTCTTCTTCGGCGTCTAGCGAAAATCCGGAATGAAACTCGTAAAATCTCCATAAAATCCGATTACGGGATGCATTCCCGTAACCAATAATAATAATACAACTTCCGTTCTCCGTGCGCCATCTTTAAACTGTGTTTCTCCCTCGGCGCTATCAACTTGTATGCTCTTATCGGAACTCCCCAAAGGATTCGGGTAATTCTCAGTTGGTCCAGATATTGCGGAAAATAAAATTAACCGTTAATTACGTATATATCTGTGTTCAGGATCCCACGGGAACTGAGCGCAATTAGGTAACAATATTGGCAGCATTGATATCTCCGTCTGCGGACCCACCCTTATTATCGGTTAGGGTGAAATACTATCGGGTACCAATTAGTAATCGATGTTGCAGTTTCTCGGTACCACCCACTTTGCCACCTTACATTTCTGAGATAATCCTTCGACCACCTCGCTTCTTCGATTGCAACGAAAATAATCTCGAAACGTTGCTAACGAAACTTTTTTAAAGTATCGATTAACATTTTAACAGGTACCCAAACAGACTCTGCTCAAAAAAGTGTTGTGAATTAAAATTTTTTTTACAAATACATATGAATATCTATAGACCATCTATTGTAGATATCTACGATATATGTACATGTTACGTTCCATGTCCGGACATCTAGCATTTGAGTGTGTCTAAAATAGAGTTCATGGATATCTATATATATCTTGCACAACATTTATACATCTCGTAACATTTATACAGCATGTCGTCGTTTCAAAGAGAAATATAGCGGCGAAAGTTTTGCGTGGGGCGAAAAGTAGTTTAGTTTCACGTTAAGTACTTCAATTACCGCGGACTTGTCCACACGTCGTTAGAACCCTAAACTTTTCACCCCGTAATTTAGTTCTTAATGGAAAGTTTCCACGTCCCTAACTTCTTAACTCTTGCCTTTTTGTCAAGACCAACCTGTGGCGAAACATTAGCATTTACCGGCGGTAATTAGGTCGCCATAGTGTCAGTGCTTAAGTAATGAGTTAATTGAGGGGAACTGATCTTCCTCTTGATCGCGTTAAAAAGCTCTATTCGTCCAATACACCGGCTAACTTTTCACGAACTTGCTTTAATGCTTTAATGACTTACAGTTAGGAAGTAAAAAGTTACACGTTAATTGTAACATTGAAAGGGAAAAATAATTCTACGTTGTAAAAGTTCATTTTCCAAGTTATACCTATTCGCTCTCGTTACATTTCAATATTTTCACCTCAATTAAATTATGAGAATTATGAGAATATTTTTAAAGCTTTAGAATCTACCGTTCGCGTGGTTTTCACGGGCTAACTTCTCGAGGATTTATTGTAACAAAGAGGTTTATTAAATCGCGCAACAAACTCAATACCATTTCTATCGTATAATTGTAGTATTCCATTCCGGGGAGAATCAGCAGCCTTGTTTTCCTCTCATATTTCGGTTCATTGCAGAATAACAATTTAATTATCATTTTGAGCCGGATTCAGAGAAGCTAACAATAATCCAACGCATTTAAACTCTTGGTGGATGAATTGATTTTCCGTCAAACACCACCGCAAACGTGCCCGTTTACTGCAAATTTGCTTCCGCAAAAAACATTATCCTCCGGACTTTTAACCTTCCACAGGACCTAAATATTTTAATTCAACTTTTCGATGCGATTTCCACAACCCGTTAACAGTTAGTATTTTTCCCCAGTGGGTATAAAATTTTCCCAAATTGCAGATTTCCGTAAGTCCTCCAGGTTTAACAGCTACTCCGGACCCCCGTCCAACAACCCAGTCGTTTTATGCTTTTACAGGAACGCTCTAAATCCGGAGTCCTTAAGTATTTCATGTGGGGCTGTATCCTGGGGAGTCGTCCTTGTTCACGGCCCCTTTATAGGGCACCTGGCCGCGTTCTGAACAATAAATATCTGTCATGTCGACAAGCTGCTTCGGATTTCGGATCGTTCCTTTCGGAAATGGTAAGTTTATTTTCCAAGGGCTACAAGTTCGCATTAAGGTGAAGTGAAACACGTCGAGGAACTTGATCGACGTCAGTAAAGAAGATTTTTCTAAGTACCTACGTTGCCGACGTTCGTTTTTATATATACATTNTCGCGTTCTCCCTTAGGGCCTCCACAATCTCGTGATAAAGTTTCAAATGATTAGTTACGCCCAATTAGGAGGAAAGTTATATGAATATCTTGACTTTTTGGTACGTATGTATCACACTTCCATATCACCTTAAGATGCAATTTCATTTATGGCGTTGGACCACCGACCAAGTTCGCGCTCTTAGATTAGAGAGATGAACAATGGCCGGGTTGTTCACAGTTCCGAGCGATCGCGATCGGTTCAGCTGGCAATTCGCCCAAATGCGACCACGGGTTCTGGTAATTGTATTGAATTGAAAGTCTGAGACAGTTGTGCGCCTTGCGTCCTGATAAATCTTGGTTTAATCTACATTTAGTGGCAGTCTCGTGACTAAACCTCTCGATGGCCCTTACTCCGACGATTACGGAGTCGCAGCTGTTAACCTAATGGAATCCGCGGAAATCTTCCCATTCGCGGTGTCCATCTTGCTTAAGCCTTTCATCGTGTGAGTGTTAAAACACAATGACGAGGATAAATAATTAAATGTAAAAGAAAAATAAAAAAATTTAATTAACCGTAAAAGAAAAGCGGTTCATTTTCCAAATCCGGCTCCTTTCATACAAACGAACTTATACATACCTACTCTGAGAAGTTTAATTTAAAAAATACAAAACGAGTCCAGGCAACGTCGAGTTTAACGGCTAGTTTTGTCATAAAATTGGTGTTTCGAAGTTAAGCTCATTCCACGAGTTTGAAGACATTTCTACGAAATGTGCAAAATTATGCAACTTTAGCTGTTAGGGCACTCCAAAATGGTGTTATTTTTTATTAGGGGGAAGAAGCAGAGAAGAGTAAAAAAAAACCGATCGCTCTCGGTTGTTGAATGGAAATAAAGTGAAATATAAAATGTCACAGGGTGAGGCAAGCAGTTTCCCTCGGTGGGAAATTAACATTTCGCCGCCAGCTTGTTTCGTGGCAATCCGCAAAATCTGATTCGCAAGACCGAGTCCACGGTAAAAGTAATGACGTCAATAAAACTGCGTGACGAGTTCTCCATGCAATTATGAACTTCGGCTGCATCGCTACTGTCACGCGGGATGAATCCGAAAAAGCATCGTGTTTAATTGCAATTCATTAGTACTGGTACGCGACGAATCGAACAATCGAATGGAAAACAGCAATCAAATATGTGCCGTAAATATTCTTGGAGCAACGTGTTATATTTTTATGAAATTCGCCGTAAAATTGCAATTTGCAGGTAGTCTGCATTTATCGCTTGTCGGTGTTGACATTGCTCCCACCAATGATAAATAATAAACAGGAAGGTTAACTTTTATCGGAAAGATGAAATAAAATCTAAAAAGATTCAATACGCCGATACGTAACTTCAAAGTCACGTGAGGTTATAGACCATTAATATATATATGTCGCCACGTGTCACGTGACTCAGCAGGTATATACCTGCTTCGACTCGAGCGCGCCAGGCAACTCCGCGAGTCGCATTCCTCGAGTGCGTCGCGTCAGAGAGACGCCTCTTTTTTCCGCGTCGTCCCTAAGCATTCGATTTTACGGCTGGCACACTCCAAGCCGACAATTCGCAGCCTCTGACGAGAAAATACCGAAAGAACTCACGGAGAAACCTGACGTACGGTTCAGTGAATGCGGCGAGGAGAAAAACCAGCACAGGCGTCCTCGGAAGGCGTATCGTGTCTGGCTGTGTCGTTCGTGGCGGAGAGAAGCGACGCACGAGACGCAGCGTCCTCCCGCCATGCATCGAGACACATATGCACTCGTTGAGCAAAAATTATCGAGTTCTACCTTACCTGAGTAACGACCCGGAGTAGTCTGCTTGGTAGGCCTGCTGTGTTGGGCGCGAAGATGACACGTTAACTGGTTTTTAACTCCGTATCCGGGATATGCCGACGATACTGTAGCCGTGACGCCAGCCAGCAGATGAACACTCGTGGAAAACACGGGCGATCGATGCGCCATCTCGCGGCGCCGCCGCCGGCCGGTTGGTAAAGTAGACAGCGGCAGAGCGCCGCCATCGGGTCCACGGTTACTTCCCTTTGAATGGAGTAGAAGGTTCAGTTTGTGCACGGACGGGTTAGTGTAGTCGGAAGATTCGTCTGGATTCATCCGCTATCGTGGTCAAGGTTGGGGAAGTATAATAAATGATAAATAATTTCTCACGTAATATATGTGGCTTTCCACACGTTCCTTCAAAATTCGACTCGCAATATCTCTAAAACTACGACAAACACAAAAAAATGCATACATGCAGTTTTATAGAAAATTAAAATTCCTACAAAAAGTGTTGTATGTTGTTCGCCTGTATCTTACATATTTTTTCGAAAAAATTGACATTATCGTTGTGTCAATAGATATTTTTAACTGAATCAATTATATCTAAAACACTATGCGAGATACGATAAAAATGCATGTCACCTTTCTTATAAGGAATCACATTTTCTATCGATAAGGTTATATAAAATTTTAACGTATCTCGCACAGTATTCGAGATATTAAAAAAAATGAGTATATCTAAAATCAAAGAAAATGAATATAGCTCCTAATTGAACAGCATTCTATCGAGTCTATCGATTGTCTACAAATTTTAATTAACCGATAACACGCGGATTATATCCTCTTAGAAAAGAAATTCCGATAGCCATTTACCTCCGTTCGCAAATTGTGCTTTTAAATTATTAACGGCACGGACATGGGTTGGCATATTTATTACACCATAAAACACGGTGATAGTGTTGGGCATTGTAACACCGGATTAACGAGGTTTCTCATTGGGTGATCAGCCGTACTTATGTCCTCGAAGTGAAGCCACCGAAATAATATAGTGAGTGAATTTAGGTCTGTTTATGTTACAAACACGGTGCAGGATTACGGCACACCCGTGGAATACAAAGGACAAGAGCGATTAACAAGTTTGTTCTTCTTTCTTCTAAGAAATACGACACTCTCTCTGGGGAACAAAATCAAGTTCCGATGAGGTATGGTTTTGAGAAGGATCAAGGTCCTGGCACCCACGAAATTTCAATTTAAATCAAAATTGTTTATATAAGTTTGAAAAATTCTTTATAAGAAATGAAATTTCAAGGGTCTTAGGACCTTCCATATAGCCTCCATATTCACGTTGTAAAGTTTGATACGATTCGGGACACCCAGTTCTATGAAAAGTTTCATGAACGATTGAGCTTTCGGATGCCACTTTCACATCCCCTTAATATGTTTCTCAAAATATTTTAATTTTCCCTCTCTCTCCGGTGTATGCATCCGAAAGCTGATTTTATTTCCCTCGCCTTTTTCCTACTTCCTTCGCTCAAGTCTCACCTGCACCACTCCTCGGAAATATATTTCATAAATGCCCCGGAAGTACTCCGTCGCTCCGGTTAAATAATTAGAACTCTTTCCGCGTGTTTGCAGCTCCTGCAAATGGGTTTATACCGAATTTTATGCAAATTTCCCGAATTCCCTGTCATTCAGAAAAATTCCCGAACATTTCGTGAATATTCTTCCGTAGATGTGCCGGCCGTTCCCGTAATTATGTATTTTTCTCCGTGTTTATTTGCTCGGCTTTCATCTGCCGTCAGGAACCTCTCGGCAGAATAATTACTGCGAATCGCGTCATAAGTTTCCAGGCGTGGAAAGAACGCGCGTTTTGTCGCCTTTTTACTAGCTTTTAATTTCCGCCTTGCACCTCGCCACCGAGGCGAAATTAGTACCGGCAAAACGGAATTGATTAGCGCCGATAATGCGAATTGCATACAGTCATTAAGGGGATATGAAAGGGTTTATATACATAGAACGTCAAAATATTTATTAGAAGAACGCGATGCTCGTAAAATTTCATTTTTCATAGAAAAATTTTTATTTTTTGAAATAGAAGTAATTAATAACGTTGAGATAATTTAAGTTCGAATTTAAAATTGGGATTGATGTTAAATTTTAAGTTTAGATGTGTCCTGATCAATTTTCAAATTTTGCACATAGTGTAGAGAAGGTATTTCATAATTTGTTACAAGTAGACAAATAGATTAAAATGTATGCCAGAAAATTTTAAAACTTGTCATTATGTGCGTTTATAAATACAGGGTAATCTGAACGAAAAGTTAAATTCTCTAAAACGATTGGTAAATGTTATTTTAAAAATCCGTTTCACTCTTATAATCCTTATCGTACACTTGTAATTAGTGATAATTATTCGGTTTCTCTCTTCCTTGATTTATTGATTATTTGAAGAGCATCCATTGAGTTTCGGCTTTTGTTTAATTTTCGGTTAACACGGAGGTCGATACTACGTACACGTGATTAGTACAAGTACCGACAGATACGAGTGTACTCAACATGCGAATGGAATGAAACAAAGTAATAAATACCTATAACGAGGAAAAAACTTCAAATACAAAACGTTGAAATAAATATTTTAAATTGCGTTTAATTTACGTTTGGATGTCAAATGGAACGCTTCAGTTCATATAATTCTCAACGTAGACTGTAAAAGCCTTCAACATAAATATAAATGTCGGTAACGGAACGCGCCAGCTTATGTCACCACTTGAGTATGCAAAACGGTATTCCCACGAAAAAGGGTTCAGATGAATTTTATTCTATCGACGTCTATTAAATTTCTCAGCGCCTTTCATATCATCCTTATTCCCGGTTTTAAGGGAGCGGCTTTTGATGGGAACGGCAACGACAAGTCCGAAGGTTTTCACCGCACCTCAATATCCCTTTCGAATGTGGCAAACAAATTGGAGTGGCGACGAAAGGCGAAGAATATCTCCAGTGAGCGGGAATTTTTCGGGGTTAAGGACCAGATTTTCGCAGAATCTCGGTCGTGCATTGATTTCACATCTTGAAAGCCGGGGAAAATGGAAGCGTTTGAATTCTGCCGAGGTTAAAAGCGGATTTCAATGTAGCGCGTTGGGATTTCTTGAAATTTTAACAAGCCGCAATTAGTCTAGTTCCGCGGGACCCGCAATTAGCCCGAGTGTGTACTCAACCGAAAGGTGCATTACGGATTTTGCTCCTTGTTCGAGCAGCATCATACCTTGACAAATCGAAAAGACGAGCAAGGAAGGAGCGAGCTGGCAGGGCCGAAATGGCTTTCCGTATTTTTTTTGCATACCTTCAAAGAGAAAAAAATCCCCGCGGAGAAAATGCAGGCAGAATAATTGTTGGAATTAGGAGAGGCGCAGATTTTTGTCAAATTTTCCCGGCCGAGCTCCCAAAAATGACGAAGAATCCCAGGAATCCGAATGTGGAATTTCATAACGAAAGCATTTTAATATACCATGTATTAACAGCAAGCCTTGTTAGTTGCGTAGGAAAATATTTCAAGCACGTGGTAAAATTACTAAACAAAAATACATTTGTTTCCAAGCTTTTGATTATTACCGATATGTTATAATAAACCCTGATTGGATGGCTCCCTTCTTTTCAGGGTAGAATAACCCCAGAGTTGGTTAATTTTAATCCAACAACTAGTTTAACCAATAATAACTAAACCTAATTTTGAGGTTAAAAAGTAATTCTTGGCCGTGGCAGGAAGATCTTAAATTCCACTTCGCTGGCCCCAAAATTTGGCCTCTGGGGGGCTCGAAATAAATAAAGAAGCATGTAAATAACATTTGCCAAGATTATGATTCATGGCCGTGGCTAATTAAGAGGACTCGGTCTCGTTAAAGGGTGGGAAGGAGAAGAGGAGGCGAGAGTCCCGCGACGAAAACGAGGCAAAATTCCACTCGGATCCCTGAAAGAGGAGCAACTCGCGGTCTCCCGTAGCACGACCTGTTTGTCTTCATCTATTTGAGTTATGAAGGTTTCATTCGGTCGGCAATACGCTCCTTCTTCGAGATCCATCCGACGTTCTCGGAAGCGCACTCCGGATCCAGTTCCCTCCAGCTAACTGGTCCTGGAACTCGCGGAACTGGGTCATTGCCTGCGTCAATCTCCTCGTTATTCAAATCCTTAAAAGACGGCTTTATTTCTCCGAAACTGGTAACTTCTCCAAAATGGCGGCGCGATCCTCGGGATATAACTCCCAGGAGACGCACGCCGACGTCCTCTTTGCCTTCCAGAGAAAAATGCTGAACGGTCGAATAGGATTGCACGACATTAAATTCTTGTCATCAAATGTACGTCACTCTAAATAGCCCTAGTATTAATAATAATTTATTCAAACTAAATATGTCATTGAGATTTTCAAGAAATATTTCAAATATCTTCGAATGAAATCCACAAGAAATCTGAAAAAATCAGTCGCTTGAGATATTTAGCAAAGATTACAAAGAAATATTTAGAAATTATTCTATGCTACTAGGGAGTCTTCAGAAATCTGCGATTTAAGATGGTATGAAAGCATGTGTCAAAGTTTCGGACAGTTCGGTCAAATACCCTTAAAAAAAAGTGTTGTATTCGAATCGACTGTTTTGAGGGGGGTTTCACATCACTTTAAGTACACGCTGTACTCCACGCAGTGTACCCTATGGGGTACACAGAGTACGTTATCAGATCGGAAGCGGATAACGCTAGCTGAGCACAAAAAAGTCGGTTATCGAGATCGGGGGACCCCTGGAAAGGAAAGGAGAGAACGAGGGAGACCAGCTAGGAACCAGTCTTGTCCGTAGAAGTGACCTCGTACATTGGGCGAATCCTCGTAAATCCCAGCCACGACAACGCACCAATTCTTCCAGGATCTCGGAAAAATGTCCTCGAACCGCTCGGGTAGATATCCCCGCGAAAGCAAGAGTATTACTGGCTGTAAAATGCAACGGAATGGAGCCATTTCCTCGCCTTTTGCTATTCTCTCTTTTCCCAAAGGTCGTTCCGCCCTTCTCGGTCTATCCGCTGACAAATGTGGAGTCCGGTGACAACGACATCGGTAAGTTCAACAACGGGCCATCTAGAAAGCTTCATTACTCTTTGGTCTCGGTTCTTCCCCCTCGTTCCCGCGAAGGCGACGAACCTGCACCACTGAAAGGTTTTTTCTAACAAATCGTTTCGAAAAACCTTCGGGGCAATGGCTGCAAGGAATCCTGTCTTCGGTCAATGTGGCGGAAGGATCATTGGGACTCTCAGAACGCTCTTAACCCTTTGGCTACTCACAAGGTGTCCCAGATCGATCTCTCCAATTTCATTTCTTTTATAATATGTTATAGTAGACTAAAAACTAAGCGACACGTATTTTTTTTTATCTGCCATTAAACATTTTAAGGCGGTGAAACCACCATCCAAAGTAAGGCATGTCAATGGGCGATTTGGCAGTTTCACCCACAAGAACAAAATATTTCTTTTTTATGGAAAATGAAATTTCACGAGCATCGCGTTCTTCCTTAGGGCCTCCAAAATCACATTTTCCATTTTGATATATAGAATGACCCCTTTATATCACCTTAATTTTACTAAAATTAAATTTTATCGGGTATTGTCTAATTTATAACATACGTATTTTTAGTTTATTATTTGTAGTATAGGTATACCGTGCGAACAAAGAATTTCTTATGGGAGGATTAGAAAGTTGGGAATTTATTTATGTTGCCATATTAGTCTCCCCTACGTGGCTCAAATAATTTATCGATGTGATTATTTATTAAGGATCGATGGGAAAAAGGAACACGTGGAGAACGAGGGTCCTTTGATAAGCTTGCATCAAAGTTTCCCGAGCTTTTATCCCTCCGCTTTATCCCTTGCTGTCCGACGATCATTTTTTCACGCTAATCCTAGCAAGTATTATGTGCGAGGTAGTTACTTCTATCCATCTCGGGTCCAACAGCACTAGGACCAAGTGTGACGGTTTATCCCTTGAATGCGTGGAATTATTACATTTGGTAATATCGAATGAATTTTTACCTAAATAAAGCAACTCTTAATGCTCTAATGAACAAATAAAGTAATAAATTAAGCTGCGTACATATTGGATCTGGACGTTTACTTCCTCTTTAAGATCTTAAAGTGTCTCATAGCGACGCCGAATACCTAATTCAAAATGTCCTAATGATTCATTTCATTCTTATCCACACAAACCATTGTATTAGCTTAATCCATATTGTTTGACAGGAATCCTCAATGTATCGTATGAGATAATGTAAATATTTCAAATATCTTCGAATGAAATCCACAAGAAATCGTAAAAAATTTGTCGCTTGAGATATTTAGCAAAGATTACAAAGAAATATTTAGAAATTATTCTATGCTACTAGGGATATGACACTTTCATATCACCTAAAATTTATACGACCAAGAAGAGGCAATGAAAATTCCAGCATTAACAATCGAATTGGCCTTACAATGCTGGCTTCATGACAAAGCATCTATGCATTGTTGACTTTAGTGACAAAGCAACAATGTATCGCAGGTCCCTATTGATACCTTTGACGCGGTTTCTCCCGAAAGGATCTTTGATCTAAGTTCAAAGGATTGCTTTGCCACGAACCGCGTCAGCTCGAAGGACAACTCCATCAAAGGCAGAGAAAATGCTCAAGGGGAGGATTACAGAAGTATTAACTAACTTATACGTTTCACTTGTTGAGTCAAAACTCGGTTTCGCCCAGGAAACAATTAAGTGGAATATATGTAAATTATTCGTCTAAATTATATCCATAGAATGACCCTTTCATATCACCTTAAAATCATTATTGTCCTCTAAATTAAATGAATATTTATCTGCTCCATGATTTTGATCACACGAAGTCGTTTAGTCACTTTATTACTTATTATTCCATATTTAAATACTGACCAGTAATTAAGCGTTAAATATCTAGCTTTTAGGGATAATGTAGCCTTACATCCATCTGCTGATAAGCGCAGTGCACTTTCGAGACATTGTTATATACCTCGTCAGGGATGTATATACTAAACTGATTTATGGGTAGTAACAATCGCACCGTAGCGAGGTCTTTATGACTTTTGCAATCATTGCGTTTATGCCTGATAGCGACGTGAACAGGTGAGTACGCACGTACGAGCAACCATGAAGCTTTTATAGGCACCGTCTCTACCGCGCGGGTTGGTACACTGGGAGACATCAATGCCCTCCCATCCTGCATAGGCGATATCGTATCTGCAGGGTAGGCATTCATGTCCGCCACTGTACAATCCCATATTTATAACTATTATACGACGTAAAATATTGCCTTGTACACCCAAGGCGCAGGTAACGCCTGTGACGAGAAGTCTACTGTTACAACAAGAAATATTATGCAGGGCTGTGGATAAATTTTCGAAACACCTACATCGTGTGTTTCCCAATTCCTTTGAGATTTACTTTTTCTCCTACATTTATTCTACGGGATATTTTTATTATGCATACCATTGATAATTTATGCCTGACAATGCATCATAATTTATACAGTGGTAAAACATCATGATGCAGGACTTTCAAGTGAATATGTAATTATTTTACAAATATTCCAAGAACGTTCCATTGTTCGTAAACGTAGTTTGAAAGGCCCTGTAGCAAAATCAAGGCTGCCTTCCATTTCTCTTTGGTCTTCAGATATTAATAGGACCTCGTGGGTCATATGGGGAATTTCGCTCTGGTGCCGATTTTTTGTTTCCCAAAAAAGCACCGGATGTCGTGCTCGTCGAGGCGAAAGCGACATCCGGTGGATCTTTTCGCGCCTCTAGAGAATTTCGCTGAGCTTCCTGGAATTCTAACGAGGCCGGCCGGAATTACCACTTCCTGTATTATATAAATGGCATTCATTAATCCCTCATACACACCTATGTAAGCTTATCGTTTTAAGGTGAAGTGAAACCTCCCTCAAATCAGTCGATTCAAATAAGACACTTTTTTTTAAGGTAATTGGACTAAACCGTCTGAAATTTTGACACATGACTCGTAAGCACTTAAGACACTCCAATACATCATATTTTACGTTAGAAAACTTACGTTATCTGTGGTATGCACAATAAATGGTCACCAGTCAAAGAGGAAGTAAATAAAAAATCAGAGTATTAACGAAATTAACAGTTTTATCAAGTTGGAGTTTAGATATAAACATTAAGTATGTACGAAAAATCTAAAAACAGATGCCCGTCCTATGGGACCACCGTGGCAGCGAAAGGGTTAAAAGATTCCCTAGTTTCCACTGATGAAAGTTATCTATTCGTTTTGAGACTACATTTAAAATAATTTGATTAATATCTTGCCGTAAGGTATCTTGCAAGTGTTCCTTAAATTCATACCGCGACCCCGCAATTCCAGCAGTTGCTCCTTTCCTTCGAGCGCAATTAATTATTTGTACCTTCCTCACTCGAAGACGTTAACGTCGCGGCAGCTCGGCTAATTAAATCCTCGAGACGGCTACATGCATCCGTTCGTTAAAATATTAACAGCACCACCGCCCCTTAAGGGAAGAGAGATTACTTCGCCAGCGGAAGTAATCGGCTTAACATACTCAAGATTTCCGAAACCTGTCGATTAATATTGCGCATATTGAATCTTCCGGTATATGATCAGGTTTCTTTAAATGTGCGACAAAAGAAACATGAATCATTATTCAAAATTATTCGACTCAGCCTTTAGTTACTTTCGATCTGCACGTGTATATCAATGTTTCAAATACGTTAATCTCAACATTCGTCATCGAAAACGAGATCACAGATTCTTGTTATCATTGATGCTTAAAACACGTTGCAATAGTGATGTTACTGCAACTGCAAGTGAATTCATGGATTTTTGAGCAAAAACACGTTGCAACAGTGATATTACTGCACCGCTGCACTTAAAGGACGAGGCGGTTAGCGGTCGGAAAATCTGCCTGAAAATATGTCGCCACTAATTATGAAATATTGGAAGCATCGTTGGAGAGAGAAATAATGAGGTTTTAGGGACGTGTCATCGAGGCAAAGCGCCAAGTAATTAGTGTCACCGTGACCAAAAAATATGGGAGTCTCCGAGTTAATGTTATTGATAACCGAGGATTAAATACCGAACCGATATCAAATGCAACCGAAAGTTTTACGCTTCTTGGAGGCTTAGCATCGAAAATGAAGAGTTTCAGGACCTATACTTTTCTGTTTTTCGGGGTGGCCGCGAAAAGGAAATAAAAATCTCGGCTAAATGGTTCGCTCTTTAGCGTTAAGGGGACGTGGTAATCCAGCGACAAATCGACTCCGTTCCTCGGTGCATATTAATACTCGGCTCGGTTGGCCCCGAATTATCGTCGCCGTATTTGAGTTCTCGCTTGCAGAGACGCGAATTTGGCCGAGCTCGACACGAACGGGAAATGGAACAGACGAGGGATACCAAAAAGTCCCCGGGAAAGATAAACTGGAGGAGTTAAATCATGCTGCACTTCTCTGTCCACTCACCCTATTAATCCGGTCTGAATGAGCTCGTAATGGACTTTGCAAATGCAGGGGAAACTCTTCCCGATGCTTTCCGACAGACCAGGATTAGCAGTAATTTTTAATTGCCCCCGCTTCATGATCACAAAGTGTATTCGAATTTTTGTTGGGACGCTTTTAGGACGACATGACGAAGAATGATCACAAAGTGTATTCAAATTTTTGTCGGGAAACTTCTAGGACGATAGGACGAAGAATCGTGCAAGTTTACGAGAGACGCCCCATTTCTTGATTTTTTGCTCAGTCGCGGAATCGTCGGCAAAATATCGATGGGTCGGAATCGATAATCGAAGCCGTGTAGGAGGAAGGAAATTGTACGTTTCATTTCGTATTTCCGTTTCGTGGAATCGCAGAGAGCGTGAATGCAGACGATACGATTTTATCTAAACCACGTGCGAGGTGATTGCAGGTGCATTTGCACCTTTGTGCAATTTAGACGTTTCCTTTCTTGATTTATAACGTTTAATAATGGCCTCTGGCATACTTTTTAAATCTAAAATGGCTTCCGCCCCTCTACAAAATGACAAAAATCAAAGCATTCTATGATAACCTGATTTCTATTTTTAAGTGAACAGCTTATCTTCGAATCTATAGCAGGTTCTTGTATTTTCATTCATTGCACGATCAATTGTACAGGAGGCAGTTAACGCGAAGCTTTTCATCGTTTAGGCATTCAAAAAGTCGATGGAGGCTGCTTTGAATGATGTGAATAAAAAAATTCGGTTACACAGATTTAATTTAATATTTGCAACTTATATCTGTAGCAGGTTCTTGTATTCTCATTCATTGCACGATCAATTGTACAGGAGGCAGTTAACGCGAAGCTTCTCGTCGTTTAGGCATTCAAAAAGTCGATGGAGGCTGCTTTGAATAATGTCGCAGCTCCCAGCGGAGGCTAAAGTGTGTGCACGTGTAGCCTAACCACGAGACACCGTGATGGTTTAGTCAATTAGAGGTGCGAATTAGAATTAGGCGAAAGAGCCGCGATCGATCGACTCGTCGGAGGATTGAATTTCGAATTGCAAGAGGCCGTTCGACCAGGGTGGTTTTACAACATGGTCAGATAGCCAATGACGTTTCGCGCTGGCAGGCTTTCTGGATGTACAAACGTTACTTATGATGCATATATACCGGCTGTACATACAAGTGGTCGGTACAACCGGATAAGCCGTGACAGAGTGACCCTGTTATCGAGCGATGCACCGAGCTTGCAGCAGCCGGAAACCAGGATGTGCACTTGAAAGCGCCCCCGCGACGCCTCCGTTTTCACCGCTATCATTTCGACGTCCCTACGTGCTGGTCGATCGGCCATTTTATATTTCATAAATATACCTAATGTCCGCGGATAACGAAACCGCAACTTTTGGGAATAAACCGCTCGAGTTATTGCTCCGACAAGGAGGAACTATCAATAATGGTTAATGGCACGGGAAAAGAGTAACCGAGGTATCTATCTCCTCCGCTCTGTTGGCTTCGAACATAATGTCGCATTTGAGTTATTAAGACACTTCGGATCTTTTAGACCGAACGTCGGGTCCAACTGTCATCGGGCTGAAAGCAGAATCGGACTAATTAGACGACGGGAGACGAGCGACGGAGTGGTCTCTGAAATGTCTAATTATTTATAAAAGTTTTCGCGGAATTGGGTGAAATTTTATGAAATTCACTCGAAAATATTTCTTATCGATCTCAGTTATCGAAACGAGTAAACATATGTATTTTTGCATTAGTCAGACATACGTAATAAGGATTATGGAGTGTAATCTGTGAGGAATGATCTGGACGTCCGAAGGAAAATTTAATAGAATCGATGACATGAACCGTGTCATTCTAGAAAACGACACAGAGGATCCTCTCTGTTATTGGAGGACATCCTTCAAAGCCTCGGATTTAGTGCCATAAAACGATATTCGACGGCCGAAATGCGATATCGTTGGGTGAACCCAGGACGAAATAAAATCAGCGGTTTACACGCAAACCATAGTACATGTATTATTAAATTGTACAATTAATAAATTGTACGTACGCTTGTGTTCTAATTGTACAATTTAATAGAAGCGTGTATTGAGATGAATTATTCTGTTTCACGAGCGCTCCGGAGGGATAAACTTTAGAAACGAGGACACAAATAAATGAGAAGAAACGAATTTAAAAGAGTAAATAACAAAATAATCGAGCTTACTTACTCGAACTACTTTCAAAATTTCTATCAATGACCTTTGATAATGGCAGCCGACTTTCTTCTATCCAACGGAATCACCGCGTTTATCATGATCGCACATTTGAAAATCCGTCCACCACAGACCACACTTTTATTTTTTTTCCCCTCTTTCAAAGCTGTCACCCATATGTGACATCGAGCTTTCAAAGCAAGCTCGGCTTGTCGCGTCACATATATGTCACACCGGTAGCGAAAGCGTTAATAACCGGAGTTGATTTTTTTGTAATAAACGGCAATATGTTTATTTATAATTACGCTTAGTTAGAAAGAGTACCGAAACGAAATAACTATGGCTATAGTTATTTGGCATAAATCAATTTTTATTACGGTGTGGGCATCTTCATTGTTTCATTCCTTGTTATTGCACGACTGAACAATGGGAATGAAATAACTATGGCCATAGTTAATGGATTTTGGCATAAATCTAGCGATCGATCGAGGATTCAGGAAATGATCGTCTTAGAGCCACTCGCAGAGTACGGTCGTTCTGTTGATCTGCTCGTGAAGTTTAAGTGCCTCCATATTGCGAGAACTACTACGGCGGACCGCTTTATAATAATTGCTGGCACATAACTTTCCTCCAAGTGGTTATCTCCGTTTCAGAATACGTGGCACTAAGATAGGCGGAACTATGAAATCCCTCATCCGGTCTTCTCCACGCGATCATTTCGGGATATATCCCGTCGAAAAGTTGGCCAGTTTCATAATTGATTTGAGCTTTTCATGGGAAGGGAGCAATTTCAGTTATTTTTGTAATTAATTGAATAAACATAAATGTATTTGGCTAAATTTTTTTCCACACCGAAGGTGAGTTTGAGGGGATTTCCCGGCTTTTTGTAAAACATTCTCTAACCTCGACATTAGGTGTTTCCATTTCTACGGAGTTCGAAAATTAATGTTGAACAACTGCTGATTGCAGTCGTTTGACATTTTTAGGTTATTTGTATTGTATTGCTTTATACTGAAACGCGCAAGGTGCGTTTCGCTCATAATTCCATCATTCGACATTACGAGTTTCTTGATCGGCAGAATTCGCACCGTTGACGCGACGAACAGAAGATGGCGTCCTCGGGGATTTGCATAGTACTCTTCGCGTTGGTACTTCCGGCGGAGAAAATTTCTCACATCGTTGTTCAGAGCCTCTATCCTCCGGTCTGAAATCCTCCTCGCCCCTCTTCGCAACCGCCTACGCCCTCAATACCTATTTCACCCTCGTACCATAAAAATCCGCAGTCACGATCACCCAAGCTGGTCTTCACCCTCCCCGCCGCGCGGCCGCCATTTTCCATCGATCGATCTACTCGGGATGTTTTATTTTTTCATTTTATTCTTGAATCTCCTATGGAGCGTTGCACCTTCCCGGAGGCTCTCTTCTGGAACTTGCCTCCGGAGAAATGAGCAACGAATCGTCAAACCAACTGAAATTAACGCGAGAAGGGGGAGTATTAATTAAAAGAGAAATAAGCGGGAAAAAAGTTGGCTGGGAAAGAAATGAAATTGTGGCGTTCGGCCAGGAAAATTGAAATCCAGTAGTTCCGGTATCAGGGGAATTTTTAGTAACGTTCGACGGGGTTTTTTTTTTTTTCGTTAGTATTTAACAATACGTGTCCCTGCCGTCAGTAGGTTAAAGATGGTATCGATGACTTTAAACCTTGAGCTTCTAAAAACGTCCGAACGTTTTGATATGTAGCATGACCCTTTCATATCACCTTAATTTTGGGTGGATATTCTCAAAAACGGTTATGCGATGTTGCATAAAGGCAAGGCTACGGTGCATTTAGGGAAATTAACAGATAAAGCGTAATATCAATTTGCAGGCAAAATGCGGGATTTCTTTTTCGAAAAATGAAAAGCAAGTAGGTTCGTTATCATCGGAATTTCCATTAATACGAGGGCGATGTTTAATGGGCAGAAAAGAAACAGCGCGAGACGAAAAAAGAAATAATCGCCCTGCGAAACAATGGAGTCTAGATGAGGATTTACGGTAATTATCGCAATTACCCGGAAAATCGGACGATTCCAATGACATAGACCAATGGCCGCCTGCGGGAATATCATTTCATGGGAAAATGTCGAATGAAGTATGAGAGAGAGAGAGTTAGAAATCGTTGAGGTCAGCAATAAAAAACTTTCATACGTAGGAAGTATGAAAGACCTTCCTTGCATATTCCAGATAACATGTAAAGAAAGGTTTTGCGAACGTATTACATATCCGGCACATTAAAATTTGAGAATGCGAAATAATTTCTATCCGTTGAGTTTTATTTGAATATTTTAGTTTTATGTAAACTACCTGAGACATGCAAGGAATATTTAAATATTTAGTGCAGATCCTTTTTACTTTATAAATGAGGGAGGTTACACGTCTCTGTCCAGTGCATGTCTTTCAATTATAATGGAATACTCGTCATGTACACATCTGTTTCAAACCAATGCATCGCCGGCACGATACGACAATTACCATTGTACACGTACCACGTGTTACACACCGCACATGAAAACAAAGTATGATTTATTGCCACTGCAATTAAATTCCGCCGGAGTTGTCTTCTATTTCAATCTGAAATGTAGCGTGCTTTTTCGAATTTTCCCAGGCAACTCATGAAGTGGAATATCCGTGAATTAACCGTCTAAATTAGGTCTATAAGTATAGCAAATGTATATCGTGTATCATCTACCTAAAAAAATATTTAAATATTCACGCCTGTATTTTCAGTACATATATCATAGAAGTCTAGATAACCTGTATAGAGATCTAAACTATTCGATAATGCTAAATTCATAGTTTACATTCAGATTAATAGTTCTTTCGTTGGTGATAAATTGTACTATTAATGAAATATTGAAAACGCCAGTAAATGATTTAAAGTGCAATGCCCGCGAGACATTTAATCCCACTTGTTTACCTCATAAGCGAAATTGCGCACATTGAAATGTCTCACTTCAAAGAGTACTCCAAAGCCTTTGTAGTTTCCTCTCACGTTTTGCTATCTCATTCAATTACATGTTAAAAAGTGACGGGTAAAGTGGCCCGAGAAACAGGGAAACAGTGAACAAGGCGAATATAAAAAGCAGTTAAGCGTAACAACTTTTCAAAGTGAGCCTCAAAGGCGCTCTTCGAATAAAACATTAAAAAGAAATAATGAAATGTACATTACCAATAACATGTTAATGTCTTAATTGTCTTCCTTGATAGTAGTCAAAGGGTTAAAGGAAATTTATTCTTTAAATCAATTGTGGTAAATCCGATTTTTAATATATTATGCAGAAGATGCACCGTTAATGGGTTCATTTGCAAAAGATTTTCTGCGAAAGAGCAGACGGTAACAGTCACACCCCTCTTGGTTCTATACGATTGCAAGCAGTAAGCGTAAGAATTTAAGGGTCCGTAGAGAGAGGAGTGCTATGGCCGCGAAGGTTCAGGTAGCTAATTTATTTTAAACAAGCTTTCGAGGTTCAAAAAGTAAAAACAGCTAAAACGAGGCCCCAAAAGCACTTCCGAAAAGATACAAATTGCATGAATGTTCCAACAGATACCGACTTTCAGAAACATTTTTCTTTTGCGGGAAGAGAAAGAACGAACGTAGTAACGGATGTACTATTTTTAGTAAATAGTTGATTCCGATAAAGTACCAGGTCATATTTTGTTCTATTTTACAAGATCGTGTGTTATATTTCAATAGACTTCATTTTTTCAGTAAATGGACAAATCTAAGTCTCGTTTTTATATTCTTCCAACAAGAATCTCGTCCTTTGGATTAATTTATTTGTATAAATTGTACATCTTTATCAAATTCGGAATGACCCAAAGATATGAAAAAATAATTGGTAGTACAAAAAAATACAATTTCACAGTCGCTTACTAATTCTCGTAATTCGACGCAGAGCTACCCTGATCTTACAGGAATTATACGCGTATCCGAAATGGAATTCTCTACCCTGCATCCAAACCAGAATCCATTCCAATAATTGAATCACCGAGTGATCCTATAAGAATCTCCCTAATACCTCAATTCCTCCCAGAGTATGATCCTAATCAGCTTGTTACAGTTCGCTTCTCATCCATTATCAACGGAAGATCCAACAAAGGAACCTGTGCAAACCTGTATTATTAATTGATGAAATAATCCCATACAATTAAATCAATTACTCAAATTGAAAGTAACCTAGTAACATTTCAGCTAGTTTTATCAAAGTTTGAATTTTTTTCACGCTACCTTCCAATTTTGTTCCATATTATGTAATAATAATTCGTGTAAAATGTCAGCTTAATCGGACAAAAGGAAAAGGTGCCCCAAGCTCTTGAAAATGGAAAAGCCATAAAATTGAATGAAAAATTAATTTTATCAGTTTATCTTGCCAAATATTAATTATACGCAAAAAAGGTTTATACCAAAGTTGTAGATCTGGTAAAAAGATCATCATGTTTTACAGATAGGTTCGACAGAATTTATTAATCCATTTTTTTACCGATGCCACGAATCGAGAGATGGAATGATCGAAAGGTTCGAGTGAAAGAGCCCACGACAACATCGATCATACTTCTGTTTCGGTCGAGGTTTCACTGGAATTATTTAGCCCAGCAAATGTTGCCGTGAGGAATAACTTCTCCAATAGAGAATTTTTCTCCAACAATACAGTGAACAGATATTCTACTATCATACATCGTTAAATGAAACAATCAATCTCTCCCAAATTCATGTTAACTTTTAATAAAATGGGCCCGTACCTGCCGAGTGCATTAGAAATACATTCAATGTGCAACATCGCTGAATTTTATTTACAGATCTAATTGCTGAAACGAGGTCCATTAAATTATTTCCTTCTGTTTATCGCCACGATAAGATTAAACTTCTCTTAGGTTATTACAAAAAAAATCCTCAAAAATGTCGCAACTCCACTAAAACTCATCCGCAGATAAAGTCGGCGGACGCAGCCACTGCACTGTAGAGTGCACTTGAAAAATATCGATGTGGCAGCTGCAAAAAAAAAAAAATAGAATATTTCATGCGAGGCATTTCGCATTCGGCAAGGGAGGATTTATCGTTCCAGTACTGGCAACCCTGAATGCCTCGTGAATTTCTTTTTCGAAATGACTTGTTTGAAGTTGCGGAAATTGCACAAACACGAAGACTCAACTGCGCCCCAAAAAAGAAGTAGTTCAATTCAATTTCTTCAAAAAGTCTGAAAGGTTTCGCATTATTTCCAGCAACCTGGCCCAGAATTTTCTTTGGCAATTCTTTTTGAACAGTTAGAAAGTTGCACCAACATAATGTTACCAATGTTCGTCATTTCGCTTTAAATTGATTGTTATTTAGTAGGAATGAAACCGCGCACACACATACAGTCATTACACGGATGAGAAGGGAGCAATATTGAATTGTCAATAATCTTAAACTGACAACATTTCGTATATTAATAAACCGCAAAATAGTTTTGACAGTCTCCGAAAGTTCTTGAAAAACTTTGCGGAAAGTGGGGATTTACCGCGTCCGTGTTCTTTCCGGCTCGGATCGATAGAAGACTTAATCCACCCACTTTAAGAATTTAATCAGCACCTCGCTCACAAAAGCCACATTATAAGACAGTCTAAAACGTATAACACTTGAGCGCGGTTTTGTAAAACCCTTCTTAAACCGAGCGACAGGCGCGACATAAATGCAATATCTTTAATTAAGTTAAGTAAACCCTTGGTCTTTAAGGTGAAGTGGACCTTCTTAAAATCAGTCGATTCGAATAAGACAATTTTTTTAAGGGTCTTGGATCGAACTGCTGCGATCTGTTTTTGCTTAAAAAATGCAATTTAGTTATGAAAAGAAATTCTTGAATTTCGCAAATGACAACTGCATATAACCCTTTAACATTTGACATTTTCTGGCTGGTTTTAAGTCATGTGTCATTTGAGAGTCACTCAGAGCCATGAAGTAATGAGAAACTAAGAGGGCTTCAATAAAATGTCTAGACTCAGTGTACCGAGGAAGCTGGATGTCACTCTGGCCTCCTTTAGCGTCGCAGCTGTTGACAAAGTGGATGGAAAATAAATAAAGCACGCGAATGCTAAAGTTAGGGGTGCTACTTTGAAGTGAAGAGAACTCAACGAGAGGAATGAAATAAAACAAATAAAGGTACGACCACACAGGGGGAAGTAATTTTCAGCTACGGAAAAATTAACCATCTAGGCTGTAGTTTTGAATGTGAATGCGTAAATTGCCTCTCTACTAATTATGCAAATTATCATCAAAGGAGCGTATGATATTACACCCTGCAGATTGAGTTAACTAGAGGAATGAAATCCACGAATATGATCTCTTACGCTGTACCGTGTCCGGAAACGAGAACTTGAAAAATTCTCTGCAATTCAATTTCGGAAGTGACGAACTAATGCAAGTCTCGCGCAATCTTGTTCCTCCCCTAATAGCACAAAATATTTGTCCTATATTTTCTATATATTTAACGAATATCATACATTCCGGAGTGACGTTAACGCGCTTTAAAAAGCTCTGCTGACCAGCTTTCGGTGCAGTTCCTAATTTTTGTCGTCAAAGCACCCTACTCGGCAGAAATTGCACTTCTATATATAAAGTTCCCTACAGGCCCAGGAACCGCGGAACGTGGAATATCCGTAAATTAATCGTATATAAATATTTATCGAACGTATGTAAGATGTATATAGATATCTATGAACTCTATTTTAGATGCACTCAAAGGCTAGATGTCTGGACGTGGTACGTAATATATATATATATAGTAGATATCTTTGCATAATCTATGGTCGCAGTATACCAATGCTTTCGGAAAGAGAAGAATTTGGAAAGCTGACTGAAATTAAACGTCGAACATCTCGACTTGGAAGCAAGTACCGGAGAAATATTTCCCAGGTGCGTCGGTGGTAAGCGGAAATGCGCCCATCTATGCATTACTTTCTTGCCTCGTTCAACGCGATTGTAGGACGTAGAGTAGCTAGACTGAGAGAGGGAGCAAGAGGGTCGGAGAAATATGGGGATGAAGAGGCAAAGGGAAGTAAAAAAGGAGCGAACGGGAAGGGAGAGCCGAAGGGAAGGCAGACAGGGTAACTTTAGTATGCTTTAAAAATTCTCGCAAGCAAATTCGTTATGACTTTTAGAATTCTTTTCCTCTATGGGGACAATTAACATTCCTAACTGTTAAAAAGAATTCATAAAATTCATACAGATCCTTCCCAGAACGATTAGAACTTCTCGTAAAAATCGCTTCCGGGATTGCAATTTCGGAAGTCTCGGTCTCGAGTCGAGTGCCGACAGTGGAGAAACGCTTTGGGGGTGCGTGGGTGGTAGTCGGAAACGCGACCATCATTGCATTATTTTCTTGCCTCGTTTCAGCGCGATTGTAGGTAGCAGGGTAGCTAGATTGAGAGAGGGAGCGGGAGAACCGGAGAAATATGGGGATGAAGTGGTAAAGGGAGGTAAAGAAAGAGGAAGCGAGACGGCCGGCCCGAGGGGGTGGGAAGGGGGCAACTTTAGCGCGGTTTAAAAAGCCCCGCTCGCAAGCGCGCGGTGGTTTTCAGCATTTTTCTTCGGAGTACCATTGCCGCGAGCCTTTCTGCCCGGCTTCGGGGCTGTTTGAAATAAATGGTGCATTAAGGTGGTAGGGTGCGGCCTGGCGGGATTCGCGGTGCTTGGAATCGTTTACTCCACCTTGATAATTATTCCTTCCGCGCGTCAACGTCCACCTGACACCGCCATGCTTCACCGAAGTACTCGGCCGAGTAGCACGGTTTTCTCGTTCGCTGCACAACCCGGGCTCCGGATCGCCTTGGGAACGCGTTTTAATGATGTAACAGTCACGTTGCCCCTGCATTATGTTGCCGAGTCGCGTGTGCAAATACTGGGCTGACGTACGGCACACTCCGGTAATAAGGCTTTTTCTTTTTGCTATTTATGCGCAACGAGTCGGTTAACGATCTGGGGACTTGGAAGTACAATGGGCCGACTCACTTTTTAGACTGGACTTTTTGGACTGGGGAGACTTTCAGGGCAGGGAAATCATTCGACACGATCGAGTTTTTGGATAGTGACGACATGAAAGGTTACAAAAAGCGTGTACGATATTGCACTTGCTTTAGCAATCGTAGCAGTTTTGCTTGGCACGTCTTCCAAAACTGTTAAGCATGCTGTTCCTGTGTTTTGTACATTTATGAGAACAAATCTTATTTCCACCTTTCATGCGTTTTTTTTTCCTTTCTCCAAAGCAAAAAATTGCAATTTTTTATTGACGGAAAGTTCAGCGGGGAAGGGATTATGGCTGTTAAAGGGATGTTTGCTAAATACTGTTGGCGGAATATTGTAAGGGAAGGTGTAGTGACCGTAAAGGGATGATAACAAGGCCGAGGGTTTTTTGTCCGCCCGTAAACCAGGGATTTTTCCGACACGCGTGGTCATTATATCCGCTTAAGGCCGACATTTCATTGGCACTACAGCGACAGGCATCGCGTCGCGCGATAGAAATCTCGATCACTCAAGAATATCAACTGTTGAAAGTCGTATACGAAACTGTCAATTTCGTATGCGAAAGTCAAAAGGAACATCGAACTCGAGCTAACTCTTACGAACCGTGATGGGTTTACCTTAAATCCGAGGATTTTTTCAGTCTTTCTTAATCCCATCGGCATCACTCGGCCGACTCGGACAACGAATCCCATTGACGGTGACGCGCTCGTCACCTAACTTCCCCGAGTAAGTTCATTTTCCTTTTCCACTCGTACCGCGAAACAAGGAACATCGCTAGGAGGCATATCCCTCGGCCGAGGATCTAATTTAAAGTTTGCACGACCAATCGCAATTCATTAGCGAAAGTTATTTATTCCGGCCAGACACTCGTCACGGTGTAAACGAGCTCCTTCGCGGGATTCTTGGCAGCGCATAAGTACGTAACTACTTTCGAAACTCGCGCTCAAGAATGGATCCTGCAATGGTTGGTCATTCGATTCCCCAGCTATTAAAGCCCGAGATGAAACGAAATCTCTTCCTCGTTCGGGCCTGCTCGTACGAGGTGGTTAAAGGTGGACGTGACACGATTTTCCTACACGGATCTCTGAAATTAGAGAAGGGAATGTTTTCCGGGATAATAAATTTCCTTAAGCATATTGCTCCGTCTAATACTCTTCGCGAAGCAACACCCTTAACAAAATGTGTTCAATTCGAATAGACTGATTTGAGGGGGGCTTCGCTTCACCTTAAGAACACCCTACCACCATCGGTTAAATTTTGGATTCTGCATTGTGAAATTATATTCACATGGTATAATAGAATTTTCTCTGATACGTAAAGGAGCACTTCTGCGTGTAATTCAGTTCGGCGTCGCTCCAGCGGGTCTCCAGTTCAATCACATTCTCTACATCCGAGAACGCTTCGGGAAATCTCTACATCTAGAAACGCCTGGCGAAATCTCTCTTCAAGGCGGCGCTATCTTTCGAATTTATCGAACCGAGCAAATAATCGCGGTTGCGACTTCCGTGGCCGCCTTCACCGTAAAACTCAGCGCGGTGTTTCATTTCCGAGACTAGGTTTTTCTCTGCGGGATTTGTCGGAACGTACTCCGCCTATGAATCTCAAAGCTCCCTTGGGCTCGATTTTGATCGTAGGCGACAGTTTCTTTGAATCCGGTACCTCTCTGCCGTTGAATTCACTCGCGCAAATCTAATACTTTTCACGGAAGAAGATTGCGCTGGAATGAAACGGCGCGCCACTTTTGACCACTTCTCCGTATGTTTGAATGCATTAAGATGATATTAAAGCCGCTGAGAAATTTAATCGACGTCGGTATATTAAAACTCGTCAATACCCTTTTTGTGGTAATGCCGTATGAATGCTCAAATAGAAATATAAGCTGGCGCGTCCCATTACCGACATTTATATTTATGTTGAAGTCTTTCACAGTCTACTTCATCAGGTACCTAGATAGTACAAAGATACCGATCTCTAATCTCTGGAAACGTGGAATGCTTGACGTGTTTCTTAATATTTAAGGTCGCACTCGTGAGAATTAAGTAGCGACCTATTAAGTATTAAGAACTGCCTCCCGTGGGTATAATTACTGGACGTGCCGGGGGCTTCCAGAATTCCTGGAAAAGTCCGGGAAAAGTGAACGGTTGTTCGCGAAGAAGTCCGTAATTCTGCCCTCGTGGAATTCCCTGCTCGCGCGGAATTATTATAAGAATCGGGATAATTAACGGCAGGAAGAGGGGTGATTTCTCATTCCAACGAAAAGGCGGGGAAACGAGTAACGTTGGTCTCCTGGGAAAAGGAGAGTGAGCGAAAGTTTTTAGACGGTAAACTAGGAACGTTGTGTTCTTTCTCGGATAGAGGGTCCTACTTTTGTACGAGTTACTTTCAAGTTAAGTTCGTAAACGATTTAAAGGAGGAAATCCTGATAAGTTTCCCCTACTTCAGTGATCCCACTAATTTTGTAAACAATGCTGGAAGTGAACCAAATATCTGGGATAATGACGTTATCACGAACCCCGTACCTGCTAATCATCAGATCCTCGCAGGCTTCGGTGAGTCAGGAATTTCGTGGTAGTTCATTCTTAGTTTCACTCAATGGCCGCCATTGAAGTTCCCAACACTTAAGTTAAGGCTAGACGACACTTTCAATAAACGTGAAATACCCTTGGGTGAACTTTGACCCCACGTGGAGAGTCTCCAGGACGTCGCCGGATATCTCGGGATGTCTTCAGACCACGACCAAGTGTCTCTAAAGTTGTGTCGGCATGTAAAGGAGCTTCCCCGACGACTCCCCAGTTCTAGAGGAAGACCCTAGCCTGATTTCCAAGTTTTCTCCCCAGGATTAGAAGACTAATTGCAACTATACACATCTTATTTTAGAACGTGGCGGCAGATAAAAATTAATCGCGTTGTACACATATATTGCAAACTACTGCGACCCTCAAAAGGTGTCCAGATGTCTCGGTAATTCTGGAATAGAAATGATTACCCCGAGTTTTCTACAGTATAGTTGTTTCCTCTGAGAATTTAGCTCTGGCTTGTTCTTTAATGGCTGGGACGTTATGGAGCAAAGTCTTTAGTTTCTGCGATCGGTGCAAGTTTCATCGGTTCTTGGGAGGAAATTTTCTCCAATTCGTTGAACGAAATATCCCGAGTACAAGGGAAGTGCCCAAGCTAGGTAGGATGTAGGTCAAGTGCGGCAAATCTCTCGTCGCTAGGTTGGTCGGCCTGATTGTATTCCCGAGGGGAGCGAGTAAATCGCGGGTGTGTCGTTCGGTGCGGATATACCACTGAATATACACCAGAACCACACCCAGATAAATCTTTGGGATTTCCTTGCATCTGCTAAGACTTGGCGCCTTCTGCAGTCGTGTTCCAAAGTGCGCCGCACCTGGAGTTCCTGAGCCCTTTATCCTTGTCTCTTGTACTAGCTCGCGATCAACACCCTCGTTATCGGTTGTACCCGCGTGCATTGAGATATGACTTCGATGGAATACGTCCAATTGAATCGGTCATTATCGTTGAAAAATAAAATACAAGTTGAGGTAGCTAGACATCGGCTGAAAAATAATCAAAATAAGGAGACGTAACTAGGTATCGATTGAAAAATAACAAAAATTAGGAGAAGTAAGACACGTGCAGACCACCAATTAAAATATTGCCCAGGCGATTGAAATATCGCTGGCACTGCTCCAATATCACCTGGTGAATGGACCCCTTTTAAAATGAAGGTTTAGTTGCTACTGAATACAATGTTCATGGCTCATGTGTAAAAGTCTCGGACGGCTCGATGCATTACTCTTAATAAAAAGTGTTTTATTCGAATCGACTGGTTTAAGGGGAGTTTCACTTCACCTTAAAGTTGTCCAAGTAATTCTTGGAAGGACTGAAAGTGCAGGTTGTATCGATCTTCTCCGGGAATCGTCTGTTCCGTTTCGATATTCATCTCCACGCTCGTGGAATTATCGAGGAGAACTATCTCGGCGAAATATCGCGTTTCCCCGGCGAAGTTACGCCAAGTCGAGTTACGGATCACCGGATTCACGACGCAAGGAGCCGAATCGTGCGGCGAATACGGGGCGTTTCTCACGCATTCCCTGGTAACACGGCAAACCGTGGATAAAGCAGTCCATTTCCAAGGAAAGCAACATTGATTTTGCTAGGCCAATTACCGACTGAGGAGCAATATCTATGTTCTATTGCATTTAGCTCGTTACGTTGCGAACCAATTTCCTGTTGCATTTATTAATAATTTCGGGCGTTTTTCACGCATTCCCTGGTAACACTCGAATAACGAATTAAAATCACATTTTTTCATACGAGTGGTAAACAAAATATGACATATATTAATCTTATGACAATGACGATGACTTTGGTGTAATAAAATATATGACAGCACCAATGTAGTTCTGTTTTGTTGCAAATGTGTGCTGCATATACGCGGTAATATAATGTAAGATAAGAGTAATAAAGTTACGCTACATTTATATAGATATGATAGCGACAAATTGGGTGCTCAGTGGGTTAGGCAAAGATCATGCATTCTCGTTTCGCATTTGACGATCCGCACAATTCACGGAAACGGTGATCCATCTCCTTTTCAAGTGAAACCGATGCCGACTTTGCAACGGGCAACTCCGTCTTTTAATTCCTTTGTTCCGCGGTTGGCAACAGTTGGGAATTTTATTATTCGTAGGATTCAAATGCAAAGTGCGCCTCGGCGTTAAGCGTCGTCAGCGAGACCCTTGTTTAATTTGAAATTAATTAAAGTCGCGTAGAGAATTGAATCGAGGAGAGACGGAACAATCTCTCGATATTGAAGGCGCGAATGGCTATTGGCGTTCCACTTTTCGTTTCCTTTCGGCACATACGACTTTCCAATATCGGCCGATTTTCCATAATGTCTTCTGCTCTGCTTTCGACCTCAACTTTCTTTTCATTCTGTCTTTCCGTTAATGCCCCCTATTATCGCCATTTTCGACGTAATTCTTTTAATTGTTTAAGTTGCCTTCTTTAAGGCAATGTCAAAGCGGAGTGAAGAGGGCTCGTTTATGAAATTTTTCTTCCAACTGAGTGTACCGAATCGTTAGAGATAGCACTGGGTAGATATCGAATTGTTCTAACTGCTTTTGAAACACTAATTAGCAGTGCACTGTGACCTACCGAAGTTCAGTATCGGGTAATACTAAAATCGATACGTCGAAGTTCAATAACTGTCGAAGTTATAATACGGCAGTAACTGGTAGTTATCGATATTTCGACGACTGTGAATTTAGCTAGTTGTCGATTTTATCGAAATAAGGAGTCCGCAAGCTCCATAACGTTGAATGTTGTTACTTCTGCTCTTATCGTTTTTTAGTTTTTTATTTAAGTTGACACAAGAAAATATTGCCAGCGAAATATGCCGTGAAATATATGTTGAAGAACATAAAAATCCAAGTGACACGTGTTCTTTTTTATCTGTAATTGTCCACGTTTAAGGGGGGAACCAACCCTCCAAAGTTTGTCGAAAATTCGATTTTTATATTAATTTTTGTTGAAGCAGGGGAGGGATTTCGACGAAACTTGGCATAAATGTATTCTGTATAAGGCTGGTGAAAACACAATATTGTCCAGGAATTTTACACCACCTCAAGGGCGTGAACTACCCTTCGGGCGAAATTTTTTTGTACTATATATTAAACAAGCCCTCCTACTTAAGTTCCACTTACGCCATGTGATTGCTCACGAAAAATGAGGAAATACGTATTTTTTGCTTTTTGCCTATAAATATTTATACATCGGTTGAAAAAAATGGATGTAGGTGGTATATGGGTATATCCCGACTATATATATGCTGACTCTTTCATATCACCTTAAGTTCCGATATATTTGAGATATTGGGATTAATCCTAATCATTTCTCTGTCAATATAAACCGCATTGGTACGACAGCCGCAGTAATATGCCTTGCACTTTAGTTTCACGAGTAATTCTCTTTGGGAGGAAATTCCAAACTTTCTCGTCGAGACGGAGAAGGAAACTTTACAGAACGAGTCACAGAGGTTTAATATAAATCCAAAAAAAAGGAATTAATACGAAAGTTTTTACGAGAGGAACTGTCCGCATCTGCGTTCCATAAATGATAGGACGGAAAAGAGTGGGCGGATGATCGAACCAAACAAATCCGAGTATCTTGAAATGAAAGTTTTTCAAATGCACTTCCTTGGGTTTGTAGAAAATGGGAGTTGCAAAAGTTGCGTCGGCACCGATGAAAGGGTAGAGGGTGATGGACAAATTTTGTGCAAGGAGTAAACATTCTTTTTTCTTCTCGAAGATAGAAGACGAAGAGAGGCAACCAAGGAAATGTAGGATTCAAGGAGCGATCCTTAATTTCTCAAAGTTTATTTAATATGGCAACCATTATTATCAATATAAATAAGAACGCGGTAGCGTGCATCCGGAAAAGAACCGCAGCACGAAGGAAATAAAGAATAAACGAATTTCACCCTTTATCATGCTTATATAAATGATTTACGGGCACTCTGGGGAAGCTATATTTACGGCACTATGGTTATCATACTTCAAGTACACGCCAAGTTTATTTGCTTTGCTAAGTTGGCAGTTCATTAGATCTTCTCGAACGCATGAGTTGTTAATGGGCATCTTGGGACCTAGAGATGAAATTTTCATTCTAAACGCGACACTCAACTACTGGATAGCCACTCCAGTGGATTAAACATAAATACGAATATTATAAAATATTTAACAGAACCTGTAACCAAGATAAATATATAAGCATCGCAAGTAGCATTTATTACAAACCTGTCATAAAGAAGAAGCATGTAAAAATTCGCGTCCCTTTCAATATTGCCTCTTTGTAAGTATAATTTCCAATAACATTTTTGTTAACACACCAGGTGCTTAAATCCGCTGTTTGCTCATAGATTGCGTTAGGGAGCATATTAAGTTACAATGGACACTCTAATATGACACGATTCGATTCATGTAATTCGGTCCTCATTCAAACTCTGTTTGAGTACTTAGTCCGATGGAATGCAAGTTCACGGCTTTAAGTGATCTTATAAAATTAAATAACGAGGGCTGAAGGCACACCAGCAGTCATAAACTCGAAGGAAAACACTATTACGTAAGTTTAAACGCTACTCAAGCTAGACTGGAAGTACTTGGACAATTGCATTAACGGTTACATTACTCTTCGGCTTTTGTAAAACTCCCCATAACTGACAGTACTCGTTACGATAACGTTGCTCTCTGCAGGATTAATCAGACTTGATGCATTACAGAACAAGGAGAAATGTTGTGCCACGCTCTTGAATGAGCTGTAAAAAATATTGGGATCATTTTATTTTACTTTTTTTTTTATTATTACAAAATTTATGATTTTGTACAAATTGAACAAATTTTATGATTATAAAATTTTGATCCCGTTTTTCCCCTTAGACTATACAGTACCTCAACGCACCTAAATTGCAGATTAAGTTTGAATAGAAATGTATAATTTGTCCATTTAGAGGTAGGTACTACACCTCTATCGGTGGTCCCGAAATTGTCCTTATCTTATGTATAGGCGATGAGATATCGTTCTGGCTCTTAAGGACCTTTCAAGGGTTCGTTAAATTGAAACGGACGAGTTGATCCTTGTTATTTTCCACTCCTGCAGAATATCTACATTCCTTTGCTCTTCTTCGCTTGCTGATAACACGGGGGTCTCCGACTACTTCATTATTTATTTGCAACGAACATAGCGATATTCGTGCCGCACTTTCCTTTGCCGAATTTCGTCTTCCCGGAGGATTTCTTTCACCGTCAGTAATTATTTTCACCCTGGAATATATATTACATTTCGTTTCATTTTAATAGAAGTATTTTTTAAATATTATCTGCCGAATACGTTATAAACGTTTTAAAAATATTTAAAATCAAAATCACGCGTTTTGTTTTATATCGAGCTAACGTTAAATCAAATGGAGGAATGAATTGACGAGTTTCACTTATTTCGTCTGACCATATAAGGGATTGTTCTCCTGAATTCTCTTTTAACTGGCTAAAGCAGGTTTAGGGACAAGTTGCGCGGTTCTTCGGTGAAAAATACCATTTATTTCATTTCATTAGCTTGTTAGTACACAATTAAACGTTTACTCTGACAAAGAATTCATTAAGAAATTAATTATGAAAAGGGTAAAAGTTTCTTCATCGTCCGAAGAAAAGATGTCTGGCTAAAACCTGGGAAGGTTTTTATTACTGTATTGAAATCAGGACGATACACTTTTCTAACCTTTCCAATTCCGATATTCTTCAATTGTACTCCGTCCTATAACAAGTGGAACTTTGTGGAAACTCGGATGAAGACACAACCGTGTCTCGAAAGAGTCCATGACGTTCGTATGCTGAACCAGCTGGTACCGTCCACGCGTGTACCAAGAAACTTTATAAATCCACTCCTGATGGTCCTTGTTCTTTTTGCCCCAGTCATTGTATATATACATATATATGTCTCGAAAAAAGAAAATACTTGGTGACGGTAATAAACTTACGCGACAACAAAACTGCGAAATGGAATGAAATATCCGAAACGTCTTAATAATTAAAGGTAGTATCATTAAAGGATATCGGTCTCGGGAACCCATCGCCGAATTTTCTGTCTTCCGGACCGATAGCGAAATCCTCGCGAGGTCGCTATTTCCTGAACCAGCCAATGCGCCTCTCTTATCGGGGGGAAGGAAACTATTTCCAATCGGGCAGGTCGGAGAAACTTCGATAGATCGAAAGGATAGAATTCCGTATTTCGACGCGAGGAGGGACGCCTTTTCGGAAGTAGGTAGTCGTCCGCCCTCTCACGGTTGTCCCACGGGAGTCCCCACGGGCTTTGACAGGCCGGGAATTCTCCACCCACTTCCGTCCTCTCCTACTTCCACCCACTTCCACCCACTTCCACCCGCTTCCTCCCACTTTTACCCGCTTCCACCCGCTCCCACCCACTTCCACCCACTTCCACCCGCTTCCACCCACTTCCACCCACTTCCACCCGCTTCCACCCATTCCCACCCACTTCCACCCACTTCCACCCACGGTTGAAATAATTCGCGTATTCATTGCACCTCGTTATTAAATAATTAACCAAGATGCGCCGCTATTACTAATGACCTCGAAATCCACTTATCCCTGCGATAAATACGTATATGCGGATACTTGATAATGAGTAATGGAGCTTCCGTGAGGATAATCCGATAATCCGTTCGATGGTTACTATTGAAAGACATTTTTTTCGTCGATATAGTTGATCTCCCTCGCTCGACTCACGTGTTAATGGATCAGTTTTCGACTCCATTTTGTCGCCCGCCAGTTCTGCATTTCCGCTTCTGAACCTTCACAGTTGCCGCACCGGAAACAGATAGTTAAAAACTGTGCATCGTTCTAGTTATGGGTTTTTTTCAATTTTCCTGGAAATTTTTATTGCTTTTTATATTTTTATATTTTTTTATATTGAATCATGGCAACGATATCGCTTGGGCTTCATGACGCCATGGAACGCGAAAATTGACTTCGAACCGATGATCAACAAACAACGCTAGAATATAAACAATCCGAACGAGTAATATAGGTCTCTAGTTAGAAATAGTCAAACAAAATTTCCCCATTGGTCGTCCCTTTAGACGTCTATTTGGTTACCATTCGATACTACAGCTCCTGTGGCGAATGGTTCTCGTCAAATTTGTTTATCATAGTCGTTACGCTAGAGTCTTTTCAAAATTCAAATGCAATTGTTGTTTCCGTTTAGCAGACCAGACGAGAGGACCTTCACCTTCCGTTATTGAAGAAAATTTCATAATTTTCACATTAAATCACTAATTTCTCACAACTCGTTTCTTGTAGTTATATTGACTAAATGGTGAAGTAATCCTTACTATGTTACGCTAGTTAATGCAACCTCCACCCGAGGTTATCCCGTATGTTGCCTTGCAATAAGGTTAAGATTACCGTAATTGCGGTTTTCCTAACCATTCTTTTTTTTTCCGTGTAACGACATATCATTTGAAAATATTGATATAGTGCTTGTTAGGCTTAACAGCCAGAGCTTGTTCAGCTAAATTCGGAGATTCCGCCGATAGACTAAGGCAGGCTATTAGCCCCCGCTAAGTTGCAGAAGTTCCCTCTCAGGGTTGTCCCCCAGGAATCCCTGCAGACTCGGAAGGGTTGGAGTTGCCGCCATCACCCACAATCTGAATAATTCGAATGCTCATATGCGGCTCATCCTTGCGTAGCTTGCAAGGACGTGCCGGGATTCTTGTCGAGCTGGAGATGCAATTATTTCTCCGGTGCACTCGGGGTAGCGAGTTGCACGAAGGAAAACCGCAGCGACATTTTCGCCTCCAATTCTGAATGCAGACAACGCACCGAACTTGCAAGCGCATTACCGACGTTTACGTTCGCTTCCGGCTCTAATTCGATTCCTCGTGCGGGATTCCATTCCAGGACGTTATCCAGAGCCATCTTGTTAAAAAAGAAGGAAGGGCAGGACGTTTCGTAATCTTGTTCATTTCTGGCCACTTTTAAGCGCGATCTTGCTATTGATTCTAGATCTACAAGATTTGTAATTTCTTGTACGCCCTTAGTACTCTATTCACTCAATCATAGTAGTATTTTCTTTCTTAGATTCTTTCTTCGGTGGACAACCCTATACACCAACTCAATATCGCGTACGTGGTTGAGGTTAATGTGAAATAAATAATTCACTGAATTTAATGGATATCAAACAGAGTACATATTAATAACAAATTACGATACAAGTTAGTCATTGGATGTGGTATAAAACGTTTGCGGAGTGTTCAACAAATTCTTTCCCGTGTATTGGAAATTATTCGCGAGTTAATTCGATACGAGGTGCGATCATATAATTGCAATTATATAATATTTCTGATGTATCTACGTATGCACCAAGGTTTGTTTCGCAGGAGAATTAAAAGAAGATAAATCGAGCTCTCGAAAATTTTCGTGGCTAGAACATTAGTGACGTATCCACGAATTTGTCATTTGGGACGAGGACGGAACTTTGCGTTGTGGTTTTCGCCGATTCGTCAGAAAATACGGGAAGCAAAGTTTGAGCTTTACCTACCAGTCTCTGATTTGAACTACTGAAACGTTTGTCCGCAATTAGTCCGGGAACTCTCTTTCAAATGTCGCCCATTCGGTTTTTCAAATGCCCCGACAACTACGGGAGACGTATAGGAGAGAAGAGCATTAACAATTGCTCCCTCGAGCTGTACACCAAGTTTGTGCCAACCTCGACTTATTGTTTGGTCCAGAAATGCAGGTCTGGGAAACGAATCGTTGCGATATCAGCGTTGCTGATATTCTGACCTGATCTTCTGTTTTATTCCATCATCGTCATCGTCATTGTCATAATTCATCGTCAAATGTCATAAGATTAATATATGTCATATTTTGTGTAAAATCATATAGTTTATCACTACATAATTTCATCGAAAGTCTGATCTGTCATTTAATATCTAACTGCTGGGAAGTAGCAAAAAATAATTAAAAATAAAAAATTATATAATTTTTGATAAAATTGCGTGATCCTTTTTATTAAATGTATGAAAAATTAATATTATTTTAAGGTAATTGAAATTATAACATTAATATGTTACATGCATGTTACCTTACCGAGTGGGAAATAATAACTAACATCTAACTTCCATGTTATTTTTATGCTACGTAACATGTTAGTTTCGAAAACGTAACATTTACCCAACAGTTATATAACAATGTTCACTGGGATAACGAAGCGACCATATATCATACTGCCAGGAGAGAACTTCTCCAGGTCGCTTTCAAGCGCCGAGAATCTCCGTCGAACGAGACAAGACATTTTGACAATCCTGATGCACGATCCACGTTCTCAAATGCAATCGTTGCTCACCTCATCTCTCCAAAATGTAGCTCTGCTACGTTGCGAGATGTCGAGAGGTTTAATTCAGACCTTGCGAAACATCGAAGCGGATGAACGGCGGAAAAGCTCGAACTGTTTGTTGCTGGAGCTTCGACGTCGATGTCTCTGAAACTCATTGTCAGCGAATTTCGTTCCGCCACCTTCAAAGTGATTAAAAGAAAATAGAAGTGTTTCCTTCGCATTTTCGTTCGTATTGATATAATTGAAAAAAGGTATGGTTAAAAAAACGTTGGTCCAGGGTAATGGGGCCCTGAAGTTTTTTTAAGCGAAACTTTTTACGCCACGGCAGGACGCGTAAGTTCGCTTGTTACGAAAGGGGGTTGTTTCGGAAAATAAAACGCTCTTTTTACAACTCATTATAATTTTCATCTACAATAGACATAGATATTTTTTTAGGTGTATGATAGACGATATACATTTGCTATACATATGGATCTAATTTAGACGATTAATTTACGTATATCCCACTTCATGGGTTGCCTGGGTTATTGTTATTCGGAAGATGTTGAGTGAAATCGTCATCGAAAGCTCAACCATGGCGATACTTCCGCCATGTCAGTCATCGATTACCACGGAACAGCTGTTCCGTAGTCATTGTCATCGTACAATAATTGAGCTGGTGATTTTGACACAGCTGTCCGGAATTGGGTGGGCGGCAAGTGCGCGGAATGAATGCGGCGCAACTCGTGCGGAAAGATGAGGTACCCCATGTCAACCGGCGGAATCTGTAATTATGCGAAGCTTCGTTTGCATTAGGCTCTCTTAAAGCTCTTTGTCATTTCCCTTGCCCTGTCATTGCCTCTTGAAGTCATTTGGTCCCGTGTTCATTCGGTTTCTCTCTCTCTCTCTGTCCCTCCATCGGCGGATCCGAATTTGTAGCGTGCACAGTTTCCGTGAAATTGGGTGGAGTAAAACGTAAGAGGTATATCATTAATTGCGTATTTCAGAAAATGTAAGAATTTTCTGGGGTTTGTTTACGGGAAAATATTGCCTTGGGAGGTATGGAAATAGGTACAACAAGTTACTCGATTCTTGAGCAAATATTCTTGGGGAAGAGGAAACGCGGAGACCTTTCGAGTTGTGTACATTTTCGAAGTCACCGCTGAACGTGGAATATCTGTATATTAATCGTATATAAATGTTTATTGAACGTATGTAAGATATTAAACAATCGGACTGCGGCTTCGTTTACTCGGAATTAGAAGAAATCATAATGCAATCGAGAGAGGGTTGCCATCGAAGTGAAACATCCCACATAGACAGAACGATGCAGAATTTCTATCATAAAAGATCATGAAACGAGTCATGAGGGTTTCCGTACCCCATATATGTATATAATGGAGAAAACTACCCCACATTATTTCATTTCTCCATATTGAATCATACAATTCTCTTAACAGCACGAATAATGCGATTTAATATGGCGAACTACCCCATACATATATGGGGTAGTTTTCCCTATCAGATCATACAATTCTCTTTCATACTAAACAATCGGTCTGCGGCTTCGCCTCCTCGGCATTAGGAGGAACTGCTTATTATCAATAGAGGTCAATTGGGGAGTAATTTGAGGGTGGCAGTATGCGAGTATTTCCAGCAGGAGATGAATGCTAGCATTCCGGGTGACTAACCCGTCCTGGGCGGAACAGGGAGGCTTCGGCGCGGTGTCGGGCTACTACGGTTTCATTCATCACGAGGGGCCGGGTGTAGGTTGCACTCTTGCACCTCGTTTTCGGGGGCCGAGCATTTCATTCTTGCCGGGCGGATACCGCGGGACAGGCGGGATCGAGCGACGCGAGCCGAGAGCCAAGCGAGAGCGGATGTTCTGCACCGAGCTGTCTCTGAAACGTGCCAGAATCTTACTCCCCTTTTCCCTTGCCTTCGTCCGTTTCCGCCACCACCGGAGGGATGGAGTCGCCCCGCGACTGCAGTTGCCATCCGACGTTTGTCACCGAACTGACTGACGACGGCTCTAATTTCATCTCTCCTCCGGCCTGTTTAGCTCGACGTTCCGCAGCTGGACGGAGATTTAAACCCGAGCAAAATTGGACGATCCTGCCAGAATCACGGGATTTTACCGCCTTCCCTAGTAGCACAAAATATTTCTCTGATATTTTATATATATTTAACGGATATCGTACATTGCGTAGATATTTAACAGAGATTTGATATACTTGCGAAACATATATAACATTAGATCCAGGTGATTTCCTCATATTTTTCTTATGGATATACAGTACGTTTTGTTTCATTTTAACACATTCGCGATCGGCAAATTTTTCCGTTTCATATACTAAGTACCGGCAAAAAGTAGCCGAGTTTTGGGTAAGGAGGGTATTAACATTCTAATCACAGGTGAGACGCTTACCTAAAGCTCTCTACGAGGGACCACTAAGTAAAGTTTACTATCGCGGTTCAGTCTCTCTCGTGACAAGATTTAGGGAACGTCGCATCCCCTCGTAAGCCCATCAATTGAGGGATTAAATTTGATTTTCGGGATTTATGACGCTTAAGTGCCTCGTGTTGCGTTACCGTGAATTTATTTCCGTCACTTGACGTTTTGATCGATTAACGTAACGCGGGAAGGTATTTCCGTGTTGATATTTAATTGCATCTTTATAAAATAGTCCAATCGATCGATTTTCAGCAGAATGCTCATTATCATTTGGAGAGGCCTATCTCGTCGAAGAAGCTTCATTGAAACATGATAGTCTACGATTAAGAGGTTATTACTTCATTTATCGATATCTACCGTTTAATCACACCTGAAATCCAAATGATGCTCGTTAACGTCATTATCTTTGTCGACGACACATCATTGGTGAGAAATTTGATGACGACGCCATGACGTCGTTGATGGACGGACAGAAGTGTTTGTTGCTGACGGAGGTACCCCGTAGTTGCGTAATTGACACGTAATGTCTGCAGGTGCATGTGTACACGAATCAATGACTCAGGACGACAGGATTATCCACTCGATAAGGTCATTCGACACATCGTAAAGTTTAGGGGTACGAAACCCGAGAACAAGTCATTCGCTTGATATTGTATCAAAGATCGATACGATTTACAATGATTTTACATGATACCCTACAAGCAAGTAATTTCAAGTCTTGGAGTGAAAATGACAGATAGCGCAGGGTGTAACTATTATATAATCGTGACAATAGTTCATTTTTAATTTCACGTTACATCTCACATCAGTGCATCAAATTTTGTTCGTTAACGATAGGTATTACTTTACCATGAAATCATGGAAAATTATTAACTGTATCATAATTACGCACGCACGGTTACTATTTCCCTATTCTCTCTTTATAGTTTGCATATATTAATGGCGCTAAAGGTAAATCTAGCGGAGATAAAATCGATAACGCACACACAGTGGAGGTCTTCGTGCCCTACGATTGATCAGAGCTGAAAGAAGACGATATAGGTGTTTCCGTAGAACGTAAATAATGCGGTTCGCCACGAGCAATTACCTCGCAATTACGACTTGCTACCTCCGCGATTCCGAGCGATGCTTACAGCAAACGAATTGCTTGGAGTCGAGAACTACTAAGGATGATTCATTACGGCCCTGTTCTTGGTTACGAATCCGTATGCGTTGCGTTACCTTCTTGTGGCAGACGAGAATTTACGGAATTTCGCATTTGCGGACGGAATAAAGATCCCTTGGAGCTGCAATTATCACTCATTTCGCGAGATTCGGCCTCGCGGAGAATTCCCTTCGTTTGAGGCAGAATAATCCGACGTGAGCACTTATACAGAAAACGGGATCTTGGAAAGCTAAGGTGAAGTGAAATTTCCCACAAATCAGTCGACTCGAATAAGACACTTTTTTAAGAGTATTCAAAACGGCATTCCCACCAAAAAGGGTATAGATGAATTTTATTTTATCGACGTCGATCAATATCTCAGCGCCTTTCATATCATCTTAAGGGAAAAACGTGTTTCAGAAATAGATGAAGCAAAATGAAAACGTCACTGTAAATTGGCGAGGTAGTTGACACTTTTCTTCGGATACATTACATTGAACCTGACGTGCCCGCTTCCATTCGCAATTTTTCCGCGAGCCAAGAAAAACGCAGTTCCCGCCGGATCCCAGCTGTCACTGTCTGAGCTTTCTGATTCGGTGCTTCCATTTATATTTCCCCCTGAATTCCCAGTCTCCGTTGGTTGGTAATTTTGATGGTTGACGTTCGCCAAGAGACGAAATCCCAATTGCAAAGTTCCGGCTCGTAGGGTGTCCAGGGAGGCCTTGGCATGCAGCTGCAATTTTCCCGCGTCATTGATGAATAATTGAGATCCCACCCAATGTCCGACGTCGAAATGGCAGCTGCATGTTTCTGTGGGACGTGCAGCTGCGTCTGCGCTACCTTCGATTGTTCCCGCATTTTGGATTACATTGTCATTCGGAGTAAGTGATTTTTATCAGAACGAGACGTTTGAAATTTATCAAAAGGACTTACAAGGAAGGTACCTGAGGTACTACAGTTGCAATGTAAAATACAAACACATTAGCAATTTCGTATTCATCATCGTTCGATACAGATAACCTCAAAATCGCGTACCTCTCTACTAAATCGGCCATCTTGGACTTTCGTGAGGTTTCTGGCGTTCGGGAAGTCGATGAAAGTGTATCTACCCTTTTGCACTTTTCAAGAAAAGTGTAGTACCCTCGTTACCTTCGACGGTAGAAAGTGCAGTCAACGGGAACAAACCTACTGATTGCCGGAAATAATTTCGTACCCTGCTCAATTTTCACGTTTATTTCAAGCCACTCATTGCCGGGTAAATAATTTCCCTTTGGGCGCGCTATCATTTTATTTGAGCGCATAAGGGAGAGGTCGGTGTGCATGGACGCGTGAATTTTGGTTTAAGCATGGCTGTATACCACGGCTCGTGCATTAAGCGGAGTATCGTGACGTCAAAGTGCAAGAAGTAATGGTGCATTTATGTATACGACCCAATTCTTGACACCCATCCCGAGTCGCACTAGCGACAAATAAGCAATAGTCAGAAATAGCCAGATATTATCTTGGAGAAATAATGACATACGCATAAATAATTAATTTTGTCTTCAGGAAAAGAGATGATAGTATGGGGGGCGTTAATCGAGTGACAGGACATTAGTCCTCTGAAATTCGGTCAGTTTTCAGATTGAAGAAATCTAAGGGCCCCGATTACGTTTAATAGTCCTTCCAGCCAGAAGATACCTATCCGAAAATGAATCGGTACAATCTGCGCAATTATCCGTGTCGTTCTAATCTGCATCGTTCTACCGGCTTAATAAAGCCCGAGCCGCAAAAGCGGACATTTCAAGGTACCAGCTATGAATTTCAACGAGGTCTCAGGTTAATAAAGTAGGCAAGGTATAAAGCAACCCAGGCACCAAAAAATGAATTGAAATATTGCCTTTATGAGTTATTCCCACGCCGCTTACCCCTCCGACATCCGTCCACACATTCCGAGGCGTACCTCCAACTAAAGGAATGTTCAAGATCCGCCGGTGCCGACTTTATAAATATTCCAGTCCACCCTTTGACATTTCGTTAAACCGGAAGAAATTGTACGGAGACATTCTATTCTAATGGAATCTCAAAGAATGTAACGATGCAACTTCCGCCGTTCGGAAGCAAACAGTAATTTTCCCGAATGGTTATCCTGGGAAAACATTTTTTTTTGTTTTTATCCATCGGACTTTATTGTGTGTCTCGATTTATCCGAGCAATTGTTAAGTGAAGAAAATCTCTTCTTATTTTGTCGAGAGGCAAGCGTTGTACGGAAACGAAAAGAGGCTCTTCGTCACGATAAACGGATAAGTTCCTTAATATAAACAAATGAAGCAATAAGACGGAGATATCTAAGTTATGCATCATACATCGCTGTAATTAAATCCTTAAATAATCGCGTTGATACATTGCAGGCGCTTATAACGAGATTTCGTAATATATTATGTCCGTATTCACCATGATACAAGATGCTCGGCACGAACACGCTTAACGTTGAAGTGCACGCAAATACACCCTTAAGTTAATTAAACCGATCGATCCTCGGTACTCTGTCATGGGTTTGATGAACTTCCAAGATGAAGCACGTCTTCTCATCTGCATAGAACGCTTAGGCCGTTGTCGAGACAGACTGCGAAGTTTCAAGCGTTTTGCCAGCTCCAATCGAACAATTACCGGTTAATTACAGAAACTGATCGCATCGGTGATGTGAAATGTAGTCAATTGCGAAACAAAATAATTTATTTTTCACTCAGTCTCATAATATTTTATTTAACGGTGTACATGGCAATATAGAACTATCTTATTTTAGTCAATCGAAGCTTACGGATAAGATGATATCACACTTAATTTTTCGTCTCGGAACATCCCAGACAATTATTACGAAAGTCATATTGCTGCGTGAATACCATCCATTTTCTTCACGAGAACCATATTTCATCATTCCGAGATTAATGTTTCTCAGGACACCTGACTTTTTCCAGGTTTCATGGCATAATGAACCACGTAATACGGCGCGTGGAATAATGTCACATCGTACTCCACGACATCTCCCACGGTGCAGATTTTACTACATCTCGTGTTCGATTTTACCGTGCACTCGGTGATAACTACTTCATTTGACGGCCTCCAGTCGTAATCCCGGTAATTCCAACGACGGTCCTAGAAGCCTCTTTCTCGAATATACCACCGCGAACTAATTTTCTGCAGTCCAGCAAAATTAACTCCCGAAATGTCAAACAAGTCCCTCTGACTATGAAATGAAAATCCCGACATGTATGTTCAGCCCTTTAACGAACAATTCTGATAACAATTCATTAGGTATAATTCGCGGGAGAAAAATTTGTTAAGAAAGCTGTGAATGAGTTTATATGTATGAATTAATAAAGATATAGGAAATCAATGAATTCGAAACTCTCTGGTCGTGGAAAACATTTTCAAAACGCTTCTTAAAGAGAAGAAACCCGCAGAGAATATGATGCAAAATATATGCTACAAAAATATGCAAAATAAGGAAATAAGAATTTCGGAATCTCAGCCGCGGAAATCGAAGACGCAGAGGAGATCATGATTGAACATACCGGAAACATCTGCTCTGATGGCGGAAGGTTCAAAACGTGGCGGGTTCTTTTTTCGTTACTTTTCCATCTCTTTCAAGTCTTTCCGGACAGTGATCGATGTTTCGGCTAGCAGGAAGTGCGGCCTAACGTTCTTTTAACTTTAACGGATCGCATCCGAGAGACGATTCTATGCATAGCATGATCCCTTGAGACGTACCTCATAAGTTTAGCGAGAGTCTTGGGGCTCATACACTGCTAGACGAAAGTACAGAAAAACCGTCGAAGATTCCGAAGAAAGAAGCGGAAAAAGTACTATCAAAAACTCATCAGCGTATTTACCGTGATCGAGTTTCTGGTGACTTAGTTCCGTGGTCGGCCGTTAAGGGGTTATACGCAATTGTCATAGGCGAAATTCAAGAATTTTTTTTTTGCATAACTAAGATGCATTTTTTTTCATCGAAAACAGAGCGTGATTTCATAGTACAATTATTGAGCTTTGTATTGTGTGATGATTTGTATGTATTATAATGTATTCGTGTGATGATTTCATATTTTTGGTGTAGATTTACGTCTTCCCCTGTCTGATGATTTTTCTCCCCTGATTTTTATACAGTTATCGAAGGCTCTGATATTAAAAACGAAAGGGTCAGGACAATTTTACGACAATTAGGACACTCTGGTATTCGATAAACTCGCATTTGTTTTTGAGAATGTCGACAAAATTCATTTCACAATGCTTTTGCTCTAAGCTACAAACTATGAATATGTTATACCTAACAGGGCCAGCTCATGGAAACGAGCGCAAATTTTGGGCAATTTTGCCCCTTTAAAGGCTTAGTCCTCTCTATTATGGCTCGTGTCCACGTGCAAGTAACTTGCACCCCTTCTTCCTAGAGCAACTTGCATTTGCGGGTACACTACCAACAAACTTGCAGAAAATTTCTTGCCCAAGTTCACTTGTTCAACCGTGTACATGGTGGCAAGAACTCCCTGAGAGCAGCTCTCGCATGTTTTACTTGCACGTGGACACAAGCCATTAGGCGTTTTCCTTTTCGATGTCACGGGCACGCATTAATCGCCAAACGGCCTTTATACAAAAAAAAAAATGAAATTTCACGGATGCCCGGACCTTCCGCGATGATTAGATATTTGTACAGAGAGAATTATTTTGTAATAAACCACATTGCAAGGTTACGCAGAGGTAAAATACTTTTAACCTGTTGGAAGGATTTAATGCACCGTAGAAGCATAGTTTGTAAATGTTCTGCAAACTGTTGAAGTTACCGGATTCAATTCTGTTCCACCTGTTTCGCTGAAGGATAATTATTCCGGAATTGTGTGAACCTTGCAACGCGCCAACTGATACTTTGTAGGCTATAAACGAAAGCTATTACGAACTGCTACATTGTTAACATTGATGGTACGTACACCGCGTCAATAAATACGTATTTAATAACAGAAGCGCTCCGCACGCACGCGCGCGCGCGGGTATGTGTGTGTGGTAAAATTGTTCCAAATGATAAAATTAAAAGATTAGAACTTCAACGCAATTTCTCAATTCCCAAAAATTTTGCGGAATTTTTTCCATGAAAAGGAAGAACACAAAAGAACAAGTTTCTTTTTTAACGAAAAACTGCGAAAAACTTGATTTTTTTTCTCTATGCAGTACCATTTGCCGAAACGAGTACTATCATATGTATATAATGCGCACACTGCGTCACGAGAAGTTTTAGTTCGGCGAAAAAAATGGACGCAAAGTGTAATGCATATCTCTCTTCATACTTCACCTGACCTTGCTCGTGCACCTTACGACGTGCTGCCGCAAGCTCCAGGGTCGGATCGTCGGGCGAGATCCGAAAGCCCGTCGCGGGTCGCCGTACCTGCTCGGGCCGGGTTCGGGCCGGGTTCGGGTCGCGTTCGGGTCGAGTCGGGCGTGTCCGCCGCGCCGAGAGCTTTCGCACCGTCTCGGGTCGGGTTCTCGGCTGGAGGACCGCGCGGCTCCGCATTAGCGCGCACACCGTCGCGGACGAGTCGCTCGTACGGTCCGGTCCGGTCTAGTCGTATTTCGCGCGCGGAACGATCCGAACCCGTCCGAAAGCGTCTTCGCCGCGAAGCGTGACAGTCGTGACAGTCGCGACGGGAAGTCCTTGCCGCTCCGCAGTGGCTTCGAAATTCGGCTCGACGTTTCGCGTATATCAACGCGGTAAAACTTCCGAGTGCGCGACATGTGCATTGGCAGGGTTAGGTTTAATTTCCTTATCCGTTGAATTCGGTCGTTTTAACTTTTTTCCCCTTTAATTTTGTCGAAGGATTTCATTCGGCATTACCAACTTCGGGACGTTTTAAACGGGAGTTTGAAGAGGTGATGCCAGAGATGCGATTGGTTCGGGAAGGTGATCTCTGGTGATTGGGAATTTTTACCGGAAAGTTTCGGGTCCATTGAACTTTCTTTGGATTGGGGAAATAATGTGCGGCGGAAAGTCGGTTCGTCGAAATAGAAGAGTCCTTGGTTTTTACTGAAAAGTTTGGAAGGCTTGGTGACGTGGACCGGGGTTTGTTGATGGAGTTCCACGAGTTTCGGATGATGCATGAAACAGTTGGTCCGCAATTGTCGACGCGTACACAGTTTCCGGGATAACTTCATGGTGTTGATACAGCACCGTCCTGGATTAAATTAAATGGTAAAGAAAGTTATATACGTATCGACGAATTAACGAATGGACGTAAGGAGTGATCAGGTGTAAACTGAGGGATCATTGATAACAGTGCACCGTAACCATTCCGATCGATTACAACTCGTGATTACTTGCAGAATTAATTAATTATTGTCTTGGACAATAACTCACGATTGTAGACTGTTGGAGTCATTTCCGGATAAAGAAGAAAGTATCATAATCATCGATGCATCTATTAAAAGAAAATTGATTCTACGTGAAATATTAAATACCAAGACGACGGAAGATAAACAAAAGGAGTACACGCCTGGAAAAATAATCTCGAAGGAGGAAGGTTACTTTCTTTCAGACTCTAAACTAGCGCGGAGTTTAAAAGTTGAAGAAACGGTTGAACAAAGTCAAAAAGATTAAGTGAAGGAAGAATGATTAAATGAGTTTGCGATTAACAAGACGTCAGGGACGATTGAGGCACGAAATCTATTCGAAGTGCACATCAAGGTGCACTTCTTCTCAGTTACAATAGTTTAATTCCTCGTTAAATCCTGGTCCACGTAGTTCATCGTTCTTTCGAATATCCCTTTGTCTAACTTTATCCTTTCAGTTTGAGTCCTTGCGGTCGTCAAGGATTTTTTAGTAAAACTTCGATTCTCTATACCTATGACCAGAATAGTCAACATTAATCATCGCTGTATTTTCGGTGATACGGGTAAAAAGTCCATTTCCACCCATTACGACCTGAATTTCAAGTTCCAAGATAGATAAAATTCAACTTTTTCTGATCACATACATTAGACCTTTCATGGGAAAAAAAAGAAGTTTGTGCCATCATATGCAGTACTTTTTGAGAAAAATATTTTTAAAAATGTGTGATATTTTCGACGTTCACAGTGGTACAGCCCCTTAATCTGCAAGCGTCGGTCGTCCACCTTTCACGATTTTTGCCATTCGTAGGCATTTTATTTGCTTTCGGTAATTGAATAACGGATTGTACTACGACTGTAGTACATTAAATACGCCTCAAAGAATCCCTTCCTTCTCTTCCACTCTACATCCAATTTTCCCTTAGAAGTCCATTTGCAGCCTTACAATCGTCATCGATCTCAGTTTCTCGTGCATAATCAGTAACCCGTTGAAAAGAATTCATTAAACTGAGAAGAATGCATATATTAAAGCGGTCACTTTAACCTCTGCATCTACAATATCGTGTGAAAGACGTGGTATATCAATCGAGCGAAACGTGAACAAAACGTGTGACAGACGTGGTATATCCATAAACAAAACGTATGAGAGACGCGTGAGACTTTGAACGTTCAGCCAAACCGTGAAATGGCCTGATGTAAGGATCGACATTTTTTATTGTTTATGGCACGCGCTATTGGAATTTAAATCCTAAGGCAAGGGATTAATCTATTTAGCTGGTGCTGATCAGGTCCAAAGACCCGCCACGGATTTTTCCTGTAAATCCTTATTACTGCGCATCGTCACGCACCGACATGCTGGATTACCATCAGACGGCGTTTGTCACGTGTTTCCCGTAATATGTATGATGCAGACTCATCGGAGCTTGCTCCGATTGCCCTGGAAATCCTGGAGGATTTGAAACGTGAGGAAAGGGCTGAGTGGCGGCTTACTAGGTGTGCCTCCTCGTCATAGAGCCGTCGGAAATCGATCAATTGGTCAATCGATCGATTAGGATCGACTACACTGGCGGGAGAATCTACTACAACGGATGAGAAGTCGACGTAACTTAACGAAAACCCCGTCGCACGTGATCGACTGGCATAAAGAATTTGTTTATATCTAAAAAAAGTGAATAGAGGCACCATGGCAATTTACCTGTTAACCGGGTATGGCGAAATCTTTCGTCATAACAGAAAGACAATGGGCATGTCGACTTTTTTCGTCATGGAAATTAGGCGAAGGAAAAAAGTCCCCATTGCGAAACGAGTTGCTCAAAAGTTAATTCCCCAGTTAACTGGTTAAGGTTTCGCTTTCAAATAGGAGAGATGTTTGACGTAGACTCGACGCTTTCAAGTGAATTTTCGATAAGGATTTGATATAGTTCAGGAACAATGCTTCACCGTGGAGTGGGTGGATGTGTATGAAGTTACTGGTGCCAACACTTAGTTGAGTATAACGAGGCTAATTTTTGGATCTACTTTCGAGCTTGGGAGAAAAACCAGGAAAGTGGATAGTACTTTAGGACCGCTGCTGTGCTAGTGATTTTTCGGTCGAATTTTGGAAATTTCGAGTGAAGCTACCCCAGACGAAAGGAACTGAAGTTATCCTATACTTCATCGATTCGTGTCGGGGGCATCGAGGAATTTCCGGGGGAGTGATCGAGGTGCATCGTAAATCTCTGGGAATCATTCCCACCCGAGTGCACTTCGCGGTTCGTTCCGGAATTCGTGTCATCCGACTTCCGCCGGTGGTCACGTGGCACGAAGAGCGAGGAACAGAGAAGGGGAGAAGTAACTCTACAAACTGTACGACAAAGTGAGGAAAAACTAAAGACGTGGTGGAGGACCCGATGAAAACAGGGGTAACCGGAAATGCAGCTTAAACGTGTTGGAAGAAAACGGGCACTTCCAGGATGAGCTTCAATTTTTTGCCACAAAGCTCGTGTTCTTATCTTTGCAAAGAGCAATATATATCTTCTTTAAAGTGTACATTTATAAATACAATTGCCGTAGTTTTCGGGTATAAATCTGCAATAATAATAGGAAATAAGATAAATATGAAATAGTGTCAGAACGGAACGAAATTGGTGTTGTGTTGTACACGGGAGGACCTTTAAAAATATTTGTCAAGATTATAGAACTACCCAGCACATTTACCAATTTTCTGCATCAATCAGCGTCAGTTGACATCTGTCAATACTAGTCACTGCATGATGGGACAAATTACACCAGCCTTGTACTGCAATTTTCTAGGCGCAATATATAAGCGAAAACGTTCTAGTAATGAATCAGAGAAGCGAGAAAAAAAGAACGAAAAGTGCATCAGGGTGAACAAATAAAGATCAACAAAGCAGGAGGCGTTAGAAGCAGGGCAGAGGGAAAAAAAAACGAGAAGAGCTCACGCCGTGCTGTGAATTCTTAATGATAGCCATGTCAAGGTACTCTGTACCTGCCGATTGGTAATCTTTCCGCGATTTCGAACACTACCCTCTTGCAAGTCCCGAATCTATTCTCCGTAACTGATTCAAGCCTCTCCGTGAATCTGAGACCGACTGGGTTGATTTTACACCCACGATCAGTCACGAGCCTTCAAGTTGGATGGTTTACCTAACTGGAGACATGACTAGAATTCTGCCCATAAAATCAATTCCAAACCGATAAACTAAGTGAACACGTCTGGATCTGGCAGGTATCATTACTTTCAGAGGACTTCTAAGAGGAAACCGTCCTGAAATGTGTAAAATGGATTCGAGGTTGTAAACTGTGGTTATCGAAACCATATATGCATTGCATAAAGCTGGCTGTGGACGGACATTACGTGACGTTATCAGTAATATCATTGCTTTCGAACAATTCAAGTGCATTCTGCTTAAACCTGACACGAATCGACTTAGAAAAGTTAGTCACTTCCTTTAACTTGAGAGTAAGTTCTCCTGCTCTTTGAACTTAGGAGTCGTACAAGCTGCCGTTCTTGCACCATCTAAAAAGCGGGACGACACCTCTAAGACGCTATGCAAACCTCGCGAACCAAGTTCCACTGATTCGAGGTGATTTAAATGCATTCTGACTAAACATGGCACGAATCTAGCTCAAAAAGTTTCTCGTTGCGTTAAACTTATTACCATCGTCCTTGAAGTTCGGGATAAACTGCAAGTTCCGTCGTTCCTGCTTCATCTCGAGAGCAATCATACAATACTACGGATGTATATGGACCTCAACGGGGAAACTTTATTGCATTCGAGGAATCCAATTGCATTATCTTCAGACACCCTACAAATTAAGTTCACGAAATCAATTACACTCCTAAACCTGCAGACAAGTCTACCTTTGCTACCGTAGTTGCACCTCAAGGAATAGAGATCGAGTATATTTCATAGCTTCCACTGAATGTGTCGACATCATTGCCTCCAAGTAATGGAATTAAACATGAAAGATATCTGCCGAAGATGATCATCCGTTAAGTCTGAATGCAACTCTACTTCTACTGATATTACCTTCTACCTCAGAATTGCCCAGATTGTGCCATTCCCGTTTCGCCTGAGAATCATTTTCGCCATTGCAACGGCATTGCAACAGTTTACAGACCGCGTTAAGTGGTTGTAAATCAAGAACATTGGAGCTACATTTAAACCGCAGTAACTGGCCTATAAATCAGGAAATACTGTGACAATTTAAAGAACCTATCAGCGTTAACTGCTTCAAGTGACCCAACTATGATACATTCTAACTAAACACGACGCAATCCTGATTGGGGCACTCCATCCATTTTTTAAATCTTAGATCTATACTTGTCGCTCTGAACATTTTCCTCCTGATTCCTCTCAGAAGAGGACATGCTTTGACACAGGCGACGTAAAGATTACATTAAGTAGCCCGTTAATCAGGCATCGTCGTAAGAAATCCCGGAACCTCCACCATTGCCTTTAAGGTGATATGAAAGAGTCAGCCTATACATATCTGAGAGGTCAAATCTTTGGGGAAAGTATTCTCCGAATTGGGTGCACCGATTCGTTTCAAATTTTACCACTCGAATATGGAGACCCTAAAGTAGGTCCTGAAACTCACGAAGTTTCATTTTTCATCACAAAATCTTGAACAATTTAGTATACTCAACGTAGACTGTAAAAGCCATCAACATAAATATAAATGTCGGTACCGGGACGCGTCATCATATGTTCCCATTTTAACTATTCCAAACGGCATTCCCACCAAAAAGGGTATAGATGAATGTCATTTTACCGACGTCATTAAATTTCTCAGCGCCTTTCATATCATCTTAAGAATTCAAACTCCTGTCACCAGAACTCGATTTCAATTGAACCTGACGCAAATCTATTCTAGCACACCATTACTCTCATAAACCCACGCCCAACTCTGCCATTGCTGCCAGAGTTGTATCCTAGGAACCGAGGAACGTGTAAATCGTGCCGCCGTCTCTGCTCGGTCCCGGAAGCCGGCAGATCCCGGTCGTGGCTGAAGTGTAAGGACTGCGCTAAGTGGTTTGTGTCCGCGACGTAATCCTTGGGTGATTCGGTGGCGTGCAGTGTGTCGAGCCCAGGGCTATTTTCCGGCGGGGGATGAAGAGCCTTCGAGAGACGTAGGGTCGACTGGGCTGGACGGTGCCGTGGAGATGAGGAGCTACTCGGGAGCCAGTGCTCTCGCCGCCCTGACCGTCCTTCTCCTGCTGATTTATGCGTGCTCCGTGCGGGCCGGCGACCAAGGTAAAAGACTACGAGATTAACGTCCGGACCCCGCCGATACTTTAGACCCCCGATTTTCGGCTTTGGCTTCCCGCCATTTTTCCCCCAGTTGGACTCCCGTGAAAGGGCGGCCTCAACTTCTGGATGGAGGAGGGAAGAACTCCGCAGTAAATTTCGGGAAACCGCGAATCCGAGTCAACGCTCAAGCCGTGTCGATACACCGGTAATTGATGTCTATCCCGTGTGCGAGAGTATGTATTTTTAAATGTATTTTTAAATTCACTGCGGCTTTAGAAATGTCGAAGACGAATTGCCGGAAAGGGACTTATTGCCTGCTTGGGCCAGTCGAGCCATTAAACGGTTTAGTAATTTCCTCCCTCCGACTTCCGTGCGTAAATTTAAGTTTTCTACGACACGTTTACAGGATGTACATTTTCGAAGGAAAATATTTCAGGGTACAGCCTAGGGTATAATGATATACAAAAATATCCACACGTCGATACGTCAATTTTTGTTCCAATTGGTACATTTTCTGTAGTTAAATATTTTGCGAAAATGCTACGAACTGTTTACGTGTCTTCCCACTGCAGGGCCAATTTAACATTCGGCGCCAGCGCGAGATCTAAATCCTACTTTTCCGAGTATCCCGGGCGATAAAAGCTCGGTGTTCGGTACCTGCGATCGTAAAAATTGCAAAGTAACAGACAGCGCAGTACAGATTTGCATCTGAAATCCGAATTCCCTTCGGATGTGCCTCTTTAAAGTTCCGCCGACGCGGATCTCGGACCCGGTTGCTAAAGTTTCGCGAATCTCACAAATTTAACGCGAAATTCCTCCCCTTATAAGAATTTCTCCACAATTACTCGAGATATGAAATGTGCCCGGGAAAAAAAAACATTTTCTGATGAACCACTTTAAGTGAGTTAGAAACGTTGACTTTAGCTCTTAATTGAATGTGGAGTACCTGAGTGTTACAAGAGATATTTTGAGGTTGTTGTATGAAGTAAAGAGCTCGGATATGGGAGCTTTAATATGAAGTTTGTTTAAATTAAAGCTTATGTTTAGGCGGTATTATAGATGTCTTTAATATGTGCATGCGATGCTTATATCAGCTCCATTGCGGTGCTTTTAGCTACTTTGAAGGCTGTAAAGTTTTCACATGATGTACCACACGGTTATCGTCAAATTACTTTTGCTTAAGCCCACTCGGGAATATATATTTTTTTTTATTTTAATTATCCCGAGTGCACTCGAGGATCGAGTCTGAAGCTTTCAAAGCCGGCAGAGGAAATACCTCCATTTTTCTGCAATTGACGCTCAAGCTGCTCTGTAGTATTGGTGCCATCATATAGAGGACGATTTTCGGATCAGTAAACGTTACCTCGGTGTTTTTTTTTTTCCTCTTTGTAGTTTAAAATTTCAGGGTGAATTCGATCATAACGCAACGTTTCGAAAGGATTATCATTTTCCAGTACGTAACGTGATATATTTTTAATCGGATCTCGAGAGCGCTCGAGTAGGTGAAAATCAAAGGCAGTAAGTAACGAGAGAGGAACTCGGAGTTCCGACGGAAGCAAAAATTCTAAAGCCTGGGAGGAAAAAAAAGGGGAGCCAGTACGGATCGTAAATCCACGAGCCCGGCCGCGGATCAAGCGGTAAATCCTTCCCTGGGCTCGGGGCGAAGTGCCGAAAGGAAAAAAGAAGTTGAGGTGAAGTATCGGCCATATTGGAAGGAAGATGTCCTACCCGTATCGTTGCGGCCGCTCTCGTTAATTACGAGGAAACTTTACGGCACTGTGGGCCGACGTTCGAGCACGGCCAATTTTACGATTACGATCGGCAGTCATTTGCTTCTCACTTTATTTCACGGAGCAAGTGCTTCGGAAGCGATCACTTTTATTAGCGGGATCGTACTTCTTCCCCTATCTCCTTACCTTAATTCTTGTCTATTGTTTCTCTACATGGCAAGCGCGATAATCCTTTTTTCAAAGTTCACCTCTGTAGCGGTATTTTCATTTTCAATGTTCTGAATTGTAAAACCTTTTTGCCGAATGTCACAGTCAATGTTGTATGTACAAGATTTTCCGCTTCCTCAAACCGAAGTCAAATATTAAAAACTATGTCGAAAGGAATAAAAAAATTAGAAACTGAATTTGTAAACAATATTTTATTTGGCGAACATCCGAGGTACACTCCTTGCATATGATCATTTTGGTGCTCGCCAAATAAAATATTGTTTTCAAATGTAGTTTGGATTTTTTTTTTAAACGTTTAGTTTAATGTAAGGGAAATTGGGAAATGTTTGGTAATGAAGTATCAACATGGCAATACCCATGAAAAATTTTCATTCGATTTAGACGATATTTTGAAGTACCACTGCACGATGGAGTGGAATAATCAAAGTATGCTTATATTAGCACCGATTTAGCAAAGGGTCGAACCAAATGTGCGATCCTGTATGAGGCAATTCTCGGAAATGCCCATCCATTGCATAAAATACAGATAAACCTCCATAAAAAGATCCCTTTACAGTCGTTACCGGATAAAACCGTGTCTTTATAGCAAAACGGTCAGGCAAATGGATCATCCTCGATAACCCCAGAAATATAAATAGAATTCAATAACGATTCGGTATTCTCGAATTGTTTAAGTCGAAAGGTATGAAGAGAACGTTATCAGCTATGAGATTAATAATAATGGAGAGTTGACCCCATAACCGCCCCTCCGATACTGCAGCACCCTTCGACCGTCACTTCCGATGACCATGTTCATACGTGAAGGTGTAATATCGCTTTCTTCTAAATTATGCATAAACTACTCTGCAATCACCCATTCCCGCATATGCCCCTTCGGGAAGACCAATAGCGATGTCATTAATTTTTAACGCGTTTCCTCGTTTCCCAGGCTCGATCTTTGCAATGCAAGTGCGCTTTTATTTCTGTTCTTTGTCTGTACCGACAAACACGCGTTTCTTATTCATAAACCAATTCGAAAACCAGCAGGAAGCGTGATATCGATTTTGGCTCCATTCCGTATTTGCTGCGCTAGGTGCCGTGTCGCCCGAAGCACGAAGTGTAAACATCTACTTTCCTTTTTATTTTATAGTTAACGAAATATCGACGGGGGTTGCGTATTAGCGCGTCCGCGTTCATATGTGGAGCTAGGGTAAGCATCGGTAAGAAGTGTCTATGAATTAACCATTACGCCGAAGGTGAACTTCATGAATGAAACATGACACAAAATCTGTCGTTCACTGGCAGGGGGTAAAAGTAAAATTGCCAAGGAATGAAATCCTAACTGAGGGTAGACAAACATACCACAAGTGCGGTAATAAGGCGACAATTATTGCCTGTATAATAAAATAATGTATGAAATTCACATTACAAATTTCTTTTTGATTATGGCGCCTCCCTCAAACGAGTGGGGCGCAATCCCATATATTTAAAAATTTCTCCTTCAATGGAACTTCTTTAAAATATCGGCTTCAAATTTTGGGGGCTCATTCGACATGATGTTGTTTGTGACAAATATTTTTATGTTATACACGTTACTACAGTCAGCAAAAAATAATTGACATATGGAACTAGGCTACTTTCAAAATAAACGGCTTATGTATTTAAATAGTCATCGATAAAGTGAAGGGGTTAAATGTCATTAGGTAAATCTGGTCGATATTGAAAATACCTACACATACATTACTCGAACACATCTGCTGTATCGTTATAATAAACAATACGAGGAGATGCTGTTCATATTGGTCCACTAAACACTCTCTGCTCGCTTAATATACATTATTCAGTGAAATGTCCAATCGCAAACCTATCGATTACAAGTTGATATTCAATTGATCTCTGGTCCCATTAAGCTACTTGTGTGTGTGTACACACTATAGCGGAATACGACTATATAGTCATTAATCGTTGTTAAATTCGCAATGCAGTTTAAAGTTGCTCGGTAACCAGCGACACCCTGTTTAACATGCAGCTTGAAAATTAATAAATAATACCCTCGAATACACTTTCTGCTATCTACAAGTATTAATTGAAATTTAATTATCGCAGTTTCCACATCTTTTTATGGTTGTGTAATTTATGTGGTGAGCCCAGTAGGGAACAATGTAATCATTAGAGAGAATCTCGGTACTATTTATGGTTATTAAAACGCTTTGAAAATGAGTTTCCCCACATGGTTTAAATTAATAATTCCGATGAACATGGTATTCGGTATTTCGAGGCTAATCATTATAATATATGACACCGTCGGGTCTACAAAATTCTATTCCGTGAAATATTCACCTAAAATGTGATATCTCATAACGCGATAGAATCGTGCAGGATTATTAAATCTGGTATTGCTGAAATTTCCGAAACTGTCAACCCATGGGTACGTCCTATTTATTTCCTCGTCGCAAGTAAACCTCGGACGGATGTAAATTTATTTAACATTAAACATTTGGGCCGTTTATTTTGAAAGCGGGATCGCGCTCATCCGTTTCTTTCGGCAGAGTGCAATCGACGCTGCCGTGATAACGAGGGGCGATCGCGAAAAAGCGATAGAGGGAAAGAGAGAGAGTGTTGTTTTAAATCGGAGCGCCATCGAGGCCGGTGTAAATATCGCGGCCCGATATATTCCTCGGAATTTCAATTAACCCGAATCCCCGTCTTGAGCAAACAAAAGGGCCTCCGGAAGCTGCGCCCTCGTTGACCCTCTCGTTCCCGCCGACGTGTCTTGCTCGATTTGACTCCGCGGGGGGTGGAAAAAAACTTCTCGACGAGCTCGTTAAGCCCGACGGAAAAGTGCTTGATTCGCCGCGAAACTTGGCGAATCGGCCGCGGGGCTGGAAGTGCTACTTCGCACCAGAGAGACCGGATAATTTGCTGGACCCCCTTTTTTCTTTTTTTCCCTCGAGTTTCGAGATAGGCGACGGGCTTTGAACTTTTGAGAATAATTCATGGGGGTGAGGCCGGAGGTGCGGAGAAGTTTGTTCGGCCGGGGAACGAATTGCGCCGGTACTGCAATTTCGTTTCCTTTTTGCCACCGGCTCTCCTGGTATTTCGTCCACGTATCCGGCAAAATGTCCGGCTAAACGAGATATCAATTACGATTTTTCGGCATGACGTTTCGCGTCCCCGACGAATCGATCCCTGCCGAGGGAATTTCCGAAACCTGCGTCGACGCCTCGCGGATCGAGGTTAATTACGTTCCTCTGGAAAATGTCGATTGACTATCCGCGAAAACTGCAGATTTATATCGCTACGGGGTTAACTCGGGTGAAAACGTGGGATGGCGTTTTACGGGGAGGTCAGTATTGATATATGTTGTCGTTCGTTAAGTACCTTCTCAGGGACTATTGATTACAATATCTTCATTGCCTCTAACAGTACTTCTGCATAGTTTATACTTCAGAAACTGTTGCGCATTATACTCGCTTCACAGATTTTATTTAATAATAATCATATGATCACGTACAAGATGAATCTTTTATGTGATTTAATTTGTAACATTTTGTCAAACATTCTAGTCTCACGTGATATAGTAATATATATCTCTAACAAAACAAAGTGACGAAGGAATGTTAATTTTTACATGAGTTTATTTACAGAAATATAGAGAATATATTTAAAGTTACGCTTTTATTGATGTATTTAAAAGTGGAGTAGATTGCAGAATTTAATTCAAAGTGATAATACACCGTTGGAATATAATATTAAAAATATGGAAATCCGGCGTTATTCGCGCAAAGAAGAAACACCAGTCGACAGGATCGATGTACTCCATAAAGCATGAAATGGAGTGTCCATTAGATGTTTATGTGCATCCATTAGACGAGCTATAGATCGGTAATTGCATCGCGGACGTGCTATGGTGTAATGTAGTCCATACATCGCCAATTGCACTTGTTGCTCGTATATTCTTGTAACGCCGTTGGAAGTATCGATTCCACCAGGTATATAAATCTATTCAATATAAACGAAATTTCTTGCGTGACGGAGAAACATTCACTCTCTAACTTAGCTCCCGTAAAAGTAGTAATTACCGTCAAATAAATATAATATTCCTATAAAACTAACGTGACCGCTTGGCACTAAACCCGATAAAATCGGTAATTAGATTTCGATAAATATAATATGCATATAAAACTAACGTGACCACCAGGCATTAAGTCCGACAAAAAATAGTAATTATCGCCCGAAAAAATATAATATTTATATGAAATTAGCATGGCTACTCAATATTAAGCCCTTCAATGCAGAAGAATTAAAATCATTCGGCAATGTTTATATTTCAATTCTTCACCTACCTCTTCCATTTTATGCATATCATTCAGATTTTCATATCTAATTAAAAAAATATCTCCAAAAAGTCGACTTGATCGAGTTCCCCGACGTGTTTCACTTCACCTTAAACAACCTCGCTCTATCGCCATTTAAATGGGAGTCGTTCATAAATTACGTCACGTACATACGAGGGTTGGGCGTGGTTTCCAAAATGTGATATCCGGTGTGGGAAGCATACATTCACTGTAGTAAAATATCGTTATTCGGAGGCGGGAGGGTGGGGGTTAAAATGGACCAAAAATTATGAGGCGTAATTTATGGATCACATGACCATGGTGGTTGACGCCTAACTTGGAAGATCGACCTAATTTATGGGGTCCGCTTGAAACTACTAACTGCTATCGATGATAACGTTTCCGTGTAATACTGTGATTCTATAGAATTCATCCCTGACAAGTATCTGTTAATATCATTGTCAGTGCGTACATAGTTGGTGTTTGTCACAAAAATTCCAAATCACAAATTGTTTCCATTGTCGGATAATAGAGACGAGTTGCATGCTCCGTCTGACAAGGTAGAAATGTTTAGGATCGGGAAAAGGTTCTTTCAAAAATATTCCTTAATGTATTTATGATTATTGCCTACTTACCAGACGGACCTTCCTCGTACAATGAAACTTATTTCTACATCTCTTCCAATACAAGTATTGACCGTAGACTGCAGTGCTTAACCTCCGGGAACGCTTATGACTCACGGGTTAACTTCGGACTAAAGAGGGATCCTAAGAGAACTCCTTAAATCAAAAGTTCTCTTTTTCCTTAAAGAAAGGAAGTACCCAGGCGCTCTGTGCCTCTGGGACATCGGAGGATAGAGAATCCAAGGAGACGGTCGAAAGAGAGAGACGCGCGATACGAACTGTCGCGCTAGATTGGAAGAGCTGGGGGACCGAGGAAGAAGACAGGACGTGAAAGCAACCGAGGCAAATAAACGGGGGTAGGAGAAAGAAAATAGCAACATTAGGATAGATCTTCGGAATGATGCTTGAATAACAAACAAGGATGCACGGTGACGGTGATGCACCGAGGAATTCCTCCTTATGGAAATAGCGGGGACGTGTATGGAAGACGAGAGCCGGGAGTAATGGAAAGAAAAATCGGGGGGAAAACTTTGTCAGTGATCCTAACAGGTGGAAACGGGAAAGGGGAGATCGATGGAGGGATAATAATGTAGATAAGGAAAGATTTGCGCGGAAGTCGTAGGGAGACCTGCCAAAAGATGTAGGGATAAAGTATACGATGAAAAAATTCCCTAAATGTTGGTTTACGTCATTGCGAACGCACCAACGAAGTATAATACAATTTATGAAAACCACCGATTTGTATAAACGATCGATAATTAATTCTACACCTTTCCACCACTGACTATATGGCAACATAAACGACTTAGGAAATAAATAGATTCTATAACTAATCTCTATGCATATTTCCTTGCAATTAAATGTTTATGCGTTACGTCGTTATCCCGATTATTATTTATGATCAGAGCAATATGGTGGAAGCTTTGCATCCCCGCTCGCACCCTAGTAAAATTCCGTGATCAGGGCGTAATTTTAGGGCCTTATTTTACGCTCGCGCTGGGAAAATTCGAACTTTCGGCAATTAGGGTACCCGGTACAAAATGGGAGCATAATTAAAGCCACGGTCGGACGTTTATCGGGGGCAAATAAAAGCGACACGAATGGCCAGAAGAAGCATCGAAGTTTTTACAACCGGCTGGCTCATTTCGCATTGCCGCAAATAGTGGAGGATTCTTTGATTCTTTATCGAATGGCAGAATTTCCCTATTTCCTTTTCATTCGTCGGGAGTCGTGCCAATTTATTGTCTTTCGCAAATGTTGTAATAGAGCGATTCGGGAGCGCTTGCGCGGCACTGAAATCGACGGCAATCGACGCATGCGCGATAAGGTAATAATTTTATAACATTTTTATAAATTTGTGGTGATCGGTACTTGATTTTAAACAGTTTTTCTGCAGACAAAGAAATTTGGCATATGTTCCGGACACGTTGGAGTGCGATTTTAGAGGCAGCCCTGCCCTAAACGCCGAAAAAAATCTTTGAATATCAAATTAATAATTTTTCTCCGCAATCTCACGACATTACAACGGGTTGATATAAAATTATAAATTTACTTAGAATTTGATAATAAATGTATTTTAACTCCCTATTAAGACATAAAATTTATAATTTTACCGCAACCTTATGTACTAAAAGTGTATGAACTTCATGAACTTTTTTAACAGTGCACGTACAAAGTGAATTTATCGCAGCCATACCTAGATTTATGAACGGCGCTTCAAGCAGATAAGAATGGAAAGGGGTTTCCAGAAAGAAGGATTTCAAAGCAATTCTCGAAATCCTGCAGGAGATATTCATATCTCTTAAATTTATTCGAATCCGCGGAAATTTCTCCGCCTTAGGTAAGCCGGTGGATTTGACGCGGCTCCTACAAAGAATTAAGGCGAGGTTGAAGCCGGTCGCGGAGCTTTATAATTCCTGCAAACGAGAGTTAATGTCGTCGTTATTTAAACAATGCCGGGTCCTTTGTAAGTCCAGGTGAATGGTCTCCGGTGCCTTAGATCGCATTTACTGAGAGAAGCTTTTGTCAGGGTCGCTTTCATCCGCACGTCCGAGTGCCATCCATTCCCGTAAACATCCTCCGCCTTTATTGTCGCGTCCCTGTATAATTCCATGGTTCGGCTCGTGGAACCGGGTTAACGTCAACGGCGACGATGCCCCGAAACTGCTGGGAAACCGCACTTTTCGAATTCGGCCCCCGATTTCCTTTTGCATCCTCGCACGCCACTCTTGGGAATCGCTGGCAAAGCTGCGAGAAAATTCAGCACGATTCGCGAAATCCACATTCGATCCGAGTCCTCCTACAGTCGTCCTTTCCCAGACAGACAACGTGATGCCAAATTTGCATGAAATTTCCATGAAATTTGCCTCCTACAAGATCATGAAATGAGTCATGAGGGTGTTGCTTATGAGTCTGTATGTAAACAAATTTTCCTCATCATATGATAATCGGGAATTTCTATCTCAGTTTGCAGATACTAATTTTGAATTTCATGTACGTGTAAAGGCTCGAAAGTAATACCAAATACCATGGAAATATTTTAACCAAATGTTGATAACGATTTATAATAACTTGTACGCAACACGATGTCTGATGATTCTTACGACGTCGGATTATATAATATGCAAGTAGGTGCCGTTTAGTTCAGTAAATATCCTCCACCCTTAATGTTGCGATCAAGCGTTATTTCGCAATTAAGCTCGCGCAATGCGGTTGAGAGAAACCGCAATTTCGAAAATTGCTATTCAACATCCTTGGGCTTTAACACACTATAATCGGATATTGAAGGGAACATTGCACAAAGTTCCGGCGTTATTCATCAAATTTACATTCAATTCGGAGTTCTATAGCTACGCTTTCGAAAAGCTTGCGGGCTCTTCGAGCTGTGCGCAAACATGGAGGTCACTAAATTAAAATCATGAAAATCCAGAGACACTGAGAAAAAAATATATTTCTATGCACCAGATTCTTCCAAACCGCAATTCCGTAATCATTCATTTTTTCTAGGACTTCCTCCAATTTTTTCATTTCCCCGTGAAATGAAGAATCTGAAAAAAAAACCAGGTATTATTTGAAAAAGAATCGCTTGAAGCTGGAATTAATTAAACGACTCGGAGTTTTGGAAATTAACACAAATTCAGCCATACTAAAATTCGACCTGCAGATGAAACCCCATGAACATTCGTAAACGTAGTGGGTGAACCAACAACTGCAGTTAACAGTAAATGCGTACCAAGTATACGTAAGGGAAAATAGTCTAATGCAATAAATATTTATTTATCCTTAACGTCTTCCGTTGACAAGGTTTCGATTTAAGAAGGCGGAGCTCTCGGTGCGACGGGAAAATTGCTGTTTAATTTGATGTCGACATCTGCTGGGGTCATTTGAAGTTACGGAAGAGTGCTATACCAACGTATAACGGTTGGCTATTACATCGACGATGGTGCTCCGGAAAAAGGAGGAAAGCCTGGAAAATGCAAGCTACCTTGGGACTCTTCCTGCTAGCTGGAAAGGACGAAGAGGGACGAAGAACGAGAAGGAAAACAAGTTTGCGAAGCGTCGGGACGACTCGATCTTCGACGTGTTTTCCTCTTAGCGTGCGTTTCCCTCTGCCATTTTATCTCGCATTAAAATGCGTCATTTCCGGGGAAATGAACTGCACAGAAGTTCCTTCTTCCGTTGATGTAAATCACGCGGGAGGACTTTTTAATTACGGACGTAAAAACTGAGAGAAGAAACCTGGGTTATATTTTATAAAGTGGAGAATTTCAAGAAAGGTGATTTTTAATAATAGGAGGTAATATTGAATCAGGTGAAGAACACTTCAAAGTACCCACTTTAAAAGGAAAAGCACGAAGATGTTTTATATCTGTGAGAGGAAATCTCGTCACTCATGTACTCATTCTGAACGGTTTTCGAAATTCCCAGTTTTTTTATCATGCGCGAGTATTTAAAATATGTTATTAAAATATGTTAGGAAGGGAAATGAATAACGTACTTAGGAACTACGGTAATGCAAATTCGAAATGTAATCGACAATTGGTATCTGGCTTTCCGTTGGTGTACTTTCGGCGGAGTTTTGTGGCCTCGTTGTAAACGGCAATGGCATTGTTCTTACGCGTCGTTTCCCAGATCACGACATTTCGTTTATGACTTTTGAAAAGCGTTCCGAAGTTTCCGAAACTTTCCGTTAATGTCCTGCAGGAACAAAACCACCCTGCGTCTCGTGTTCTCTAACTTTGGTATACTCTTTCCGGGACAAAGAGAAGACAGCGAGTTGCCAAAATAATAGCAATTGAAGCACTCGTCCTTTTGCGTCTTTTAAATATTTATCCCACGTTACGAATACAACATTTTCTAAAATATTTTCTGCGACCTTGTCCCATTTCTTTTTACTAACAAGGAAACATTCCCAAGTGTCCGCCGCCGATCTCATTGATTTTCATAGGGATAATATTCTAAAGTAAACGTTTTGCAAATATTTCAAATGTCTGGTAAATATTTACAAAATGTACGATATTCGTTAAATATATAGAAAATATAGGACAAATATTTTGTGCTACTAGGAACGCAACACTATGTTACATTTGACCTCGATCTCCCCTACTATACCAAGTTTCATGTCCATGGGTCTTATCAAGGGTCGACGTCTTTTGATATCGGCGTCCACTCGAAGTCGGAAAAGCATTTAATTTTCCTGGAATCGTCCGGCAAGATGTAACCTCTAAATCAAAGGAACTTTATCGTCTGGCTTTTATGCAGTCCGCTGTGCATTAATCCTTGGTGGACGTAGAGTACGCTTCGAAATTTCCGGAGGCCGACAAGCCACGTAGCAATGTGCTGGATAAAGGGAGGTCAGAGGAGATGAGAAATACCGAAAATCCGTTAGTTACCGTCACAGCCTCGAAATACGAAGCTTTAATTACGCCCCACCTGCCGAAAGAAAGGGAATTCATGTACAGAAACACGTAGAAAAAATAGGGATCAACAGTCGCGCCAGTCGAGTCGAGCGAAACCTGTCCGGGAAGAATTATTGTACTATTGTTGGAAAACCGGGAGAATGCTGGACGAATGTTTAATGAAGCCTCCAGCACCAATACCAACATGAGGTTGCACCTCTTGTTAGGGATATTTTGTGCGACGCGATGCCCGAAAAATCCCATCAGGGATGAAACGAGCGAATGAAATAAATTAATTGACGGACGGCTAGACATATAAATTGAGAGGGCTCGGTGGTACAAGGACACGGCAAAAAAAGAATGGTCAGGACAACCACAATTGTGATAATCGTAACCCTATTGCAAGGCAACATACGGGACAACCTTGGGAGGAGGTTGCATTTCGCAATATATCATATCAATTTTAAATACTCTGAATGGATTTCTGCAGAGACATTTAATGATATGTAGGAGTACTCAACATGTGACAATAGATCATGCTTACCCACCATAGTCTATCATTAGATAAGCATATGATATAAAACCATCATATAAGGAATCACTTGATATTTTATTATTACATGACATAGCACTGAGATTAAAAAAAAAAGAGTGGTAACGATATCAAAATCCATAAATGAATAGATTGAAATATGGTAATGAGAGACAGGATGAGAAGCAGACATGTAGTGGTCCATGCACTTGGGTTTGTAATATGATTTCAACGCTTTTTGAATCTAGAAACATAATGTGGCATATAAAGATGAGCTTGTACTCGGTGAGGCTCTTTTACCCGGAGGTGTTTTTTGGCGGAATTGGTTTTTACCGAATCACTCTTCCTTGACGGATTCCGTTCGGCCCGTTTTATGGGCGTCCTACAGCAAAACCGTTCCACGACGCCTGCAAGCTGCGAAACGAGCTTTTTGTTGTCGCGACCTCGGAAAATATATTTCCCTTCTCTCCGCGGCAAGCCAGTTCTTGTGCCCCGAGTTTTTCCTGCCTAAAGGACGTTGTTCAGAACGTAGCGCTCTTAAATTCGGAAAATGTTTAGAACCTGGCACATTAAGTAGCGTACCGTATGAGGAGTAATTTCAACAGCATCGTGCGTGGAAAATGAAACCCTAGTAGCATAGAATAATTTCTAACTATTTCTCTGTAATCTTTGCTAATGTTTCGGAGATGTTGTCACCGGGAAGCATCCACATTGTATTCCGTTTATTTGTTTCAATAATTGAGGCATACTGGCAGTAATTTTCATGGAACAGTAGACACGAATCTTTATTCTCACTCTTAGCACCTAGCACAAGCTTCGTCTAAAATGTTCATCTTTCCAATGTGCGGGCCATTTATCACCGACGACTGCGTTCTTCCCTTGAAATCACGTCAAAAAGCACGTCCTCGTCACCATGGATTTCCCTTCGAAGAGAAAAATTCAGAGCAGCCCGACGTTCCTTTTCCGCTGACCTATCCCACAAGTTTTGCGCAAAAAGCTCGAGCTCGGAACTCCCGACAGTCGGCTCGTCGACATTCTTTGCATTTCGTCCCACTCGGAATTTTATCTCGGTTAAGGTGAAGTGAAACACGTCGAGGAACTTGACCGACGTCGCAAAGAAGATTTTTCGAAATACTTATCTTATCGACGTTCGATATTAAAAATTATATTTAATATTAAAAAATTATTTATATTTAATATTAAAAAATTATTTATATTTAATATTAAAAAAAAAAAAGTGTGTTACTCGCGTCGGCTTATTTCAGAGGGGTTTCACTTCACCTTAAACGACCATTTTCGGTTTGCGCCTTCGGCTCTAACGAGTCGCGAAATTGAGGAAGTATGTCCGGATTCGCGGAGCCAAGTCTCGAGGACTGAGTTCGAAAAGAGCGACCCTCCTTCGAGAAAATCGATGCCGCCAACAGTCGAATTATACACCCACGCTTTGGAGGAGCTTTACGGTCGCGTGGGAAAACGCCGTAAGCTCGCGATTATGCGTTTTCGCTTCCCGACTTTGCACGCACCGAAAATTTCGTTTCGGCGAGCAAGTCGATGCTTTCCGAGCACGGCAACTTTTCAGGAACGCTAGACACGAAACCGCCGACGATTCATGAAATACCGAAAGTCAAACAACGAGGTTGCTGTTCCGGGTTTGCTCCTTCATTCCAAGCATTCCGGTGGAGCCGGATTTAAATTTGTTAAAATGAATTATGAAAGGCGCTGAGAATCGACGTCGATTTCAGGACGATTTCAGGACCTACTTAAAGGCCTCCATATTCGCGTGGTAAAATTTCAAACGAATCGGTACATCTAATTCAGAGAATACTTTCACCAACGATTTGACCTCTTGGATATATATAGGCTGACTCATATCACTTTAAGAGCTCTTTCTTTCTTTTAGGGGAATTTTTTAATCGCTTCGAGAGGCCATGAACGCGAGAACCTCGGGAACGTTTCAATGTGTGAAAAGTTCCCGAGGAACTGAATGTGTTTTTTTCGTGACATTTTTTTTACGGGGGGAGTTAATTTCTCATAAAAGGTAATAAAGTTAAACTCCACTTCTAACTTTCTGTACTTCCGCCCTGTACGGGTTATAGTTCGATTGAATTCAATTTGAGGTTACAGAAATTTCTAACTTTAATTTCAACATGGCACTATTGTGGAGGATAATTTCGATTGTAGCGATAAATTCTAAAATTGATGAAATTTTCGTTTACGGTCAAGATTCGGAACATAAAAATGTCTCATGCGTGTGGTAACAAATACACCATTCGTTGGATACTACACCCTACCGGTGTTTATGACGTTTTCTATTCCCCATTACTCTTGGGATTTGTATTGTCTCCGATATCTCGTACTATAATGGAACATCGACATTTGTTGCCTGCCTTCGGCTATAAGTCGTATTTTTTCGGACATGCTCTCACTTCTATCCCGAAATGTTGTACACCACTTCCACTTATTACCTTTGCTCTGGTTCCACTCAAAATAGCTTTTCATTCCCTTACGAGTATGTCAGAGAGAAATTCCTTTTGCAACCGCAATTTATTTTCCCGTCAAACGCGCGCACATTGCAGCTGATTAATATCCGATCTTCCATAAAGGTATTTTCATTACCTCCAGTTTCGATTAGAAACACTGCTGCATTCTTAATGTCGTCGCGACGTTTGGTTACAACCACACCTGCGGTTTCAGTATCCACAATTGTCAGGTTAAATGATGAAGAATGAGAGCAAATTCTATCGGTGGTTCTTCCGATTAGTCCTTTAGCTAAAACGAACGCCAAAGTGTACACTTTTCGTAAGAGTGTAGAAAGTGTAGGCAGAACGAACAAACCTAGGAAATCATGCATTTTAATGCCGGAAATCACTAACTAATCCATAACATTACCGTTTATCGTATGACATCAATTGCAATCACTTCCTTAGGAATGAAATCATTTTGATCGATTCCCAAGTGAATAAGATAGACACCCATTACCAAATTCTTAACAAACGTAACTCCTGACGAACAATTTGTTCCTGTGAAATGGCATCGGAAATTACTGCAACGTTCTCCATTTCGCCCTCGAAACGGTAATTGTACACGCCCGGTATCTACATACGAAACAGTTTATTCCTCGAGCGTTAACCGAGCGGAACTGTGACATAAGATCGATTTATCGTGACGTTAAATCCCGAAATTCAGCGGCGAGTAATTCAGGCAAGACCGTAAGCCGGTAAGCCGATGAATTGGAAATTGCGTCAAGATGCCGAAGGACTCCACCGCAAGGAGGATGGAGTGGATCGTTCCTAATTGTGAAGACGGGACCTGACCGAATAATTGGCTAGATTTGAGAGACGGCCAATTTCCTCGAAGCAATAACCGATTCATTTCCGCGGACGAAGTGAATAGAACGCGATCAGGAACTGCGTGAAATTCCTCGAATTCCTCTCCTCTCTCGACTAAATTGCACTCGGAGGAGTGGAATTGTTGGACCAAACGAATTGTTTACTCGATTGATTTTGATTTTCTCCTAAATTCCTCAAATAGCATGTATTCCCCGCCTGATAGAGGTATGTGTACCAGGTGTATATGCTTAAATCCGCTGATTTTTAATGAGAAAAACACATGAATTTTTCATGGAAAGCGAAAAAATAATTTTTGTAAATAATTTTGTTCAGGAGGAATCGTTCCTGTTGTTTTAAAAAATGTAAAGAATAAGAGATCGCGAAATAGAAGCCGATCTCCGTTGAAGTTCCCTTTTCTACGAACTGAGCTTTCAGAATCGGGATTACCCCATATGCTAAGCTCTCGATGTCAAGTGTACATTCAACTCGAGACATTGAATAGCTTCCTGAATCCATATGCTTATCACACGAGGACACATCGTACGGAATTTACTTAATATCAGAAGCAGTTACCTGTTTAATCTGCAAACAATGAGGCTGCATTGCTCGCCAACGTAAGATAGACACAGAAGTAACCGTGACAAACTATTCGCAAGCATGGTAATCCCTTCCGAAAATAAGAAATATAATAAATAATTAATAATAAGAATAAATAATTTCCGACTGATGATAGTACAGTTTTGTCGATAGCTGAACACGTAGAACTTATAGAAAGGGAGGAGACAATCTAATGTATGGGTCACTCGAAGGAAATTAAAGTAAGGTATCTTCCATCTTTTAACTTTTCTGAAAGTTCTCACTGCGTAAGGTAAAATATATCGGAGTTATATTCATTCTATCCCCACTGAACAGCAAACCTAACAGTTACGTAACTAACAAATAATTAGCGTACTACGTAGTAGAGCGATAAAGAAACGCGAAGGAAAGTTGTTTTCGGCATTGGAGCTGAAATCCAGAGAATTTGAGAAGTCCAATTATTGAACATAGGTGATTGAATCTAATGTGTCATACGCAACAAACAAAGTACTCCGGTGATTATCCGCGAGCTCATCAAGGTCTGGTCGAGCTATTCGCTCGTCAGAACTTGGCCATTAGCGATCGACCAATTCATACATGTTTCCAGGCAGAGCGTACCACCATTGTGGTTCCAACTGGTCGTACACCAGTTTCGTGCCAATTGGTACCCTCCGACCTATTTTCAATTGAGCGTCATCGCGTTAAAGCCCTCGCTCGACTACCCCGAAGGTTCCAGCATCCCTGGGACGTCGGATCCTATAATCTTATCCTAAACCAGTGGATACGCTCTTCTCAGGGGGACCCCTAGACTCCTATCCGCGTCTCCCCTTAAAGTCAATGTACCGATTAGGTTAAGCCAATCTAATTTATTGGGTTAAGGCTGTGCGCTTATCCGCTCGGGATCTCAAACTCCGCGGTCTAACTTTCCACGGTCTCCCGACCTCTCCAGACCATCTTGCCAAAAATATATGTTATCTTCCATTATGCATCTTATATCGCAAGAGATGTAAAACGTTACCTTAGAAACCTCATCACGTTTTCTTCACTCTGTACAACAACCGTTTGTAATTATTTATACGTATAAATATCGCAAGAGATGTAAAACGTTACCTTAGAAACCTCATCACGTTTTCTTCACTCTGTACAACAACCGTTTGTAATTATTTATACGTATAGACATAGTTTTGGGGGCGATTATGGGAATCCTTTCTCCCGTGTAAGGGGGGATGCGTATTGTGCATTCTTGGTGGAAATCCCACGAAGTGCCTACTCGACAAATTCCGAGTTATGAACCCTTGATTTCTCGGGAATCGGGCTTCATACCCATCGACATTCTCCAATACTGCGTGTAATCACCCGTCGAGTACTATAATCCTTCGGAATTTCATCGAGATCGACGATCTAGATATTCTGAGTTCGCCTCGGAAATCGGAACGCGTCTTTCACGAGCGTAGAGATTTGATGACCTCTTGACTTCACCATTTTAGCTCTAACTACCTCTGTTCCCGCTCCAGTTCTTTTGTCCTTACGTGTGCAGAAGTCACAGTTCTGCCAATCTCATGAGCTTTCAACGACTTTCTACAAATCTGCACTTTTATGAAGAAGCCTGTATAATAAGTTGAGATGTAGAAAAACAACGCATACTTACGCAAATTGATTATGATAGATTATTATTAATTTTCATTGGCGTCCTCGTTTGTCAAATTTGTCTCTCCGACGTCGATCAAGTTCCTCGACGTGTTTCACTTCACCTTAAGAACGCACACCAGTTCAGCGATTTTGTAGGGTCTCACGGGGACAACGATTCCTGATGTATTTGGTGAACGCCGTTAATTGGTTAGGTTATCGATGCTAATGCCATCTAGCGGCGGGAGTCATCGTCCCCACTTTGGTGGTGAACACCGTTAATTGGTTAAGTTATCGATGCACGCTGATCGATGATCGAAAAGACGGCAGAACAAGATCTCGTGGTCTCACGGTGCGTTTCTTTGCCAGAGAGGCAGATCTGGTACGAGGCAGCGGCTCGCGCAATCGAGACGCGAGTCAGAGCGGCGGCCACTTCAAGCGGCACGGGGTCAACACCACCCTCGGGTATGGCGCGAGGCGTTGTTCTCTTCGTGGGCGACGGCATGGGGATGAGTACCCTCACGGCCGCCCGGATCCTCTCGGGACAGCGCCAAGGAAACGCCGGCGAAGAAGCGCGCCTCGCCTGGGACGACTTCCCTGCTGTTGCTCTCGCAAGGGTGAGTCGGACTTTTCTTTCGCCTGTTCTGATCCTTATCCGTTCGATAGTCCTTACATGGGTGCATGACTTATGGATAAATATCGAAAGCCGTTATTTCAGTTTCGCCTGATTTCGATTAAAAAATGCATTTTAGGTACGAAAAGAAATTCATAAATTTCGCCTATGACGTCTGGATATAACCCCTTAAACCGAGTAGGCGACGATTTTGCATACTTTGACCACGTTTCTTGCCTCCACGTAAATGCGGAAAAATTGCACCGCTTATGGTGACATTTTCTTTTTGTACCCTTAACTTCGTATCCCCGGATAAAACCGCCCGATTGGTTGGTCCGGCTATATTGCACATTATCGAATAATGCGAGGGAAAAAGGGTCGAGGATGAAGGAAGAGATGAGGTCGATTAGGTTCGATGAATCGATAGAATCGACCAGCGAGGAATATCGGGAGCGTGGAATTCGATATTAAGGGTGTGCTCTCGCCAGGCTAGGATAGCAAAGCAAGATACATTGAGTTTCTCGATTTTTATCCTCCTTTCCACCATCGATCGTTCCCGGAGGATCCTCCTAGATTCGTCTTGAGAGAGGCTCCGAAAGAGAAAAGTGAAAAACCCGCCGATCCTCCAGCACTCTCGAGTGAATCTCGAAGATCGATTCCGAACCTGAAACTCGATGGCGAATCCTGGACATTATTGCTTTTGGAAACGGAATGGGAGCGGAAGAACGGAGGATAAGTGATTCTTTTTTTTTTTTTTTTCTTAATTGAGGATCGCAGCAGATATGGTACAACGGACGGACGGACGACGTCGGGGATTTCGATGAGATAATTTATCCGATTGACTATGAAATTAATCCTGCTTTCACAGAGATTTAGATGGATTTCCTCTACGTCCTTCTTCTAATTAAGATCAGCCCTTCGCAGTTGGCCGTAAAGGCAAAAATCCAGCGGATGTCTTTTCGAGTATCTGAAACCGTTTTACGTACCGCGAGTAGGTGGTGGTATAATGGGCGGATAATATGGAATATTCAAGGGGGAGTATTTATTCGTTTAGCGATTGTTTCACCTTTATGCAGATTTGTGTAAATTTTTATCATATATATTTCCTAGAGCTCAAGCAGAAACGAGAAATGCAACCGCCAAATGGCAGCTTAATAACGCCATTCATTTAGCCAGATGCGAATGAAAAACCACGAATCTAAACGGTACTGGATAGAAAATAATTGTATTTGTGCGGACGTAGCTACATAAGATATTTTATATAATAATGATCATATGAAATCATATGAACAACTCTTCGGTGTAAGTAATTTCATGCTGCGCTCAGCGATTTCACGGCAGAAACGGCGCCACTAGTTCTGCCTGCCTTTTTTCCAATTCTGTTAGAAGAATCCTTAATGGACCTATTCCCGATAGTGCACCGTTATTTATTGTTGTTTTCGCGGAAAAATCCAAAGAAACAGCCGGGAAATTTGGAAAAATATGGCGACTCCGAGCACCGACACGCTCGAGAAGTGTATTTCGAGATTCGCTCGAGCGATGTGTCACGAGGATGACGATTTATCGCTGTGTCCAGGAGACGCGCGACGTTTATCAGGATAATAATTAATTTGCTCGAGTTTGGCACTTATGAATAATGTATACTGGGTGCGACGGGAAAGTAACATCGATCATAAGGAGTGCTTGCAGGGGGTCCTCCCTGCGTGCACACCACGTATAAAGTATCAACTGCTCGTTGATAGTCTCTTCATAGAGTGTCAATAACACTCCAATATTTATCTCCATTTACAAAAAACCATATCGATCGAAGGTTAGTTTGCTGACGGGTCAAACAAGATTGCGCTTCCGTTTCGAGCTTTTGATAGTCTTTCGAAAGTTGTTGAAAGTTAGAAGCGTAAAAAGTTTCCCGTTCGCCAAGGGATTACTCCTTTCCGTAAACAAGTCACCTTCATAGGGTGGGAAGAGTGACATCAAACGACAAAAAAGGCGAGATGAATTTTAACGTTTTTAATAATTATGCATTGAGCTTCGTTCAAGTTTTCAGACACACAACCTACGGTAAACAAGTTATACAATGCAATTATAATTCAATGCGTTGAAAATTGCTGGCTCAAAATGCATTACGCAGATATATTTAAAAATAAGAATATGACAGCTGGAGTTTGCCATTTAGTCCAATACCCAATATAATTCCACACAACTGTTATTTTGAAAACGAACTGTTTAACTTCACCTTAAAACACGTTCGCGAAGATTATTCACTATATCCAACATGTTCACGAAACATTAAGACATGTATTCACATTATGTCCTGCCCGAGAAAAAAAAACGTTGTTACACGAAATAACAGATATAACGTAAATAATTCTCTCTGTGCGCTCAAATAGGAAGTACTGCCAAAGTAATCCGGAGAGAATTTGACTACGGTCGGTAAATTTTCGAAATGTAGCCGAAGAAAATCTAATTACCGTAATATTGGAACAACAAAGAGAAAAGGGGAAAATAACAAGAGGATGTAACGAAGCATAATAGACCTGAGCGACGTGAAATCGAATCCAGTCCAGGGACAAAATCGATGAAACGAAGCCCCGAAAAGATGCAATTGAAATCGATTGCCGACCGGCGGTATTGCGAATAATCGATACGGAGGTAGGATTCATATTTGGCGGTGGCACGAATACCGAAATGGCGTGCATAAAAAAAAAACGAATATCTGTTGTTGGACCCTCGACGACCGACGATTTTATCCAGGAATTTACAAGTCGCGCTCTCGCGTAATTAGCAAGTTATCGTTTCGTAACTGCGCTCAATAGTGATCGGGACAAATATTGAATTTTCCCTCGGCTCCATACATCCGGACTTTTTGGACCCAGTAACCCGTTTCGCAGATTTCGGGTCGTTTCGTGTATGTCCCTAATTTTTGGAAACTGCCGGTCACCGCGTCGTGTCGCCAATTACCTGTATGATACCATGCCCGATAAAAATCCGCATGCATAATGCCGAGCCTGACTGGGTTTCGAAATGTCTCGTTTCCGCTTTCGATGGTACCTGCAAATCACTGAAATTGAGTAGCAGCAAGCGATACAGAGAAATCCTGAACTCCGGGGAAATGAAGCTGACAATAGGAATTTTGGCTTTAAAGTCGTGTTACTGGCTGATTAATTTCCCATATTAGACCGAGGAATTTACCTGTATGATACCATGCCCGATAAAAAACCGCATGCATAATGCCAAGCCTTGACTGGGTTTCCAAATGTCTCGTTTCCGCTTTCGATGGTACCTGCAAATCACTGAAATTGAGTTGCAGCATGCGATACAGAGAAATCCTGAACTCCGGGGAAATAAAGGTGACAATTTGAATTTTGCCTTTAAAATCGTGTTACTCGCTGGAAACATATCCAAGAACCAAAACAATCGGAGGCGGACGCCTGAAAAATATTCCTTGTAAATCGTGAAGTAACCCTTACTATGTTGCCTTGCAATAGAGTTACGATGACCACAATTGTAGTTTTCCTAAGCATTATTTTTTTCCGTGCACAAAGGACTGATTTAGGTAACAATCCAAGATTCACCAGCACCACGTCCCTGTCCGAGTATTTAACAGCGAATGAGTTTAACGAGGGTGTCCATCCCTTGTAATTTAATATCGTGTCAGTTCTTCCGGCAATTCGCATACATTACTCGACAAAGTCCATTATACAGACCAAGGCTTGGGCAGACGGTAGTCGTAAAATCGAATGGTGGTGGCACTGCTTTATATTCATGAATTCGTCACCTTGGCGGGTCTCCTTCGAAGTTTAAATCCTCTCGCGGGGGTAGACATTAAAATGATTACGAGCTCGAATAAGGTGGAATAATGAAAGTTGCACGCCGACCGGGTCCAAGCCGGAACGCGCAACGTTTCGCCTGGGGAACGATTTCCAGTCCTGCTTCCCAGCAAAAAGGCTGCTGGTGGAAGTGGAAAGCACTTCGGTGGGTCACTCGTGATATTTTCCCTCGACCTACGCGTTTTCTCCTCCGCAGGAACGAGTCGGTCTTTCCCCTAAATGACCCATTGCTTCGACGGTTTCGTGTCTGGCGACTCCGAAAGATCGGTGCTTGCTTCCTTTCCGCGACTTTGCTCCGTTTTTCGGATCTGCAGGACTCTTCCGACGATTCGCAAACCTTCCTTACGTATGAATGGAATTTGCCAGCTCTCCTCGGGGACGACGGATAGAGACGGTGTAATCGTATGGAACTGCCGTTGGAGACCTCGTTGACGTCCTATTTCCCAAATTGCGTCCTTACGCGATGCCAACTTATTTTCAACACTCGCGAAACCAATTTCCGCGGAATTCCTGACTCGAGGAGGAAGACTCGCGAACATTTTGCGGTATGATTTGTGAGAGCCCGTTTAAATGGAAACGGTGTCAAGATGTGGAAGAATGGGGTACTGCAAACGTTAAGGTGTGACAAATTACATAGTTTAGCCTTTCGAGTACTGTACGATCTGTCCACTCGACGAGCTTTCGGAGCTTCTTACAGGTTAAGGTGGAGTGAAACACGTCGAGAAATCAATTCAGGAATGTTCACTTTATGTTAATGCTCCTCTCGCGAAATACCAAGTACAGGTGGTCGATATAACTTTTTAATTCCACTCGCGTCGACAACATCCAAGCGATACAAATGTATCGGAAATGAGCTTCGGTGGGTTGCCCGAAAGATCGCCTTGTTTATAAAAATTGCTGGGATGGGCGATATCAGGCAGCAGTAAATAACGTTATCTTTTTCGAATGCAAATACTCTCGCAACCCTCTGGGAGCACGGGTCTCTATTCCGGGACAATGGATTATCCGCGGATTCCCGATGCGACCAATCAGGGCTTACCGACCCTCGACACTTGCCGTCTGTCAAACAATTGTTTTGACATGTGCCATACCCGGATCTCGTAACCCCTCGTTATTGTCAGGAATTATTCCGAAAGCAACATCCGCCTTGAAAAAAATATACGAGTTGTTTAATCAGTAGTGCTCGTTTGCGATAGTTATAGTGATATGACAGAGGTCAGTCAAAATTTGAAAGAAATCGGTACATCAAATTCGGAAAAACTTTCACAAACAATTTAACCTCTCAGATATATATGCTGACTCTTTCATATCACCTTAAAAAAAGGAACATCGCATTTATCGAAAGGTAGTTATTGCGTGAAATTGTATCTACCTCAACTTAATATGTACCTAGGTACAAAGTAAGACCAACACTGAAGGTATTACAGTGGCAATATTTCTCCGAGCTACGTAACGTCGTAAAGGATATTCTTCGCAAGGCTGAAGAAAAGCGAAAATCTCAACTCGTCAAGCGATCCGGAAAACAAATCTTATTACGTGACGAGGAGGTCCTGACGAACGACTACTCCAAAGCGAGACCTCGTAACAGTATTTCGCCTCTCGCCGACTTCTCAGTTGCAGCTGCAGCTGCAACTGCCGGGCGCAGATAGGGAGCGTAGTCACTTACTGCCCCCTGGCTTCTCTCAGGTCCACTGTCCACCTGGTGACCACTTCTCCACCTCTCGTACACTTCAGGAGATTCCTCTTGTTCGATTCGGCAGTCTCATACAATCGTTCGCCGCAATCCATGAGTACTCACGAAGCAAGTTGCATGCTATGCGAGGGCTTAAGGTGAAGTGAAACACGTCGAGGAACATGATCGACCTCTATAAAGAAGATTTTTCTAAATGCCTACATTGGCGACGTTCGTTTTTATATTGACAGCTGGGTCGAATTATATTGAGTATTGTACCAAATGGCATCCTCCACCTGTCGTTCTCGTACAATAAATATCAAGAAATCGAAGAAAAACTCCAGAAATGCTCTGGATTCGTGCTTTCTGGGGCCCTAATTGATTGCAAAAGGACCCCCTGCGCCATCTGTGATTTTCAGGTTAATTAAATTTTCACTCCGAGACCTCGTATTCCCATCGTTTTAGCATGGAAGCGCATACAACACTTTTTTTGCCTATATCCCGTTCAAATGCGAGTTTATCCATTACCAGAGTGTTCTAAATTGTCGTAAAATTGTCCTGACCCTTTCGTTTCTCATATCAGAGCCTTCGATAAAAAATGTTGTAGAAAAATCCAAACTTTGAATGTGTCGGGATAATTCTTAGATGATCATGAGTCTTGTGTCAAAGTTTCGGACAGTTCGGTCGAGTACCCTTAGAAAAAGTGTTGTATTCGAATCGACTGATTTGAGGGGGTTTCACTTCACCTTAAGCTCGATCAATCCATCCTATACGACCGATGTGATCGAGCTTCGCTCTCGTAACCGAGTGACGCACATCGCGCAAGCAACGCGGAAGCTAGAAAAGGTAAATGAAAACTTTAGGGACATTTTCATTAGGGCGGCACGCCTCGTTGGCGGGATACCACAAGGGACTTTAAAGACCGCGCATTGCGTCTCGGTTCTCGTTAACGCGAGAGCGGTGCGCCGCTGCAAATTGTTTCCCTGTTTTCCTCTTCGTGTTTTTTTCCCCGGTACTTTTCCCGTTCCTTTTTGCCTCAATTTTCAGCCCTCCCGTGGGAAGTGCCACCCTTTCCTGGAATTACCGCAAATCGGACCGCTGCGTGCACCGCGTTCCTCGGAAATCCTTTCCAAGCCATTCATTTCTCGGCCGTATCCCGAGATTCCCGGGGAAAGCTCTCCCGCGTTTGCAAACAAACGTTAACCTACCGAGAACAATATTTCCCGCCTGAATCTGGGCAAAAAGTCTGTTCGCCTGAATTAATTAGGTCTTTTGTAGCCGAGCCGCGGGTACGGCCTCGTGTATGCAGCGTTCCCTCTTCGGGCGTACGTGCAAAGCGCACTCGGCACAATACAATCTGAAAATTGCATTAATCATTTAGGGATAAGACTGGGAATTTGCAATTCGAACTAGCTCGACTATTCAATAGGATAAACGGGAGGGAATGGTCGGAGAATGCGAGAAATGTTAATGCTGGCCTAGGGAGAGCGAAAATGCCACGGTAAATATAGGGAAATATCGGACAATGTTTCTGGTTCTACGTCTAAGGCTCAGAAGTTTCCATCTTTGCAACTTTTACGTATTACGGAGCTTTTCGTAAAATTCGGGAATAATTCTTCAATTTTTCGTTCCGGTCTTTCCATCCATACGTGGAATAAGGAAAAGCTGAAAGATTCTTTCTCGAGAAATGCAAGATAATTTCGGGGAAGTCGTCCGCGTACAGTTGAAAAGTACCCGAACAACGTAAATGCATTTGGCATCACTCTCTGGTGCGTAATTGTTAGCGTCTGCGAACAATAGTTTCTTCGAAGCGGGACGAAAAATAACGATGACGGACCACATTTCGGAGCAGCAGTTTCTTAAATGTTCGACGTCCTTTTTTCCGACGGTGCGAAAAGCTAGGTGGAAAATGGCGGCAGTGCTAAAAGCCGTCGTCTATAGCGGTCATTGTTTTCTACCTCGTAAATCGTTGCTCGGCAATAAAGTGCAGAGTCGCACGAAATTCGAAATTTCCGCGATTCTCGTTCATCCTGCGAGTCGCTCGAATCGTCCAAATAGGGACGGACGGATATTTTCACCCGAGAACCCTCGAAATGCGAATTTCGACAATTGGACTTGTCGCAGTCTTTTTTCTCGTCGAAAGAGGAACAAATCACTTATTGACGAGCAAAGAAAATCGGCTGAGACTTCACTTATAAACTTAACGATTGCTTTGGCAGTCGCAAACCGAAATGAACGTTTACCTTCTAAAACTTTTTCCGGTCCTTGCTAATTCATCAATTTTTAATCAAAAGGAACAGGTCTGTTCTGTATTCATTCGATTGCTTTGTATCCATTCCGTGGTAGCGAAATTGAAATGTATCCTCCTTCGGATTCGCAAAATCTGCATTACAAAGAATAGGATTGTTACGGACTTTTCAATATTCTTCCAGCTGCCAAGTAGATACCAACAAAGGTACTGTGATCGTTTCTGTATTGATGAGATTGATTGATAGGGGTAAAGATTATTTTAATTGATAGGGTAACGAACAGATTCTAATTCACTTTACATTCTCGTATAATTTCTGTTCCATTATAAGTTTCGTATCTATTATAATTCGATATCAATACCGGTTCAATTATTCCAATTACTCCGTTAATTCCTTTGCTCTTCGATTGAATTAACGTGCAATAGGGGTCGGTAATTCCGATCCTAATAAGCCTGCCATCGAGCTGAAATTGCGCCAAGATCTTGACTCACTTCAAACTAATGAGGAATAATTGAAGGGACTTTGCACCCTCATTTGAACGTTAACAAACGCGTTTTAAATGCAAGGGTGCCGAAGGATTCCAATTAACGAAACGAGGGGAGATAATAATTCCATTGCGGCAAGGGGCCGTATACCATGCATTCGCGATCGTGTCTAAAATTCGCAGTCAGTGCCCAACGAGCATTCCCTGTAGTCTTACTGCGCACCAGAGCAATTACAGCTGGACGTTCTCGGTCATTGTTCCTCACTAACACATTCCCGAGGAGGTCCCTAGTCTCCTGGTGTGCAAATGTACGAACACGCCCATTTCAAATCGAGCTATGTAACTGGGAATCGATGGAAGTCCGCGACCGTCTGCGACCCATGTTGCCCCCAGGATGCATTTTGGATGCATCTGCGTACAGCCTAATCCCTCAAAGGCGAAGTAAGTTCACATCGGCAGAACCTCACGCACAGTGAATCACAGTGCCGATCCAGCGGCTAAAAGCTCATCTTCGACCTAGTGTCTTTTCTTCATGCCAATATGTAGGATGCGCCTTATGTGAGACTTACTTTATAGTCAATGAGACAAAGATTAGCAGTTCCATAGAACGTACCTGGGAATCAATGATTGTCCGCGACCCACGTTGCCCCCAGGATACTTGCGGAATGCATTTTGGATGCATCTGCGTACAGCCTAATCCCTCAAAGGCGAAGTAAGTTCACATCGGCAGAACCTCACGCACAGTGAATCACAGTGTCGATCCAGCGGCTAAAAGCTCATCTTCGACGTAATGTCTTTTTTCATGCAAATATGCCACCTTCCTCAGCTTAAAAAAAAAGAATATTGAGTAACCGTTAGGTTTAATGTTCAGTACGAATCTACTTATGAGCCGGCATGGTCATTAACTATTAATCAGTTTAACGGGACCGACATAAAATGCCGTAAGTTAGGGCTGGTCGATGGCCGCAACGACGTCCTCGTAATCTTAGGTTGGCGAACTGCGGATTAGCCGTGGTCGTTCCAATTACGGGTGTAGCCGTCGTCGTTATTTCCGCGTCGGACCAGGTCGGTCCCTCCCGTTCACGTAATCCGCTCACATGCCTACCTGTACCTACGTATGTATCCGCTAATCGCATCTCGAAACGAAATCGAGGAAACGCTTCGTTACCGGAGTAACGACCACGGCATTTCGGATGGAACCATAAAACCACCGGTCCAGCAACGCCGAGCTCGTTTGCCAGGAATTCACTGGACACGCCGCTCTTTATTACGAATGCGCTTTCCTAGCTCGACGATCAGCCATTTCGTGACACGAGGGCTATTTTCTACATTGTGTACGAATTAGTGGTTAAGGTGATACGTCAGAGTCAGTCTATATGTATCTGAGAAGTCAAATCGTTGGCGAAAGTATACTCCGAATTGGATGTACCGATTTGTTTCGAATCCTACCACGTGAATATGGAGGCCCTAAAGTAGGTCCTAAAACTCGTGAAATTTCATTTTTCATAAAAAATGTACTTATTTATCATGGGCTAAAACCAAATTGCGTGGTCCGGGCAAGTTTTCGACGATTCATGCTTCTTGGAGGCTTTGAATCGAAAATGACGAGTTTCAGGACCTAACAGACCTTTGGATCTGGTCTAGGCTGTTAAAACATATTTATAAAAAATTCAAATTTTGAAAATCAGGATAATTCCTAGGTTCTCACGAGTCATGTGTCGAGGTTTCAGACGGTTTGATCCAATTCCTTTAAAAAAAGTGTCTTTTGAATCGACCGATTCGAGTGGAGTTTCACTTCGCCTTAAAAAGTACCAAACGTGTCGCGAGCAAACTTTTTCCTTCTGATTTTAAGGAAGAGCACCCAGAGTTATAAATCTTTCGCATTGCTATGCCGGCAATAAATTTCTCTCGATGCGAAGGTTGCATTTCCGCGACACTCGAAGCTAGCCGCGAGATGCAGCTGCATCGTTATTTCGATGCACTGCATGTGCAAGCTTATCGAGAGAATCTATCCGGCCTTCGGCTTGACGATTTTCGCTTTGATACTGATATCGCGACAAAATGTCACCGACACATGCATCAGCAATATAATTATTATTCAAACCGGTGCTGATAATAGAAGATGCAATGCATCCCTAGTACACTGTTAAAGAAATTCAAGAAATTCATGCACTTTTAATATTCAAGGTTGCAGCAAAATTATAAATTTGACATCTTAATAGCGAATTAATATACATTTATTATAAAATTCTAAGTAAATTTACAATTTCATGACACCGTGTTGTAATTTTGTGAAATTGCGGAGAAAAATCATAAATTCGATATTCGAGTCATTTAATACTAGGGATGTTTCCAGTAAATGTATTTAACGTAATGTTGGTAATAATTATCCACGCACGCTATTATTTCAACGGCAGTGTTTTTTCCTATTCTGCAATAATTGTACACATTCAAACTTTAACTACTATGTAATTTTGCCTGGTATGTTTTGTAAGCACTTGGGGACATTATTGTAAGCGTACATTGTCATGGGGTTGCATTATTACCCTGTCTGACTGCTGGTATGTTTATTAATACTCCATTTTGAATTATTGTACGGTGACAGCAGTCATTTGCAATACGTTCTAGGCAAATATGGGTTCCTAGTCAAACCGGAGAAGGTGGTTTACAGTGCAATTGAAATGTTATTTCACTGCATCGAGTGTGTAACGGTTTATGTTGCGAGAATTTCACGGGCCTTTGCTTTAGCGGTTTAAGCCAATATCGCGTTGACGTCATCGTTACCTCTAAACGTCACTAACATTCGTGAATTACCGGAACAGCATTTTTAGCCCTGTGTCGATATTGCTTCGCGAAGAGTATTCGGCGAAGCAAGGTGCTTAATAAAATTTATTATTACATTTATCATTAATAAAATTTATTATACAATATTATTCTTCTGCGTGTGGTCATCCAACTGACCACGAGATAGTTTCCGGGATACGGATTGACCATAACGCCCGTCGTAAACGCGAAATCAGGGAATTTACACGGTCCGAACTGAAAAGCAATAGATAGGGACAGCATATTTGTGTCGTAGGGAAAAAGTCGGGGCCAGCTCTCTAGATAAGCATCCAGCGAGGTACTAACGTTGCAGCGCAGATGTCATATAGCGAGAAAATCACATGCAAATACTCGGCAAGCGCGTTCCACGTTTCGGCACAGATTTGGTATATTGATGAAATCACATGCAGATACTCGGTGACCGCATTTCGAGTTTCGGTGTAGACCCGGCGTACCGACGAAGTCGCATACAGATATTCAAGGACCGCGTTCCACGTGCCGCCGTCCCTTGGCGTATAAAACCTTGATGAAAAGAAAAATATTTATATAACAAGAAACACTGCGTAAAGAATGTGGAAAATTGAAATTCTGAGAGAAGCGTACCACGCTGAAAAAAATTCTCATGTAAATTGACACCCTAGATCATTGGTTATATCGATGCCATAATTAATAACAGAAAAATTACATTGACTGGGTAATATCACATTCTACATCTAAATTTACACAAACAATTTATTGTAGCTGTACATTTGATGTGTAAACATAAAGGGTAATATTGCGTACAAAGGGTCATTTTATTTGTAAAATGTATAATTGGTCTACATTAGTCCCTGGACCTTCGAGACCCTGCAATTACCTTAACTCAACGTAATTACCGTATGCAATCGATTGAGAGTGGTAAATCCATTTCCCATACGGGGGCGAGAGCAGGAAATCAATTCCTGAATTGCAATTCACCGGAAGCGAGGTGTACATTTTCTACCAGAGATTGCGGCAGGTTAGGGTGTCGCTGTGCAGAGTTGCATTAATGTTTGGGACGTTGCAGGTGCGTTACTGGCCAATGTGGTATCGATTGGCACCACCTGTAGTAACCGGTGCTTACATTACGGAAAAAATATTCGGATAGGTCGACAAATTTTCACCAAACGGAATATTGAAACGCATATTTCACTCGCTTTATCCAGATATACGATGTCGATTGTACACAATTGCTGCGCCCTGATGCTTAGCTAAATATTGACGTTAGAATATGAAGAAGTGCATTTTTATGACCTACCCCTGGTAGCCCAAAATATTTCTCCTATATTATCTATACATTTAACGAATATCGTACATTTTGTAAATATTTACCAGAATCTCTTAACGAATATAATAAAATAATGGAAAATGTGTCAACGATGATTACATTTTCCTTTTAATATTCTCTGAAATGTAGATTCGATCAAAGATTGTTCAAGAATCGGCTGTTCGCCGGAAATGACGTTCCCTCCCATGAAAAGGCGTGCCATTGGTTGGCTTTCGCAAAATCGCCGTGGAAATCCTCATCTCAACGGCCTGATCAGAATTCTATTGTCGTAGTCAGCTGCAGCTGACCTACATGTCGCTTCTCTCTTCTCTTTTCTCCCTTCCCTCTTGTGCAGCTTCTCTGCCTTTCTATCTTCCCTTATCCTTTCGACATCTTTCATACGTGAAGATCTTGACCAAATCGAATTTGCTTACCGGTTCATGGATTTCCTACGCTTGAGTACCGTGGCTCAACAGCTCAATACTTTTCCTGGGTCCTGGTCCCTAACCTATAAAGCACGAAGTTCCTCTTGGTGAAAGGCCATTTTATATTAAAAAAGGAAACATAAAAAGGAGAAACCGAGATTTACTAGAAATACTTATACCTATATTCCCTCAGAGATAATATTGTAATTATTCGTATAATTCTCAACGTAGACTGTAAAAGACTTCAACATAAATATAAATGTCGGTAACGGAACAGCTTATGTTACAACTCGAGTATTTAAAACGGCAATACTATCAAACGTGGTATAAATAAGTGTTATTTTATCGACGTCGATTAAATTTCTCAGCGCCTTTCGTATCGTCTTAAGTCGTGCAAGCTAATTCGGTTACCCTAAGGAATGTAAAATGAATGACTGGTGCATAAATGTATAAATACACGCGGGGCGTATCAAGTGAAAAGGTAATATGTCAGGCTATGAATCACAAACTAGGCGGAACGCATTGTAGAGCAGACATGCAGATGGGTGGAAGCTCTTTAAGGAAGGAGCTTTCAAAGCTCGAGTTTCGAAGGCGACACTTCGAGGTCAAGGAACGTACAGCTGCTATTGACTGTGACTGGTCCTCCCGGGTCTGCAGCTTCAACTGCATCCCCTGCTTTTCGAGCCGACACTACTAGAAAGTCCACGTCTTAAAGCCCCTCCGAGTGACCCGGCAAAAGGTAAAAGGAACGAGGTTGACTCCGCTCCTCCATTTCGCACTTCACGTTCGAACGAATTGCAAACAGCTCGAGAGAACGACTTGGAAGATGTATTGGGACACGCTGGACGAATCTAAAAGTATTTTGGAGCAGAGCCATCGACTCGTTTTACGCTGCAAAATAAATATATCGTATGTGTTCATACCTGAGGAAACAAATGAGAGGTCTATTATTAGCAAAATAAAGCACCTCGTACAAATTGTTGATATATTATACACCCTGGACGGATCTAAAAGTATTTTGGAGCAGAGCCATCGACTAATTGTATGCTGCAAAATAAATGTATCGTATGTGTTCATACCTGAGGAAGCAAATGGGAGGTCTATTAATAGCAAAATAATGCACATCATACAAATTAATGATATGTTATACAGCCTGGACGAATCTAAAATTACAAACAAACGATTATAAATTATTCTATGCTACTAGGGATCATATAAATTGCTGATACGTTATTATAGAAATGTCTTGTACTTACTTTCGTATACACATTAATTCGTATATTTGTTAAGTTGTGATGATTTCGTTGACATTAAATTTCTTAAATATGTCCATGAAATATAATTTATTATTATACGTCACCGTGATAAGCGAAGTGGAACAACTTTTGAGGGAGAGGGCACATATTGAAATTAATGAAAATTGTATTTAAAGCGTAGAGAATTTTCTCGTTGATTAAAGTTGGTTAAAAGGGCAGCTCGCAGTGGTGACGGCTAACGGCAGCTGGAAATTTCTTGGCCTCGAAGTGTCAGCTTGAAACCTCGAGTGTTGAAAGCTCCTCTCTAAACGAGCTTGCAGCCGTCCGCACGCCCACTCGACGATGCGTTCCGCCTAGTTTATGATTCATGACCTGACAAATCACCTTTTCATTCATCCCCGCGTCATACATTTATTCCTTTTTGCGCCCATACGAAATACTCGAGGTTTCCTTTTTACTTCATTTTTAAAGAGGCGCCGGGAAAATGTTTTCAACGTCTCTTTTCACGTCCGGTACGCGTGAACTCTCCGACTCTATGGTATAAGTCAAGAAAAGATGACGGTGAACTTTTTGCCGAGACACCATTGAGCTTAAAGCACACCCTTAACCCGCCAATGTTTCACCTTATGCAGGTATGGACGCGAACTAATTATTCAAATAATTATTATAAATTAAATGCACGAAGGAATATTGAAAAAGTCAAGTGTTCTTGAGGAAATATACCCAAACATCAATTTTTCATGAATATGTATTTAACGTTCTCCACCAAAATGAGACCGATGACTTCAACCGCTAGATGGCATTAGTGTCGAAGTCAGTAGGGCATTACCAAACCGTACTTTCGCTCAGATGATCTTGAAGCATTCAAATGTAAGCTGTCTTTCAGGGGAAGGTTTACTTAATATACGTACCAAGTTTCGATCATAGAGAACCGTTACAATTAATTGTAGAAATAAAAGCTGGAAAATTGTTACCTCTAGAAAAATATTTCTTATTATGACATATCTGGAAAAGGGGAATAAGAAAAGGAGGTCACGTAGGTTTTTATTCGCAGGGAAACTGCGGTAGATAAACGCCTAGTCCATAGGCACATTTCACTTGAAGGAGCAGCATCAAAAAAGAGGAGCTTCCCGACAGGATTCGAGCCTTTCCCTCGACTTCCTTTAATTTCCGTCCCATCCTTCGGCGCGCCCATCAAACGCATCCCGCCTCTTGATGGTATCCCCGAGAAAGTTTTCCTTTGGCGGACTAAACTCCGCGGGTTTCCCTGCGGTTGAATTTTCCTCGTTGAGCTGCTCGGCAGCTTCTTGGGGGGAAAGCCTCGAGAAAGCTCCCTACGAGCTCCCAGGGCGTCTGGTCTCTTCGCGCCTTCGGGCTCGGGCCTCGGTTAAAATGCAGGTGCTGGCTTACACCCTTCAAAATATCCGCGCCGCAGGAGATCCCTTTAAATTAGAATTTACAAGCGAGTAATAAATACGCTTGCACGTCACGTACCGCTCTTCGAAAGAGCGAGGCTCTCTCTTTTCGCTTGCACCTCTGCCGGCGCGTGTGCATCGACCTCACCTACATCGACCTACACCCTCCCCGAGGCTCCTCCGAGCATCTCCGGTTTCGCATCCCACGGCAACCGTTTTCTATTTTCTGGATGCTGCCTTCTACGCCCCATCGTAATTGTGGTGCTCCATCTGAGTGAAATATATCGCCTGGTATTATCTGCTCTCTATACGGAGAGGATACGTCTTCCTGATTGTCGAGAAAATCTTTCTTTGGGATTGATGGCCTGCTCTAGAAGGTTGCCTGTTCATTTTAGCTTGACTTTTTAGGGGGAGAAGGTTGGATGAGGATTTAGGGATGAAATATGAATTTTAGACACAAACTGTGAGCCATTTTAGTTGTAAACGTCCTGTACGAGTTCAAGAAGGTTTAGAAAGAAATTAAAAGGACACGTCTTCATGATCGTGGAGAAAATCTTTCTTTGGGATTGATGGCCTGTTCGAAAATATCACCTTAAATCTCAAACACCGAGAGAATTTAAGAGCGACATGCAGTGTGTCGTGATTCCTCAATTTCGGTGCCACGAAAGAGTTGCACGGTCGACAGACATGGTTACGTTCCACCTAACACGAAGGGAGATGTTAAGGCCTCCTCTGGGAGCTATCGTCCTTCCTCTCGTCGTGCTCGCGACACCCCCCGTCCTGGGCTCTCCTGGCAGGGCACTCTGCCTTCACCTTTCGACTCCACCCTCTCAGGAGCGATACGAGAGGGAAGAGGAGTTATTCCTATCGCGCTACCCGCTCCGCCCTGCCAGACGACAGACGCCACATTCTCGGTACGCAGCATCCACTCAAATTAGAACCTCGAGGGTGTCTTCCGAGTATTGTGATATAGTATGTAAACAAAAGTGCGATAGAACGAGGGGTGGAAGTGTACGCGGTCCTTGAGGTTCACTGCATTTCAGCCTTTGAGATTGCACCTCTGTATTGAAATAACCTCGCCCTTCCTCGACGCCCGTGCGAACAAGGAAGGGTCTTTTGCCAATTTTTTATTTCATGGTTCGTCGCTTTACTTCATTGTTCGCGTAATTAATTTCTTTTTTTTTTTAATTGAGAAAATTATATTTTTCATTTCTCGTTACAAGAAAGCTTTTTCAGGTGGATTGGTTAAAAAATATTATGCTCTTGTGGGTGAAACTGCCAAATCGCCCCTTGACATGCCTTACTTTGGATAATGGCAGATAAAAAAAAATCGGTTGTTTTTTTCGTTGTGAACTCGTCAGCCTGTTATTCTCGATCTTCTAATTGGAATACATCCGATGCATCGAAATCCTGGCCGTTCCTCGAACTTATTCAGCTGGATCTCAAGTGATCGCAATAATTGTAACGTTTCATGATAACTCTGGATTTTCGCTTCTTTCGCTCATTCCTCATCGATTTAATGCTTCGCCGAGCCCCGATAAACCTTCTGGAAACTTCACGAGTCTTCTCAGGGCAACCAATCATACTAGTTGCTCCTGGCTTGAGCCTCGAGGGAGCGAATTAAAAAAGCGAGCTTTTCGAGCTGACGCGAGATGTAAACTCGAGAATATGGACGAGCGAGAGAGGTTCCCACTAGGGAGAATACACCTTCTAACGTGGCACCGGAACTTTATTCCCTAGTGGAACTTTAAAAGCTTCCTGGTAGACATCTGCCGATAACGTATGCAGGGATCACTGTTTTATTTAGAACCGCATTCCGTTAGATATCAAGAAAGAGTTCCTGGCGTTTTTCAAAATGTCAAAATTTTTTTCAAAAAAGTTTTTCAAGAAGGAACATGCACAGAGACGGTCGACAAAAACTGAAAGGGATACTAATTCGATCGCGGATTGATGATTCTTTCAGGAATGGCATTTTTCTCTCAGGGAGATTACTATGAAAATTGTTCCACCGCAACGCTAATCTCCTTTTTCCAGTTTGCCCGAAGGATTCCCACCGCGGTGTTGGAAAATAGAAAGAACGGTTCCGAAAGAAAAGGAAGTCAAAGGCGAACGGCAAACTTCGAACGCCCGGCTCCATTTGGTGGAGTTGTCGTCTCCTTGAAAGGGCTACCCGGGGAGGAAATTAATCTCCGGTTGGACGAGTGGTTTAAATATTACCTTTGTTACCGCGCTCTACGACTGGTTCTACTCTGAAAGCATTCGGGGAAAATTAACGATATTTCATTCGACCATTCTCTCTCCTAAGCTTTATTGAAACGTGACGCTAGGATCCGTTATTTCGTTTTCATATATCATGACATTTTGGAAAATATGATTCGCTCCACTTTATCATTGAAATCAATTGCAAATATAGACATTGCGTGAATTACGAATATGGAACGCGTTTTATTTACTTGTCTGTTTGTTTAATTTATTAGGATTAGATTGAACATTTTATCGAAACGTTTACGAGGGTTGTTTTCTGCGAACTACGTATAATTATTATATTTGTATCATTAAATTGAGCACGACAGAGAAATTGATGGGGTACAGGTGAATCCATCTTATTTTTCCAATTAAATACATATTTATTGCATTTAAGGTGGTGTGAAAGTGCCGTGAAGAGCATACAACTTCTAAATCTCTCCCTTCCATTTTATTGCAAAATAAATAGTTACAACCCTCTGGAAACTTACATTACTTATGTTCTGTAACGTCTTCGACTTTCCCATGACTTTCCCGAAACATAATTTTCTCATGGAAGTAAACCAGTCGCGTTAGCATTGAAACAACCGATGGAATTTGTTTCTTGGCGTGCATGCTCTGTTTATGTGGAACAAATGATTCGTATTCAAGGCCCACGCGTCGGTTGACAAAAGTCATCATGGTCAGGAGATCTCGCGTTCGTCCATTGCGATTCAGCTCGTTGCAAATGGATTGAATGAACCAGGACCCAGCAGTAGGATTGCGCCACGAAAAGAACCCTGAAAAGATTTTCATTATACATATTTACATCCATACAGTTATTACAAAATTTCTGTCTGGTTTCTTTTTGGTTCTGGTTTGGGCCGAGTTAAAAAATTTTCTCAAAAATCCACGTTTTGAATGTGTCAGGACAATTCTTAAATGATCGCGAGTCATGTGTCAAAGTTTCGGACAGTTTGGTACAATGCCCTTAAAAAAAAGTGTTTTATAATATAAAATGAATTTATCACTTCATAAACAGCGATATCGGTCCTTTGCAATAACGTGAGATTTAGAGAGACTGCATTTCTTTAATTGTCAACGAAGTCCCGTAATCATGTTACCAGTGTTTGGGAATATGCAAATCTTTTCCGATAACAAAAAGAAGCTGAATATGGAATAGCGTCAGATCGCCGGTTCCTATAAATATTCGAGTTTTGCGTTAACAGAAAATCAGGCGAGCGAAGGTTTTCCAAGTTCGGCCAACACCTCGGAAGTCTTCCGGGGCTTTCTTCCGGGCCGGAAGTACCCAAGAACGGAAGTCGCAAAATCTACGGATGCGACGATTCTATTTTTCAATCTGACACTTGCTCGCCACTCCTGGTGAATAGGACGCAATCCTCGTTTCCGAAATTGTCAGCTCTCCCAGGACGCACAGTCACAGAACGTGTCGATCGACGGGACACGGTTTAACAATGAAAATCCCTCCTACACGTAGACCATGGTATAGAAAATAAAAAAGCAAGAGCAGACCGCTGTCGAACCCGGAGGCCTTAAAGGAGAACTTTCTCCTGCCGGGGTTGGATTCTCTAGGGTGCTCATTTCTCTTTCCCTCGACGTCTACCTTTATTTCACGAAAAATGCCTGCTCGGCTCTTGCCTTCGTTAGTTTTGCTTACACCTCAGGAAGAAAGAAACGCATCAAGAACTTCCACTTCGGCAAATTAGACATATACACTCTGGTAGCATAGAATAATTTCTAAATATTTCTTTGTCATCTTTGCTAAGTACGTAAATGGAGAAATTAATGAACCTTCCTATATTGCAAACTGCGGATAAATAATCTGTCAATTATTTTTCCGAATTTCACAAATCGCAAGTACACATCGTATAAATATAATATTAATTTGAGGAAAATTTGGTCGGTAAAAACAGTCTTTCACATCGCCTTAAAAGAGTTCTTCGATTCCTTCTTATATCTTTATATATATATCGAGTCCAGATTCACTTGGTTAAAGGTACCATAAAATGTTTATTACCTTATTCTATCTGGAATCGGAAATATTTTATGGCCAGATGAAATGAAACGAACTCGAGAAATAAACTCGTGATAGGAAAACGAATCTCTTTCGCAAAGTTTTCGTCGTTGGGCGTTCGATGAGGTATCGTATGTAATGCATTCACCCTGTCGATGTACACGATGTAATCACAAGATGTGTGCCCATTTTTGGCGGTGTTGATATTAAGTTTGGTCTCTGAAGTCAGTTCTATTCAAAAGATTTTTGAGTCTCAAAGGAACGGGCCTTTTCACGTCGCGGAAGATTGGCAAACGTTCATGAAACGGCTCTTCAATTTGCTGAATTCGGAATCTACGAATTTCGGACTTACGGTACGAACTTACTTCCTTTCATTGACTCGGCCAAGTTGGAAGAGGCTGGGTTGTTCGATTGAAAAAGTTCGCCTGGCTCCTCCGCCAGGAAAAGGCCTCGGCAAACTTTCAAACAGACAACGGTCTAATTTTTTTCCACTGTTCGTTCCGTCAGGGTTGAGTAAGTATAATACGTCATGTAATATACATGGTTTGAACGCAGACGCCAGATCAAATATTTCTTAACAATTTTTACGTTTTTATATGTATAAATAAAAGATGTTAACCTCTCGAATACATATATCATGCATCTGCGGAACCCGCCATATTGAAAACGTAAAATTCTAAACAATTTTCAATACAAGCACTAAATTAATTCATTGTTCCTTAAAATATTTCCGTGTTTACATATGTGCTTAAAAGACGTTTATAACCTAGCAGAAGTCGTAGATCGTCCATCTTCGGTGTTCTTCATATTGGAAACGTAATTTACTGGTTTCCTACAGTAAACTACTGTTTTACGTAATATACGTCGAAACCTCGAAAAATGGGGAATTACCCAACCCTGGTTCCCATTTTCTCAATCATACGATCCATCACGGGAATGTAGTCTTTTATTTCCCCTCCAAGCCCGTTACGATCCACTGTAAATTCCATTCCGGATACTTCCTCTCCGCGTTAACTTTCCGACGGAGTTAGTGGGCAATTTGTTTCTCTACATCAATGAATTCAATCGGAAGACGGGAAGAAGCTCCGGCCAGTTTTTTTCCTTTTATCCCGATCTACTCCAATAAACACCAGAGCGAAAAATAGACAAAGAAACTAGCTGAGGACCGTGTATTATCTGTATTTACAAAAGAAAAGAGAAGAAGTGCGCTGCCACCGGAAACCGATGTTTTCGCAAACGGAAAAGAAAACAGAACGCCTGCTCGTTTAAGATGAAGTAAAATCCCCTCAAATCAGTCGATTCGAATAAAATCGACTAGGATAAAGGCAAAAAAAGTGTCTTATTCGCAGCTATGCTAAAACGATGGTAATATGAGGTCTCGGAATGAACATTTATTTGACATGGAAATCACAGCTGGCGCTGGGTACCCCGCTGCAGTTAATTAGGGCCTTCAAATATTTCATTACCTGTTTTAAATTTATTTTAGATATTTTTACATATTTCATCTCGTCCGGTATCCGTGTCGTTCTGTTTATAAGGAAAATATACCGCTGTACTTTCGGAACGATTTTGTATAAGTTTATTCAAATTAGGGTTAAGGCCAGAAACCTTTGGTTGTGCAAATTCTATAGACGGAACGTAAATGGGCTTATTAGAAGGTACCTATGGGCACCGGGGCTCATCGAGGGATATTTGTGCTTACCTATGTAAAGCAAGGGTATCTATACCTACCCTGGGTACATGCATATTACATACATACCGTCGTAGGTCGAGTACGCGATCATAATATCCGCATAGGTAGGGATGCTGAATATAGCTGCTCCATCCGTCTCGTGAATTATTGTCACCCCATCGTCAAGGCGATCCCCTCGGCAAGCCTGGAAAGGGAATATCCTCACTAGAGATACTGGTTGAGTCAACGATTCTACATCCTCTTTCGTTATTTAACTTTCAACAATTTAACCCTTTGCACTCGAGGCCCTTTTCGCCTGGACGAACCAGCAACTCGAGACGATTTTCTGCATATTTGGTGAATTCCACCCAGCTAACTTAAAATGATTTCACATAAAAATTAACGTATAAAACTGTTATATTTTAATATTTTAATATTTTATGTATCCTTGCATGTGAAAGAAGAAACAATCGCCAAGATACATCTTTCGCTTCTTGGGGCAATTATTGCAGTAATATGTTGTTTGATGTCTTTCGTCGGGCTTATTCCACTGAGAGCAAACCTTGCGATCCTTCTTAACTCCTGTTAGAATGACATGTAGCTTTCCATTAGATCTAATTTCGTCGACACTAAAGTAGAAGCTCGATCCCGAGTCTGGCGTAAATTTCCTCTCTTGGTCAATCAATCAAAAAACACGAAAAATTTGTCTAATATTTTCGTTCCGCTATTTCATTACGGGAGCGAAACGTGTGAATTTGATTTTAAATATTTAAAACGTTTATAATGAATTACGATATTCGTTAAATATATTGAGAATATAGGACAAATATTTTGTGCTACTAGGGTTGAGACTAACCGCTACAACTGATTCGTCACCTGAATGAAAACTAATTTTGGCTTCCCGGCAAGAGATGGGCACCGGTCTGCAGTAAAGAATTTCCAAAGAACCTCCACGGGATATAACGTGTTGTACGAGTGCAATAGTCCCGACTCCCCATGTGACATTGCAACCACGACCAGGCAGTCGGCATCTGTATGATCCTCAGCTGCAGCTGCAATAAAACTTTTAATTAAATCCGGCGAAAAGTTCTTCGCGAAATCCTGTCAGATTGTGAATCTCCGTCTGCAACGCGAACTTAACCCAGATACTAACTTTATCGTCCTTTTAATAGAAACAGATGGAATAATTTCATTTTTTCTACTTAAATATTTTAATTGTATAAACGTTTACTTTGAATCTTTCAAAGATTCTACGTAAAAACTGACGCAAAGTGAATAATCGTTAACACGATCCATTGGCGGTACACAGGAAACAAAGTTTAATTTCTATCTTCAATGATTAATTCAGCATTACGACATATTTTTAATACAATTATGAAATAATTCACTGAGAGAGCACCAGCACTAACGAAAACGTTTATCGACAAGGAGTCTAGTATTGCGTGTGGTGCATTGGGAAAATCAATTATTTAAAATCTGTCGAATTGCGATGTCGTCGCAGATAATGGGCCACTGAACGCTTTAACGTATTTACCGTATTCCAGAATTAACGTGTTTGCCAAACCCACGGAGTCTATGCGCGGTGTTACATACGGCCGAGCGACGCGTCTCGGTGACTAATGCAATGGACACGAGCGTGCAGTGCATATTGGCACTATCAGGTTCTCACGCTGATTTTGAACGTCGTTTTGCCGAAAATCAAAGCTAATCGGTCTACCGAGAGTTAGAGGGCCAATTTAATTCCCGCGAAGCTCATTAATCTATCGGTCCTGTCGTTTTTCTCCCGCATTCAATTTGTTACATACGTTGTTACATCTGATATTTGATAGAATAACTCGGGTAAGCGCGTTTCGTTTCTGTTAGTCTGAGAAGCTCAGAAGTTAAGCAGTCAATATTCCAAGCACGGCGACTTTGTCTCTGAAACTCGCGTACTCGTGTAAGAGTCGAACCATCCGCAATAAACCACATTGTTGTACTTGAACTCGACCAAGTCTTTGGTTGGTTTCAACCATTTAGAGGCTAATTCCTTTCAACGTCCCACGTAACTCCGACAGTGAGCATCGCCTGATCTTTCTGAGCCAAGAACCCTAAGACCTAACATCGGACTTAACGTGGTCCTTCGGTAGATTAACCTCTTCACCTACAATTTCGTGTGAGAGTGGTATATCAATCGGGCCAAACGTGAACAAAACGTGTGAGACGTGGTATGTCAATGGGCCAAACGTAAAACGTACGAGACTTTGAACGTTCAGCCAAATCGTAAAATGGCTCGATGTATGACCAACATTTTTGTTGTTTGTGGCACCCGCTATTGGAATTTAAATCCTAAGGCAAGGGGTTAATGTTACGATTCGGACGTGTTACGGACTCGCTACGGAATTAGGGACATGTTCCGAGCGTACGGCAAACGTGCTGCGGAACTTTATATTTCAACTCGGGAATAGCTAAGTCAAGGTAAAATTGAAGATACTTACTGGACTTGAGCGCAGTGGTGATGGTGTCGATGGTCGGATCTGTATAAATGCGGACTTCGAAGTCGTGATCGGTCAACGTCCGTTCCAAGTCTTTGCAATCCTTTACTGTGCCGGGTCTTGATGGCATGCTTTTGAAGTGAGCATGATTGAAGATCAACGCCACTCCCCGTCTATCATGGCTCATGTCGTAAACTTCGGAATCCACATCTATCCTTACCGAGCCTGTGGACGCCTTCGTGGATTTGAAGTCTGTTTCGTACCTACGAACAGAAAATCACCATCTGAAAGTAATCAAAGTCTTCAAAAAGTTTCTTTTGGGAAGATTGCATCCACGTCTCAAGACTTTCGGTGTTAAATATATTTGAAAAATGGGATGACTTTATTAATGTTTTTTTGAGGCGATTGGAAGGCAATTGGAAGTACGCACACAAAAGAGAGGACATTTTAATTATCATAAGTCTTTTAGATTCCAAAACTGACATTCAATAAATAGAGCAACGAAGGAAGCAAAGTCCCGAAGTCCACGAGTTTTCCGAGAAGATTTGTCCGATTTCAGTGGTAGCTTATCGGAGCGGAACCAACTGCTGTGATACGGAAATGGGCGCTTTGCAAAACGGAGAATCCCTTTTATTTCCTTCCATAATTGCCTTTTCATATTTTCCTCCCTAGAGGTTTCCGCCGATTCTTGCCGAGTCCTGGGAAAAACGTTTTTGAACGTTCTGCTTCTTTAAAGGCACTCTATGCCCAAAGATCCTTTTTCGATCTCCTGGGTTTTCTCGCGACCATCCTTTCAGGGAAGCAAGCTTTCGATGGAACCCTTTGCTTGCTCCATTTGCGACTTCTCCGCGAGCTCTTGACCCGCGATATCCCAATCCAAACTTTCTTCGACGACTGCCAAATTTCACGATTTCCGACTTTAGAACGTCATAAAGTGAATTTTCTCAGATTGACGCAGAACTTTAAAAATCCAATTTAGGAAGGAAAACACTATTGAGAGTAACATCTCTAGGGAGCTCTTCGCTCGTATCGATCGAAATATGAAAGATCGACGCCATTTTGTTTCTCGTCTAGGATAAGTCAAACATTTTTTTGCGGAAATGAAAATTTTGAAAGTTTCAGGATAATTCTTCAGTTCTCACGTGTCATTTGTCATGGTTTCGATCAGTTCGGTTCAATACCCTCAAAAAAAGTGTTTTATTCGAATCGACTGATTTGAGGGGGGTTTCATTTCACTTTAAGACCGCGCAACCGATGTCGATAATAAAATAGCGAAAATCAAGCAGGACGTTAAACGATTTGCGGGATCGTTAAGATGAAAGCTATGCCGCGAAGTCGCAGCAAACAACGTCCGAAAGGTTCCTTTCGATCTCGTGATGACGCTTCGCGAAAAAGGGGAAAAGGGCTGAATGACGACGGGAGCGCAAGCGAAGACCGTAAAAGCGAAAGCAACCGTCGTGCCGCACGAAATTTCGTGTAAAGCGAACCTAGAGGTTCCCGCAAAGTCGAATCGGATGTACGAGAAATTCACAAAGCCCTCGCCGGAGCTTTTGCGAGACCGCTCGTAAACGCGAGGGGAAAATCCGGAGTGCATTGTGAGACAAACGCCCGTCGAGAGTCGTGCCGAGGTGTTGCAGATATGACGGCATTGCACCCAGAGCCTTTCTTTGTGCTTCGAAGCGCCGAGCTATCCCAAGTACGGCCAGGAATCCGCGGTTATGAAAATAAATCCGGATGGCTTTCTCGCCTTGGTTTTCGCGGACCCGCGGAAAAAGAACCAACGGCTGCGACTTACTCGTCAAACGGAACCGATCCATCGCCGAAGGAAGCTCGCTTTACTTTCCCATTTGGGTATGCCAAATAGGGAATTCCGCTCATGTACATCTCCATTTTTACTTTGTACGGTCGATTTTGTTTTTTTTTAATTCGTGTTGAAATTCGAGCCAATTCGTTAGTTGCTATCGATTTAATGGAAACCGAAAAAGTTAACTTCACGTGGGTGACTCGTTTGTCATACGTAACCGGAGCCTGCATTGATTATTTATCATACAGTTGCTGATCAGCTTTTGTTCAGCGATTGAAACGTCACTCATTAAATCATTTTCACTTGCTCGTTAAGGAAAGATGGAAGCGACTTGTCGAACTTACTTCGATTTTCTGAAAGGCCACCCGTCCACGTTAGTCTCACTGACACCAGCGACGTCGGAGACGCGGCTTCCGGAAGTCGAGTTAGTTTCCTCTTTGTTAACTTCCTGCCTTTCCTTTGAAAATGTCCGAGAAGCCATTGTTCCCACAGAGAACGCAGCGAGAACAAAAGTTCTTTTTTATAGCCGATGCGATCGCACGGCACTCCTGTCTTCCAATGAGTGCCACCAGTTATCAGAGGATGCTCTTATCGTGGTCACCGTGGTCATGTCAGATATCTCATTATCTCGAATAATCAAGCCGAAGAGAAAATAAATATACAGAATTAAATATAATTCCATTTAATCATCTACTCCACCACATATGGTTATGTAACACTGTATGTAACTGAGTGTCATGGTGTGTCAACTTAAAATTTTCGCCAAAAAATGGAAATCGGATTCAAAGTATTAGCGCAAAGAGAAAACTTAGAATTGAATTAGAAATGGAATATATTCAGGCAAATAAGATTTTCTTCCGGCTGAACAAAAACGTTTCTGGCACAGGTTCAATCGGAGAACGGAAAGATTAACTTCGGTCTCGATACTATCTCGCATTTCTCGATGTGTGTTATCGACACTTCGTATCTCCTCGATTTTGCCGCAACCATTCAAAGAATAGCAATATTGGGAAATATCATGCGGAAAAATCTCCAACACATTTTCTGAACTCAAGGGGAATTTTGTGTGAATTTTCCGTTCAAACGGAAACCTTATACCTAATTTGCGCCTTAGCGAATCCTGATTAATACATTACAGAAGCAACTTTTCCACCATGCTACTAAAGGATATTTAAAAGAAGAAGTTCTAAAAATTACATTTCATACAATTTTCACTTGTTTTACAGTAATAGGTTTTGAACGTGTTCCGTCGCGTCGTTAAGGTGGAGTGAAACCCCCTTCAAATCAGTCGATTCGAATACAACACTTTTTTTTAAGGGTATTAGACCAAACTGTCCGAAACTGACACATCCCTCCTGATCATCTAAGAATTGTCCTGACCCATTCAAAATTTGGATTTTTTTTTTGAATTTTTTAACTCCACCCAGACCAGCACCAAAATGGCGTCCAGCTCTCATATTTCGAATAGCGTACTCTAGCAGTCCTGTTGAAATCATTATTTACTCATCCGTCCATTTAGTTTCGTTTGCGCGCGGACACAAAAGAGAGCTTCTGGAGTAACGCCTGAGGCCATCGACATTGAGAGTTCGCTCTGTAATTCGTTCGGACAAACGAACCCTTTGCCCTTTGTTCCGTTACTTCCTGTAAGGGTGGATTCCGAAACTGCTCTATTAAGAAGGAAGGGCAACCGCGCTGCTGTTCGAGAGAACAAGGGCATGCGAGTCGGCGCGTTTGTTAACGATGCAACCGCGTCGTAATCAGTCGCCATTATCAATTCCGGGCGCGATAGCTCGACACAAATAGTCCATCAAAATCACATTAGGCGGTGCGTTTCACCGGCGCGAATTTACGATCACTCGGCCGTGCTTATTCGCCGGCGAATGCCCAGGATCCAGTTCAACGCGGTGACGATTCCTGCGATTGAGTTCGACGCTCGAATCGGTTAATTATGCCGATTCCCAAATGGTTATGGCAATTACTCGTAGACACGCGCGCGTTTACACACCCCGGAACCCATGAAGCCTCACCTAAGTATCCGCTTGTTCCCCAGCGGCCCTTTCAAAGCCATCCGAAATGCTAATTACGGTGGTTAGGAACTGACATTCACAACTAAGATGATATAATCTATATATAGTCCATCTTTAGTGGGTAGCTTCACCTTTTTAAACCGCACGTATAAAAAAATACATGTCTTTTAGAATACGTTTTTCTACGGGATATCAAAAATTCAACTAAATTGGAGAGGTTTACTTCATGAGTGGTCCTCGTGAGACCTGGTATCTGATTTTGTGCAAGTACATGATTGCAAACGTCTACATGGTAATTGTATGAATGACATTGAAATTCTTCGTTCATTTGTTTCAGACGTACAATATGGACGCTCAAGTAGGAGAGTCATCCGCTTGTGCAACAGCTTTGCTATGTGGTGTCAAAGCAAATTACGAAACCGTTGGACTGGATTCGTCGGCTCGTTTCGAAAATTGTCACTCCAGCTTCAATGCCAAGGTGCCATCACTCATTAAATGGGCCCAGCAACAAGGTGAGTCAATGACTGAATCAGTGGGAAAGTGTAGCAAAAAAGTTCAGAAATCATTTGTCCAGTAATCGAAGTCCTCATTCGTCTAAACTCTCAACTCTACACATGCTCACTTTTTTGTTCTCAATTAATTCCGCACAATACAGAATTATTATTTGTCGATGTTGAATAGATTTCTTAATGGTTTTCACATACAGACATACAAAATTAAATTTGAATAAACTCTCATAGTTTGTTTTTCGGAAAGTTGTCTTTCAATGCCCAAGGGATCGGGGAAGTACACGTTCCACTTTAAACAATTCCAGTAGCTTCGGAAGTTCCCCCTCGTAAATTTCTACATTCTCTACTCAAGGAGAATCGTTCGAATTCAGATATGCTGTTCGATTGAAAACTCGTTAAATTCCTGAACGCAACTCCTACAAGTTTTGGACTCCAAAATCTCTAGCACGTTTGAAACCTGCAACTTTAAACTGATCTTAGGCACGAACAGCTTGGATCGTAGAGCATTTATCAAATTTTACTTTACTACGGTTTAGTGCGAGAAAGTTACTATTGCGGTAAGGTGAGAATTCTGGCCCTGCATTTGCCTTTAGAAACCACATTAATCATTTTTATCAGAACCCGCAAATTTGTAGCGCCGTTATCTATTACTGGCAATTCCAATAATGCAATAATATGTAGTAAATGGTGGTTGATGTATCGTAGATTCATAATGCATCCACGTGGCGGACATGTACAATGACCCGACATACAGATTGGCGTTCGCTGTAATTGGCATTCCTATGGCAAACTGACGCTATTGGCATTCAGCTGAAGCTTCAGAATTTCATTAGGCATTGCATTTAGAAGTGAGGCATGGAGTTGGATGTAGATTCTACTTGCAGGACTTGAACTTCTTTTTTTTTTTCATACACTTGTCATTGCGTTATCTCATTCTATGTACGTAGCCCGTTTAATACAAAAAATGTTATCGCAGCTTGAAATAATTTGTCTAGTTCCTTATAGTCAATACACGTTTAATATAAATGATATAATCTTCTCTATCTGCACTGGAAGAATCCCCTAGTGATGCAAAGCCACTCCAAACTATTTAACATGCGAAATATGTTTACACAAGATGTGCCTAAAATAGGCAAATAAACCTTTGGAGCATAATTTACTCATTTTAAGGAAGGTAGAAAGTTATGCGATCACGTGTCCGACAATTCTCAACATTCCCAGGCACCGTGGAACGTGAAATATCCGTAAATTAATCGTATATAAATGTTTATTGAACATATGTAAGATATATAATATTATACATAAAATCTGTCGCTTGAGATATATAGTAAAGATTACTAAGAAATATTTAGAAATTATTCTATGCTACTAGGGATTTATGAAGTCATGGTAGAGCCCGAAATAAAGAGTAATTCAAGAATACTTGTCAGCGCTAGCTGATAAGTATTTTATATTTATGGTATAATTATGATTGAACGACGGTTTTTTGATCACGGGAAAGATATTCTGGGGCAGACCAGCAGATAAAAACGTCATTTTCGTATTTTCATGACGGAGCATCGCGGATGTATCGGCAATGTTTTGACATAGAACGAACGCGTTCCTGGCGTGCAACTTACCCCCGCGGGTTGTATGTGTGGCATAACATGCCTTCAGATATCTGACGAGAAACGTATGCAACATCTGTACCTACGGTTATTAAGATTGATTGTCCAGCTGATTAATCACTGGCCGCTTGCCGGTGACACGGTTAGGGGTTAAGGGTGCGTGACAACGACGCGATATCGCCTTGGAAATCTGGTCTTTTAAGCCCTTTAATTTCCGCAGTAAGGAGTTTTTTTATTAGATTTTACTCCTTTTCGTAAAATCTGCATATTAATTTCTTGATAATTTATAATACATTTGTCAAATATATTTCAAACGCTCTTCAATGTCCTAGTAGTTTATTAATTCCTTCTAAACCAATAGGTAAAAAATTAATTTCGATATCATTTATTGTTTGTAAGACATTTATTTGTTGCAGATGGAGTATAAATTCAAAGCAGACGGTGATGCAAAAGATCGGATTGAATCTCGGATTTTGAGGACTATCAACAATAATACTCCAATGTATCCAGACTAATCATATGTCGATTACGTTATATATTCTACATTTCTATGTACAACACTTGCATAGAAAGAATATATGTCTGCATTATCATCGTGCAGAGAATAATTTAAACATTACAAGTGGTGAGTAAACATTGAATGTAACATTAAACTTGTACTGCATATGATATCCTTCATTTTATTTACCATTTTTTAACTATCGAAGTATTTTTGAGGATATTGTATATTAATTCTTAACCATTAAACTGTACTACTTTAGGATACCGTACCTTGACAAGGGCGCATCTATTTTGTTTTCTAGTCGATCAGAGAATCAGCCAATGACATGAACGCGTTCATTGTCAATTTAACACACTTCGAATTGAGTATAAGATTAGTTAATCACAGTCTGAATAAATATGGTGAAACATTTACGTTTTGAACCCATGAGTACCGTGGTCATTAATTTTAACCTACGTTTTGGTAACCAATGACTTAACCGAGGTTGGTGAAACCGGACATAAGGGTACAAAGCGCAAGTACAATGTATGTTCAACATTTGCTCACCACCTGCAATTATCTGCTTAATAACTATGCTGACATATCTTGTACCCTTCCATGTTAAGTGTATACAGATCTAGAATATATAATCACGGACAATGAGCGAAAGATTTACTGTCTAGGCGAAATTAACCCCATGCCGTACAAATTAGTTCGGCAAAATTCGGACGAAAACGGTTGGAATACATCCTGCGTTCGTACCGAAAGGGTTAATCTTCCTGATATATTTTGAATCCGATTTACATATCAATTTGTTGCAGGACCTCTGCAAAATAATCATCACGGAAATATTTAAATAATACGTTTCTTCTGCTTTCAAGTGTGTAACTGACAGTATCTAATTATCAATTTGGACTAGGCAACATTTACCTTGATCTATTGTTTACCATCACTATGAAGTCGGGACTCTACGCATTTTCTGCTTGTACGCCGAGAGACATCAATGCCCTCCCATCCTGCACAGGCGATGTCGTATCTGCACGGGAGGCATTCGTGTCCGCTATTGTACCTCACCATCTGAAAGAACTCGATCAAAAGGATCCGACACGTCCGCGATCCCCTCGTGTTCTTAAATCGACCCGACCAATCTCCCGTTTCCTCCCAGTAACAATTCCCTGTTCCAGAAGAAGAGGAAGAAAAACGGCTCGAGAGGTTATCGTGTCGTCGATCCAGTTACGAGAGAACGGCTATTATGTAGCAGCGCCCTTTGAAGTGGCGATGCGCTTTCGGTCCCCTGAAGATTCCTGGCACGTGTCCCAAGTTAATTCGTTATCGCGTTACGGCAAAGTCCTCGGAGCCTACGCGAAGACATTGCTCTTTCCTAATTAAAACGCGATTTGGGCGTCGAGTGGAGTCACTTGGAGTAACGCAGAACCTTGCCGGGACTTTGCTGCGACCTTCGTTAGCGTATTTACCAACGGAGTAGGACCGATACGGAAGTTTTGCTCTAACTGAAGCAGGCGATAAATCGGAGTGAATTGGCCGCAATTCTAGCATAAGAGCGTTGCGACCGAGGGAGCGAGAGAGACGAACGGGGTGCGTCGAATGTATGTACGTGTTGTAAATCGAGGCCGTGAGAAAAAGGGAAAGATCGGAAGATTGATGAAAACGCGCATAAGCAATGCTTCCTCGTTTGAAGTATTTACGCGAGTTTTAAATTGACACGCTTTTTCAGGGAAGTCCACGGGGTTGGTCACCACCACCCGGGTTACGCATGCGACGCCTGCAGCTCTTTACGCACATGCGTCCAGCAGGTACTGGGAAGACGACGGGAAAGTGCCTCCTGCCGCCAGGACCTCCTGCAAGGACATTGCCAGGCAGCTCCTAGAGGACGAGCCTGGCCGCAACATAAACGTACGGAATTTCATAATTTCTTTAAGATTATATCTGTTTACAGGTAGCATTTTGTATTCATAAGAGCATGTGCGAAATTAAAAAAATCTTTTACATTTTTTTTTGTATCTACAAATGAATGAATTAAAATTAAAATTAAACGAAAATCCTGGCTCATCCGGGTGAGCCATCAACAAGTACTGCGAAACCGAATTTACGCTAAGAAAAACTGTTTATAAACAATTGTTTATTAAATTTCGAAATAGTGCACCTTCAAATAGATTTTTCAATATTCAATATTTAATCTACGTGTATGCTATATTCCGAACAGATATTTTTAACAAGGTATCATTAATTTATATAGCTATTTGTAAAATATTATGTGTACCGTCAATATGAATATTATATTTGATTTAGGTCATTCTGGGTGGAGGAAGGAGACATTTCGTTCCAAAAGTAACGACGGATCCAGAAGAACCAGAAAAAGATGGCAGAAGATTGGATGGTCGAAATTTGATCGATGAATGGTCGCGAAATCGTCGCCTCCGTAACGTCGCTGCAGAATACGTGACCAATAAAGAACAATTCGAGAAAGTCGACCCGCGGAAAGTTAACCATTTACTAGGTGTGCCATTTTCTTTTTCAACGAAATATGTGCTTCTCGATCATAAACAGAAAAAACAGTAAATTTACTCGAGAGGTACTAATCCATTTCGTGTTTTACTTTCCTATTAATTGTTTTTCTAAATGATGAAAATCATTTTTACGGTTGGGTCATTTTCATATCTTCCGATCCCTTAAATATCCACAATATTCCAGAAAAGGCAATTGTGCGATTTAAACTAGAATATTTTTAATACTATTCCCAGAAGTATCAATATATCTCCTTTCAAAACCAACTTTTTTTTATTTAAAAATGTATTGTATAAATACATACACCGTAGTAATTGAAGTTAAAGACTGATATTCTGATCGTTTGCAGGCTTATTTTCTTATTCACATATGGACTTCGACGTTGACAGGAATGCAAATGGGAGCGGTGATCCATCCCTTGCCGAGATGACGGTCAAGGCTTTGCAAATTCTGTCGAAAAATCCCGAGGGATACTTTCTATTCGTTGAAGGTAAGCGCAAAGAGACTAGCAATTTGTTTCTTTTTAAACCGTAATAGAAGTCATACTCAAAAAGGTATCAATCATGAACCATGAATCCAAAGAAGTCACTGTTTCATTCCCCCAAAAGATTTGAATAACAAAACTGGCGTCATGTGCTTGCTTTACGTTGCTACCGTTACTTTTATGACATCCGACAGCCTGTACCGGAAATGCTGTCTATGCTTTTACGGAGGTGCAAATGGAGGAGAAGAAAAAGAGGGATAGATAATTTCAGAGACCCTTTTCGTCCGAGATTAAATCCGCGAGACAAGCTGCAACGCGCACTATTCGCGACGCAGGAAAAAGAATATCCAGCGACCAAGGTTCTCTTAGCCGCCATATTAATTTTCTCGCTGTTCACGAGTGATTTCGCAATTACATAAATGGAGCGTTAATGACCGACTTTGTTCGCAATTTACTCCCCCGACGTCCTTAACAAACTGCACATTTTATCGTAAGAAATGCTTTGTCCTATAAATAGGACATTAATTAAGTATAACTGTAAAAATTGATACGAATTGAAGAGTTAAATTCATTCCTAAATTCCATTCAGTTTTGTAAGTTCATGATCATTCATGTACGAACATGTGGCTCAAGAAAATATACGTTTAAGAAGAATACTGTTTATATGAGACGAAGTAAAATAATATATATATATATTGTTATGAATTTCTTCTCACACTCACAGTAAAATACAATTTATTATAATAGTAATTTATACATTCTGGTTGCACAAATCGAAACGGTCACCTGTCAGATACAGTCGCGCATTAGACCATGTGTAGCTTAACCAGAGTAAAGCCAGCAGATTTCGATAAATCGATTCACATCGGGTGCGGCATTTAATTCAAGTACAAGGGACATTTAATTGCTCTAGGTGGCAGGATCGATCACGCCCACCATTACAACAACGCGTACCGAGCCCTCGACGAGACCCTATCCCTCGAAGAGGCCGTCAGGGCCGTCCTCGACGAGGTCGACCTCTCGGAAACGCTGCTGGTTGTCACCGCCGATCACTCCCACGTCCTGACTTTGGGTGGTCTGGCCACTCATCGAGGAAATCCCATTCTGGGTAATTACTGTTTATGAAATGTCTCTTTTTGCCCCCAAAAGCACGTCTAGGCATACACTTTAAAGGCATAAGAAAATACACAACGCTGGAATTGTTGCTATTTAGTGAATTTTACATATACTTCTTTTTATCGCTTTTGGGGTTACCTCAGATATGTTGCTAGTAATTTCTGCACTTTAAGTAAACGGTTTTTGATCATATTAGTCTAAGATTAATTTTTACTTGCGCAGGTTCGGACAGTAAAGTATCGGACGTGGATGGAAAACCCTACACGACGTTATTGTACAGCAATGGTCCCGGCTACACAGAGCCTAGGTCCATCGTCCGGGAAGCAGGAAAGGACTCCATTCAGGTGAGTATTTCCCACGTTAGGAGAAAAATGTTATAAACATTTTGTTGCTTCAGAGGCCAGTTTGGTATCACCTTAATATCGGTTTGATTTTCAGACCGCAGGTGTACCGAGAGCTTGGGCGACCCACGGCGGAGAAGACGTGCCGGTTTTTGCGACCGGGCCATTGTCGACTGTCCTGTTTTCCGGAAGCGTCGACCAGAGCTATATTCCACACGCGATTTCCTACGCAGCCTGTTTGGCTCATCATGCCAGTCGTTGCTCCAGAGAGGCTGCAATGAATGACACGATCACGACCATAAGCTGTCCATCCGCGGAACCGAACAGTGCCGCTATCTCCAGCGACGTGATGAACGATCAAGCGAGGAATCCGCCGACCAAGTCGGCCGCAGCTTTCGTTATTGGAAAGCTTCATCTACTTTTACTTACTGCCTTAGTCGCTCCTGCGTTGACGTTGCGTTTCCCGCAGAGGAGTTAGTATTGGCCCACTGTAATGATGTCCTGGGAGCACATATTGCGAAGATTTACGAACGGTCCGAGGATAGAATAGAGCGATCGAGAATCAAGCTGTGTGTAAGAACAAATGAGGAAACAAATGGAAAGTTCATACACTTTTATTTTTTACTACCTAAGAAGAATGATTGAATCCAGATTTTTCTTGTACTTTCAATTATTTTACCAATTGTTTATTATTTGATCCCTTTATTTCGCTATCAAAGATTGCAGTATTTTACGAAATAAATGACTTCTGCTGTGAGTGATATTCTGGGTGCGTGGTTCGTGAAACGTTTCTGAACAATTTTGAAGTCGATAGTGATCGATAGAACAACGTATAGTATAAGCAAGAAACCATACATGGACAATGAACTCAATGCCATCATGGCATCAAAACGCGAATACACGTTGGACGTTTCTCCTCGACATTTTGGTGTATTAGAGGAGGTAATTTTCATCGCTTCGCAAGTGGCAATTGTACAGTTTATGAGATAAGACAGTAGCCGTCCCAAAGCCGACTGCTGGAATTTGTACAAAATACTTATACTTAAGTTTCATGCGTATTGAGGGTGAATTCCCGAAGTAGTCATTTTACAATGCCCCTGATAAGATTTCGACGAGTCCCGAAAGCTGATTTGCTGTACGAATAATGACCTGAAAAACGTACTAGGAGAACGATATGAGTATAATAAAAGAAGAAGTATATTTACAACTCGCGAGGGAAACGATTCAACAAATTACACACACCGATCGGGACTAGTATTGAACCATTACTAGAATTATTTGGAAATATTTATCGACATTCACGTAAAAAAAAAAGGATAATTGAACAGCGACATCCATATTGGTCTTGGGCATATTGTAATTGTTTAAGCAATTCATTTATACTGCAATCTCATACAACGCTACAAGACTAACGAGATTTGAAACTGGATTTGAATATGCATTTTCACATAATCGAATGTATCGAATTAAAATAATGGTACAGGCAAACGGAATGATATGTATGACATTACACATACTGAATTAATAACGAAGTTGCGAAACGATTTACTTGTTATAAAAAAATACCGAATTCGCAAGGCTTATCTTTTTAGTAACCTTATCAACAATTACTTAGCACTTTACTTAAAAATACGCTTTACGTACATACTTGCAAGAAATGTTCAATATTCCAGTACTCAAACTCGGTTTCAATATTCCAATAAGAATATGTGAAAGTATGCCCAAAAATAAATAACTCACCGTTCCACATAACATATGGCGAGCCGAGAATGATGAACTAAAAATAGAAATGTATAAACAATTTTCACGGTAATGAAAATCAGTGAATGGTACTCTGAAATGCAGGGTAAGAGGACGCATACTACCAAGGGATATAACGTAAAGAAAAAGATAACTGAAAAAATAAGTGCAAGAATGTAAAGGAATTTACAGGAAAGCTTCGTGAAGTTCTAGGATCATCAACGACAGAATTTAAAACGACTCGCGAAACGAATTATCTCATCGCCGACAGCTCTTTCGGACTTATCCGAAAATTGTACAGTGTGCACATTGAGATTCCAGATTAGTGAACTTTTCAAAGCGTTTGATGCTTAGACGTGGTGCGGCGGTAATGTGTTATAGTATTAAAGTAAATCCTCACCCTCGTCGAGAGTTATCAATAGACCCCGGGGCCAATATCACTAGGTGAACAACAGCGTTTGTTTTTCCGAAAACTCGGAATGAAACAATCTAATCGGAACAGCTCTCCATTTGGCGAAAACTGTGTCATTATCAAGTTGACGTTTCCACGGATCAATTTTTGCAAAGAAGATGCGCTTATTACGTAGAACCTTAATTCGCCCATCAGTCGCTACGGTGGAAATGCAATTGTCTTAATGAGGCTCATTGAATGAGTATCATTGAATGTAAAATATAACGAAAAGATATTTGCACAGACACAAAAGGTGGCTTGAATGTTCAATAATTTGCAAGGTCTGCTGCTATTTCGCAAAATGTATTTAACGTATAGTTTATTTTGGGACGAGATGGAGTGAATGTCAAGTGGGTTAAACTCAAATTGATGGTAGATTTTGTTGAATTTAAGACTGGATTTTATACAATGTAGGTGTGTGTCACTATAAGAAATTTATAATTCTATATAAATAAATTTCAGTTTATAATGCATAAAGTTACGATATACGTATGCGAACAATCTTTATGAATATCATTTTGGACAGGAAACGTGAAAGTTTTGCACAATTCTTTTTCTGTTTGCTACGTTTTTTACACTTCCAATTTTGGGACAAAGAAGGATTGTGGAGGTTAGTAATTAAGTATGATAATAATTCGGTAACAACGCCATAGTTGATGTTCTGCGTCAATATTCGAGAAGGGTAGACAGCGTTATTTATTTACATCAATAGTCATTGTTGAATTCTATTTATATCAATAGCAACGGCTCAATTACTAACGATGGAAGTAAGTATAGTACGTAAATATTACCGTCATGATTAATAATTGAGCCTGGCATGTTTAGGATATTAATCAATTTATTAGACCGGCCGCAAACATCTAGTGTTTTTTCATGGGGAAGTCGAATTTGGTGCCGAAAAACCCTAGTGTTTGCGGCTGCCCCTAATGTCGTCCATCTCTGACTCGAAGTGGCATTTGAGATATAACGTTTTCAACATGTTTTATCCGTTGGTGATATTTTAAACAATACGATCATTTTATCAGTGGAATACACTAATCGTGTACCTGCGGCGAGTGTTGGTGATCTGGGAATTTTAGAAATGTTATGACACGAACTCAGCGATCTGTATTTCTGTAAATATCATAAGCACGAATTACTACAAATGAAAAATATTATAGATATCTGTATACTATTGTTTTGTAAAAAAGGTACCGTTAAGAATTGTTGACGTATCAATTATTTCTAGTTCCCTAGAATGCTTTCCATTCACCTAAAAAATGGTTTATCGGACGAATTTATCAGTAGTTATGAAAAAATTCACTGCACACCTTTTTGAGAGAGGGAATATTCAAGATCGTTCTGGGGATAGGGAGTTGAAATAATATTTACTTTAACTAAAATATACGGAATTCCAAACGCGAAATTCTGTTGCAAATTAATTTCCTTATAAAATTCCAGGTGTCTTTGAAGTCGTATATCTGCAATTTACAAATTTCTATTGTTGATCAAGGATCTCGGAGTGATTAAACTAGGCTAGGTAAAGTTATCCTTTTAGAATAAAGGATAAGGCAATCAAGCCAATTTATTTCCAAACCTTTATTAATACATAAGTGTTGTTCGTACATTATATAAACGAGAAAGATTTTCGCGTAGCATCGTGATAATTAATTGTCTTGGCAAGAGGATCGTGTCGAATGCAAGCGACCGCGATAGACTTAATGCTGAAATAATATAATACCATGGGGGCGATTCGAGCGAGAACAATTGTTATGGCCGCATCAAGGCATCGCTGCGATTCTTTACCTTCACCATTGTTTCCATTTTTCATTTCTTCTTCCTACTTAAAAGTACGAACGGTATACTTTCATACATGTATATTTATGCAATACCTGAACAAGAGCCGACATAAGATAAGAGACGTTCGATCGATCACCGATTCCACTTAGCGATTTTTTAACATCGAAATCAACTTAATTTAAAGTCTCTTTCAGCTCTTCGTATAAAGAAAAAAATACGGCATAAAAAAATAATGGCAATTCTGAACTTTACATAATTACATGAACAAGATACATATTTCTGAAAGAAATTGACACGTGTAACTATGTTTAATTGTTGACAGACTTTGCATGATTTTATTCTCACAAGTGTTAGGATCCAGTGGAGGAGTGACCCAATTCAATAAAATTAACAATTTGATGATTCACTGTCAAATGTTTCTATCCTTCCTCTCCCACTTTCCCACGCTCTACCCAACACTCAGAATGTCGCGAGGCGGCTAATTCCGCCTCTATTAAAAAATAAATAATTTGCTAATTAAGTAAAATACAATTTTACCCGAGAAGAGGAAACGAGGAGCGATCCTCGAACTCTGAGTGTAATCGATGATATTTATATTTTAATGGCGTCGCCGTCGCGGCATCTGAATCCTTCTCGCTCGAGGCCCGCTTTCCAATTCCACAAATAATTACATATATACTTTCGCGACATCTTAACTCTGGTTATATTAATTAACACCACTATTTATTCCTCAGCTTATCCGCCATGTTGCACTAAGTCCCCATCTTTTTTTTTCTTCAAAATATACTTCTACGTCACGTGGTTTATACATACCTCACCGTAATAATCATATATAGTTATGTACAATGTTTAATATTATAGATTTAGTTAAGTGTTTCGACTTCGAACCTATATACATATATATGCACAGGTATATATATATACATCGGTTAGAATATGTAATATACATAACATATAATGTATATAATATATAATATTATATATAATATATATTATACCCACACTTTAGTTCGAGCAACGGACGGTCTCCTCCTTTTGACGCTCTTTGGCAAATCGTCGACTATCGTAAATCGTGGTCTTTTCCATGCGCATGCGCGTCGAAATTCGCATATAGCGAATCTTCCGCGAATATCCCCTGAACGTACTTCGCGACGATCACAGAATATACTGGTGTACGCGAGCAAAGTCGCTAAACGTACATCATGCACAAAACATAATGTTACGGAATGCCTCTCCTGGCATATATACGGCTATATTAATAATATTCATATATATACCATGGAAGGATTCACGATCACGTACATTACATACACGCACGAACGTGCAATACTTTATGGGCAACTTGTGTACACGCGTCTGATTACGTTTCCCAGAGCCTGGAAATATTAAACATGATTGCAATATAATCGGCTTCCACGTATGTATTTCCTTGTTTGAAACATAAGAATTTTAATGGAATCATATTAATTAATAGCAGCGTGTCGGTAATCGATCGAGGTGTCCGAATCTTATTCGAATAGTTCGCGCGGACGCCGCTTGGATTCTACCCGAGAAGGGCGCTGCCGGCACCTAGCCCGAATAAAACCGATCGGCTCGCGACTGCCTATGTATAATTACAAATGAATAAGGTCCTTAAATAAATAATCGAGTGATCGTAATGATCGACGTGTATTTTGTTGAATGAAAGCGACGAATATGTATGGGAGGAAGAGGAGGGAAGGCATCTCGTACATGAAAAAGCTGCCGGAACTTTCCGGCTACTTCTGGCGTCGCGGCGGCCGAGCATTGATCTTTGGAAGAATTTAGGGAAAGGGTATACATAAACAGGGAGAAATAGAAATAGAAGTAGAAGAAGAAGCGACAGATCGAAGATGGAAGAGAGTCCCGAAAGCAACTAATGACATGCATTAACTAATATGTCGCGAACTTCATTGCGTTCTAGCCGATCCAGGGAGATCTGCTCCCTCCGGCGTCGCGTGAGACGCCTAAGAAAGTTCTTGAAACATCCCGTGCAACGTGAAAGATTCTCCTTTTTCTAGCATTCTCTCACTTTCTCCCCTCTCTGCCCTACTTGGTTTTAGCATATTAATTTGTCAGCAGCTGAGGCCCCTCGAAGTACCTTACCGCGCCTCCGACAATCTAGCAAAGCTCGTTAGATGGTGGCGGTGTTAAGTCGCCGTCGGGACGTGCTTGGCTCCCCTTTTCTCCCCCCTTCCCTCTTTCTCTCCATCTCTTGTACAAGTCCGGTAGTCCGTGGAAGGTCGAATTCGCGCTGTGAGGGCCGGCTCACCGCAGGTTGTGTGCCAGATTTAGGCCCACTTTTGGATTAGCAGGCGTCCTACTGGAACAATTGCGCAAAGTAAAACAATAGTAAAGAATTACTACGGTTAGAGTGGCTTTTTTTCTTTCTTTCTCCTAGGTAAAAATTGTTGGGAGGCCGGCGAATCTCGGTGCGGCACCTGTGGGACGTATCCATCTTCTCTTTCCTCCCGATTTCTACCTCCTTCCAGGGCGCCTTCGATAGTCGCGAAGATGACCTAAACGAATGCTTTGTACCCTCGTCATCCGCGACGACGTTAGATTTGTTATATGTATATACATATATATGTGTGCGTGTATATGTATATATGTTGATCTAGACTCATGTGTGCATGTCTGTGATCGGATGTCACATCTCGCTCGCTCGCACCCCCCCGGAACATACGATACACCAGGACGCAGAGAGACCGTGAATGTGCAGGTAAACTTGCTCCGTTCTCTCTTTTTTTTTTGCGGGGATGTCACTGCGGCTGATTGTTTCTCCCTTGCAGATTCCGGGGTCTCTCTCTCTCTCTCTAATCCGGCAATCCTCCGACTCCTCCAGAAGCGGTCCCTTATAAGTCCCTTACTTTTGCCCTGGCACCGACTGGGGCACTGCAATAACATTATAGAGACGTTAGACCGACGAACAACTGGCACCTCTAATGGCCACGAGAAAAAAGGTGACTATCCAAGCTGGGAAACAGCAGCGCAGGACTGAAGCAGCACGAGATATAAAGCCGAAGAAGCGGGGTTGAAGCGGGGACCGAAGCTCGAACTTCCTTGGTCGATCGGGTCTCTCGTTCGCGAAGAAGCCATTTTGTTTTCGTAAATTGTATAGACAGTCATAGTTAATGTAGAAACTAAGGCCTTTCTCCCTTCACTGGCACGGTTTATAAATAACAACTCATAAAGTATTTCCCCGTGAAGACATCGAGCAATCTGTTTAAGTAAAGCACATATGCAGCTTATCGTTAATTTTAACACGTGGCCAGGAGAAACTAGGAATGCTTATCTACGAATGCACGTTAGAAATAAAAGTTCCCTTAATTTGTCAAGAATTACAAAAATTGTACTGGCATTACGACTTAGCTGCTAGTGACTTTCACATTCAACTGAAATTATTGCAAATGGTGTACGTGTATTTAGTCAAAATTTATTTTTGAATACAGTAGGCAAAAATAGAAAAAAAAAAAAAAGATTCGTGAAGATCCGCGATAAAATTGAAATATTTGAATAGCAGAAAATTTGTATTATATTCTGCATGTGTACTCGTAAGAGCAAGCAGGATTTTAAACACAGAACGACTGAAGAAGTCCAGACAACAACGGCAGCATTTCAACATAGAACAAGTGAAGATCGGACGATAACAGATAATAACGATTGAGAATAGAAATAGGTTACCTGGATAATCCAAAGTAAGAACCAACATCCGATGTCTCCTTTCGGTTCTGGTCGCGTGACTGAATTCATTCACAAATTCGGCAGGCAGGAAACAACTTCAAACAACTGCGGCGGTTTTCAGCGACGACGACGGGGACAGGTGAAGATATTACAGTAGTTAGAGAATAGCGAGACAATTAGTGATCGGATAACACGTATCATGCACAAAGTCTGCGAATTCGTATTGGAACCTACTTAGAAAATTTAACGAGATATTACGGATATTAAAATCTGTATATTACAGGAATTAGCTGCATTAGGGGACCTGCTAAAACAAGGCCCAACTCCGTTCAAGGCTGCATTCTGTTACAAATTTTGCGTGGTATCTTGCATAAATTTCATGAACAAATAACATAATTTTTGTGAAAATAATAAACATTGCAAGCTGAGTAACCTTTCATATAGATTTGGTGGGACTGAAAAATGTAGAATGTCACTGTTACGCTTTGATCGACAAGTTAGACGTAACGATCTAGACGATCTATCAACTCCAAGTAATTAAATACTTTGATAAATTCTAAAATTGTGTTTGTTACATTTTTCTTCGACCGAAAAAAGGGCAAATAAAGCGTGAAACAAAGAGACTTTAATCACATCCAAAGACTAAAGGCTTTAATATTTCACGTGACATTCTCTTTTTTACCACCTCAATGTAAAAAGTAATGAACATATGAAGAAGTTTTTTAATTCTTCCCATGGAGAGCAGCCCGAAAGAGAAAAGCTGGCCGTCATTCTTTCATGTTGAATGAAACGTCCACCTCTTAATAATGAAAACTCAGCTTTGTGCCCAAATGAATACACTTCCTTCCTTTCAGGAAATCCTCCTACACATAACTTGGCGAATTCATTGCTAGAAAAAAAAAAGAAAAAAAAAAAGAAGAAAGATTACTGCCAGCCTGAACGTTTACCTCACATCCGAAAGGAGGCTCGAAAATTAATCAAAGACGAAAAAGGACGATGAATTGTCGAAATAAATATGTACGAATGACCAAACTCATAATCCACGATAAACGGGTCGATCATAGATAACAAACACGCTTTAGTAACGCACGCTTTTATTATTATAACGAGCGTCCGATGAGACGGTTTTCCCAACCGTCGCGACACCTACGCTTTTGTTATAATATCGGTCACCTTAGACCCGCTTCGCTCGCACGAATGGGTGTAGATAAATAAAGTGATAAACAAATAGTTGCTAATCGCGACGTGCCCGGGGAGAGGGGCCGCGTTTGCGCGACACGTATAATTACAATTATCGTAAGTCAGCCACCCCAGGAGGTGTCCGTCGAGGATGGATGCGAACGATTAGGTTCCTTTCTTAAGTTGGCGCTTTTGCAAGCTCACGGTGGCTTGCCGAACCACTTTTGCTCGGACAAATTGAAAGCATTGTGTGGAAAGGCAGTGAAATTACACGCTTAGGACGACCATGCGTTTCAGCTGCATTTCCGCACTCCCCCTTTTTTCTCAATCATGTCTGTTGTGTCGTGATATTTTTTATGTTATTTAGGAAAAACCCGTAACCTTACAAGATGTTCCCTGATCCGACGTGGAAGCAAGCCAACGTGAGAACTACTTCGTCGTATCGATTGAGCATACTCGATGTACAATTAAATTCGCCTAGTCTGGACAGAAGACGGTGCTCTTTGTTCCCTTCTGCTGGGAACTCGCTACAAGATTTACATTTGCCGGTTTTTCAACGCATACTCGTACAACCATCGGAAGTGAGAATGTATTTCACGATTGCGGTTCTTGAACTCGCTCAAAGCCAATTACGTACCACGTGCGTCTTTTAATGTCTAGTAAAAGTCAATTAGTGATACAACGGATGTCTTTTAGACAGAACTTCGTATAGAAAAAATTCTACCTTCCTAGAATGTCTTCCGATAAGACCACACCTTCGAAATTATTAAAGGACCTTTCCCGTGCACTACGTATTTGATATCGTTTATTTCACACCGTTTCCCTATACCATGGCTTGAACAATGGAATGTTAATTACGGAATCGTTGGAATATATTGAGTTATTCGGTTTCCTCGCATGCTATAAATTAATCAGACCCCAGTAAAGTATCGGCAGTTGTATCCTAATCTAAATGACACTCCGTGTTTCGCAAGTATGGAAAAAGATCAGAAAGACTGCACATACTGTACGTTTTTAATTAAACTTATTATCAGAGAGTAAATGTTTTGCGATTCTACGCGATGAATGCCTGGATTATTGTTATCGGTTGAGGATAATTAATGGGCAAAACAGAATGCATGGTGATAAGTTGAAAGGATGCGATCAAGAGATTAGGTCAATTTAAAATACATTAAATGCACGAATACGCGTCAAAATAAATCAGGCAAGTTTGTGATCTAGCTACGTATTTACGTCCATGATAAATAGTGATAATGTAATTATGCAATCTGTGCTTAAGTAGAATTCGGGGCGCTGTTAGATTTAATATGAGGGAATGTGTAGAAGGCAAGATCGCGAGTTTCGCATCGATGATACAGGAGTTATTGTAGCACAACGATCGCATTCGATGGCAAGCTCGAAGAACGTCCACGTAAGCACAGTTCCCAAGAAAAAAAAAAAAAACGCATGTTGATTGGCGCATTCCCTACTACAAGAAAAAGAATAAACCTCGGAAGGCAAAAACTACATATCCGTGATCCCATTACACCTAGGTAACCTTTTTACAAAGACAGTTCCACGCAACACTAAGTGGCTTCCAGCATTCGTCAAGGCTAAAAATCGAAACTTTTCTGCCAAGTTTCCTATTATTTCACTCTCGATATTTTACCGCCGCAACCCCCTCTCTCCCTTTTCCCTAAATCTCGGAAAAGTTTCATGTATCTACATTTAATCCGTTCGGCCCGAACCTTTTCACAAACAAATAGATTTCCTTCCCTTATGTATGTATAAATTTAACATTGCAATTATTCTCAATTTACAATTCTTCGACGTTCATTCGATATAAACGGGAGGAATGTTTAGATTCATTTTAGAAGTAACTTTCGCATCTACTGTTAAGTTGTGATATACGTACCGCGATACATGAAAGATCATTACCGAAAGGATAAACGTTCAATACACGTCAATTAGGAGCAAAGTGCGATGCGACTCATCGGCGACACTTGAAATCTTCCAAACAGTTCCTCAAATTTCGTTCGACTATTCTTAAGTATTCACACCCCTTTCGCGTTATGTAGATGTCACGTTACCGTTAATATATTAATCTACATTAATTATAAGAGACCCAACAATTCTGCTAATAAATTAAATTATCGCGCGTGCTCTCATCGATTCATCGCGTCGTATTTGCTCCACCGAAAGTCACTGTCAGTCTTATATTAGATTTCTTTTTTTTTTTTTCTTCATCTTAAAAGAGCAAATGTCCGCCGTTGAGTAACATAGGATATACCTTCTTACTCGAACTCGTGCCGAGCTTAACACTTAGAGCTAATTTGCCGACAGCGATTGGCGCGTGATTAGGGTTCAATTAAACAGATTTAGAATCGAATCGATGCCACTGCGGTTTGAAACTAAGCCCTCTTTAATGTTGGAATTAATCCAATGACAACATTGGTTAATTAAAGAGCCGAGAGTGAAAAAATGAAAAACGTCAATAATGAAGTCTTAGGAAGGGACTAATTACTGATCACAGGAAAAGATATAAGATTAAAGTAGTAACTTGATCATTTAATAATGTTTCAAGTTAACACTTTTTTTTTCTTCAATGCCGTCGTTTTTCTAAAAATCAGTTTCACGCATTAAGTTTCCAATCGCAACTCTTTAATTCAGAGATTATGTTGTATCAGGGCTCAAGTTTAACCCTTGGATTTCAGAAATGATTGTAAATTGGAACATGTTTGAAGAGATCTAACGTGTACGCGACCACCACTGCGATACCACCAGTAATCATTTCTTTGTTATGATTTTACACATTTATGCATTAATCAGGTCAGATTTGACAAGTATTCATTTCCTTCTAAGACAATATCATTCACTGATTCGTGAATTTGCCGAGCTGTAACTTGAAGATTAATTAACATTAGAGCAGCTATGCGTCATGAAATGCACTTTTCAATGTGAATATTGTATATCACGCAATTCTTTATCAACACTTAAAATGAACCAGTTACGTCTGTTTCGATCACCCGATATTTTCGATTTACGAGAAAAAAAAAACTTTCTTTTTAATTTTGAGTAACAAAGATATTTGAGACAAATCAATGAATCATTCTATCATTAATGCCATCATTCTAACATGGAAAAGTGGATCATTTTAACTGATGACTCTTTTCTTTTTAATAATGTGCAAACCTGCTCTATGTAAACTAATCGTTTATTTTCAAGTCTGCGCCGTCCATAATGTGGAATAGATGATTTCGAGACTTTGCGCAGTTAATAGATTAACATTAAAGTATTAGGTGCAAAATAACGTATCCCTTAAAACCTTGATACTGCAATTGTCCATTGTTCCGCGCGATGAAATTTTCAAGAGACCAAAGACTTTAAAAAAGAGTCCAGACATTCTAATCAATTGATTTAATATCCTTTCAATATCTAATTTATATCCAAGTCGATAAGAATGTCTGGACAGCCACCCGATTCCAACTTGCGAAATATTTTCCATATTCATTACATCTTATTAGTAGTCTCCATGATTTACATGAGTAATTTTCTGCCTATCAAGGTCCAAAAGATACGTTAAATTTGCAAACTTTTCAGAGACTTGAAATATTCAGTCAGTACACAGATCCCGTACAAGTACATATAGCACGTCGAACATTTTAAGATAAGCGAAGATTTTCCACTACCTTGTCTCTTGACTACTTCCCTTTCCAATGGCCTAACATGTAATACGTCACTTTAAGGGTCAAGTAAAGGATGTCGGCCATATTGAATTTTGACATCAGAAAGGAGGACACCTCATAAAAAGGTCCATTTCAATACGCGTCAAAATTCAATATGACTACCTTGCTTTACTAGACCCTTAAATAAATATACATTTAATCTTATTTAAAATGAAACTCATTACCCCGTGTAAACTCAGTAAGGACGTTTTTTTTTCTCCCTCGTTTCAAAAATATCTTAAATTATCCGAGTTAGTCATATTCGTTGAGAAAGAAATTCGACAAATTAAAAAAAAACAGAGATTGATGTTTTAAGGGGATGTGATAGTGGCATTCGAAAGGTAAATCGTTCATGAAACTTTTCTATAAACTGGGTGTACTGAATCGTTTCAAATTACAATGTGGATGTGGAAGCCCTAAGGTAGGTCCTGAAACTCATGAAATTTCATTTTATACAAAAAATGTTTGAGAACATCTGTAAACAAGTTTTTTAAGAATTGAAATTTTATGGGTATCAGGACCTTTTTTATAGCTTCCACATTAACATTGTCAAGTTTGAAATGATACGGTACACTCAGTCCGGAAAAAGGTTCATAAACGTGGGTTTTTCACGCCACTTTCGCATCACCTTAAGCACCTTTGGCCCGATTACATGTGGTCTAGTCCAGAGGCAAGGCAAAGGATTTAACACTGATCGAATTAATTGTAAATCTTACAGGTAGGTCATCAAGGATACGGGTGCCATAAAGTAGGTGCGACGAGGTATGCGCATGCACAAGTTCTACTAGGAAGACATTTTATGTAGGGTATCATGAACAATGAGAGACCCCGTCTGATCTGGAATTCACTCAGGATTGATAGTTTCGAAGTTCTTTAGAGAATCACTTGGTTTCACCCTCCACTTTTCAGTATGTGCACCTGATATTAGGAATGTACCAAACTTGAAGCAAGAAAAATTTCATCAAAGTAAAGTCGCAATATTAATAAGTGTTAAAATTAATATTCAATTTTGTGGAGGTTGCATGAGCAACGGACAACCACATGTGAACGAAATAATGGCTGTTCGGTTGATTATATAAAAAGAACCTTAATTTACACACACGAATGGTTAAGACCACCCTTGACGAATATTTTCGAATACTTCACAATCTTATGAAAATTTCAATACAATCTCTATTTTATGCTCCAAGATTATTAAACATTTAAAGATAGAAATGTATTATCGTTATACGTTCCCGATGATTTACCATGTAAAGAATAAAACGACACGTCCCTAATTTATTAACATCACTTCACGTATAAAACAATTGAATTCGAATATGCCATTTACATTAACACTAATGTGAGAACTGAAATTATTGCGACGATTTAACTTTTAATTAGTCACTCCTTTCGGCTCCTATTTAGTCTACCCCAGGTTGAAATCCGAGGGGGTATTCACCCAGGAAATCATGTATTTTAACGCTTGAAATCATGAAAAAATCGCAAGCAGAAATCAGTGGAAATCATTTTAAATCATCGAATAATTTTAAGACGAGTGTCGCTATTATTGATCACATAAAATCAATGGCTCTCAAAAAAGGAAATCGTTTTCACTTAATTCCAAGTGAATAACCCCTCGCTGAGGTGAAACAGACTTCATGCGACTAATTAAAAGTAAACAAAGTTTAGAATTATTCTATAACCATCCTAATCATTATCATGTATACTCTTACATGGCCTGTATAAAAATGAAATCAAACCGTCGAAAGGAAAAGAAGCTTTCGACAACTGGTCAAAATGAACGCTCTCGAAATGTTAACACATCTAGAATGATGATTCTTCAACGGAATGTGATCACATCTGGATTAAGTGAGGGCACGGGATAATAGAATTCACACGAATGTACTCTTGTGGGATTTCGAAAGAACACGTGGATCTCGAGCTTAGCGATCTCGTTAACTAATCGGGCCACCGATGCTTTTCCGACGAGCCCGTTAATACCGATACGACGATTCGACGCGATTTTACTCTATAATGTACAATGCATCGTTATCGTCTACCACCATGTAGTAATATATATGTACAAGTGAATATAATATTAGAAAAAGACCTAAGTATATCCGCTATTAACGTATCCCGGTGACCAATTGGTACATTGGCGATCCGAGGAACTCTCATTCACCTCCGTACTTCGCAGGGCGATTATCGATCGTTGATCATGTTCCTAATCTATGCTAGAGTTCTTCGCGCGCAAAAGCGTGCGATCCTACCTACCACTATGCGTAACGTATACGCGAGGGCTTACTTATGACATTAGTAAATCGGTATTTCTAGCTAGAAAGACCACTGGCTAACTCAACCAGAGGATTCACTCATCAGGAATCGTCATTGAGTGCGATCGCTATAAAACATACTGACACTGGAAGGCTTATCGCGTTGTTGCTTGGTTCCGAATATATTGAAGAGCGACACGCAAGTACTGCGAGTCTTCACAATAAGTACAAGATAATGTTTTAACATTACACCGTAAATAAAAATCGTTATAGAAAAGATATTTGGAATATATCAAGGAAACTTGATGTATTATGTACCCTGAGGCACAGATCATTTAAACGGAACACTATACTGACAACGGTTGATTAGATCTGACTTAGGAATGATACGACGATTTTGTATGCAGAGATAATGCGCATAGAAACAAATGGACGATAAGGTCTGGCCTCTCTTTCTACGCACACCAAAAGACATACCTGCGCCTTTCAGTATAAGTATAGTTTAATGATTACGATCGTTGATATATATATATATACTGATATCGGATCAAAAGAGAGCAATCAAATCAACCGATCTCTTTCCTTCTATTTTTTTCTTTCATCCTTTCAGAGTGACTCCGCCAAAAATTATTTACACACAAATTTCGGGACTATAAGAATGTCGTTCGACTGCAGCCTAGGTGCGGGACGCATCGTTCATGCGTTATTAATATCACATGTTACTTTACTGTCGCACACAAAGCATCCTAAAGAAGGGCGTTTAAGCCCACGATATCCTTTACTTACCTTGTTACCAAGTACCGCGAATATAAAACGGAACATAGATTTAAATATGTAATTGCCACCAAGATGTCATTTAAGACTCGCACTATGAATGTACACAGATAACGCCTTCCAGTGTAAGTTCAATGAATCGAGTGCGAGGTGAAACTGTCATGCGCCACTTAAAAGTCTGTGTGCAGGATCGTCGCCGAGAGCCAGGCGTCCCCGAAGGACGAAGAGACACTGACGGAAAGCATCGGTGGATCGGTCGCGAGACCAACTCAGCGATCGCCAGTTTAAAAGGTACCGAGGTACTCTAGAGGTGTAATACGCATACCAACACCAAGCGTTAGAGTGCAAGGAACACAACATCTGCTGGGAAAGCAGAATCGACATATATGTTATGCAGAGGTGTTGGGAGTGTCGCGTCTTACTACCAGAGTTCTAACTGGTTAATGTTGTGTTATCACTTAACGGAGGAGTTATGTAACACGCTTAAAAAGGCACTCGTATAAAACAATTGAAAAATGACGTGTGATTCCTTTGATTTACGGTAGGTGGTAGTGGGTGGTACTTTATACTCGGAGCCACTCTGGAGTTGATACAACTGTGTGTCGGTGACGCCGACTGGGTAACGGCGCAGTGCGGGTGTTGGTGTCCCTTACCAGCATTTTGTATGATATATTTCTTTTTCTCCCTCTCTTTCTCCATTTCGCTGTTTTTTTTTTTCTCTCATTGATGCTCTTATGTGGTTGCACCGACTAACACCATGCGCGACACTCAAACTTGTTAAAATTTCACTTAAACACACTTCGTTAATAACTCATCTTCCCCAGTCTCTGTCGAGACCTTCCCGCAACATGGTGGGAAGTTTAGTTAAATGCAACTGCAAGTCCAGGGTTTCGGTCAGCGATGCTTTCCACAGGAAAAAAAAACACCGTTCCATTAAGCTACGTGGAACGAACGGACGCTCTAGATGGGGCAAATTTGTAACAGTCCAAAGAACACGGCCCACATTACAACGATCCAGTGTGTGGTGTAAATGGGATTCTCACCGTCTGTGATTTTTCTGGCAACGAACTTCAGGGTTTCGTCGAGAAGTACCACTGGAATGGAGAACTTCATAACGGTAACCCACTCCTCGGTAGTCAGGGGGGTCACTTGGAACACGGACTGGAATCAGCCAAAATCATAGATAAGTGTTACTTCGTAATTAAATATTCATATATAATGTGGTATGTATTACGAATAAGAGAGTAGGTACGCTAACTTGGAGAAAGTATATGATAAAATGAATCGATCGTTATCCGACCAAGCAAAGTAAGAATATTAACGTAAAAAATGGACCAAACTAGTAACAAACAGCGCAGGAAAAATAAATGCACCTCGTATGAAACCCATCGTTTATCGGTACTCTTGAGGAAAATGGCTACTTTTCGCACTTGAGGCATTAATTCTACACCATTGAAAACTACATCTGTAAAGATTCAAAGCTAATTTATTTTCCCTTACCGAGAGGACCTCAACATAGAGGATGACGAAGTGGAGTGTAAAGGAAAGAGCCATCGAGGCAATCAGCCACATGTTGGACCATGGAGGCATTGTGATGAGAGATTGATTCTCTGACAAGCTAAAACATTATGGATTATTAATCATTCACCGCTGTAATCTATAAAAATTACTCAAATCATTATTAACTGGAGTATACCTGTTCATGGCGTTCAACATCTCAATGGTAACGAGAACAGAAAGGGCCATGGTCATGGGATGAGGATCGGTGAAAACCTTGCAGTTGACTCCCTTGAATTCTTCTCCGCCACCAATACAAGCCAAGTGATGAGTCTGTATGGAACAAGTAAGTTTAAACATAAATAAACAATCATTTAATATAGGTAGAGTGTGTATCAAGTATTGAATGAAAAGAAATCCCCAGGCTAAATAGTTTCAAGTTAGACAAGTGGAGGATAAATATTATCGATCTTTAAAAAAATCAAAACCTTACCAGTTGATAATAATTTAACTGTGGACCATGCGGACTGTATAAGAACCACCATGCAGCAGATCCAACAGTGGCAGCACCTACATATCCACCAATAGCCAAGTATCGGAAGAACAACCAACCAGAGATGAGGGACTCGTCGGCTTTCCTAGGAGGCTAGAAAATGCAATACAACCGTTGTCAACACTAAATCTATTGCCAATTATTACTTAAGTTAGTTTCCACTTTTAAATCCGTAAAATTGACGGTTTTCGTAAATCTAACGTTAAAAAAGGATCTAAAAGAATCTGATTCGTCTGTAACTTTGTATATTTCCTTTCTAATACCTTCTCCATGATGTCGAGATCGGGAGGATTAAAACCAAGAGCAGTTGCCGGAAGTCCATCAGTGACCAGATTGACCCAGAGGAGCTGTACGGGAATCAGGGCTTCGGGAAGACCAAGAGCAGCAGTCAAGAAGATACTGTAACGCCATGCACAAAAGGTCAATTAATGTTTTCTATGTGTCGATAAACTCTTGATAATTAAATATGCATTACCTCACGACTTCACCAATATTAGAAGAGATCAAGTAACGGATGAATTGTTTCATGTTGTTGTAAATTGCACGGCCTTCCTCTACAGCAGCAACGATAGAGGAGAAATTGTCGTCAGCCAATACCATCTCGGAGGCAGATTTTGCGACGGCGGTACCAGATCCCATAGCGATACCAATTTCAGCTTTCTTTAGCGCCGGTGCGTCATTGACACCATCTCCAGTCTAAACAAATGCATCGTACATTACAATAATTCAAAAACAATTACAAGATACATATTTAGATGAAAATTCTAATTTTGACATTTTAATTTAAAAACTATAAAAGATAGTAAAACCCAATAATTTAAATAAAAGTAAACATAAATCAATGCCTCTGTCGACCTGGTTGATCCAATTCATTCTACTACCACTATTTGTAAGAAAAAGTAAGATTCTTACCATAGCAGAGATTTCGTTCATACTCTGTAAGTATTCCACAATCTTGGACTTATGAGCGGGTTCAACCCGAGAAAACAAACGAGCTCTGGCACAAGCAGCTTTCTGTTCAGCTATTGGAAGATCGTCGAATTCACGTCCAGAGTAAGACTTTCCAGTGGTATCTTCATCTTCGCCGAAGACTCCAATGCGGCGGCAAATAGCTTCAGCGGTAGCCTTGTTATCACCAGTAATGACAATGACTCGGATACCAGCATCACGGCACCTAGCGATGGAGTCAAAGACTTCCTTGCGGGGTGGGTCGAGCATACCAACGACACCGATGAAGGTAAGCTCTTTCTCATATGTGTAGAATTTGGTAGAATCACCGAGGTCCATTTCTTCGGGTTTCAAGGGATGGTCAGCGGTAGCCAGAGCCAAACAACGTAAGGTGTCTCTTCCGGTACCGTATTGTCTAGTCAAGTCCAAGATGCGATTTTTCAGGGTAGACGTCAGCGGTACTTTCTGGGTTCCTACACGAGCATGCGTGCACCTGTCTAGAACACCTTCAGGGGCACCTTTGACAAACAATTTCGGGCCAGTTCCTAACTTGCTGGGTTTCAAAGGTACGCAGTAAGAAGACATCGATTTGCGGTCTCTGGAGAACTCCAAGGTGAATTCCTTCTTCCATTTGGTCTCAATGTCTTGTCTGACGACGATGGCCGCTGTTCGGCGGTCGAGACCTGTTTTAGGTACGCCGAAGGGATTGATTTTCTCGGCCAAAACAATCAAAGCTGTCTCGGTGGCTTCGCCGACCTTCTCGAAAGCCTGCTTAAATTCGTTGAAATCAATGGCAGAATCGTTGCACATAATACAAATTGTGCTAATCTCGTGAAGCGTCTCGTAATCCGCACCCTTAACCTTTTGGCCTTTCAAAAAGATTTCGCCATTAGGCTCATATGTTGACCCTGTGATCTCGAATTCGTGGAAACTACTATCGGAGCCTTCGATCTTGTCGAAGACGAACATACTGAAATATAGAAATGATTATATTAATGATAATAGGTAACTTAGGAAAATTAATTTTATTCGTTTAATTAAACATTTCAAATTGTAATTCCTTACGTTTTCATTCAGAACATATAAGAAATAAAATGCAATACAATCTACAAATGACCAAACTTATACATAACATCTTACCGACTAACGGACATCTGATTGGTGGTCAAGGTTCCCGTTTTGTCAGAGCAGATGACAGATGTGCAACCAAGAGTCTCAACGGATGGCAGAGATCGCACGATCGCATTCTTTTTGGCCATACGGCGAGTTCCCAGCGCCAGACAAGTAGTGATGACAGCGGGCAGACCCTCAGGGATGGCAGCTACTGCCAAGGCAACAGCGATCTTGAAGTAGTAGATGGCGCCCTTGATCCAGGAGCCACCGTGCGCAGGATCGTTGAAGTGGCCAATATTGATGGCCCATACGGCGACGCAAATGACGGAGATCACCTTCGAGAGCTGTTCGCCGAATTCGTCCAACTTCTGCTGAAGAGGAGTCTTGATCTCCTCGGTTTCGGACATCTCGGTACGAATCTTACCGATAGCTGTATTGAGTCCAGTTCCGATAACGACACCTCGGGCTTTACCAGCGGCCACATTGGTACCGGAGAACAGAATGTTTTTCTTGTCCTGAAGCAAAATCATCAAATCGGTGATACATATTCAAAAGAACAATGACAAACTAAACGTGAATTTTTCAAGACATGGAATTATTGTCATGAAATCGTGTACAACATTGCATCGACATATTGATACCATTTCGTATCAGTAAGCGCTAGATGATCTTACGAAGATATGCTCACCTGATTGACAGCACGTGGGTCAGGGACAGGGTCGGTGTGCTTGATGACGGAAACAGATTCACCGGTCAGGATGGACTGGTCGATCCTGAGGGTGGTCGAGAAGATCTTGGTAAGGCGAATGTCAGCCGGGATCTTATCGCCGACAGACACTTCTACAATGTCTCCGGGAACAATCTCCTTCGCTCGAATCCTCTGGACTCCGGCTTTGTCGGAGCGTACGACTTTGCCCATCTCGGGCTCGTACTCTTTGAGCGCCTCGATAGCGGACTCTGCGTTACGTTCCTGCCACACGCCGACCACGGCGTTGGCGATGAGGATGAGCAAGATGACGAATGGCTCGACGAATGCCGTAAACGCATCATCGTGCTCTTCAAATAAAGCTAATACCTGCGAGAGAATAAGAAAATAATTAATACTACAGAAATGACATGGCCTCCAATTCGTGTTTGTCTTCACTTTATGCAAAGTAAGCGTGATTTACACGTCTTTTCGTGTAAATAAATATCATTGAAATTACTTACGAAAGAAATAATTGCAGCTAATAGAAGAATCTTCACTAGAAGATCGTCGAATTGTTCCAGGACGAGTTGCCAAATGGATTTCCCTGCGAGGATAAACATAAGATTTCTCAGTAAGTATAGAAAACTAAAAAAATATTTCCGGCTCAATGGTATTCGTGTTAATTAATTCCGTCAGCTGTTATCTATATAGATAAATATAGCTAGAAAGTTCATAGAATCATTTTCAGCAAACCAGTGATATCGCGAAAATGGAAAAATCACAAATAGGAAAATTGACTAAAACTACAATGAATGATTCATAAGTTGCATCGCGTCATTTAACTCAGAATAATCATTACAAATCCAATTGACGCCAGAAATATGTTAAAGATAGCAATGCCAAGAATTTCAAGTTGACACCGTCAAAAGTGATATTCTGAGGTACCTTAATAATTATTTATACAAGAAATTGGTATCGATCGATGACCCGTTAAATCGTTTGAACTTTCAAATCGAATGAAATTGCTGAACATTGCAAATGTGACCGCAAATGACAATTATGACGCGAAGATACAACTTCTAAGATAGAAACTCCGTTTTTTAACATCACGATACCTCCCCACTAAAAACAGTAGCTACAACCACCTATTCCTTAAAACTTGTCTAAGAAAAGCCGAAATTATGCAAACTATGCCAAACACGGAAGACTAAATAAGAGTCAAATTAAACGATGTGACGAAAATAACAATTCCTCCTCCTCAAGTGCGACTGCAGCGGCGCATACAAACGAATTAACACAATCCGTGCCACGTTGGTCGCCGATGACCCATGGCCCATTTACGACAGCGTACTCGTCATTTGTTTCGGCACTGAATATGTTAAGCAATCCATTATAGAGTTCTAAATATCCGTTCAAGAGATTCCAAGGCATTCGATTAAGCGAGAACGACGCTTCCAAATGCTCTAACACTATTTCTACCATGATTTTGTGTATACCTATTTCGACCAAAAGGTTTCGATGAGCTGGAGGAAAATGATACCGCTAAATAAATTTAACAATTATTATACGAAAACTCAAAACATTGAGAAAAAATTATTAAACTTTGATAATAATTTAAAGTTAAAATTTTAAAAGGTGTCTTTCGACACCTTTGGTAGAAATAGTGTTAAGGGGATGTGAAACTGGCATCCGAAAGCTCAATAGTTCATAAATCTTTTCTACGAACTGGGTGTCTGAAATCGTTTCATACTTTAAACCGTGAATAGGGAGACCCTAAGGTAGATCCTGAAACTCGCGAAATTTCATTTTTTATAAATTATTTTAAAATACCTATAAACAAATTGGGAAAGAATTGAAATTCCATGAGTTTCAGAACCTTCCTTATAGTCTCCCCATTCACGTTGTAAAGTTTCAAACTATTCGGCAAACCGAGTTGGGAGAAAAGCTTTATAAACAATACCTCTTCGACGCCACTTTCACATCACCTTAACGGTGGGTGCGAGTGACGAGGAGAAGACGAAGGTGCAACATTGCCGACGTCGAGACTCGCGTTGCGTTTACCAACGCGTGCTTTTGCGTGTACGTCGCGTGCGCATGCAGCGTAATGCATAAAGCTCGGGCTGTTCAAGCTGGCCTACTTCGATAACGACACATTGCGTCGTAAGCCTCTTTTCCGTAGCTTCAACCGAGCCGGGGCGTTTTCACCTCAACGCATCTAAAGGCCACTAAGCGTGGAAGGGACATTTACGGACATCCAAAGCGACACATGAAAACTCCCTCTGCTAATCGAGATTGATCCCCGACAGACCCTTCTCTACATCGGCATCTTACACCGAATAGAACCGCCGCCAGATTCATTCGTTTGCACTTGTCCGCTATCCGGAAACGCATGTCCGGAAGACCGCCTCCGCACAACTTATTTACATACTCCGATTACAGGACAGAATGGATATATCGTCGTACAGGTGAATCTTCGTGTTGCGTACATAGTTACATCAGAAATATTATATAATAATCATACGATCACACCTCGTATCGAATTAAGTTGCGAGTCATTTCGAATACACGGTAAAGAATTTGTTTCTTTAAGGTGAAGTGAAAGTTCAAATCAGTCCTGACACATCACTCCTGATCATCTAAGAATTGTCCCGACACATTCAAAATTTGGATTTTTTTAACCAAATTTTTTAACTCAGCCCAGACCAGGACCAAAATGGTACTACTTGAAATGGTAATACTTTCACCAACGATTTGGCTTCTCAGGTACATATAGGCTAATTCTATCGTATCACCTTAAGTATGTCGTATCGATAGATTCCAAACGTATCTAAATCGATCATAAAGGAATAGATTTTCAATTAATTCTTCCTGTACAACATAATGACTTTCCTATACCCGAGAATCTATATATTTTTCCCTTAATCTTAAACCTTTCATCGAGAACTGTATGTATGCGCACGAAAGATCGCGATTCCCAACCGATCTTAAACATTTGTTTTATTAGTCTTAAGTCATTCATGGAAAACACTTCTACCTCGGTATCTTTCGTATGTATCGGAATGGCGTACCGACAGGTGCGTGTAGCTGCCGCCCCCACCTTTAGAAACCTACTGACCCTGCATTTTACAACCTACAACTAGACGCCTCGAGAGCTAATCTTACTCAACATTACCAGCGCATTTCTTCAAGGTAAATGTAGGGAAAATACTGCCGGTTTAATGATGTAATCATCGGGGCCAGTGGACGAGTTTGCATTTTGTACGAAACCTCGCTCCTAAAGCACTGGAAAGCTTCGAGAGAACCTATGACTGCCAGATCTGGCATTAGCAGTCAACTGTTCTCGTAATATTGGCATTACCTTACCGAAAGCGTGTTCACCGGCAGAAGGAGAAAACCTTCCTAATACTTTGGACGAAAGGCAAGACTTTCGCTACCAACGATCGATGCCAATTTCTTACATGCAATTCTAACCAGTAGTTTTAGTAGCTACATCAAATATCACTGTGCAGACTTACCCTCTTCGGCCGGCAATTCTGTAACATAAAGTGAAAAGGCGCAATTAATACAACGTAATTTATCCTACACATAGACATACAATGTACCTTGAATTTGCAGCTAATGTTTATAAAACAACACGCGGTATTCCGTTTTAATATTTCAGGAGTCATTGACTAAGAATTCCATTATAAAAAAAAAACATAAATAAATAATCGAACTAGCCATCGGACACGCACTCGTTCAAGCGGAATATTTACGTAGTATATGGAGGGTGGTAAATGATTTGGATCGATCAGAGTGAAGATCATTTAACCGTATTTGTACCGAAAGTCGTATACAAAAAATAAGTCCCCTCGGTCTAATAATGATACAAAATGTTTGGCGCAAGTTCTGAAAGCTCCTCTTTAACGTGCCCCACTTGAAATCGCCGACAGGTTACCCGAGGCATTCCATCGAGTGTAATCTCGGTCCTATGAAAATGGTGCACAAAAAAAATAATGGAAAAAGTGATAATTGATTTCCCGTGACAATACCGGAATTTCATCGCGAGCGCAAATGATCATATATATGCTGTGTGGTGGGGCCTCACAGAATGAAGACTGGAATGACGGAAAAAAAGCTTTCTTTTCAGAGCACCTTGCCCTAAATAGAAGCGAAGTCAATGGTTCATTCTCAGAGAATCTCTCGGAGTGGAGGAAAAAAAAAACTTCTCCTGGACAAATCGATTTTCAGATTAGAATTTATATCCGATTTGAATTTTTGTAAAAAATACTGTCGTTACTACTCGGTCAAATAAACGATACATTGTTCTACCATGAATACAATTGCCCCAGATGTTTTGTCATTGATATACTAAAATATTTCTGCAAATAGATTTCCTAGGCTTATTGTTACGTGTTTACATTTGTTGCGGCAAGAAAAATTTGATCACGACTGTGAATTATTTTTCCGTGTGTTTCCATGTATGCGTAACATCCATGCATGTGCACGCATCCGCTACGCGATCGATTAACCGGGAGTCACGTGACGATGTTCACCGTGATCGCACACACACGCTCATTCTTCGGTCTACGCAGAAACACTCGGAGTCAGGTGGGAATGACGCACGTGTCCGAATGTAACACACGCGTCAATGTGGGATATCATACGTGTGTACGTTGAAGTTGAAATTTCCGAAGCGATACGCATCAATGCAGAAAAAGTATACCCGCGTGAAACGGCACGCTTCTTCGTATATGAGAAAACTGCGGGTGTGGGAGAAAAACACTCATCGGTATGAGACTAACGCAAATGTGTGTAAAAACACGCGTGTACATGTACGTAGAAATCCCATGTGAGTAGCACCTCGTCACTGTAGGGGAAACATAGGCGTTAAAATATGCCAATAGAGTAAGTGTAAAGTAGTTTGTGTCAATGTATCGACACATACGCATGCGCATCGCAGCCCTCACTCGCGCTCAGAGAAAAGTCAAACGGGTAGGTGGGAAGGCTGCGCCCTGAGGCCGCGTTTCCATCGAGAGTGTCGTCGCCGTCGCGCCGATTTGTCACGCGACGTTGGCCACATGCGACGACAAAGGGCTGGCCGTACAAGGCCGATACGAAAACAAATTTTTACCCCTTAGAATGGGAGGCGGCTTAATTTAATCCGGTGGTCTAGCCTCCCCGCTTCGCCCATCTACTTATGCGACTCTCAAGACCTTACTTTCGCCCTCGACAAGTGTAAATTGCATCAGTCAATGGCATTCACTGATAGTGGCCGACGAGTTAGGAGCTCTACACATCAATGTCATTACCGGAGACCGAGTACGGTCTTTGACCGCCGATTTGTACGTGATAAAAAAGCTCTCTCTCTCCAAAAAAAAAAAAACAGATTTTCAAAATGGAAGATAACGGTTCACGGAATAAAATATATTGAGGTGAAATGAAAGCCCCCCTGAAATCAGTAGATCCGAATGACACTTTTTTTTTTTTTAAGGGTATCGGATAGAACTGTCAAACTTTGACATATGACCCGTGAGCACCTAGGGATTATCCTGGCGCGTCCAAAATTTGGATACTTGAAAACAATTTTTTAACTTAGGTCAGACCAGAACGAAAATGGCAAGCTCTCATTTTTCGATCGATATCCAATTGTTGAAGGCTCATACTCACTTTTCGGCTTTCGGGATGGAGCCGCATGAAGTTATTGCTGGACAACCAACGTTTCGCAAACATTTCAGCTGTCATCATCACGGCTTGGAGGCACTGATGTCAAATGTTGTGATGTCATTGTTACGAAACGTCGATTGTCCAGCAGCACTTCTCGCGACATTATCCCGGAAGCTAAAAAGTGCGTACGATTTTTATAACGTTTTATTATTTTATTCTATAATTATTTAATGTTTGATATGACATACTTTTAAGTGATTCAAATATTTTGCTAAAAAATAAACAGAATTTACGGAGAATATCGTTGACTTCTCATTCGTAATTGTGGTACATCATAGATAGGTTTTATGTTAAGATCGATCGAAAATACGACCGTATAATGGTCGAAAAATATTATAATCTCAGAAAGAATATTAGAAAAATAAACTCGTGGAAGTGCTTTGCCAGTTAAAGGATACATTACGAGATTATAATGCCGGAGGGGGAAAATAAGTAAATCGAAGCAATGGCGTAACCAAATTTCGGTGATGGACGCAAACTCGATTCATGATCAGAGACACGGCGTCTATAATATGATGAGGTGAGGTGGCTTACCACCTTGTAGATTAAAGTACATTATGGTAACAACCCTTACGCTTTCCCCATATGTACATACAGGTACATACATACTCTACGTATATAGGTGGTCATGATATTGATTTAATAACAATTGAAAAAAGTGAACCACGCTTTAATACCTTGATCCCCTTCTCAAGGCACGTGCGCATGTGATTGAAAACCCACAATAAACAAATTTCAACCGTTTAATTGACAAAATAATGCAAAATACTTTGCGTGAACAAACTTTAAGTTCGTAAATTGCAAATATTTGTAATCAACTATTGGAGAGTGAAACATATTACTACACATAGTTAATCATATTCAGTGTTCATATAGTATTTTTGCAATAGAAATTAAAAACGAACACAAACAAATGTATATTGCATAAATAATTTTTCAATTAATTTGAAATGATTTTTTCCTTAACTCTTAGCGTTCTGTTGGCTCCGCTACTGAGACATCCATTATAATGCTACAAAACTCGCAGAGCGCTAAAGGTTAAAAATGAAAATAATTAATCCAATGTGGGGGTCATCGGTGACCGGCAGCGCATAATTAAAAATTCATGTCGGCGCAATGAGCAATCCTAATTTGCGTGGCAATCAACGTCTTAAGTAGGCTATCGTGACCTCTAGAAACACTTACCGTTGAGACCATATTTTTCTTGATTCCTCTTCACCTGATCTGGTGACAACCCCTTATCAGAATCGACATTGAAAAAATTCAACACCTCGTCCACAGTCTTACAGTGGCCGTCCTCCATGCTTACTGCTCTATCGACTTGTGGCCACTAGTAGTATCAGAAGGTACTGCGTTCATTCACAATATTTCCTGAAACAATTGATATAAGATAATTAATGAAAATCAGAATAAAAATTAAAGCATTTTAACTAACAAATTTAAATTATTTAGAATTTGAATTTGCTTTGACTTATTACAGGTGTTCGTTAATATTATATTGGGGTGTCCCATAAGTTTCTTCCTTTTTTTTTTATACGATATGAATACACGGTGCCAAATAAACTTATGGGACACCCTAACATTATATAAAAATACCTATAAACTGTGTTTATGTATAATTATCTCTTTTATTGATAATTAGCATCAATTTTAACAATCTGCGTAAAAAAAATAGAACCTAAACCACCTAATCCTATTTACTATAATACCGAATTTCTAATTGTAAGAGGTAATACGTCATTTTCATGAAGCGTTATGCAAAGTGATATTCAAAGTTGAAGAATTTCTATTAATCTTTTTTATACGAATCTGATGTAACATTTAAAATATTTCCCATAAAAAGGATTAACCTAAAATCTGATGTTTAAAAATAATTCTTATGAAGGGTCTTGGCATAGGTCATTGAACCAAGAAGGAAGAATTAAAAATTACTACGATGCTTCCTCTAACGAGTACGTGGTTTTGCCCAGAATATTCAAAGTAACTATCCTTGCCTCCAAGAGCACCCTGAGATCTTGCTGACTCCATACCCGTACTTTTCAACCAATTTCAATTTTCTCATACTAAAGCGTAAATAAGGAAAAGTTCAATCACTAGCAGCCAACGAGCTCATGGTCCCCGCGCACACCCGCACCCAGGCCACCCCCAGGAGGCGCCATTCTATAACCTCAAATATCCTCTCGGGAAAAATCCTCTGAGCACGATCGAGTATCAGAAATCACGAAACTCACCGTCGTGCGATCGCGCGAGAGAATTGGGCGAAGTGTCGGAGGCAAGGAATCGCGAGCGCGAGCAGAGAGCAACCAAGCTAACGTAGCTAGGTTAGGTTTCGGAGGCACCGCGCCAATCGAGTCGAGATCGTGCGCGCGATATCGCGGCCACTTCGTACAATTTAATGCGACTTATCACAAAGCGCGTATGCGAAAAACCAATACGCACGTCATCGTTCACGCGGCGACTGCAATCCCGAAACACTAACCAAACCTCCGCTCTCGTGAAACTGACACACAAGTCGACGCACTGATGAACTGCGAATCATAGCGCACGTGCGCCGCCCTCCGGAACGCGTTGACACTCCAGCGCCATCTTCGAACTTAGGCATCACCGCCTTGCCAACAATTTATCCTATTTCGAGACCATTCAAAGAGAAAATCACTCTGGGAAATATCACCGTGCTGCCTCGAAAAAATCGGGGATAATATTCTTTGCATTTCGTTGGGATATTCCCGCTAGTTAATTATGGCAGAGAAAACGATTGGTCAAAGTAACATCCGATGACTGAAATGAGGAGCATGTGGAGCAACGCTATTGGCTGAAAGTGGCAGCCAACGGAACTACTGGCGGGAAATTTTGATTCCGACACGGGAAATTACTCAAATGGCGAATTTTGTCAAATATATTATAACTTTAATGAGTGCTGCAACTAGTTACTTAAAAATGTTTAATATCTTTTAAAGTACATTTACATTATCCATCCGTAATATGGTTGCTCCTATAAATCCGATCAGTTACGCAATATAAGCACGTATACCAGTTTGCTGAACCAAATGTTGCTTAGGTGGTATCTTCCCCCGAGGTTTAACAATTCTTACATCAATTTTGTTATTTTAAGAAAATGTTGAACACGTCACTTGGAAAGAATTTTTCGAATCTGCGCGAGGGTATAAAACAACAACTCTACGAACTCCGTTAATTTATTTCACGCGGTCGGTAATAGTGAGGACAACGAATGATCAAAGGTATGCGACAGGTGAGACTGTAAACATGTGGAGCAACGCCATTGGCTCGGCGTCATAACCAATGAAGAACATGGCCGGCTCCTTTTGAATGTCGCGTTGCACATATTTCTTAAAATGGATCGTTTCATTCATTATTGCAAATAAAAAAAATAGACCTACACGTTTTTCGAAATTATTGCACACCAGACGACTGTATAAACGATTGATTATGAATGTATATTTCAATCTGGACAAATGAAATTCTTTTTCCTCAAGATCCATAAAGTTAGAAATAATTATTAAAGAAAGAAATGAAAGAGTTTACAATTCGAGAACTATAATTGCGATTTTCGACTGTTAGGGAGTAACAAAAATGTATGATTCACGGAGGAAGCATATAAAATTGTGACAATGTTTTGGTGATTTCTACCGATATCTAATGATTTCTGCTTGCGATTTACAGCTGATTTCCTCATAATTTCGAGTGTTAAAATCCATGATTTCCTGAGCAAATACCCCCTTGAAGTTTAGTTTACACAAACGTGTTAACATAGTGGGAGACAGAGACGATTTACAGCTAATTTCCACATGATTTCGCATGTTAAAATCCATGATTTCTTGGGTGAATACCCCCTCGAAGTTTAGTTTACACAAACGTGTTAACATAACACGAAATAGAGACACGTGTAAGTGGTTTGCAACGCACCATTTATAAAAGGGGCCTTCTCGAATTCGTATAATTCGTTATTAAGAAAAATAGAGTAATTCGAGTTACAAAGTATTTAAATTAGCACACTTGTACAGAATATATCAGAAAACATGATTGATCATAACTGCACAAGATGGCGGTGCTAAGGATACGGAGCGACGCCATTTCTTGGACGTCGTGGCGAATTGTGACGCACTCACAGCTATTTTGAGTCTTCTGCTACGCTATTTCTTGGGCGAGTATTTTAAGACTGCCAAAGGACATTACCGTATAGTTATGTAATGAAGTAGGGAAGCGAAGGGTGAGATTTGATCTGTATATAATGTAGGAACACTTGTTTGGTTCTAGTGATTCAGGTCTCTCACATTCCTCAAGCTTGTTTTAAGATTTGAAAATTGCCAACATTGGTTAACATTTCTTCGAAATCAACGTTCATTGAACTTTATTACATAAAGGCTATAAAAGTTCTCAGAAAAGATCAAATTTATTAAATCCACTCGCGTAGGGAAGAGTCAGTAAGTAATTGTGTAGGTACAAGTGGGGCTCCCATAAAAGCGCTTTCCGATGGATTTATAATCCTCTTTAAATTATTTTGATGAATATTAATAGCACTACTATTCACAAACTTGACTCGTCAGTATAGCGTTACAAATGGTTCGAGGTGTATCTTAGTATTTCGAAATTGGATAATTGAAAATTGGACAAATTGTACAGTATAAGCATGGTATAATAATGTTGTAGGAAACGAAACGGTATGGTAGGTACTAATGGTCGTTACTAAATACAATTAACCCCGATTCTCCCTAACATTTCATCACCGTAACACTACGCTGTTTAGAGTAAGACTTTTAGAATCGCTATAAAATTTCCTCCGCTGACTGACTTTATAACTATGACTTCGAATTCGACATTTTGTGATGAAAAACAGGGGGTTTGTACTTTCTGTGTCGGGTGTGTTCAGGGTCGTTTAGCTCGAGCTTTTTTGTCGTCTGATGTATTTTTGGGTCCTTTGATCTACCGCTTTTAGTGCGATCATTCGGTAATGTTGTCATTGCGAAATCAGTAGCACTAAGTAGAACACTGTCAAGACAGTATTCTCGCGGAGCTTTTACGAAATAACATCTGTAAAGTTGCAACATATCTTTCGAGAAATGATCTGAGATATCAAAAACAGACCGACCTGGACGAATTGTCACATTTTTCAGTGACAATTTAAAGTCAATAAACTATTGAATGGCCCTATTTGCTTCCAAGTCCTCAGCAGCTGCAAAACTTGTGCAGTCATGTCACATCACCGCGTGCGAGATGTTACTGTCATTTTGTCATCATCCTGTCACTGTTTTAAAGCAAACGCTTTAGCGGATCCAATTTAAGTAACCACACTTAAATACTATGTTGTCCCCATTTTTTTAAAATTTCATTTATTTGTGCTGTAAATTTTACCTTCTTTTATAGCTAATATTACATTCAATATGTTATTGTAAATGAAATTAAATATCGCTTTAGTTTGAAAAAAGGGTCAGTGAGGGAGTAAGAGAAAGGAGGGGAGGGAAGAGTTGCCTTTAGAAGTTAATATAATACCACATATCACACTAAATATGTTTTAAATACTTAATAAATACAAAACAATATCTTTTTAATCTTACAGCAAGTACTGTAAAATCGTCCGCCTTCGAATTCTATAATCAGATTCTGACGAAATTTACAGGAGACTACCGGAGAAGAACCCTCTTTCAAACAAAAAAAGAATGGTCCAAATCGGTCCACGCATTACGATGTTAAGCGTGAACGCACCTACATGCGTACATGCCCACACCAATGCATACATATACACGGGTCAAATTAAGAACCTCCTTCTTTTTTTGAAGTCAGTTAAAAGGGGGAGCACACGGTTTCTCTAGTCGTCCAAATAACGTAATTAGAATCTATTAATACGTAGGCCATTAGTCGACAAGTAATGGTCTTGGCTTAAACTTTATTTCAAAGTAAACCAACTAATTACACTATGTGCAATAAATTGTTGTGCGCGTATTGGTTCACGGGGCCTTATATGGCCGTGAAATCTATATACGCTAGATGGAAATAACTCACGTTATTTGAGTTACATCTTCCTGTGTCTATTTCTTCAACATTCAATGTGCATCTCTTCTATTTATTAATCACTGAATATATTAAAGTCAACTTGCGCGTTCATGTCTGAATACCTTTGGCACGCTTCGTATGTAACAAATGTTTATCAGTAGGCAAACGAAACGTTAATTACCGAGCAGTAATGTTCATTCTACATTTTATGAATTTCTGATTCGCAAATCTGAGTACTTTTGAAACTGTATGCCTATGGCTTTGCGGTATATATGTTATTTGTTAGCACAATTAATAAAATGTGGATTTGAAAACAAATCATTAAGAGAATTAAAAACCCACGCTGTCCTTAAAAATGAAAGTCTATATGGCTATAACTTACATCTAAAGGAAGTTCAATATGAGCTAACTTACGTAATCGAATGCGAATATAGTCCGAGACGACTTAAGGAAAAGAAAAAGCCAATGTGGTGTAAAATAAAAAAAGAACTGAGGGCCATTTGTGATCGACACACCGAAGCATATAAAAACAGATTAAAATCAGCATTAGTAGAATAAAACGGCAAATTGAATTATTACTTAAATATTTTTCTTGGATCAATGTAATACGTTTTACAGTGTAACGAAGAACCGACTTGGTCGAGTTAACTCAAATTTAGTTCAATAATTTTAGATCTCCGTTTAATTTAGATGCAATAAAATAATTGACCCGTACTGACTCGTAACTCGATTGAGCTAAATAAATTCTTCTAAATCGATGGAACCATTCAAATCTGAAGGTATCACCCGAAGGCAGCTACTTAACTTCCAACCAACTTATCAGCGAACTACATTCGGGTTTTATCCGACACGACAAACTGATATCCATGGTGATAAATCGAATTCCTAAGAAGTCAGTAAACTATCGAGTAGAACATAACCTTAAAACCGAAGGCCCAAGAGGATTATTGAAAGGAAAAGTCGAGAGCGTACTTACTTCCTACTACGAGAGCGGACCAACTTACGTAATTGGAAGCTCCGACGGCCCGGGCGGACTCGAAGGAAACTAGGTAGCACCGCGAAGCAAAGAGAAGCTCTGAAGTCCACTCGCGATCGGAACATGGAAGCGAAAAGGGGGAAGAAGCGCCTCTGGACGACCGACCAGCCTCGGTGATGGGCAGAGTCGGTCGTTCTCTACTGGCAGCTTCAGACCGACCCGAACCGTCCGGAACGACCAACTTACTAAACGCCCGGGACGCGACTAGCCGGCCAAATCGCGCGTGCCTGAGCGGATACTTTTAGCACATCTCGAGACGACTTCCTAATTATTTTGGCAGGGGTGGCTGCCGTTTTCCGCTCTGCCAACTCAATCCCCGACGAGAGGGCGATCGCTAGATCGCATCAGCAGCTCGAACGGAGCTGATCTTCTGCCCATGATCGTCTTCGAACGGAGTCGATGACGGAAGATCGGTAGAAACGGGAGAGGGTGGCATAGCCAAGGGAAACAATATTTGGTGAATGATCTACGAGCTGACGATCGCATCAGCAGCTCGAACGGAGCTGATCTGCCCATGGTCTTCGAACGGAGTCGATGACGGAAAATCGGTAGAAATGGGGGGAGGCATAGCCAAGGGAAACAATATTTGGTGAATGATCTACGAGCTGAGGATCGCATCAGCAGCTCGAACGGAGCTGATCTGCCCATGGTCGTCTTCGAACGGAGTCGATGACGGAAAATCGGTAGAAATGGGGGGAGGCATAGCCAAGGGAAACAATATTTGGTGAATGATCTACGAGCTAAGTTCTGGACGCTAACGTAATGAGGCTAACGTAACGAAGCTAACTCGGTGGCGGAAGGGATGGACAAACTAAAAGAGCGAGGTGTTATTGAATGGGAAAGTATGGTTGTTGAGTAATGGAGAATTGGTATATTGGTAAGGAACGAGGGAAATGAGACTTTGTTAAGAAAAATGACAACAACGGTAATGAATTATGATCTTATTAACGGAGGAACTAGTGATGAGCAAATGTAAGGCCAAAACCAAGCCTACCATGGTCTTGGTCTCGCACATTTAGTCTTGGTCTTGGGCTTGCACCGATACTCTCGGTCTTGGTCTTGGCCTTGGTCTCGCATAGTTTAGTCTGGGTCTTACAGTGTCGGGTCTTGGTCTTGAATTTAAGAGTCTTGCACAATCTTGTTGTTCCACTCTTTGTTATAATACGTATAAAAAAGTTTCGTTGATAAAATAAAATCGCAGATAATAAAATTCCAGATCCTTACTGACTTGTAATCTATAAGTCGTCTTATTAATTGTCAAACAAGTAGACGATCAAAAAATGTCTTTTATAAGACATGAAATGAATGTGGATTTTCTTCAGTATGACATATTTAAAATATGTACTTGACTACAAGGCATCCATACTATAACTAAATGAAAGACATCTAAGATAAAGACGTCTAAAATTCGACTACAAAAAGATGTCTCAAACGTCGTGCACAATGAAGAACCAACCCGGTTCAGTTCATGGAACCATAATCATTTGTGTTTTTGCATATCAAGTAAATATACCTTTCCCTTAAGATATTAATTTAAATACTATACAAGTAATATTTGTAATCTGTAATCAATCAAATGATTGTTTGTCGCGTTCGATGTAAAGTGGTCCATTTACGGATATTAATATGAAATTATTTATATTTCTGTAGAAAAGACTCGACATGACATCCGAAGATATAGTTATATCTTCCATCCCGATGTAATGATGTGCATGGCAACGGAGAAATGAACTTTAATTGACTGTAAAACATTAGACAAACTAGATACAACAAATCAGTTACTGTCTGCACTTCGTGTAGGAACCGTCTCGTTCGACAATACCTATTTTGTTGCACGTGTCTCAAGGTATTTCGACACAACAGAACCGTGAAGAGGAAACAGTCTGATCGCGCGGAAGTCGTCACTAGGTGCAAGGTAGCAATGCGTGGAACTTCGATGACCTACAAAAGTTGAAGTGGATTCTTGGCTCCTCAAGTGTAGGTCATCAAGTTATATCTAGCAATGATCAATTCCATTTCGTGCGGTATTCTAATGATCGAGCTGTATAAAAGGTTATCAAAACTTTAAAAAAATCCCAATACAGTCTTTTCCTAATTGGCTAGTTTTCGATGCTGTTTAAAAATAATGCATCGAGTAGCAGAGTGACGAGCTAAAAATATATAATGGAAGGCTCAAGTCGTATAAAACATTTCGGGATTATTGACGGTTCTCATAGTGTTATCGTTTACTGATTTGAAAAACTATATCAGTAAACGATGTTTTAATGTTGACAGCAATCACAGTAATAATCTGCCTCGAAGCGTTTCAAACATCTGCTTAAACGATTAACCGAAGGAAGGGATATTAAACAAAATATTAAAGTAAGCAAATAATATGAATATGTACATCCACATGCGCAATCCTTTGGAAAATGATAAATAAATTAAGAAATCACGTTCATCTGCGTCTGAATAGCGACACCAATCGTAACTGACGGTGCAATCGACTACATTCGGAAGTCCATAGACCATCAAAACACGACTTTTGCATAAAATCGCCACTATATGGAAAGAAGTAGCAGATATCAACGAGTACGAGAAAAGTTGGCTTTCGAATGAAAAAAAAATTCTCTTTCCGATGGCTTTCAACTTGAAAAACCTCGCCGGGAAAGAGTACTCGCCTCGCCGACACCTGACCTTTATCACTTTAGAAGTTAATCCATAAATACAGTCCTCTCGTGGAGCCGATTGGCTACAGTCCTTTCGTGAGATCCCTCTCGTGTGTCACATGTCACTTTTTTCGGAAATTTCCTTTAAACTTTCAATTATTTCTTTCTCCCTGACTCGCGCGTTTCCGAGTTGTTCACTGCGCGTCACAAATCACTGTTTCCATCACCGATAGTTCATGTGGGGACTTACCGGGTAATTCTTGAGTTTTGGTCAAGTCGCTTAATTGTAATCACCGTTCGCACCGGACCGCTCGTACTTTTTTGAAAAACGAGTCAAAGCGGAAGGGAAAAATGGCCGTAACACTTCAACGGGGTCCCAGAATCGAGCACCTACTCTCCTTTATACATGATTACTCGCGCGTGGTTAAAAAAAAAATGCGTTCAACGGCAGCGTTTGCACTGCTGAACGAAACGGGGCGCTGGGCGCATACAAATTTCCCTTAAGTAGGCGTCGACGTCGCACCCTGGCGGACAACCAGCAAACCAGGAGAAATTGGCCGCAAGCCAGTCGCCCGGCTGTTGCTGCTTTGCGTTTTTACTTTTTCTGCCTTTAGATTGCTTTTAGCAAAAATCAGTCACATCGGGATTTAAGGGGATAAAGTACTTCACGGACCAACAGATGGTATGACTGGAGGAGTGGAACGTCGAACAAATGCACCTCTTCTTGTAATTAAGGTAAATGCACTAATGGCTGAACGCGTCCAGTCGCCGAACACCACTTTATATATTTCCCATTATTAAGCATTCCATGAATGTAATTGCAATTGTAAAAACTGTAAGAGGACCGTCAATATTTAATTAATGTATAAGGGAATTGTCGATCACTATTCTGAGTGTATTGCAATCTAATGTTGCATATTTATTTAGGTCCGCTCGCTTTACGGAGTTATTCCAATGTACTCCTTGTGGAGAATGCAAAGGAATGAGGAGAACTTTTATCAATTTAAAGGTTATATATTGCTTTTGATGTTTGATTGTTATTGAAGTGTTAGCTGAATTGAATAGGATTATTTATTTCTAAGCATGAAATTATGAAAGTGGAAGCCTTGTTTGGAAACATTTTTTTAGACTTCTGTGAGAACAATTCAAATCCATGGGTGTTTGGAAACTGCGTCTCTTATGTCCGATTTTTTCACACTCCTGGATAGCTATCTTTCGGATAAAGATATCTGCCAGATAAGTAAAGGTTTAGTTATTTTCACTGAACTGTAAGGTCTGTTATCTGGAGGATACTTAAATGTTCTAGCCAATCTGGCAACACCGCAAATGCGAGAAGTAGCTAACTTCGTGAATTACGAGGCCCTTTAAATATCTACGTCTATTGGTGGGAAAGTTTGAATTTGATTTTGGGAATTTTTTCTCTAAACTTGAAACTATCGGTTGTAAATGCACTGTTTTGCAATCGGTACTTTTCGGTGTCTCTTCTTCAGAAATAGACTTAAGAGTGCCCGATTGTTTCCTCTAATTCTTCACACGTTCCTTTGGTAGGAAAGTGATCAAGATGCCTCCTATGGAGGAACATCAATTTCCCTGATTTTCATAGCCAATTGCTCCACGTGATGCTGCCCCATGATCCTGAATCGGCATTTCGCTCGAAATTAGACGTGATTTTCTGTGGTATATTAAGTCACCCAGATGCTTATGCGATCAGGTGTTTTCTTCTCCCATTTCCTTTTATTTTCCTATGGATAATTTTTCCCAGAATATAACATAATATATGCGAAAGATGGAGTATAGTCTTTACACAATATAGCAACTTTGGGGAATACGTGTATGTTAATAACTGATTTGATTAAGCTCTCAAAATTTTCATGTAAACCAATATAAATAACCAATTCGATGTTCTAGGCATCAAGAGGTTCCCAAAGATATCACTTGTTTGAACTATCCGTACATGTAGTGTAGAATTTTCATTTTATTTCACATAGCATGTTTACACGAATCTGAAATTGGAAATGTAGAATACAATTATGTCGATATTGGAATCGAGTACGAAGCATTATTTCAATCGTTGCCGGTTTCCTCATTCTTTTCTCGATATTTCAACGTCTTTAGGTCAAAATTGCACCCATGCCAAAACTCTTGAATGTTCGATGTACGAAATGGTTATACGGTGGTGGGTATTCGTACATATATTCCCGTCAGTTCCTACGCGTCTCCTTACATATTTTTAGATGGCAGGGAAGATAATACGAAATTAGAAGCCACGTCCTTTGTACGAAGAAGCGTCATCGGGTGTTCGTATGCACGAGGAACATTTTGCGATACGACGCTGTCCCTGGGAGGCATTATTGTTGCCAAAGTCCAGAATAGACGTAGAGGCTCCTCCCTGGTCGTCTTAGGTATTCTCAATTTATTTGCAGCTAGGCGGCGTCATTGTGGGAAAGATTCCCGCTAAAAAGTATCGCCGACTAAAAGATCGCCAAAGAAGGAGCGAGCCTTGCGGCCAAGAAAGTATATGTGCTTTCGATACAGAGTAGGAGATGTCCAACGTGACCAATTTGTATTTACTGATACCTCTTCTATTTTTGGAAAGGGCAATTTCACAAAAAGAAACGAAGTGTATCGGTGTCCTTAATTTTATATTCCATTCCCTTTTGTTTCTTTTTCTTTTTATGTCGGCTTGCAGCTTTCGAAGCAATAAATACTTAGAAATCTACAGTAGTTAGTAGATAAGCAGTTTGTACATCATTATTTTTTACTTTGTAGTGTTTTTATTTTCCTTTTTCAGCTGTTACTTCTTTTATTAAGTTTTAAACTATTTAATTATATATCATAATATATAAAATAAGTCGATTAAAAGAAAAATAACCAAATCACGGTGCGGTTATGGTCAACCGTTCATGATTTCCGTTGTCGATCTTTAGATTTTATGATCTGATCATGGTGAACCACCTTGAGGACCATCTTGAAAGTACCCTTAGACAAAAGTATCAAAGGTATCAAAGAACAAAACATCAAAGGACAAAAAGTATCAAAATCGGTTGACCCGGAGAAAAGTTTTACGTGAACACCCGCAAATATATACGGGTAGATTTGAGAACCTTCTGCGTTTTTGAAATCGGTTAAAAATAAGGAAAAAACACGGAATATCTGAATATCTTAAAGGATATGAAAGGCGCTAAGAAATTTAATCGAATCGAAGTCGATAAAATAAAATTCATCTATATCCTTTGTAGTGGTAATGCCGTTTTGAATACTCAAGTGGTAACATAAGCTGGTGCGTTCCATTACCGACATTTATATTTATGTTGAAGTCTTTTACAGTCTACGTAGAGAATTATATGAACTGAAGGGTTCCATATGTCATTTCGGTAAAGTAAAGGTAAAAAAATCAATGTACAACTGTCGAAATCCCATGAATTCATGACTGTTTATGTTTCGACGAACCAACGTCGCCATCTGTGACGCTTAGCTGCAACTAAATTTTTGCTCTAGAAACACGTGTTAGACGCAGGACAAGCTAGCATTCTCTTGCAATCGTTGGTGGAAGTATTTACCATATTTTCCCATCTAACTCTGTAATGTTCCATTTCTAGGGTATCCTAAATCCCCTCAAAACACCTGTGTGCAAAAATTTGGCCAAATACATTTATCTATATTCTAATATTATTGCAACGTACCCGTGTCTGGAGTGTAGTTTGCATTAACCGGGTTTGCATTAGATATTTAATGTGAAATATCGTATAATGATGTATGATGCAACGGTGTATAGAAAGATACACTGTATATTTAAACCCTCCTCTTAATTTTGTAGATAATTCTCATTTCTTCAATATTTTTCTTTTGTAAATAAGGTATACAGTAATAGCCTTTCGCATTTCCATAAACGTCTTACGTCACATCGGATTTCGAAAGACTGATAATCTCCATAGCTGCATATTTATTACGAGTACTAGATTCGATCCCCGCAGCCACGGACAAATTTATCAGCGACTAATAAGCCTTATTTTCAAGATCCAACAATTTTTGTCTCTAATATTAATTAATCTAGAGTTCTCCCGTGTTCCGATCTATCTTGTTTGTTGCCTAATTATTCTATTACAATCGATCGCTCGGGGTTCCTGTTTTAGAGCTTTCCTTACTTATTCGTCGCTCTTGAGAATCCGGACAGAGTCCAACTGCAAGAAATGCGAATCTATTTAAGTTGCTCGGAGCAGTATCCTTCGAAATTCTAAATCTTAGCTGATCGTGCGGTTTCCACCCGGAGGTCCAAATGACGCCTTGCCATCTCTGACGTCATTGGTACAGGCTCGCACACGGCGGTCACGTTAGTCATGGTCGGTGTAAGGGGACGAGTGCACATACAAGAGCAAAAATCGACGTATCACGCGTGCCCACGTGCACGCGGCACTTTATACCCGACCGCATTATTCGGCACACCTGATGCGCAGACAGAGCGCATCAGTTCATGTAACATTCGGACGAGCTCGGCGACGTCCATGTAACCGAGTGGCCAACTGCGACCTTTCATTTTCTTCTATGAAAACTTCAAGATGATCTCAGAGAGAGTGCTGCCTCCGATTTACCGGCTCTCGCGTCAATCGTTAACCCGTTAGAGCTGAATTGAACGACAACAAACGATGGAAATAGTCATGGTTGAAACAGCAAACAATATGACGAAGTGCTCGGTCCGAAGTATCGCCCTGTATCTGCAGAGGTCTTCGAACTCTTCGGCTAATGTACTCATGGTTGTAAGCCGACTACAGAGATGTTCTAAAAATTGGGTGATATTCTTGCTGCCATTGTTATGTTATTTGTGATTATATGAATGACGGAACTATAACCTATTTTTTGTTAAGTTCAATAAAATCGTAATAGAATTATAATTCTCTGCTACAATGTTGAAAGGTGATCTCGAGAAACAATTTTTTCGAACAAAAATCTATTTTAAAAATTTTTTATCCGCCATTTTGTGTTTTAAAATTCTGTTGCTAGATTTGGATTATAGTGCCATTATGTAGCGTAATAAATAGAACGATTACATATGTTAGTATGATATTTTAATCCGTCATTCTAGGTATCTAGGAATACAAAATTAATTGATTAACGTTCGAGGTTGACAAATGTATAGGCATGAAATTGTTCACAACTGAAAAGTTTTGGTCGACTCTTCCATCTATGCGGAATTCTGGACATATGGCATACGGTTAAATATAACCTGGTAGCCAGGCTATCTGTATCTCGATTATACCTACGCATAAGCAGCCGGTAATTTGCGATGCAGTTGGTCTTAGCAGGCAGATATGATGACCCAACTAAAAATATTCGTGGGGTCCAATCAGCAGCCAACTGGGCCAATGGAGTAACCGTGGCTCAACGTCCCAAATATAGTCCGACATCTACATAACGACCACCAGTAGTTGGCATTGGACGAGACGGTAAAAGGGAGCCGGACATAATATTTCCCTTTTTAGTAAGCATCCCTGATGTATATATGTGAACATAATGTAACAATTGGACCATGCTTTGGGAAATGAAATAACTTCTCCCCGAATGAAGAGGATTGCTCATTACCACAGTTTGACAAGTGGCTGACACTTGCGTCCCACCCCAAGCACCGCACAAAATGGAATATCCGCATATTACGCGTATAAATTAATTATACAGGTACACCAAATGTATATCATCAAAAAAATATCTTTTGTCAGTATATTGATCTATTTTATGCACATGGCTATAGAACACAAATCATAAATATCTAAACGACATATGTAAATATACCATGTAACATATATTATATATTACATATAACTTGCAAATACTTGTACTTATATAAGGAAACCGTCGTTGCCAAAACGGTATGTTTCGTGACATCATTTTGATTTTGTATGAGCTTTGCTTCGAGTCTTCAGTAGTCGTAGTAGTAAATGACGCACATAACACACAGCAGAGAAGCATTTAACGCACCACTTTATTTGAATATATCTACGCACATAGGGCAAGCATTTATTGTATTATGTACTTTATGAGAAGAAATACATTGTACTGTACGTTTGTTGTTATGCGTATTGTAACGGGTCCAACGGTGAATGTGAGCCCCTGTACTCGGTACATTATTTCGGTGCCATATGCGCATGCGCGGCAGTACTAGAGAGAAGGTGGGGAGGCCCTAGGAGAGGGAACCGCGGAATATCGCGGACTAGCATACTTGGATGCGAGTACTTGTAGCGTTGACAACGACTGTGGATTTCGAGCGAGCAAGGCAACGAAGGGCCAGATGCAATAGGGAGTATTTTTCTGTTCCAAGACCTCATTCTCCAGCAGGTCTGGCTCAATCGCCACTCCTGCATCTTTCTCCCTCCTTTTGTCCCTCCAAAACTTCCTTACACGCTCCCTTTTGTCTTGTCATTGCGACAATTCGCGAACACCTTTACCTGATACCAACCCTTTTGACCAGTCAATTGCCGCGACTGGATAACTTACAATAAGTGGTACTAATCACCGTAGAACACTGCTCCGGTAAGAGACATCGTTTTGCAGCAAGAGATAGTCCGCGAGCCCAATTTCAGAAACCGTTCACCAAAGTGAATTATACTTCGATACCAGGCTGATCATGCAACCCGAATAGGGTTAAAACTCTCAATTCGATTCCCAAAAAGGGAATGCTTGCTTTATTCAACCATACTGTTAAAGAAAATATTATAATTTTATAACATATTTTCAAATAAAATGTATAACATATATTATAAAATTAGTAGATGTGTAGTAAATTTATTGTATATATAATTATGTATATAACGTATCATATCCGGATATCTATCTCATGTTTCTGTCATTGTTTCTGTAATTACATAAATGCGTTTAGAATAACTTTGCAATGTGTAAAAGCACAGCTCCATGGATACGGTACCTATTGGCAAAGTTACATTTTTCAATTTCGATCGTTCCAGAATTTTTGTTCGATAGTCATTTTATTTTTAAATGAATTTAGACGAAAATCTGCTAGAGGCATCGACGGAGGTTTTGCTTCCGTCACAAAAATCGAAGACGGAAGATTCGTGACGTCCGCGAAGCGAATGTTATAAAACGATTTTACCAGTTTTTCGATGCTAGTTGAGACGTTGGCAGGTTTGCAAAAGGCGACGAGCCTCGTGGGGAAACGTAGAAAACTCTCATCTATCATGTCGAAATGCGTAACGCGAAAATAGTCGCAAGGATGCCGCGAGGTCGGAATTGCGACGCGTCGCTGGCCTTGCAGTGGCATCACCGAATCCGTATTTCTGTATACCTTGCACATCTTACCTGAGTTATTGGAATATTTTCAGAAATTTCCTACCTAAGACAAACCGGATACTACTTCGGAAAGATTTCGTCACAGTGGTTGTTGAATTCTAATAAAACTGTATTCGGTACTTTGTGATTAGAAATTGTTTGAAGTAGAGAAGAATAGCTACGAACCAGTTTGTAAATCCGTTATAATATTGCTGTTACAATTACTATTCATTTAATATTTTCGTAATTATTCTTTTGAATAAATGTACTAAACATACATTTCCACTACTCCACTCAGGAATAGAAAAGCAAGTATTTCTAAAATGCATATCAACTGAAAGTTATGTAAAGACAGCATGCTGTTGAATGTACAACTGATTTGTTACAATGATTCTATATACGTATATAAGACGTAGCCATTTGCAGTTTCATTTAAGTTTATTACAAGCCACATTAATTGCCACGAAAAATTGTACCTACCTGATATGTAACAGTTTTATAACTGTCCTTCAAATCCAGGTGACGTGGCAATCAACGTGTAAAACGCAAAACTCTGGGTGTAAGGTTCAATACCACACTTTCTTGATTTATGCATCAGGGTTACTGCAGCTGAAAGTATAAATTAGGCAATAGACATCTGCTAATAAGTAGAGTATTGCGGAGATTTGTCGTGCCAAGCCAAGGTTGACTCTATAGCTCGTCTAAAAGTATCGAAATAGAGATATTGATGCATTTAGGTGCACATCGATAGTTCCTTCGACAGACTCTAAAGAATAATATCGTCAAATAAATCGGTAGTTAAGAAATGTTCAGAAATATATTTTGAGAGATTCACTCGCGGGTAACTTATTTGACATTAAAAAAAAAAATTTTTATTTAGGACACTCATTTATTCTTAATATTACAAGTAGGATTAATATAAGTGAAAGAGATTTAGAACCAGGTAAACAAATTATAATAAATGATGATGGGAACACGTCCAATGAAAGGAAACTTAAACCAAGTAATAGTGGAGATGAAAAGATGATTTCACAAGACCAATGCACGACAGGGAAGCGCATTTTGAACGCTTCGTTAACGCTCTAATAAAACGACAGAACGTTTACTTTATAGCTGAAAAAAAACTTTTGAGGAAGATTGATGTGCCCGGAAATACAGGATATTTATGAACTTTCGCGGCACCGCTTGGTATATTTTTACCCGGCCATCGCACATAGCTGTACACGTGGCAAAGAAGTCTTGTTATCCCAAACTTTTCGAAGCCATACGTACGAAAAGTGTGTAAGAAAAATAATATATATCAAATTAAAAACTGCACCCGTCATGTTCGAAGTTGTTGGTAATTAGGAGTGACGGTAATTACCACCACGGAACAAAATCTATAATATACATATATAGAATGTTTTCATACCTATGGAATGTTTCAGTGTATCAGAAGTTAAAAACATATTCATAATATATATTTACGGAACGTCCAAAATATTCTATTGGATTTTAGATAGCAGCAATCTCGATTATGAAAAATTTATATAATCTATAACTCGCTCTAAAAAATTTATAAAATATATCAAATGCGTTGCAGAATGAACTTTTATTACGTTTCGGACAATTTATTTTATTTACAAACATCAAATTTCCTATAAACATTCACTACAGCCTTCTCTCCGATTTAAACTTGCCGCTGCTGTGGTTCGTGGTACCCTATCCCACCACCTGACGGCGCCATATACAAGAGGAAGGCATTCATGACCGCCAGTGTACCTCCCTCATAGATAAGAAACATACATACTGCAAGTGCAGGAAAAGAAAACATTCATACCCGATACTGTAAATACATATATACTATACTTTTCTTAACTAGACCGGATTATAATATAATTTTAGCCCGACTGTACTAGATTCACGGGCTTGGAGTTGGCAATACTGGGTAGTTAACAATTAATAGTAAAAATGGTTGTTCGTCACCGTGTCGAGGGCTATACAAAATTTGAACCATTTATGAAAAAATTCAAGGAGGATGAATCAGTAATCGTCTATTACACCGGCATGAAGCTTGCAAACGGAAAATCTTGGTGTCCGGATTGCGTCGAAGGTAACATCGAATTTCTAAAACGCGACATTCTGTGACCTAACCTCTACTTTTTATCGCCGGCACCTGCCAAAGAGGACGCGTACCTAATTATCAAATAAAAATACTGCGTCAATAATCGTTATTACATTTGTTTCAGCCGAGCCTTTCATTGAAAAGGGACTTCAAGCAGCTCCAGAAAACTCACATTTTGTGGTAGTCGAAGTCGGTGACAGAGCTTTGTAAGTATTTTGCTATAAGAAATGTTTTGTTCTTGCTTTGGATGATGCAAAACAGTTTTGTTGGTGTATATGAGATTTTAAAGTAATTGCTGAAGTTGTATGCATGAGTGTACTACAAGGAAAGTATACTGCTCTTTGCAGTTGGAAGGATCCGAAATGTCCATTCCGTACTGATGCTACTACGAGGTTAAAAGTTTTACCAACTTTGGCTAAATGGGAAACCCAAAAACGTTTGGAGGGTGACCAGTGCTTAAATGTGGATCTTATAGAGATGTTGGTAACAGATGATGAGGATTGATTTATCAAGGGTCACGTTTCGATTCAAACTCTTATGAATGACAGGTGAGGGTGATCAACAGATAAATCTTGAACCGTGAGAAATAATTGATAATGCTAGATCGATATATATGTATATTATAAAAGACCAGCTTTCCTTTTATAAGTATAACAAAATCTTCTAAGAAGCAAATTTGCTTTATATTTTAGTTATAAGAATTGGGCATCGTTTCTAATTCACATGAACAATTTGGCAACTAAAAGTCATATTCTAAGATTGTGACAATGTTTCTTTTGTTTGGTTCTGAATATTTATAAAGTTTACAATAATCATTACACTTTAATCAAAAATACTTTCTGACACACGTGACATATATTACACCTAACAGTTCACTGTTGTGCTAGTAGAAGTTACGTAAAAACGACAACATTTACATTCTTTTATTTGTAATTTAAGTTTCGGAAAGTGACACTTCTTGCATAGGGTTAGAAGGTGGGAGGAGTCGTATAGAATAGTGAATCTTTTTACTCCTCAGCAAACTGTAGCTATTGTCAAAGACCACTGAATCTGAAAAAGAGATGACTGATTATTTTGGTACTCTTTAAGAACAGAAAGGTTCTGAACTTTTTTCTGTATTGAAATGCCCATACTTTATAGTGACTATATAACTTACAAGTAGCTGGTGCATCACAGGGTAACACTCCAATTTCTTCCATCTGATGAGCAGCTACTCGATGAAGAGGTATAACTTCGTTCTGTATGCCGTCGTTGTTCTTCTTGATGACTCCAAATTTGATGTCATGATTCTCTGTCTTAAACTCCCAACTGTTTGAGAAAAAAAAATGGCATAAGATCCCACCACATCACGCTTGTTATTCAAAGTACTTTTTATGAAGATGATATTGATATTGGCTATACATTTACCTTAACACCGAGCCATTTTCATCGGGTGAGAAGTCCAACTTCAGCTTATCACCTTTTCTTACAGTAATCGTGGTAAAATCCTCGTTTTCTTTATCCTTCTCGTCTTTGCTCTTGTACATTTCTTTAGGAACTTTTCCACCCTGGCAAATCTTGGTGGCTAGTCGCGGATTGCCGTCAGGATCTGTTAACGTCCCACCGAAATGCGCCGGTAATTGATCTTGTGGTACTAATCGTAAAATTGCAGATTTCCATTTGGCTGGGTCTGATTTGAAGATCTGAATTTTCGATATTGTGTACTCGTTCATGAACTTCTTCGCCACCGAAAAAGCGAGGGCAAACACTTTTGGCGCTGTAGGCAAAAATGAAAGAAAATTTGACATCACATCAACTACATTGTTATCTATGTTAGACTTTCCTTTGTATTTAGTTTCTGTTGGCGAGGGAAAATTGAGAAGTGCAATTGATAGATAATTCATACTCACCATTTATAATAAAGCAGGTTTTCAGAATTTCAGGATAATTTGCCTCATACATCTGTATTAAGGCAATGACAACTTCCCCAGCTGGAATAATTTAATAATGTAATGATTAAATCTTTAGGGTATGATATCAGGAAAGTAGGTAGAGTTTCGTGCCAAAGATAAATTATTAACCGGGAACAAAAACTCATGACGTACTTGCAATGCAATTTTTACGACAAGAGTGTTATTAAATGAATAATTAACAACCTGGTCTCCACATGTATTGTCGGAGATTAAATCCTTCCATGTCGAAAATGACGGTGACCTGACTAGCAACTGGTCCATGCTTTTTACTTTGTGCCTGACAAAGTTTAAGGTATTGTTCCAAATGTTGTATAGTGATTTTGATCATGTCTCTGCGTCCAAGTGCGTGGAGTATACCGTACAAATCCAGACCCGCAAACGGAACAATGACAACTGTAAATTATAAAAAGTATATATGCATTTTGCTAGACAATTTTCATGTCTTACTCAAGCGTAAAGTACGATTCACGTAATCATCGCGACGAATATTATGTGTAATTAATATTGCTGTTATCGGATCTTCAAGAAGCATTTATTTAATTTTTTTTATAATGTATACGCCCCATATTGATTCATATTAACAATCTTATGAAAGTTAATGGACTTACCAGGGGCTCCATCCTTGTCGAATCCGCAAAGACCATGTGGTAAATGTTTCTTCAATAATTCCGGGGGATCCCATTCTTCGAGTTTGTCCACATCCCATTGTTTCCTCCACTCCAACGACTGTAAACAAATTGTTCTATGAAAAAAAAAAAACATACAATTCTAACACGTGAACAAAATGTTCAAACAAAAAATCTAAAAAACTCTGTCTAATTTATCAAAGTCATTAAATCAGGTGTCATTGAACCATAAAAAATTCTCTAATTAGTGTTCAGGAAAATTATGGCTTTTAGAGATTGGTTATATGTACGAATGATGAACTGGGTCGTTTTCATATTCGTACCTCTACCTTTCAATGTTAATGGATAGTATTTTTATTTAATTCTTTTCGTAGAAAGGCAAATATGAATTTGCTTGTTCTAAGTAACACGGAGAAAGGGGTGCTTTCGCATCGCTACGGTTATTAAGTTGAGCTCGTTCCTCTTGTTAACGTCACTGATTATGCTAACTAGGAAGAAGGCGTTCTTTCCAACTGTGAATTTGCAAGTAAACTCAATCTGTCGAACACGAGTACACGCATACACAGGCACATGAAAAAATCTTCTTTACTTACAATGTTCCTGACCTACTTGACACCCACTTAGAAATATTTTTCTGGTTTCATTAAATTTAATTTATTCAACAAAAACCACAGACTAGGGTACTTAGTAATGTATCTCTATTATGTTTAATTTGAACTTAAAAAGATGTAGCGTTGAATTCTGTTAGTCTCGCTTTTATTAACTTTAACAACATATTCTTGTCGAAATAACGTTCTCGATAGGTTCGTAAGAAAAGTTGGCTCGACGGAACTTAATGACTCGGCTGTTCGGAAAGTTCATGACACCAAAGAATGAGTGTACCTTTTCACAAGGAGCAAATATCGCAAGAAAAGATCCGATTTGCAATTCTTTGTGCCTACACTATGACAATTGGGAGTAAGAAAACAAAGAAAGGTTAAAAAATTCTTCGGCATGTTGCTTAATATTATTGTTAGGCAAATGTATTTTTAATGCAGGGATATTTTCTTATCGAGGAGGCACTTACTTCTCTGAACATTTTCTCGGCTGCCATTGGGTCCCAGTTCCTTGCTGAAATGAAAAACAGATAGGATATTAAACTATAACGTAGAGTTTGAATGCGACTAGTTAATGTTTCATTACTCTCAAGTGCTCATTTACATTGCTTGTTAATAAAAAAAAATCATATGGGATATGTCGCGTACCTCTGAGCCAGCGAAGAAGGAACTGGTCATCGTGATTTGGCTGTAGGACATCTTGAACATTTCGCCTGAACTGAAAGATAATTTATAAATGATCAACTAATTGCCTAAAACCTATTTAGAAATCATCGTTACAATTTTTGGCGGTACAATATACAATTTTTTTTATCCCTAATTTCGAGATTATATTTTTTTTTCTTTATAGAGTAATAACGTATCGTTGAAGTGATACGAAGTGAATTATCGTTAGGTAACATTGGAATATTCCTAGGAAGCATTTAGCAGACGTGTAGATTTGTCGCATTTGCGATTGGGTTGTACAGTTAGGTCGATTCGATTGTATGGAAAACCAGTAAACGGCTACCAGTAAAAGTATGTCGATGGTGATGTACACGTGGAAAGATACTGCCTTGGTGCAGGATTTACGGTATAATCGTCGTCTTTACGAAATTCGATAGGACACAAAAAGATAACGACTAAAAATACTTTTTTCTTCGTGTGACTTTTATTACCGTCTCAAAAATCTATAAATACTGTTTTTTGCCCTCGAAGAGTTATTCAACACGGCTTGATTAGTCACTGTTTTTTTTTGTTACTATTGTGCAAACATCTCGAGGCACAAAAAATTGCAGCCTGGCGTCATCGTCTCGCAATCATTCTTTGAAGGCTTTTCAACTACTACAACATAATTGTACACACGTGTTGTAATTTTGCACGTACAGTTAAGACTTTGGTCTTCTTAATTTTTAATATCATTTCCTTTTCATCCATACCGGTAAATAGAGCACACGAGCATAAATGGGTAACACACAGTTGTGATACCTGTATACTCTGATTGATCTTGATTTATCTTATCGTATAGATCTTTCTGTCGCCTCTTTGTACAGCATGGAAAAATGTGTCCGTCAAAGGCGACTCAATTAATTACACCATTAACGAAGAATGGGTATGAAATGAAATTTTCTCATCGTTAATCCGAGGAGAGAAAACTAGAAAAATGATAATGCACGAGGTGTGGCAAATTATATCGCATATGTAGCAGTAATGCGCGAACTCATTACGTCCAGTGAACATGCTATAAGAAAGGTCAAGGATGTCTGAACCCGTTCTGCAGTTATGTCATTTCCGTTCAATCAAAAGGGAACTTTCGATTGTTGGTTTATTACACAATCCCGCGGTAAACGGCAAACTTCGAAATGTGTGTTAAGACGAAACGAGAAAGTTGCCGCATTCAAAAGTGGTCCAAAGTAGAGATCCAACGAGTCTTTTGGAGGAATCGAAAAAAACGAGTAAAGGTGGATAATCAACACCCGAAAGTACTACATCCCGATGCAAATGTAGGGCTCTAGGTTGCTCTTCTTTTTCGGCTCTGCCGAGAAAGTCGTAAATTAGGTCGTTCTGAATTTCGTGAAAGATCCGCCGCGTCTTAGAAATTACATTTCTAATATCCCAAAGATGTTTATCGTATCTTTTCCAATGTTTTATTTATTTTCTCTGTTTCGTAATGATTCTAATCGTAATGAGTAATTGTTGTGGGTGATGTGTGCAAGCAGTACAAGTCAGCTCTGAGCATTTAGGACAACGAATGATATCGTGGAAAACGTGGTGTCGCGCTTTCTCCCTTCGTGGGTTTTCAATTACATCGCGATGAGTAAAGAAATAATTATAGGTCCATTAGAGGCACATTCACCTCGTGGTTTACTATCGCCATAATGGTGACTGCCAATCGTCTGGCTGCATAACAGTCGACCCGCAATACCGGCACCTGGAGTCAAACCAGATTTAACGTAATCCCTGCGTCTTGCGCAATTGATTTTTTTTTTAAAACACTCGGTGTTGAGCACCACAGTCGGGATATTGAATTCAAGGCTAACTAAATAAACTATCCACTAAGAATCGAAGGTGGGTTATTGGATGCAATTTATGGCAATTGATTCAATTTAATATGATTGAATTTCACTCGGACTAGACTTAATGTTAATCAGGTTTAATATGACTTGATTTGTTTAAATTGATTATCTCTTGGTAGATACGCGGTAATCCGATTTTTTTTATCGGAATACTTTCGACCAATTGATGCAAGACTTCCTTACACTTTCACTCGGTACGATCGCGGGGAAAGAGAAGTGCGAATGAAAGGTCTTGCCTTTGTGAAAAGAAAAGTGTCTTACAATAGTCAATACAATTCGACACGACTGTCGATATAAAAACCAACGTCGGAAACGTAGTTATTTAGAAAAACTTGTTTTACCGACGTCGATCAAGTTCCTCGATGTGTTTCATTTCACCTGAACAGACGTAACTCGAAGTTGCATTTTTTTGCGACATCCTATCAGCTTCGGTACTTACACGTGTGTGTGTGTTTCAAATTGATTTAGACGCACTTCCGGGTACATCTCTCGATGATTTAGAGCTAAGACTGCACAACGCCGAGTTCTTCGTGCAACGAACTGTTTTCTTACCCGTCATATTAACTCATGCACGAAGAGACCCATTCGCTCTTGCACAGTGTGGTACTATTGCGCGAATTATACCCGGGAATCCAAGTGCGATCGGAGAAGGTCCTCGAATAGAATTCAGTTTCCGAATGGTCTTTAGAGAGTCGCAAAACGAGGTGAAGCAGTCTAAATCACCTTATGCAAGAGGGACCGATCGTCGACTAAAATTCCCCGAAGGAAATTTATCAGCCAGTGGATGTAACGTATTTCAACACTTTCCGCCATTATGGCGCGATTATGTAAATTGTCAAGAAAGTCTTGCCACTCGAAAAATCGTCCTGGAAATATGTCCAAGAGATTTCCCAGTATCCTTAATAATCGAAGGGTACAAAGGGATAGACCAGCCGCGGGGATATAAAAATATACGATTTAAAATGTGAATTACAATGATCAGCTGATGATAGGAACGCGGAGTAGAACGTCAAGGACGCGTAGAAGAGTAAGACAGCCCGTCCAGAGTAGGTCAATGATATGAACTCCATAAACCTGATTTTCATTCATTTCACTACATTTTTGTCCCATCCACGCGTACACGTGCTATTGAAGTATAGGAATAAATGAATTAATTGACACGTGGAATGTAACAAAAAAATAACCGTCGGTAAGCAATAATGCATCTCAAGATATCGGAATTACCGAATAGCTTGTAAATGATTCGAGAAAATGTACTGACAAGTTCAGTTTCAAGAACCGCGCGTGTTTTCCGCGATCTAATCTTACGGAGGATTAAATGTCAATGTCAATGCGAAAAAAAAAAAAGATCGGGAGAAAAACACCCGTGTTGGTGATTTGTGCGCTGGAATTGCTGGATCTTTTTCATCTACTAGGGATTAAAACCTTATTTGTTTTCGACGAAGATCGACGGTACAAGGAAAATGGTGATTCAAGCATCGGTGTTATTGGCCTATAAAACTACCGATTAAAAAAATTGAAATAAGCTGTCTTTTGTTTATTGACTTTTTAGATAAGCCTTACGGCGGTGTCTCGAAGACGATGCTAAAGCCTTGGGAAATGTTCGTACGCTTAGTGAACGTATCTCTGCAATGAACGAAAAGTCGAGTCGCTTTTACTGTACAACTTACGTCATCGAATCTAGGGCAAACATTACGAGCATACGAGCACGCATAAATCGAACATATACTTTGCGTGAACTTTCTTTTTCATACCGAAAATAGTTCTCTGCGGATCCTTTTATGCACATGTGATTGTTTGATAATTCCGTTCTAAAAAAAAGAAAGAAAATTAAAAACCATTGCTATGCAAAATTTCGCCATGACGAAGGCCGAATTCATATCATGCATGGATAATCGATTTTTTTTTACGGGACACATTATGCTTAAACAGATTTTAAATATTATAATAGAACGTTAACATCAACATTACTCGAGGTTTCAAGGTAAACTTCATTTCTTGTTATGTGATTCCATATGTTCCTTTAAACGCACTCACGTAGAAATGCTAAGACGCATGGAATACGACCTTCGTAGATACTGTACAGTTACCGAAGGAGTTGCTCAGGAATTCCACACTACGCGAAGTTGCAATTTTGTTCAGCCCATTTGCTTGAAATTGAAGCTCTCCTCCGCCTTCGTTTTCCTGCCTTTAGATTAGCCGCCAGCGCAGAAATTGTACACGTTGGACTGTGTCGTAAGAATTCTCGACTCCTCTGAAGGAATGTCATTAGTTTGGAAGAAGGAAAGAAAGAAAAAAAGGAAGAGACGAGAAAATCTTGGATTAACCTGCGCGATCGAGCTTCGTCTCTTTTAAGCAATTTAACCTTGTTATTCGCGGTTTTTTGTCACGAGAGGAAACGTACGGATATGTAGATTACAGAACTACCGATCTTTTTTTATACCGTCTTTTTGACGTCATACTGTACTCCTGCTAAATTTATTTTTATGTAAATATGGTAATGATGATTCCCACAAGTAGCCATGATGGTATCTTACGTTAGCTGCGATATCGAATAACTGCTGATCCGCAAGATTCTCACGAATTGACGGTGGTATAATTTGCAGTGGCACATAGCTAGAAGCTAATTATTCTGCAAAAAGGAAATTCTTCTCTGCGTTATAGTGGTTTACTCATCGTATGATTAATTTTTTTTAATACAGGGGGGAGAGGAATATTATTTACCACAGTTCATTCGAAATTTTAGAGAAATTAATGCTTAATTAATGAGGGGGTCGAAATGACTTGTTTCAAATGGCTCATCCTATACAAAAAAATATCTGCCTGTGGTTCTAGTATTAAATTAAACTTGTTCTGTAATGATGGACATTTAATAGTTTAATGAATAATATATTTAAGATTTTAACCCGGCTTGGGATTTTTATGACTCGTTTAGAGGTCTCCAATCACTTTGTCATACTTTTGGGGAAATGTACGGTTACTCTGTTGATTAATTCACCATTGGACTGCTATAACTTTCGACCCGTTTATACAAACGCGGTACAGACCTTGAATTTGAATATCGAACTTTCAGTTCAGTGGCCTTTCGACTAGTGAGTAACATACGGGAAACCGAGCTTTATCAACGCGACATGTCTTTTTTTTTTTTTTTTTTTTTTGGCCAAATTTCTTTTTTTTGGGGGGGGGCCCCCCCCCCCCCCCACAAAAAAATATTTTTTTTTTTTTTTTTTTTCTTAAAGCACGTCCATCGCTATCGACTCTAAATAATGCATTTGCATGGTACGTGTTTCAATTTCCATTGTTTACTAAGTGTATCCTTTGTCATACGTGACCCGCTGAACCTGCCGTTGCGTTATCGAAAGCGAAGATTCAGTAAATAAACAGTTGCACGTTCTTTTTTTCAACATATGCATACAACAATGCGTGATTCAGGGACAGTTGAAAAACCTATTTCAGGGCTAAGGGACTGCTCTTTGCTTCCAAGTACCGCAATTTCTCTACAACGTTACCATACCAAATTTGAAACTTCATCCCCGATAATCAGGCGCTTCCCATTATCAAACGAGAGTCCCCCCTCTTGACTTACTTTCATCAGGGTGAAACGTTCGTCGTCTGCCAATTGCAGGGAGGATTTCACGGTGGGCGGCATTCTGATCGGTTGGTTTTCCGGGTTTGTCCGGGAAAAATGATATATTAAATATGATCCAGGGGATTTACGTCCTTTCTTTCTTCCGGCTCAAAAAATGCGCTTCCGATGCACGTCTTGAGTGTTACATGTTCGAGCCAGACGGGGTTAAAAATCGCGTCCGTTTCCGATCGATCGCCCGGCACGCCGCCCTTAGCGAAGGGCTCCTATTGGTCAGCTGCTCCCGGAACTCGGCCGCGATTGGCGGATCCTCCGCGAATGAGCGTCCCACCTTCGCGAGAGCCGGCGGCCGACTGCACGGGTTCGCCGAGTCAAGCGAAGTTAAAATTCACGCGGCCACCAGCACTCCGCAGGAGATCGGGGCCCCTCCATTGCCGGGTCGACTCGGGTACGACGAAAGAAAGGAGAAAAAGCTGCGTAGGAACCGGGAGAGCGTTTCGTCGTCGAATCGAGAATTAGCGACTTCGACAGAAACTGGAGAAGCACCGTGGCTCGCGTGACGTTGCGCGCGCACTTAAGCCATACATGTATCGCGTTTGACACCATGGTCTATGGTTGACGCTGTACTCCTGGGCCCGGTTGCACCAACATTCTAATTAAAATTCTTAATCAAGGATTACTTAACGCGTGATTAGAGTTAAGGTAATATGAAAGGGTCATTCTATATATTATACAAGGTGAAAACAAATGTTTAAAACTTTCCTCCAAATTGGGTGCACCAGATAATTCGAAACCTCAGCACGTGATTAGAAAGGCCGTAAGGAAGAACGCGATGCTCGTGAAATTTCGTTTCTCAAGGAAATTTTTTTTGTATTTAGCCTAGAGTAGGACGAAGATCACATTTTTTGTGAATAATGAATCTTCACGAGCATTGCGTTCTTCCTTAGGTCCTCCATAATCGCGCACTAAAGTTTCAAATTATTTTACGTACTCAGTTTGGAGAAAGGTTTTATACATATTTTGACGCTTTGTGCATATAGAATGACTCTTTCATATCACCTTAACACGTGATTAAATTCGATTGATTTTTCTCGATTTTTCAACATTTCTCTCTTCCATATTTTCATATGTTAGAGGTACGTCACGATTCTCGAGAATTCTGCTAAGAGCGAGTTTTATGCGCCGTGTGGTTCACACTTTGATATCCTTCATTGAAATTTACTTTAACGTATGTGTGCGTGCGAAACAGGAAAACCATGTTAATGTAAACTCGATCGCCTTCGACGAGTTCTGACGTCCGCGAAATACCTGATTGTCTTAATACGCGTTTAATGTTTCGGTTGTGGGGGCATGTGTTAATTCCTGCGTTGTTTCATTGTAAATTATGAAAAAGTTACATCGATTTATATTTTCTTGCGAATTGTCTTTGCACGAAACGGCTGACTACATCTCATGTGTCTTGATACTGATGTCTCAGATGATAATGCGGGACTGGCCAGTAAGAAATGCTCTATACATGCGTTGAAATTACTGCATACGAAGTGGTTTCCAACGGATGCGGTGATTTTTATCTCTTGCACTAACATTCACCTTAGAACAGAACGATAAAAAAGGATTTCGCCTTCTGAGAAGAACAACTGAGCCGTAGAAATATGTTAACTAAGCGGAAACTCGATTTCCTGATACAGTTCATTTTATTTGGCTACAAAGTACAGTGATACATTTGAAAATAATACGAACAATGTGACTCGAGGTAAACATACGCGTAGACGAATAAAAAGTGCAAAAACCCCGTCCGAAGCGTCCGTAGAAAAAAGTTAGTACATACTTCCTGATCTTTTTTTCTACTACCACCGTTTCCGAAGTCTCGTGCGCTTGTTACTGATAAGATACTGATTTGGTGAAAGTACGTATAAAATGGAATAAGAAAATAAGAACGGTTGTATTCTTTTTAATGATGGTTTTACTTAGAAAAGTAGAGAAACTTAAATTCCCGCCGAAACCTACAGAAGGTAACATTAAAATCGGTACAAATCTCTCTGGTACAAACTGCAGGTTCCATATGTTGGAAACATTACATAATAAGGTAAGTGAAGGGTAAAGTCAAAGAGGGCACCACGAGTGTTCTTCCCTTACCATCAAAAGCGAGCAGGGTCGGCAAGCGTAGGTAAGCCACCACCGTCAACTGCCGCATGGTATTACCATCACGAGTACGTGAGCCGCCAACGGCGACTGGTAGATGGCACCGCCGTCGCGAGCCCCTATCAGAAATCCGTTGCGTCGCCCTTGGGGGCAAAAAACGGTGAAAGCTAACGTACAAAATCAGAGGGCAGCACAGGATGCGATCGCGCGACCCTGCCCGCGAGCAAGCTCCTAACTCATCTCTGTGTCAGCAGACAAGCCGCGACGGGACTACAAAGCCAAGATGGCCGCCCTTGGTCCCTTCCCCCACTCATACCCCTCCGTATCATCTTATCTGTTAATTCCATGCTTCCAGACGATGCGCGCGCAATTACACCGGGCAATTCGAGGAGCCTTGAGGTAACCTCAACCTGCCCCAACGAATGTAAACGAGTCCTGTTCTTGCTTCCTTCCTTTCTGACCGACTTGGACAACCTTTCGAGTATATAATCTCTGGTACTTACGCGGGCGCACCCCTGCGTCGTCGGGGAGCCATGACACGATCGAAATACTTGGAACCAGTCGGTATGCCGAGAGCGGTGAGGAGAGTCGGATGCGCGACACCGACGCCGGTCTGCGTTTCGACCACGAGGTAGAGCGAGGTTGACAGACCCATCGGACGAGGCAAACTCCGCGGATGCGTCGCACGCTGCGTCCTCGTCGTCCGATGCGCGCGCACCCGAGATCGACTGCGAACGATCGTGCGAAGGTAGGCCACGAGCTAACTCGATCGCTTTCGCGTGCAGACGGGCGCGCTTCGGGAAGGTGCAGCATGTCGGACCGGCCTACGGGTCCATTGACGTCGTCGCTGCGCCGAACCTGCGACCTCCACGACCCGAGGGGAAGGACCTGAAGCGCGTATCGATCCAAGGCCGACTTCGACGGCGTTCAAGTTGGTCGAGAACAGACTCTCTTTCCCGTAAGTGTGACGTTTCATTGGAAGGCTCCTCTGGGGGTACGATTAAAATTTTGTATCTCTACTTCCTCAATGTTTTATCATCCGTTGTCGCGATATTGCCTTCTAGTAATTAATGAGGGGTCGTCGTATCTGTAATCACTTGGAGAAGAAAAATAGAAACGGGGATGTTCAAATTCGACTGAAACCGGGAGTTTTTTTTTTTCCAAAAGTCTCATGGTCAAGGATTAAGGGCGAAACGCATTATGTTCTTGGTAGTGATAATAATCAAATTCTGTGTTATTACTTAGAGATTAAAGAGGTAACTCTCCTCTGGGGTTTTACCAATAATATTCTCGAAGCGTCTGGTGGTTAATCGCGGTCGACGATGCAAAAGCTGAATTTTAATCGTCGAGTTAATCTATCGCGCTGGGTAAGTGACGCGTTGATCGGTGCAAAGTTAACACGTGGTCGAATGTTAAACAGATTTAGGCAGCTACACAAGCAATCAGATTTGCTCTGCAATAGGTGGTTGGACAAGTGATATGTAATTCCGGCAATCTCGGCCGATCTTGGTCCGGTTGCGGTCCGGCACGCGACTGCGCTCGCGTACGTTGGCCGCACCAATAAGGGGCAATAAACGCGCATTCCCCATGTAACAGGGACCAATTAAACCGCGGGGACCCGTGGCGGGTTTTCGCGCGCATGCGCTCCGCCTTCCGATTCGAGTTTTTCCCACGGCGAGTCGCGCGCGCGCCGCTGGAGACTCGCGGCTTAGCGCCTCGAAAAGGCGCCTACCAGTGCGAGAAAGTCCACGGGGTTAAGCGCAGCCGATCGCGCGCGCAGGGCAGTTAAGCTCTTAGGCCACGATCTCGGGCGTCCACCGCGCATCATTCATCTGCGATCTTGTCGCCCTGCGACAGTTACTTCGCGTAAGTTGTCAAATCTTCCTGGACATACTTTAGATATTAAGCTTGGTGTAAGAAATTATAAAGAAGAGATTGCAGAAGTTCGGGGTATGCTGGAATACAAGTAAGTGGTGTAAAGAAAGAGGGTAATCGCCTTGATTCGATATGCACTGAGACATACATGGCTTAATCTTTGAGACGGAGATAAGAAGGAGGTTATGGGCAGAAAGGTCTTGTGAGGGAGTCCAACGATGTTTTGGGGGTGAATTACATTATAAAGTTTTTGATGGAAGCAATGTATAATGGTCATTGGGGATGTTAGTGAGATGTTTCGAGAATGGGATGATCGAGGCTTGGTTGGAGGAATGGCGGGTAAGGTTAATTAGGTGCACTGGGTCGCCGAAGCGGCAGTCTTGTCGCTGGACCCCGGTTTTCCCGCAAATGATCCTAGAACAGTTTTTATAGAGTAACTGAGGAATGAGTATTGTCCTGCTTTGTCGGAATGTGAAAAGTCGTAAGTCAGAAGTTCGCCAGGTTGCGCCGGAGGAAGGTGGGCTGAGTTGGAAATTAATCGCGAGATTCTCCGCGTGTGCGGTCTTGTTTATCTATAAACGAGTTATTTATAAAAAGGAATTACCGCTGCCTCTTTGAGCGGGATGCATCGGTTTAGAACGGACGCGAGTCCCTCGATTTGCAACGCTTTACGCAACGGCGAAGGTAAAAGGATCGGGCTCCTCTTTTCTGCTGGCGTGTATATATATAAAAAAATATATATGGATCGTGAGAATATACACCTGGAGGGGTAGGCAGGATATAAAGCTTTGATATCCACGGAGATCAAGGATCAGAGTTTTTTTTCAGTACCTTACCGAGGAAGTACTTGGAAGTAGAAGTGCGACTTTGTTTACGATGTTTACGTTATAGGGAAACCGTTACTACACAAGTATCGTGTTGAACTTCGATCTGCCGTACTCGCATTCGGGTTATGAGATCATTCGCCTGACCAAAAAGAGCCAACAAATCGAATCAGTGCTCCTATGTAAGGTTTCGGCCGAAAGTATATGTATAAACGAACTAGATCGCATCCTGTAGGTATGAGCTTCGAGTGCTCCGATTATGATCGCTGTATATCGTCGGAGTACGTACGGAAAATAAATATCGCGTTATTCGGCAGATCTGCGATACGCAAGGCCCTTCGCCTGACCAAAAACAGCGAACAATTCGAATCGACTAACCGATATAAGGTTTCAGCCAAAAGTATACGCTTAAATAGACTAGACTGCACCATTGAGAAATGGGCTAGGGGTGCCCTGACCATGACTGCTGCATCACCTCCTCCTAGGAGTGGTTTGATCCTGGACCATTGCCATCTTCGACTAAGTCTCGAATTAAATTATCCGTCCAGTATACTCGTTCCTTTGTCCGTGATTAAGAGGGTGTACCACGGTTAAAATGACGCGAAACCTCAGGGACGATTCTTGATAACGAAGGCGAAAGTATTTCATAGGTAGTAGATATTTGGCCACTTGTCAGAAAAAATTAGTGTTTTTTTTTTTATGGAAGGTCTAAGTACGATTGCTGCCCTTCGGAAGTACCTCGTATATATGAGAAGCAATCCATTCGCCATATTAAAAGATTTAATCTTCAGTGGTTACGTTGTAACTGGTCATGCTATGTGAGAACATGCAATGGTGAAATTAATTGGATCGCTCGCGATTACATATCCGTACATGTCCGGTATTTCCACATGAACATACCTGTATAACCATGTACACGTAACGTGTGCTCGTGCAATATACGCGCGTTACGAGATGATTGAGCGAGCACAAATCATGTGTCCCAATGTTGGTTATTATCTGTTAAGTGTTACCTTTCTAAAAATTTAAATTGGCCGATATGCGAGAGGGTGTATAATGTATGTTCTGAGTGAATTTCCGTCTCACATATTTATGGTGGATTTGCCTCGTTTCTGTTTGCATATTTCCTTATTTTTATGAAATAATTTACGTTGAAGGTGTACACGGGTATCGACCAGTAAAGAGGACACATTCCGGTGTAACGGCTCCTGAAAGTTTGCCAATTCGAAAATCATCACAAATCGCGAACTTTTTCGGACTGCTTACCTCCGGTTCTGTCCTCTCCTTCTATTGGCCGTTTTCCAATTCTTTCGAGACCGTCGCGAAATCGTGAACGCTTTATCGCCCGATTTAATCCTCCTCTGACTCAGAAATGAGATCGCGTTCACGTATATAGTTTCGTATGTGTATATATAGGAAAAGAGAGCAAGGATGACGAAGAATGCCTAAAAAATCATTATTAGTAAGAAGCCACTAGCATTGACAAATATGATGTAAGTGCCGGAAATGTAAATACTTCTCGTACCGTATAAAATAATTTGTAAAAGTGATGCATTAGTATCATTTTGAACTCGTAATGCAAATCAGTCTTGTACCTAAAGAAATTGCAAACGTTAATATTATTCTGCGATCCGCTTGTTTTGTCAAGAATTATGTAATATCAAATTGACAGTAATAAGCATCGTTGATGCGTCAACGCGCAAAGCAATTGCTGAGAAAATTTGCGGATAAGTACGTGCACTTTTCTTCGAAGATGACAGCCTGCAATTTTTCTAACGTGAAAAGTTAAGAGGATTGTTTTTAAGCAACAACTGGGCTGCAGACAATGCCAAAATTACATCAATATTACTTAATGCATACATCGGGAGTATCGCTTGGTAGTTGCTAGTAATGCGTGTCACACGTTATTTTAAACGTTAAAACACGATCCTGTGTAAGCTTCTTTCAAAAAATGGGTACGAATAATTGCGCACTTTTCCAAGAACCCATAATTGCCTATTGACTGTAATGAAACTGTTTGGAACACCAGCACGTTGGCCAATCACAAAGGAATTCCAGTTTCCCGACGAAAACAAGAAATTATATCTGCGAGAAATCTCGATTAATTAAAGATGATGAAAATAGGAAACCTTATCAGGTCACCTCCTGTGCTTAGATTTTTCATTGATAAATTTCAACGTGCATGGATACAATACTTTTTTTGGAAATAATAATTTTTACCTGAGAATAATGATTTTCGTGGGTATAATCCGGACAAAAATCGTGAATCGTAAGTTTTCGACGGAATTTCTAAAATTCCTATGACTAAGGAGCTTTCCCGGGAATTATGCAATCGCTCATTAACTAACGGAACACTTTGGTATGTGAGGTATCTATTAATGAATCCATAGCTCATTCAGGAAGTTACAACCGGAAGTCCTTAAATTTAAAATATATATACACATGTGAAATTTGCCAGTACTCCGTTGTACTCTAAAATTGTACGTACTCCGTATAATTCCACGTAACTATTGATAACCAGAGAATGTCCGTTGGTTTTCTAAGAAAGATAAAAAAAAAATCACGGTGGTTATTGTTTTCTAGTTAAAATGCAGGAAGAGATTGAACGGTCGATTCGTGCGTCATTGTAAACAAAAAAGAAACTTGTCGTTTTAGATGTCCCACCTTACGTGTCGAGGTCGAAGGGCTTTCTAAAGCGGCGGATCTTACACGCAAACTGTTCGCCCTTCGAGGTATTTTGAAAGTAAGCGTTCCAAGGCCATCGGCGAACCAGGAGGCATCGATCTTTCCTTCCGCTTGGGTTTACGTAATTATTGAAAAACGATGTTTCTTTTTGTTCATTAACTTCTCACTCCTACGGTGAATAATTATATTGTTTCGCGAAGATGCAGAGGGAACGCAGCATGTAATCATGAAAGGCAAGGTGTAGAATTAATTTTTCCAACGGAAGGTTCGATGTTGGCACGATGTGCGACTATGTAATGAGTGGTATTTCCTGCAAAAATTATATGATTTTATGTTACTTGGGCTAGGTATAAAGTGTTACAACCTCTCATTAGAAATGTAGCTCATCATGTACGTAGAATCTGGGGAGTTTCGAAAAATGGAGTGCTGCCTATTAGTTCACTCCCCCACGGTAGGGAGGCGCTACTATCTAACGACGCACTCCAGGAAAATCTGGAAGTAGGAGGGCCAATGCGAGGTCTAGATATATATGGTCTAAGGTCGCGGGCCCACCCGCCATGTTTGAATCATCGATAGCCGGTCGAGAATCGAAGCTCGCGGTATCTCGATTCTCGAAGGCGGCGCGCTCGCTCGCCTTGAACTTGGGAGCACGCATGCGCGAGGGACCTCGCGCCCGGCGCGCGACTCGGAGCGGCTCGGCTAGGTTCGGGCGCGCTCGGCGTCCCCGCCAGTCATTTGTTTTGCGCCCGCCGCGCGACGCGGACTCGTTTCCGTGCAGTTCGCGTTTCGCGTCGGGATGTCGGGTCGCCGATGATCGCCGATCGTGTCCCTCGCCGCGCAGCAGGACCCGTTCTAAAGACGCCTCCTCGGCAGGCGTGCCAACGTAGCCGCACCTCGTGGGCCCGCAGTCCTGCCAGTCCCGTCTGTCCACCATGGCAATCACCGTGACATCCGAGCCGGTAAAAGAGCCCTAACCTGAAAACTGGCGCGGCTCTGCCCGAGGTTGTCCGATTCTTTTTTTTTCCCCTTAATCTTTTCTTTTCCGATTACCGAGTCGGGCACAAATGCGTGATCCGCTTTTACCAGTGCTCCTTACGACACCTCCCAGCCTCGCGTCTTCGCCTCTCTCGAGCGATTTGCGAAAGCGACGGGCCAAGCTTCGTGTGAAGTCTCTCTCCTCGAGGAGGGAAAGAGAGGGCGATGTTAAATGACCGATTCTCTCCCACGAGGGAGAGAAGGACGGATAACGAGATGATCGAGTCGGTGAAACCACTCGTGCTAGAAGTATTCTTTCTTATATCTCTGTAAATTAATCATTTTTAAGACGACGTCGTTAAAGGGTCATAGGTCCCTTGATTTGTTCATCTCTCCACGATTCGCACTATTTTCCGAGACCGATCGGACGAAACTTTTCACATTTTTCTAAGTCAACAAATCGGCTCTACCTTGTTCTAATGTCACCTCGGGCGACACTTCCGTGCCGCTGATCTCAAGGGTTAATGGGAACGAGTCTTTCGTAGGTATTTTACTATCTAGTTGTGTATCGTTTTCGGGATGTCATGTTAAGAGATCGAGGCAAGTCCTAAGCCGGGACGACTTCTCTCTCGGCGCTTTAAGCGATTTAATTTCGTACCCGAGGCGGCTAGGCGCTTTAACCCGAGACCCGACTCGCGTATTTTTAGTGATATTGGCACAAAGTTTAAAGCCTAGGGTCCTATTCGATTTCGAACGAATAAGAGTCGAAGATACGGCCAAAAGGGAGGAGGGTTAACCGACGTAAAATTCGGCCACATTGCGCCGGCGATTTCGTGTCGGGTTGAAACGGCGAGACGACGGACTCGGCCGAGAGGCAGGATTCGTGTTTTTACGGTAAATTTAAAAAAAAATTTTTTTTTATTTTGTACTGGGAGGGCATCCGCGCTATTTATAAAATAATGCTCGCCACTGCTGAGCGGGTCTCTCGAGGGGTCGACCCGATGCGGTCAGATTCGATTTTTTTTCTAGATAATACATTCCGTTTAATCTGGGTAATTGGAGTCGCGTTGAACGGCGACCGGAATGCATCGCGAAGGAAATTGCCAACTAGTCTGCCGGTCGACTCGCAACGAGGTTCGGCGTATCAGAAAACGTGTGCCGTATCGCCGCTGGAACGAGGCACAATAAATGCTTTACGACAGCCTGATGCACACGTTTGTGGGTCGGGACAACGCGAAACCGTGGGAAAGGTCCTCGATATCGGGATACGCAAGTTTTCGAATAAATCGATCGATTATCCCTTCTTCGAGGCATGCTAGATAATTGCGACATCTTTGTCCAATGAATTTTATAAAGTTATCTGCGCACCCTTTCGTTAACCCTCATTTTTTTTATTTTCTTTAAAGGGACGATGGGCTCGCTCCCTGAAATGTGTCTCAGTACCGAAATGTCGGTTCAACGCGAAATTTCAACGAGGAAAATGTGTTTCCAAGGGAATTAACACTATTTCTACCAAAGGTGTCAAAAGACACCTTTTAAAATTTTAGCTTGAAATTATTTTCAAAGTTTAATAATTTTTTCTCAATTAATGTTTTGAGTTTTCGTATAATGATTGTTAAATTTATTTAGCGGTATCATTAACGTTAGCATTATAACACGTGGTATGTGCATGGGTGTAATTATTTCACTCGAAATTGTTTGGTGCGAGGAAATGCTATTAGCGGCGATAGTTAACGAGACACGTTCACGTGGCCTAATGCGTTAATGCAAGGTACGAGGGATTGGTATAATTATTTTCATCGATATTGATTGGGTAGGATAAAATGCGATTGCTGGCGACTGCAAGCGGTACACACATCCACGTGGCCCGATGCCGCTGTGACGACATAAATAAACGCACTCCTCGGTTTTCACGTCAATCTTCCCGAGTGTCTTCCACCACGTGGGAAGCTCTTGCGTTGTAATAACAAGGAGGGACACTTGACCGTGGAGGATTTTGCGGAAGTGACGGCCGATGCTAATTTGGAATTGGGGAGGGAAAAAGAATTGCTATTTTGAGGGAAACGCGGCCAAGGGGAAGAGAGTCGTTACTTGGAGTTGATTTAAGGGCAAGCCGGTTGTTTCTTTAATAAATAGCGATTTTTTGCCCGAGTTGCGTCTTCGGAATATCTCTGAAATTTTTTGAGGTGGCCACACATAGCAAGGGAAAAAAAATTGCGATAAATCTGCGCAAATTGTTCCGTATAGATTTAACCAATATATCTTTGTCATTCGTGGCAATTGGTACCTTTTCAGGACGATTCGATTAGAAATCAATTTTACTTGGTTTTGGGGGAGGAGGAATTATTTCCGAAATTTTTGCGACAAGAATTTATGCAGTCGAGTTGGGTTGAACAAGCTACGAAATACTGTCTACGCCTCGTTACTAGATAAGATTGTACACGGGTGTTTTTTTTTTTTTTTTGTGAAATTGCGTGTACACAGGGTAATTGCTTCGTGGTTTCCAATGTCCAAGCTCGCCGTGGTGGCCGGGGTTTAATGTCTTCGTCTAAAGTTTCTTCTACGTGTAACGTGTCGCTTTACCAAACCGCTACCAAGAATAGGAGACTACTCGAGGATCATTGTTACGCAGAACGGAGGAGAATATTACAGTAATTAAATCATTGTCATAAAAAGAGGTGCTCGTTCGATTTTCTAACGGAGGTGTATTCATCAGCGCGACGAATGATTGGCCAATGTATCAACTATTCTTCTACGATATCTAGGAAATAAGTGGTTTCTATTCTTTCATCATCGCTCGGCGATTTTTCTTTTGCGTACCGCCGAACCATACGGAAACTATTTCCTGATTAGGCATAAGTCATGGAAGTGTGATAACGAGGGTACGATTAAAAATGAATTCTTTAATTTGTCGGCTGCGCGCGTGATATCAATACATATTTCGATCGCCTTTTATTACGGATCTGACGGTCTATTGTTTCTTTCAAAGTGTGTACCCGGTATCGGGTTATCAGGAAAATTGTTTCCGGTTCGTGGTTGGCCGCGGTGTGTACTTAGGATTTGTTTGTTTTTTTTTTCTCTCCGTTACAACAAAGGACTCGCGGGTAACCTCTCATTAACGACATAGCGATTAAACTGCAACGTCCGTTCTGGGGATTTGAGACTGATTATATGCGAGTTGGCAGTACTTAGTCTCCTGTTAACCTCACCAACCCTGACCGTATTACGTTGTACAGTATCTACGCGTATGTGCGTCTTCTTAGCCAGTGGCTAAGTGCGTTACAAGTTACGATTAGGATCAAAGCAATCCTCGGGTAATTGTCTTGCCTCCGGGGGGAGACAACGTTTATGAGGTGTTAAACATATTTTGTATTCTTTCAAAATCTCTCCAGGCTTCGCGAGTATTTACGAGAAGGTCTTACAAGCGGTAATGGTATATGCGTATTGGTTAATGCGTAATCAATTTATGCGTTAATGCCTATATAATTAAATATCGATGTTAGGTCATCGTAGCATTTGTATTTCGCAAAGTCTGCTGTTATCGATACACGACTCGTGGCTTATCAACGACGGTCATTTCCTGCCTCGGTCTGCACTTATAGTCGGGATATCGTAATCTCGGTTTTGAGTGCACTTTTTTTTTTTTGTTTATATGAATACCGTCACACTTGGAACGGACACGCTAAATATCTTGCCGCGAAATGAACGAGTACATGTATTGCGCGAATTATGCATTTCGATGAATTTGTGCTCCTTTTTTGCGCGAAAAATTTGCATAAAAGAGAATAAGGCTTGCGAAGACGTTGATCTTAGTTTGCTAAAAGAAATGCAATTCAGGTCGTATGATGAAAATACACTTGCAAAACAAGCCGGAATACATGACTCACGTCAATTTCTCATTTCATTTAAAAGTTACGAATCCCGTGGCTTTGCGAAATCGGGTTCTCTTTCCTCGCAAAATGTATTGCGTTCCTTTTTAGATCACTCTCGAGTGTCGGAAATTACGCTTAACTGTGCGTTCAATTGCAAGCAATTCTAGAAACTGATAAAGTCTACTTTCCGCTATTGGTGTTTATCAACTTGTTATTCTTCTGCCTTCAACTACCAGATCAAAGGGTTAGGCGTTTAATAATCGCGAATAAATAGCTGGAAACAGTACCGTAGTTTGCCATCCTCATCCGTACGAAATTATACACATATAGTTGACCAATTGTATCGTAACTGCATTGTTGTCCCGGTTTTTGGCCTCGGATCTTGTTTCGTTTAATCCAGAACTTTTCTACGAACATTTCCTCCGGTCACAATTTAGCCAAATTAATGTATTTTTTTTTTTTATGAATTTCACTTTTATGATGGAGTCCGTGGTCTCCCTCCTTCTCATTATGTCATTACCGATCTCATCGTAAACATCTTCGGTGTGAAAAAAAGATTACTATAAATTACTATACAGCGTCTCTTGATTACATGGCGCTAACGAATATGTCGCAGGGATTATTAAAATTTATCAGACGTTTTCCCAGGCCTTTTCACGCGGTGGTCACAACGTCGTCGATTGTTTGATCAGCGTCAACAAACGAACGTTTGTAGAGACTTCGTTCTGCTTGTCGAGGCCTTACATAATTTCCTCTCGCGAGCGATAGGAGGAAGACAAACTCTTCGGATGTGACCATTGACAACCATTGGCAACGCTGACTTTACGGTGGCATTTCTTTGTAGACATGATCGTCACCGTTTAGGAGTACTCGCTTTATCGCATGCCCCAGGTGGGTGTCCATTTTATGTATACAATGCCCATCTTGTTTCCACCGCGCCGCCACTCGTGACGTTTATCAAGAGGCATTATTTACCGAGAAGTCCAAGCCGGAATATTTTGATCTTCGCCCAAGACTAAATTTACCGAGAACGTTAATTATCGCGTCGATCTCATTAGGGACGAGCGATTCTCACCCTGCCAAGTGTATTTGAAGGATGTCAAGTCCAGGAAGTCGAGGAGGTTGTCGCGATGTCAAGTACGTCCTTACCGCGTTATAAATTACTCCTTATGCAAATCGTCGAGGGTGGATCGCTTTTCCGTTTGTCCTCTTCTTCCTTACATTTTTCTTTTAACGACACTTCTCATCGGTATCTCAACTTTTCCTCCGTAATTACTGTTTACATTCATTATTGTTTCTTATTATCGGGACAATTTGCACTAATGTGTTCGCTGGTCTCAGGGCGTCATTTTTCTCGGTTAATCATTGACGTTTAAAATGAAACGAAAATTGTACAAATGAAGAGATACGACAATCAGCACCGTACGCGTAAGGGCATTTTGTGAAAGAACGATTAAGAGCAATTATTAGTATTTAATCACAGTTTTAAGTTGGACATTTCCTTGGCAACGTGTGGGGCGACTGTTTTTAATTGTTTTCTTTGGAATGAATAAATGTGACCGATGTGTTAAATAGTTCGCCACGGTAGAAGGTGATAGATTAATTGGGAGGTGCTCGAGCGTGCACTGCCGATCGGTTTGCGAGGTGGTGCGATAATCCGTCTTCATGACCGCCTGTCGTTTCAGACCGGCATTATAGCGCGATAGTTCCTCACCATGACCCACAAAACATGTAACGAGGGTCGTCGACGTTACCTTCCCGTTGTGATTCATGTGCTAGTCCATGTACAATGTTGGCCTGCTCTTTAACATTTTGCGAGATCGACGTAAACAGGTCTGAAAATAAAAAGGAGACAAGTTGTAAGTATACCTCGAAACGAAGGAGAATTAAAAATTAAGTACCGATAAGTGACGTTTTCGTGCGAACGTAAATGTACCCTATAAGTATCTAAACATCTCTTCCAAGACCGAGCATGCATATAATCGTATTTAATCTCGATTAAGGAGATATTTTTAATTTATCCCAAATGCGTTCATCGGTGGGAATAAAAATGCTGAGAATTTTTTATCCTCGCCAAAATCGCCTTGCGATAATCATTTCTTGTCTGGTACTGTATCCGGTTTACGTAACGAGCGCTGGTAATGCCCGAAAAAAATGTCCGCCGGGCCTGATTTCCTTTCTCTCGGGGCGAGTTTGTTTGGTTTCGAGGTTTTTTTTCTCAAGCAGATTACGTGTGGTGGTTTCAGCGCTGGCCAGGGCCGTATAACATTCGGGCCTAATGTCTGTATGGTCGACAAGCACTGGGCGCAACTCAGTGTTCGGTGCGGAGGGTCCACAGCCCCCGTCGCACCTGCCTGTCCACCCACCCCCGCACACTCACCTGCACAACAATAACGGACATTGCTTTCACAAGAGGTTTCACAATTGTCAGGTGAGTTGTCACATTACTATTCTCCTACAAGGGCGATCGCACGGTCAACTTTCGGGCCATGCGACCGCGGTTCCACGTGCAATCCTTGCAACGAGGTCGAATTTCATGAACACGGAGCCATTTCGACGTACGGGCGAAATTCGTCTGACCGTGCAGGCAATATTGGACCAAACGTCGGGCGCCTTTAGGCGCTCTTAGTAGCCAAAAGGTTAAAGCGGTATAGATAGTGGAACCGATTGTTTTTTTTTTTTAAGATATGGACCACGATTCGAAATATCGAACAATTATTTTCAAAGCGCATGACCTCGTAATGAGCGAATCGACCCTGCCTACTCTTACGCTTTCTCGCTTTCGGATTAGCAAATCGTGCGCGAGGAATCGCAATTTACACGCGAGATCCGCGCCTCCTCGCTTGATTTATACGCTCGAATTACACGTATGACACCGCTGTCATAGGAGTAATTCCTGATTTCACTTGCTCAACTTACACTCCAGGTTATTAGTGTGACTAATCGCAACCATTTCTGCCCTAATCGGACCGCTTCCCCCCGCCACTGCTGTAACCGTAAGTCGAATTCTTCTGATTTAATTCGCCCCGTGGAAACTCCAGTCGATCTTCCTTCCGACTCCTCCTCGTTTGTGAGATAATTGCCCGCGGAATAGATAATCGCGAGGGAGGTAATTGCACATGTTCCGGGGGGGAATAAAAAAAAAAAAGAAAAGGAAACGTCGGTTCTAATTCCGCCGAAGTTCCGTAACGCGTCACTCCGGGAGCAGCCGACCGTGTCGTTTCATTTTTTGATAACGAGTTGGAACCTTATCACGGGAAGTGTTCAAATTTATCGGGATTACTGGAGTTTCTACTGGCATTAATTGCGCTGGAGTTCCATTGATACTTGTCTTAATAATAACGCTATTTTTTTTTTTTAGTCCCACCGCGTTGTTTTTGCAACATATTTGTGTAGTTCACGCCCGTGTCACGTCGACTTAACTGGGAAATAAAAAAATAAAAAAAAATAGACCTCACGTCATTTACATGACAAGGAGTGAATAGATCGCCTCGGCCCGGTTGTTGCGTATTTTCTGTCTCTTCCGCTTCCATTGTCATTCGTATCGAGCAGCCTGGTGGACGCAACAATAGGCCGCCAAGTTGGATCGCAAACCCGGTTTGCACAATTTTAACACACTCTTCGATATTCTTCCGATAGTGCCGGTAAAGTAGATTGCGAGATTGCTGTTTAAATGAAACGCGAGGACGCGGTTGTCGAGTCGATCTCTTTTTCTTTTTTCTTTTTTTAACCCCCTGCATTGTTGAAGATATTTCTAGAATTCCTGAAATTTTTTATACGTAGGGCTGTAGCGAAACTATAAATTTGGTGTTTTAATAGTGAATTACAGTATGCAATACTGGAGTTTCGGAATTAATTTATAATTTTATAACACCACGGTATAACTATGGGAAATCGCGTAGGAAAATTCGTACGCTTGTGTGTGAAATTTATGATATATGTTGATAAAATGTATTAATTTGTCATGGAGTAATATGGTTATATGGACAATTCGATTAAAACGGTAGCGTTATTGTGGCTTTTCGTTAAAAAAAAAAAGAAAAAGCTATTCAAAGGGAAGCCACTATAGTGGCATTTCGTCAAAACAAAACGTCAGTCAGAGAGAAGCCATTATAGTGGCGGTTAAAGGGTTGACAGAAAAACGCCACTTCAAGGGGAATCGGCGATTGTTAATCACTCCTTATTTGCGCGGCATCAACTATTTCATATTTTCAATAAATATCCATATTTTTGTTCTCCCTGTGGAACGATCCTTTCATTTCTTCTTACCTGAAAATGTAAATTTCAATATCCCTCGTTAGTCGTAGATGTATAGTCTCGTTAATACACTTTTATTCCCAGATGATCTAGTGTCTAATGAGAATTATTGTGAAATTATTGTCAAACTTGTTTAAACATCTGCCGTCATTCTCACCCGTCCATGTAGCCCTGTGATTGTAAATGTTAATTTCAATATCCTCTAATTCGAGAGCCGATTCCTTCCAAAGATTTTCAATAATCTCCTTCGCTCTTTTGTTTGGTTCAGCCCCTGTTGGTTTATTTGCCCTACGAGGGACTTGCAACAAGTACTTCTGTCGGCAACATCATTCGGTATGTCTCTTCCAATGGTTGCCTACTTCCGCCAGAAATCGAATTCGCTTTTTTGCTGTCCACTTCCTTTTCCCGTATTCTCTTCTCACCTGATACGGCAATATTTATTGAAACACGCGATAAACATTTTCCTTCCTAGTAAATCTTGGATAAATGTTTCCCGAATAGCTGAGTGCATTTTTTTTTTTATTATTAAATTTCACTTAGGGTAGAATCAGACATTCGCTGCGTCGCTAATGTTCACGTAAAGAAAAAAATGTCCAAGTAAAGCGTTAAATGAAATTCCTTCCCAACACTTCGAGCTTCGGCCGTGTAATATATGTAATTCCTGAATGAGAGCAGCCGGGAATTTATTATTTGAAGACTGCTCGTTTTTTTTTTTTTTTTATTTTATTTCTTCTGCCCAAGGATCTCGCAGGTCTGACTGTACGGAAGAAAATGTTGCCGGTAATTTTTCTCTCGCTGAAACGCATTTTTGCAACTGATGCGCCAGTTATGGTGAGCTTATCGGCGTTGTTATGTAAATTTCCCGGACGAACTTGTGGTCGTTACGTATCGCGTTAACAACACGGTTTAGTTTAATTTATGGTTCATCGGTGTGGTTGATCGTAAACGTGGAATTGTTGCATAAATGACGCCGGTTGCAGTGTCCGCTGCTACGATGGTGTGCGGTGAAATTAATCTGCGGCTGATAATAGAATAAAAAATAATCCCGACTATATCACTATAATGTATCTAAGATATCGGTAAAAATCTTCAAAGACTCCACGATGGTATATATAAATTGTTAGGTATATTTATTTAACGTAGCACCTATACCGTCGCTTACTTCGCATTTTCCACCTCGCCATAATTTCTTCCTCGCTTTGATGCTTCAAAATCAGTGCAAGATAAATCGAGTGTGATTATTTTTCACGTCACTTTTCACAACATATTCCTTCCGTACATCCAGGGCGAATGACCCCGATCACCGGTGCACTTGTAATTTTTTTTTTTTTTTTCCAGTGACGACTCGCCGTGCTCGACGATTACTATTCGTACAGTTCTGAGGACCGCTATTGTCACTGATTCCACATTTGCATTGTTCTAGGGAAAGATGTCGCAGTCTGGGGACGGTTTGCACACGCCGGGATACCTGTCCTGGAGGAAGCTGCAACTCAGTCGCGCCAAACTCAAAGCCTCGAGCAAAACGTCGGCCCTGCTCTCCGGTTTCGCCATGGTAAGGTTTGTTAAGACTTTTCAATTGGAGGGGTTCGATTAAACGTCCCGGTAATCTAGAAAGACTCTTTATCGCGCCTAGGTGGCCATGGTCGAGGTGCAGCTGAACTCCGACACCAAGGTACCCGCCGAGATGCTGATAGCCTTCGCCGTGTGCACGACTTTGCTGGTGGCGGTCCACATGCTGGCCCTGATGATCTCCACCTGTATCCTGCCGAATATAGAAGCCGTCTGCAACCTGCACAGCATAAGCCTGGTGCACGAGTCGCCGCACGAACGATTGCACTGGTACATCGAGGTAGCCTGGGCCTTCTCCACGTTGCTGGGTCTGCTGCTCTTCCTCCTGGAGATAGCGATCCTCTGCTGGGTCAAGTTCTACGACTTCTCGCAGGTCGCCGCCTGGTCGGCCTGCATCGTCCTGATACCGGTGCTGATTATCTTCCTGGCCTTCGCGATCCACTTTTATAGGAGCCTGGTGGCTCACAAGTACGAGGTGACCGTATCCGGCATCAGGGAGCTTGAACTGTTGAAGGAGCAAATCGAGTCGACCGACGTCGAGGGCAGGAATGGCGTCAACCTCCTGCAAAGCGGCACCCACATTGTATGAGACATGCTTTACAATCGAGCCGAGAGGCTCGATGTCGAGGAACTTCCCCAGACGAGAAGGAACTCCTCAAACCCCGCCGCGGGGGCGACCAATCCGAGGCTCCAGCTCGAGGTCGATAGGTTCGACGTCGAGGCTATGTCCAGGAGGAACTCCTCGAATCCCGCTGCTGGTGGAACTAGTCAGAGACTGATGCTCGAGGTCGACAGGCTCGACGTCGAGGACTCGCGCCCCTCGAGGAGGAATTCCTCGAGCCCCATTATCGAGGTAAGGAACGAGAGAGCGACGCTTGACCCGGTGGAACGCGAAGATGGATCGTCGGCGAAGGAAATGCGAATGGCTACGTAAAACGTGGAGATTCGACGACGAGGCTACGTCCGGGAGGAACGAGAGATTGACGCCCTTGAATTCTTCAAGCTCCATTAACGCGAACGGAAGGTCGACGCTTGACCCGGTGGAACGCGAAGATGGATCGTCGGCGAAGGAAATGCGAATGGCTACGGAAAACCTGGAGATTCGACGACGAAGCTAGGAGACGTCTAGGAGGAACTCCAGGTCGGTAGACTCGACAGCGAGGAAGAAATGCAAACGGCTACGTAAAACGTGGAAGTCAAGTCGTCCAGAAGAAGATCCTCAAAACCTGTAGAGAGGATGAAGAGGACCGGCCAGGAACTGCGTCAGGTAAGAAATACTTGAAATACGAATTGCCGAGGCAAATACATGCAGATTGTATATTTAGCCAGCGGAATAATGATCGAAACACAAACAAGGAACAGCGGGAGCTCGTTTGATGAGCCAAGGGAACCTCGTGATGGTTGTTGCCACAAATCCGAGAAAGCAATTGTACAAACCTAAAATAAGAAAACACTGGCATTGTACAACTCATACGTCGTTCTTCCTACATGAATTTCTATGTCGGGTTAATCGACTTGATCGATGAACGATCGTTTTTTTAAGAAACGTCACCGCGGGAACGGACGAGAGGAGGAACATCATGACCCTACTTAATTTACTAAACTTAATTTAAAATAGAAGTCATTGAGAACCTTGCTCAATTGAAAGAAAATGAACCTTCGAGGTTGCTTATGAGATTTGGAAAGCTATGATGGAAACAGTAACCGATCGCCCCGTGTTTGAGATGGGTTTGCCTGAAATTTACTTTACAACGACATATAAAGGGATTTGTCTCTCTATGAACAAAGTTGCTACGATACTTAAGTGAACATCATTGTAGATCGAAGTAGACCTTCATTTAAATATCGGGTATGTAAATAAAACGGGAGGATCAAACGATAAACGAGATTGAGGAAGTGTAACGAGAAAGGCGTTCGATACTTGTTAAGTACAATGTACATTTCACTTGATGCATCATCGTCACGTCATACAATCTGGTCTCTTGAGAAAATATTAAGAAATATCCCTATTATACTTCTGCGTATGCAAGGACTTAATAATCGAAATGCATACTCCTTTGTTAACTGTATGTATATATATACACACACACGTATATACATATATTAATTTTTACCGAAGATGAAATCGAGCGACATGATTTATGCCTTTTACGATTGCCTTTTATACAATTTAGTCTTAAGTCGTGGTCGTTCCTGCGTACGTACTAATGTCTTAAGAGTGGACGTCGATGAAATTTTATAATTAATATATTCACCGAAGAGGAAACATCCATTCACAAAATTAGCCCTTGCTTCTCTAGCTTTTCTCGTTAAAAGAAATACCAAAGGTTCCTGAAGAAGAAAGTTATTAGATAATTTAAGCGGGGTGAAAAAAAATGAAAAACAGTAAATATTCTTTTTAAAGAAGCACATTATAAACTTGTTCAGTTGTTCCTTAAATATTCATTCTTAAACATTAATTTTTACAATTATTTCTACATATTTCAACGTAAAGACTAGAGGACTGACAGTCTGTTATATGAGTTAGTTTTCTCGAGGGAATAAAATTCACTTTTTTTTTTTTATATCTATGGTATGTATAGTAGCATTTCATCGATATCTTCTCACGACACTACACAAACAGTATCTAATCGAAACGCAGGTCGCTTCTTGGTGGATATTGCTTCCCTGATATATATCAGGGCTAAAATTTTGGAAAATTGGAATTAATGCTCACGTTTGTAAACATTTTTTTTCAAGCATTTTTCAAAGAAACTACTTTTTCCTCCCCCTGATCCGATACATTTGATTTTATTAATTTGTAGCATTCTGTTGTTACGAGACCCAGTTCTTTTAATATTAATGGTTCAATTTGGAACGGTAAAAATTGTTAAAATCAGCCCTGCTGTATATTCCACTGTGTACTGTTCATAGTCAAGCAAACACACCATATAAATTATTTACTGTACACAAATGGACTTTAATTTCCCCCGCCCAAGGTTACCATGGAGAGGGTCTTTTTCTATAAATTATCCAACTTGGATGGGTGGTCAGGTTTAAGTGAACTTGTGTAAATACGACAATGAAACATTCCCCTTTCGCGCGTTGTGACTTAACCGCAATGTCGGTAATGTGCTTCGCAGTGATGCACACTTCGATTGACTTGCTCAAGAAATGTTAGGGTCGTTGCATAAGCTGGACGATTTTTTTCTTATACATCTTATATATCTTACATATATAAACAGAAGTTGTACGACACATAAAAGTACCCCGCACGTATAGAACCATAGTCTACACTTTCTACCGTGGTATTAGTGTCGTATGTAAGTTTAAGCGCTGTTATTAATTTTAACTAGACCATCGTCGCAGTACTTAATCACTGTTTAGTTACTAAATCACGACTCGGCGTTTTATTGCAATTGTTGTAAAGATGTAAAATTCGCTGCCTTTGTAATCTAAAAATCGTATAAATATGACATTCATAAGAATGTGAGGTCTTATAGTACTATTGGGAAAGCGAGTTTTACAGGCACTGAGAGTATCTTTTATCCGTCGGGGGAAGATGAATTAAAAAATTACCAAATGTGCGAAACATTTATGCAACGATCCTGTTGAAGGCGCTCCTTCGATGCGCTGTATTTATTTCAAACCTGCGAAGTTTTACTATACCACTTTTTAAATGTACATATTGAAGACGGGATAAAACGTGTGTATATACGATTAGGTCGAAGTACAAGGCGGTTAGAAATTTTATATGATAAAAGACACATTGACGAGTAACGCTTAACGTGACATTTGGAAATTTAAATACTAATCAAAGGCTGAAAACAACTGACGATATTATAAATTTGAAAAATCGTGTCTTCTGAGGGAACTCAACTAACGCGAGCTCCAAGGTACAGAGTATTGAGACTTTTCAAATCGCTATATTTGATATACTTAAAAATGTCCGGATGAAAGGCTGAAAGAAAGTATTTTTGGTATTTCCCTCTTTTGCTTTTCTTTTTCTTGCCAAAATTACGTCGCATCGTGGTTACGTATAGTTTACCGGCGTCTCATCACTGCCTGATTTTTCTTCTCGTTGCGAACAAACGACTTTTTGAAATACAAAGGAATTTGTAAACAAATAGCGCAGGTGGGCCGAAGTATACAAATATTTTAGTATAGGTTGTCTATACTTAAGATTATACACATGCCCCGTATGTATATATAATTAATACGATTAGAAATATACATCACTTTAAGATTCGAAGACAACGTGTATTTGCGAAGTTCATTAGACGCTTCCTGCTCGGTGCGTTATAAAAAGTGGATCAAAATTTGGAGATACAAAGAAAAATAATGACATAATAAAATAATTAAAATACTCTCACTGATGATATCACGCGGGTATTCTCATAATGCCTTGAGGAATATCGTGCAACACGTTGTGTAAACTATCGGTTCGGTGAATCATAAAATACGTGTCGCAACGTGGAGAGTACTAGAAAAGACACCTGTAAACTAATTACAGTCAGCAGACCACGTAAAGATGCCTATAATCGCCCATTTGAGGAGAGCGATTCAACTCTTGAGACCGATTTCCAGGAGTTAATACCTCTTGCTCCCTTTTCTTAATGATCTCATCAGGGTCGACAAGTCGATTCTGAAAACGAAGACTCGACTTGGTAAAGAACGATTTCTATGAATGAAATTCAAGGGAAAAGTTGTAAACTTCGTTAGGACTAAAAATTGTTAACTATGTTCTCGCTACAGACAAACCTCCGGAATTGGGTAAGGTGTAGGATAATTAGCAGATTGTCTCCATGGGATATCTTCCACGGTGCTGATTACACAAATGTCGTTCTTCCAGCATCCCTCTTGCATCTGTCCACTGTCCAAGTGGTAGAATATCCCTCGACCGTCCTTTTTTCCACCTAGAAACTCACCTTCGTAGCGATTCCCATTAGCTGTTCGTTAGTGGGTGATTGTATTTTGAAAATAAATTTCCTTGATAAGAGTTAGACACGATCGAATTGGAAATAAAGGGAACGAAGAAATGGTGCCACGTTTAAATGACTTATTCTGTATTATTATAATGTACCTTGGATAAAGATTCCATTTCCGTGATTAAGATCGTCCTTCCACGTTCCTTGGTAAAATCCTCCGTCACGGTTCCACTGGCGACCGAAGCCGTGGCGCTTATTTTGCAGGAAATTTCCCTCGTAAAAGCTTCCGTCCGGGTACCAGTAACGACCGAAGCCTTGCTTTTTACCGACAACCCAATCACCCGAATAAAATTTCCAGATCTCACCGATTTTCGACACTTTGCTGAGAACCCCAAAGCCGTTTCTTCGCCCGTTCGACCAGTCGCCTTCGTACAGCCAATTATTCCTGAAATGTATTTATTTTGGTACCAAGTAATGTGTATGGATAAATTAATCATATTAAGTAAGAAAAAAAAGAAATAACGATTCGGGCGGTCAAATTCCGAGGGAAAAATAATTACAGGTTCTTAAGATCGCTCGTATAATATTATTCTGGTATAAAATATCGTCGAGAATTTCATTGAAAAAGTTAACCTGGTCAATTGAGTGCCCTTGCCTTCTTTCTTGTCGTTTTTAAAATCGCCCCAATAACAGTCTTTCAAAGGCGTTGAAGGACTAAACGTCGCATGCCGCGAGCCGTTTCTCTTGCAATTTTCTATCCGGGTCTTGGTAATACTGGTTTTTAATGCTTTCAAAAAAGGCATTTCCTGTGAGAGTATTTATCCAAAGGACGTATTGAAAACTTCTCATTTTCCACGTATATCCATTTAGTTTTAGTGGATTTAAAGCTATTTTTAAAGGAAATTATCTTTGCAATCGGAGACCGCATTGGATTGGTTAGGGATACGTACCTTATAATTAGTGATTCTATTAACAAATGAAGATTTATTCATCGCATTTTATCAACGCTCCCTTTTGGGTCTAAATATACTTTTAATACGAATAAGAAGACGTTTTGATCGATAAATAACGAAATAATCTTAAGGCGTTAGTACGATTGCGAATTTGAAATGCGCGCCTTATGTTTACGTGACCTCTTGCGTCGTTACGTCGGTGTCTCACTGAGAGCGGCGCGTCAGTGCATCGAGTATGGACAACCAATCGCTGGTCTCCATTTTGAGAGCTCTATAGAATACTTCGGCACTTCTGATTGGTTGTTCATCCTCGACGCGTTGACGCGACGCCTGTATACTCGATGCACTCAGTGGGACCGCGACCTATCGCATTATATCGCATTTAATCGCATCAAATCGCATTCGTCAACCTGTGTATCGATGTGTCATAAGGAACGAGAGCGCTCTAAAAGATCGCTACCGCTGTCCTAAGGTTTACAAACATTAGTAAACACACGGGATATATCCGAGAATCGCGAGAGCTTGTGGATAGTTAGTGAAATCCATGGTTTCACTCCGGTACAAATGTTTCCCATGAATAACGTGAGAAGGGTGACTCTGCTAGAGGACGAGGTAGTCGTGTTGGACTCAAGCCAAGAGTCCATTGACTTGACCGAAGATGATCGTCCTAACCTCAACGTGTCGATTCATCCCGACTTGGATCGAACCGTGTCATTGGGAAATCCAAGTAAGGAGTTTGTCCTGCTCGATGAAGAGGTCGATGCGTGTACAAGTGATTCCAAGTCTCAAATCTCCGATTTAAACGAGAGCGTCAAACCCATGGTTAAGGTTATGTTTAGGGATCAGATAGTCGCTAGGTAAAGATACAGGAACATTTGTTGTTATTTTGTTCATTTTTAATGGACATTCCTTACTAATTGACCAATTGAACTTTGTTGTTGCTAGACTGATCATGTCTGTGGTTAAAGTATATACCATGAGGTTTCATCGGGTAATTGTGTTTTTTCAGTAAATATAAGGAGAAGATTAAAGATTTCTTGCAAAAGTTGATTTCATCGAGCACCAAGGGAGGTAACGTGAAGTCTTCCAAGTTATTATTGGAAGTGTGGCACGGAGATGTCGAGGATGAACAATCTGCAAATGAATCTGTGATTAATGTTAGCACGGAAAATGATGAGAGCCAAGATACAATTGATAGTATGCTCTTTACAATTGATAAGGAGCCACAGCTTAAGGATGATTTTGACGTTCCCACGTATGGCAAGGTTTGTTATATTTCGACAGATTATTTTCCTTTAACGCGACTGCTAAAATAAATGATGAGTGTACTATCGCAAGGCGGTTGCAGTCACTGGTGACCACTGTGGCCTTCAACGTGTTAATATAAAAATTTTGAAAGAGTAAAGTTTTACCGTCTTCCGCAAATTCTTATTTGCAGAAATATGACAAAACACTGCAAGGGTCTCCTATGGAACCTGAATCGGAGGAGACAGTGGTGCGCCCTAAATTCTTGTGTTTCAACTGTATGGGAGAGCATAATCTTCGCGATTGTACACAACCACGTATGCAATCTAATATTAACAAAAACCGTAAAGAATTTAACGCGAAAAAAGGTTTTAAAGGTAATCACAGGGTTATGAGGTACCATGTTGAGGAGGAACAGAAATATGCACATCTTGCTCCAGGTCAATTGAGCAGTAGATTAAAAAAAGCATTGGGGGTTACAGAAAATGAGCTACCGAGACATATATACAGGTTAGTACATTTTCAAAATCTCACGTTTTCTTTTATTCAGAAGTTATGAAATCTGTGTGCTTGATACTGCAGAAAAAGCGTATATAAAAAATAATGTCAACCAAAATGAAAGTACAATATATTATTGAATAAAAATAAACTTAATATTTATTATTTTATGGAATCTTGAATTAACTTGATACATTAGATAATGAGATTAAATCTGGAAATAAAATGGTGAATGGCATGCGCACATAGAAGTTAGAATCAAAAGCAGTATCGTTAATGTAATGGATTACTATCATTTGTATATTGAATTGTGTGTTTCTTAGAATGAGAAAACTTGGCTATCCTCCAGGATGGTTGGAAGAAGCACGTCTCCAACACTCTGGAATAACATTGTTTAGTTCCGATGGTTCCATAGTGGCTGATCCATCTGCAGAGCCTGGAGAAATTCTTGAAAAGGAAGATATGGATAGATTTGACGTCAAGAAGATCCATGACTTTCCAGGCTTTAATGTTCCTCCTCCTCCAGGAACTCTGGATGTGAGTGTTGATTCTCTAAATACACTTCAATACCTAATAACTTTGAACTTTTTATACAAGTTTTATGAAATCAAAGGAACACAGACGCTATGGGGTCCCAAAGATGCAAACGAAGCACAGTAAAGAAGTCATGCTGTCCGTACTAAAGGACAAGAAGGCTGATGAAGGATACAAAAGAAAGAAGCTGAAACGTTCACCCGATAATGTACATCTGGATACGGAAGCAGTGCCTAGTGAAATGGAAATAGAAGATCCAGAAGGTATGTACTGGTATATGTTTGAAGTGAACGGAGGAAAATAATTGATTTGTACATTACATGAGTATATAGGAAATTATTATCTCTCTCAGCAATGATACAAAATGAAATAACTACATTTGACTTTCTGTTATATTCATTGGTGTAGATGGCGAAATAGAATCGGTATCAGTTAAAGGGTTGTTTGTACCTCCACTCCCATTGGAGCGATTGGAGACTCCACCACCACCACCGCCACCACCGCCATTACCACCACCACCACCACCTCCAATGGAAGAATTTGATACTCAACCACAAATATCTGCTGCATTTAAACTATCGGTAAGGTCTTAGTTCCATCTATATTTCATATAAATAATTGATCTCTTAGAATATTTTGACCACTTGTCTTATTAAATTTATGCAATGATTAAGGAGAGCGAGACTCGACATGTTGACTCTCCGTCCCTAGAGGAGTTGGAGTCCGCAAAGACGAAATTGCTTGCTGAATTGGACAACTCCAATTCGCAATCTACTCCGATTAAAAGAAAGTCTCAGTCAATGAATCAGGAAATGCCGCCACCGTCTGCAGAGTCTACTCCACAGTCAGTTAGTCGTAACCAGTCCATAGATTCTTCAAGGATGACACCCAATACGAGTCATGGTTCCGTTAAGTCTGTCGACCTCGGGACTCCTATTCTACAGAGTCTCTCACCATACAGCAGGTTACCCCCTTCGGAGAAGTTTTCCAAGAATATCTGCGATGTTATAAATTTTGAGAATCTACCAGATGCTACAGGAAAGTATGAGCAGATGTCTGGCATCATCCAGAAAGTCAGGGTCACTCTGGCGAAGCTTCAGCAGGAGTGATGTCTATGTACCCTGAAGCAACAGTCGTTTTTTAAAAAGAATTTTAACCGGGTAAGTGAAGTGCGATAAGTGTGTGCGTGAGTGTGAATGTGTGTGTGTGTCTGCGCGCACGCGTGTGTATGTAGGAAAGTGCTTCGAAATTTATCATTGCGAAATACGAGTCACTCAAAGTTTAGGAGTGATTGTTTCAAGGGAGTGCTGCGGACGATGAAGACAGTTCCTGCAAAGTTTTTAACACGTTGCGTACCGTGCTCTGCTCGCGTACCTTATTTTACATGAGACATCTCTCGTGATTTGTACGCAATGTGCTAAGATAACAAGAACCAATATTAAACGGCCCTCACCGACCGGAGTATTCCCGATGAATATCCTGGGCTCTGGTTTGTCATTTTTACCGTGAATATGTAAAGGATGTAAAGCAGTTTTATAAGAATTATAGCAAATAAACTAAGCAATAGACAAATATGTGTATCCATGTATTTGGCAAATACGAATAACGAGGACTTTTGTAGTTTGTATGGATCATTCGTAATCTGTGGATGCATCTTTTGCAAATTTATTCTGCTATTGCTTTAGCTCAGATTATACATACATGTATATAGAGTTGACAAGAATAGAAGATGAAATTTATTTGCATGTCCAATTCTTGAATTGAATTGAAATTTATTTTATTCTATATATAATACGTGTTCAAAGTAACATATTTGTGTATTGTTTACTTTGGAAGTTACACATTTAAAAGGACTGTGTGAGGACTTAAGTGGACTATATTTTTTATATACAGGCAATAGAACAAAGTAATTTGCCGTGTAACATTCGCCTATTGTTGATACTTTTTAAATAGTAAATACCTGAAATACTCTGAATAAATGTTTGCAGAATCAATTTCGATCAAAGATTCTCTGAATGGCACGATTAGTATTTCTTTTTTTCTTAAAGGGCGAATAAAAACTAGTGAAATCTGCAATGATTATATTGCCTGGTGTAAAAAATGATGTATGTATGTAATTATTCTAAATTGCTGAATTAGCAACATTCACAAGGTTTATTAGAATCGTTGCAATGGCTAGACTAGCAATGTAAGAGGATTACGTACACAACTTTAACATGATACGTCCCACATTCCTGTTCTAAGGCATAATAAAATAGAATAGAACCTAAGTCGTTGATAGAAATGTATAAGCGCCGTCGAACTAAATTAGAAAAAGGAGATCATTGAATTGTACAAACGTAACGTTATAGTGTTTACATCTTATGGATAAAGCATATTTTTAAACATGGGAGTATAAGAAATAAATGCGGAGCACAGCTCGCAATGAACTAATTCAACATCGGCGTCGTAAAGCGTTTCCTTTTTCATATCAACAAGGTATTTATGAGTGGATTTAAATACGGGAAATGATTACAATACAATTTTCAGTTTTAAATAAGTTATCCTTGTTTATTACATTTTGCCAATTTATCTTGGTGATTTAATAATCTGGGGTCAGACAAGTAAAAAGTATTTTCAGAGTAACTGAATATAACGGTCTTGGAAGGAACAATTGTTAAGAAAGCTTGCCATCAGGTTTTTTATTCAATAGTCACGTTATTTTCGTTTAATAATACAGATTGTGTAATGGACATAGTACATACGTAACAAATGATAGTCTCCAGAGCCTGTACTTGTCGTGCAGGCATGCGTGATTGATAACAGTTATAAATTTTATTTTATTTTGACCGGCGATATATCAGTATTATCAATAATATATTCTGATATCTCTACACAAATTTGTTTAACAGAAAAGACCCGTTTAATCCATTATGGTGAATGAAAAATGTATCTTTTTAAATTCTTGTGATATGCCTAATCTTTTCCAGATTAGTGACGTTAACGTGTATGATTCATAATTTTTCATAACTCGTTTCATGTAAAAACTAACCGATGAAGGTCAGAAACTTTACGGTAATGTACATACTTTCAAAATCTTGAACGTCGTAAATTATTTATACACTGATAATTGATAAAACAATCCAATGTCTATTACACTCGCGCAGTAAACATTTTATTCACTTGTAAATGCACTAAGTTTTACATTAATACATCATCGTGGCTTTTACTGCATGAATATATCCCCAAACTTTTCTTAAAATAACCATTCTATAGTAATAGATTACACTGAAATTGTTAATTAAATCTACTTCAGAAATTGTTTGCATTTATGATTTTGAATTTTCAGAAATACAAGGTAACGCTTAATAACCAAAAGTATCTTCCCTCGGCTTATGCTATCAAAGCATGTTTTACAGTAGTGCGAAGACTACTTCTTAGTTTTTTTGTTACATAAATATCTCTCCCAACGAATATAAATATATATATATATTTCTTTTTTAACTAATTCACGCTTGTATAAACGAATTAGAAGTGACACTACTTTTCTCTAAAAAATCATTTTCGCGTTACCTTCTTGTCGTATTGAACTTCAGACATCTCTGATACTCCTCCTAACATTTCTGCGTTACTAGGCCTGTTCGTTTATAATCTTAACAAATATTGATGTATACTTGTCTGATAGTATCAAGAAAGGTCACATAGAAAAAGTGTACAAGCGAACAGATCTAATAAGTGCATTGCCTATTATCTAGCCATTATTAACCACCTAACTTATATGATATCCCTTTATACCTTATTTTACTCGTACCGTTGTATTATGCGGACGTTTGCGATAAAATTACTCGTTATTTTCTAAAACGTATTAAACCAGCAAAATATTAATATACAAGGAGAGTAAACTGTGAAGTTTCAAAACTCTCAGTGTCAAACAATGCCGTCTAAAAACAAATTAATATCGAAAAAAACATGTAGTCTTTACAGTGCAATACTATCAACAACTTGCAACATAATACTTTATTAGGATTAACTAAATGAATATCAGAAATATGATTAAATACGTTTTATGATCAATTCAAGGGCTTGAGATTCGAATATTGTAGAAATATAATTTATTCTTTTAATACGATTTTATTCACAGATTGTTTTCGAGGTTACGGAGCCGATAAGAATTTTAGAAATAGGGCTTAACGCGATCCCTAGTTTTAGATAAAAAATATAGGAAATTTGAACTATTAGTAAGAACACTTCTTTGCTTTTCGTGTCTGTTCTTCTAGATAGCGAAGTGCGAAATTCTGGATTTTGTAGATTGTGCCTGTCTGTATTTTGCCAGGGGCAGGCAATGTAGCCACATAGTGCATAACATCTCGCTTACTTAGCCTTTTAGTAATAAGGCGAAACGACGTTCTATAGTCGATGGAGCCCTTTCACGCGGCGCACTTTCGAATTGCAGAATTAAGTATTAATATTAACTGCATTTTATGTTATACTAAGCATTTCTTGGCTGTCTTCAGTGTTACGATGAATTCCTTCGATTCCAATTAAAGCGTATACTGTAAATCATCCTCATAGTAACCAGCTATGCCAATGGTTCTTTAAATAAAATAACAGTACATATCTTAATTGATAGCAAAAAAAAAAGAATTCCATGGAATTTGGTGAACTTCTTCAACAACAATATTGCATAACTTTCTTCTGACACTATCACAGAGAATATCCCAGTTATTAATTAGTCGAGGCTGTTTAATTGGTGTTTGCTTCTTATCTTTTGATAAAAACTTACTATCAGGATAGTTCCTATCATCAGGCAACATGTGGCAATTTTTCTAAATTATCTTGATTGTCGTATTATTTCCAGAGTGATTCCTTAAACGAATCAGTTTGGAAAATAATGATCAAGCTTTCTAAATACTTGACCTAGTTTCTGCCAAGTTTCGCAATAATAACTAATATTGCTTTTGGTTTAATCACCAGTGTCGCACCTGCCAATAACTTCACGGATCTAACTTCTCAGTACCGTTTTCGACTGATATCGCTGAGACTGTAAACCAGTTGATAACTTTACAATTCTGGTCCCTGTCTTTTACATCACCAAATGTTATCCACAGACATTCTAATCGTAACGCGGAACACGAGATTCACAGTGTCATTGCTACATTTACTCCTTTTAGAGTTTAAGCTCCGTAGGTTTATCTGCGAGAGCTCAGAGAAGTCCCGGGCTGAGTCAGTTCACATGGCTTAGTTGGCTGTTGGTGGAGTTGGTGGACCGTTATTTGAACCCTGTTGAAAAATGGATAATGGTTTAGTACAAATAAATGATTCCTATTCTCTATTATTAATAATTCAGTAAATAATCAGATATTTTTAGACCAACCCTTAAGTTTGCTTAAGGTGTTAATGATTTGACATGAAACTCTATTAAGTCTGTTTAAGTGTTAAGTATATATCGCCGTTAACTTATTAGAATTATTTAATATGTAAAGGAAACATTTTGCAAAACTTACAGGTCCATGGCTTCGAGGTTTGCTGTCTTCTATCTGCCGAAGGGAAGCTGGTCTCAGCACGTAAAGCAAACCAGCCATTCCTACCATCATCATCATCATGACTAGGTTCGATGATGATGACGTATCATTTGGACCGGGAACTATTTGGAATGGTATTTTTAATGAATTACAGCTATTACAACTACAACCTTAGACTACTACTGACATTCTCGTAATAAGGATAGTTTTTCTTACTCCATTGAATTTTCATTTCAATTTAATAACATTAAAAAATGTACTTACGTGATGGTAAACTGAAACATTCCGTATCCGAGCAGTATGCCTGTGTCTCGCGCAACTGTAATTATAAGACATTATCAGAAGCTACAAAAGAAAAACCTCAGTAGGTTTAAAGTTCATAATCTAATTGGTTCAAAGAATCAAACTTTGTGCAGATCTAAATAAATATAATTTACCATTAACGTGAATAATAACCATTCAATGTAACTTTTGCATCCGGTCAGTAAAAAAACTAACACAACAGAAATTCTTTCTAACGATAAGAGTTCAGTTAATAGCTTTTCACTACATGTATCTGTGATATATTGTTATCTTTAATGGTTGATCATGCGAAGGCATGTTCAATGAATACGTTCCAGTGATAAAGTTAATGTATTGCTGTCAGGATATAATGTGCTAATGTTACGTCATTCGCAGTCCAATTCTGGATACATGAGTCCATATTTCTGCAACTAAGCAGAAATGTTGGTAATGTATGCATTATGTCATGCTTGCTTCTATATGTCATTAAATAACTTGGAAGTCAGTATTAGCATTGAACTCTGTTCCGCTGCTAAGACGAAACAAAAGCTCTTAAGAAGAAGAGTTTGAAAAGAAAAGATAATTTGAAAGAGCTAGGAAATATAATGATATCGTCAATTACAGATATTTAAATGAAGGAATGCTAGTTAAATTGCTTACTTTCATTAGCATAAACAACACATGATTAACATTCAAATAATGCAAATTGCAATGCTACCATCAGAACTGTAATATACTTACAATTGACAAAAAGCGTTGCATGGCCACCTCATAACTCCATATTAAACACTCGCAGAGATCAGACCCTTCGTCACTCATTGTACTTGTAGGCTTACAGACCTGGAAAATGTGAAACTAAAACACGAGACAATATTTCACATAGCCCATAAGGCATTTAATCGACTCAAAGATAACAGCATAGCCTGCGTGCGACTGACATTAAAATAAACTTTCAGCGCAGACCGATAACTGGAATGACAAATTCGTGGTATACTGCACTATCCATATAATGTACCAACGATCATTTAACTAAGTATACCGCTAAACCGATAAACCTCAAATGAACTGCCCACTGTTGCGTATTTATCACAATATGATGCTGCTGAAAACATCGACCAGGCTTACTGCAGAAATTGCATATCTATACAGAGAAGTTCATGTTCAATCAGCACATATGTGTGTAGTGAAGAGGTGCTTCAAATGTATTCGTTATCGCAGGAAGTATTTGACGTAAAGAGACTGTCTCTACAAGGCTGTCTTCAAGTTTACAGATCCTCCGTTGCATGGGATAACGATGAATTCAGGCTCTCTCGTGGGCGTCAGACTGCCACGTAATTTTGCCCATGTAACTTTAGCTCTGTCCTCTTTTAGTCTACAGATTAAATTGAATAATGGGTGTTTCAATTCATGCAAAAGCAGGACAGAATCGTCCGTCTTACAGGTCAGGTTATTCGAAAGGACAATTCGTAAAATAGAAATGTTTAGTTCGAAATTATTAGCGGGTACGTTCTAAGCCATTCAGGTGCCGTTGCTTGATATGACAGCGACCACGAAGTAGTCGCATACCACTTCATGACAGCGATTTACTTGTCGACAGCTGTTGATCCGAAAACTGAAATCTGACACCTTGAAGGATGCAAACGGTACCCTAGTAAATGCTAATCCGTGAACCGATGCGGTGAAAAAATTCCGAAAATACAGGCCCGAAGGCAAATTACCGATAAATACCTGATTCTTGAGAAGTCGGAGCTTCGTGCAACTGGCAGAGGCGACACAGTGTTTTGACGCTGCGACCTATATTTACATTTAGCACAAACAAGAGATGAGTTGGAAGATTGCTCACAGACAGGATCGCGCGATCGCGCTTCCGTGCTGCCAGCGGTGGAGAATGCAAGCAGCACACGCACTCATGATGGCGCCATCTTGTATTTTTAAATTCTGATGAATTTAAGTTCTAGCTTACTTTACTCACGAAATTATTAGCGCGATTAGTCTTGTGCTGCTTCCCGTGAAGAATTCGGTCGACATGCATACGTGGATGTATTTTTCATATTTTCTTCTACGCGACCGACGTTTTCGTAGCAGCCAAATGCTGCATTGTAAACGTTGTTCCAGAAGAATCTACATTCCAGTAGGCCGGTTCTTCTGTATCTTGAATATGATTGATCCGTTCCCATAGATTCATTTTTCAAATAAGATGAAACGGAACCTCATAGAAATCTTCACGTTTCTGTATTCATCGGCAATGCCCAGCTGTAAAACGTTCGGTAGATTAAGTGCAGCTGCGCTTATGTCCTGTTGGATCTTTGTGGTAGTTGGTAATTATCGCAAAGGCGTCGACGGCGCCGTGTTGTACGATCCGAGTCGACGAAGCCGAAGCTGAATTTCGAAGTAACTTGGTTTCAAAGCCCGATTATTAAGCATCATGGCGAAATTGGTAGACATTTGGCGTGACGATAACCCGGCTACTTTGACACGACGACAATTGCCATTGATCGTCGATGAAAATCTCACAGTAAGTATTATCGAGTATCTGATAGGTTTCTCTGATTTGCTTCTGTGTAAAGAGAGAACTTTCGATCAGAGTTCATTAACGAGATCAGTCTCAAGGGCACTTAACCTAAATCCGAACAGAATTATCGGCATTTACGTTCGCCGGTCGCTGGCACTCTACTATATCCAATTGCAATTATCCTCTAGCATCGCAGAGCACTTGGTCAGTCTTCCCTGTATTCCGTGAAGCTCCTTATATCGTGTGTTCTGATGCATTGTTTTTTAAAATAAAAGTTGGATTGAACCAAATATGTATGTTTGATAAGGAATTATTTATTTGTGTATTGTTTCGATCATCGTTGAAATTTGCTAGTGAAGGCTTTGAATGTCAATTTATCGATGTTTATTTGCAGATGGTTATGGATATTGGAAGTCTTGGTGCGGTGTGCGAGGGCCCATTGGTTCGAGGGAAACAATTAGATGAGTTTTCGAAGAAATTAAGTTTGCTGACAAAAGAGGAAGTGAAGGCATCTTTTGAAGTAACACGAAAGGATACATTGACGATTCTGGATCAAGCTGTACCATGTGTTGGTTGCAGACGAAGGTTTGTCAAGGCAAATAAATGTGAATTACTTTTATTTCACACTTAGATAATGTAATCATTATATTTATATTGTTTAGTGTTGAGAGATTGTTCTACGATCTAAGTAAATCTGGGCACCCAGCATTGGATCCATTAATCGTTACTTCCGAGGGAATGCTAACAGTAAAGGATGACATCTTGGAGTCACCTAGGTTATTGTGTACGATGCTACAGGGTCATAGGTACTTTATACAATAGATATTAGGTCTCAATAAGTTTGGATGGGCGGGTTTGAAAGACGTTATTACTACGATTCGTACTATGAATTTCTAATTAATTGAAAAAGCACTAGATTGAATGGATTGGTCGAGCGACAGCCTCGCAGCAAGAAGTCTCGTAGGTGTGCCCTTCATTCGCTAGAGGTACAACGGACGAAGCCTCTACCAGGTGCCTGGAGAGAAGTTTGGGATCGGATGAAGCCACCTTGCCGGCAAGAACTGACTTTAGTTGAAACAGACACGTTGGACGCTACCTTAGACACGTACCTGAAGAAACACAGGTGATCCCATAAACTCTTTTCCCTTATATCTAACATTTTCAACTTTTTATTAATTTTCTTAACCGAATATTTTCTTTTCCAGATTTTGTGCCGAGTGTCGGACAAAAGTACTTCTGGCGTCGTACCTTTTGACGACGGAACCAGATCCTGCCAAAGAGAGGGGCTACGTGGCTGCCCTCTATACTGGAATTAAGCGTTGTGTACCAGAACGCCACGTTCATCTACCTACCAATACCGATTACATTGGTACTATAATTGGACGAGGGCAACCGGAGCTCGTGGGACGGTAATCAGATGATTCTCCTAGTGTCCTTTAAATAATCCTTAAACATCTATAACCTAAATTTCTTCTACAGGGAGCGACATGCTAAAACTCTGGAGATCGCTCAAGAAGAAGTGCTCACTTGCTTGGGCATCTGTGTGGCAGAACGTCTCCACCGAGTCCACAGACGTCTTCGAGAGGAAGAAACAGTCTGCAAAGTTCTAGCAGCCGTGGCAGTGGAAGCACTATTTAGAAACTTTCAAGTAACCTTTTCATCTTTCTCTTGCCCTTCTCTCCGTTTTTATTGAACGGTACATCTAATAAAAACTCTGACCTTTCCAGATGGCCGTTGAGGTTAAGCAAGGTATTACTCAATTGGAGCTCCTCTGTGTAGAGCTAACAAAGGAGGAAGCAGCGAAAGAGCAGCGCCGAGAGAAGCTACGTATCAAGAGGAAGAAGAAGAAAGAACGCCGATGCGAGGTGGAGGAAAAAGAGAATGAATGCGAGGTAACAAAGTTACTTATTAGGAGGCATTTTTTAGAATCCCTATTTCACTCAATCCTTTACTTCTTCAGTGTTCAATTAAGAGGAATAGCAACGATGACGAGTTGTCCTGCAGTTGTTCCGAGACGAAACCGAAGACACGGAACATCGACCGGCATAAAGTAACCAGCACTATTTTTCAAAGCTACTCGTTTTCTCGTTTTTTTTTCCTTGACTCCTTCATCTTTCATACCTGTTCTCCTTTGTCTAAAATGTCAACTTATAGAAGAGTATTGCATAAATTTTTGGTTTAAAGTTGCAGGTCTTAGATCCAAAAAACAAGGGTCCTCCTATGTGCAAGTGCCCGGATTGCGTGAAGAAGTCGCGAGCTTCCTCGGGCGAATCTCGTCCCGCAACGTTCCCGGCTCCTAGAGAAAGATCTCGAAACGATCTCATTCAAGCTAACCTCCTAACCAAGTCGACTTGCATTTTGAGTCAGTCCGAGACTGCTAATCTGATGTGCAAAGGCCGCTCCGGAGAAAGCGACGAATTCTGCGAGTCATGTAAGGTAATGACCCGACTTCTGTTCTCTTCAGTAGACAGAATTTTCAGTGAAATAGTTTTCAATGCTGAAGTAAGGTTTCCGTTCGCATAATATCGCTGTTGCCAATCGAACGGTCTTACATACACTTTTCGTCAAGCAGGTCTTCTTGGAGAAGAACAAAGACGATGGCCAGTGGTACTTGCGGCAGGAGTACCGGGATATAGCCTCGAAGGAGCTGATGGACGCGTTTATGGGGAGACCCAGCGAGCGATTCCTCGCCTGGGTCGAATCGATGAACAAAACCAGCAAGATCCTTCCCTCGGAGAACGACGAAAGGATCGAATGTTCGTCCAGCGAAAGGTCCTCCCAGGATTGCGGTTACTCGTCCGAGCATAACGCGAGCTGTTCCTCGTTACCGAGCACCCCCGAAGGATCCGAGGTAGCCTGCAGCGAGGATTGTTGCAACCACGATTCCGCGATCATCACCGAAGAGAAACTCCCTCACACCGGGTCGAGAACCTCCTTCTCGAGAGACTTCGGGGGTGGACTCTCTCTTACGCAAATGCTAGAGGTGATTATTCATTTATTAAGTGAATTTATTCATCCTATCGTCACGGAGTTATCATGAACTTTTGCTACTCCTCTTTTCTCGTTTTCCTTCACGATCACTCGAGAATGTTGTCCGAATCTCATTATTCCTCGTTTCGCGTTATTTAGAATTCGTATTCGTCGGAAGACGAGGGCAAGGAGAGCTATATACCCGCGGAGGAGGTGCTGGAATTCAAGTCGAAGATGTGCCAGGTCCTGGAGAAGCGACAGGAGCTGCGCCAGACTCTCAGGAAGCGGTTCGCGATGCTCTGCAGCCATCGCGGCCCACTCGCCGTTCCTCACTAAACTGGGGACTTCCCACGTAGATGGTACAGCTACTCCCTTCTTTTCTTTTTACCGGATTCGATTGTGCCCTTTTCTACGACTCTTCTTTGCGGATTGTCCGCGAATCGCAGTGATTATAGTATAATTTCAGCGAGTCATTTACAGTCTAATCGTGGATTCGCGAGATCGCGAGGTCGTGGAGACCGTTCTGAGCCACTCAATCTGTCGAATAGTCTGCAAATTTCTGGAGAAAAAAAAAAACGAAGAGAACTCGGTGTTAACAAGGAATATATCGTGCTTACTTTTTCGTCCTTTTGGTTGACGTCGAATCGCTAGAACAAGAGCGACTTTTCAGAGACGAAAGATAAGTGAAGGAATTAACGAGTGGTTAAACGAGTAATCATGTAAACGAGAAGTGGAATTGGGGCTAAGACGTTGTTGGAACGTTCGATACGATGATTCGTATTGGCTCAAATGTTGGCACGTGAGTTCTGCGATTTTCTCGGAGTCCTCGACATTTCTCAGAATGGCTTAGTCGAGAAAACGGTGTGCGATTACCGATGTGTCGCCGTTGTAATGATAGTATACCGCGATCGAACGATCGATCAAGATTTAATATAAAAAATAAACGTTGCATTCCAATTTAGTTTTCTTTAACCGTCCATAATTCATGTGGCCTCGTTGACTGGAATACTCGTCTACGAGAAATAGAGAGGTAACACTTCAAGAAGGGAAATGTGTATTATTCCAGGAACTGTGCTAAACACAAGGAAGCATTGGTGCCTCCAAATCCGAAGGCGTTCTTTAGAGCAATCCTCCTAGAAGTTCCTCTCCATTCGCGTTTGACATTCGGTACAAAGTTTAGATTAGTTCCGGAGGGTGCATCCAGCTGGTGGAGGTTAATGGTTGGAGGGAAAATGCCATGGCGTAAGGCCATCACTGTGAAGGCTGCTTCGAGGTTCCCTGAGGCGCCTAGTAGATGTCCATGAGCTCCTTTGGTACTGGAGACGGTAACATTGCTGGCTCGTTCTCCAAAGAGAGCATCGATGGCTTTAAGTTCTACGGTGTCACCAAGCGGTGTCGAGGTAGCATGTGCGTTTACGTAGTTAACCTCACTAGTTGCAAGGCCCGCATCTTTTAGAGCACGATCCATGGCTAGAAGCGCGCCAGTACCCTCGCTGCAGGGTGCCGTCAGATGAACGGCATCTCCAGAGAGTCCGTATCTAGAGAGCAAAGTTTTATACATGTCCACCTATCTAATTTAGTTTAAGTGTCGATAACACTGTTTTGTATACCCTAATACTTCGGCATAAATAGATGCCTTCCTGAACCGGGCATGAGCTAGCTCCTCTAGGACTAGGATAGCACAGCCCTCTCCCATGACAAAGCCATCTCGGGTCTTGTCAAAGGGTCTGGAAGCCTCTTGGGGAAATTCGTTCCTTGATGTGGAGAGAGCCCGAAGTCGGCAAAATGCTGCAATAGCTAGTGGACTGATGCATGCTTCTGTACCACCACATACCATCACCTCTGTTTCACCCCCACGTACCAGCCTGAAACCGTCACCTATGGAACGAAAGTACCACTCCTCCTGTACTTTCTTGACCTTTAGCACAAGAGAGCCTTTTATCTCATTTCAAGAACTAAAAGTTATCTGATATTTCTACCAATGGAGTGCGCGCCCGTTGCACAGGCTGTTGACACTGCGTGGTTGGGGCCCCGGAACCCGTACGCAATGCTAATACGTCCCGCTGCCATGTTCGGTAGAATTCTGGGTACAAAGTAAGGACTAACTTTGCGGTAGCTTTCTTTCATTGCTTCGTGTGTGTTGCAAACATCTGCCAAGTCAATCATCCCGATCCCTACCGCTACTCCTGTGTTGCGTCTGTCCGATTCATCGGTTGGTTTCCACTGAGCATCCGTTAATGCCTCGTCTGTGGCAACTAAAGCATAGGCTGTCGCTGGACACATTGTTCGTAATTCTGCTGGGGTAAAACGTGAATTCAAGTCCAGCTTTTCAGGGGAATCACCTTTGGGCACCAGTGCAGCTAAAATATTTAAATACTTTAGACTATCACCGATAAACTGATTTTAGAATTATGAAAGACTGTTTACCTATTTGACAAGGTAACTTCTTGTATTCTGGATCAGTAAGCTTAACAATGCCGCACTTTCCATCGATGAGAGCTTTCCAAGCATTTTGGGTGCCAACTCCAAGAGGAGAGACAATACCCATTCCTGTAATAACGACCCGGCGTCTTGACCTGGGTTCAATTGCCTCCCTTGAAAACGGTCTCCCGACTCGGGACAATTTTTTCAACATTAGTGCAGTTTGGTCCTGTATATAGTGAAAGAATTGACAAATCAATTCATTCTTATGAAATTGCCGGTATTCAAATGTTTTTAATCACTGTACTACCTTTTATCAAATCTGTGAATTTTATACACCGATTTGTCTAATCTGAGAAGAGTCTGGCAACATTTAATATGCATTTATCTTTTCTGCAGCTGAAATGAAGTTTAATACAGAGAAGCAGAAAATATCCATATTTTAAGTTTTGCAACTATACGGAGCCATTGCCATCTAGCGGTGTTCAACCGATAGTGATCCACACTTTGCATGGACACGCTTTTCATTAAAATATGTCCTTTCAAGATGTATACACTTGTTACACTCGAGTGTAGAAAGTGCAGACAACGCAACAAACCTAATATCTCTATATTTCTATATCTATAGTCAGATCAGCTGTTCGTGTACCTTAACCTCAAATTAACATAGTTTAGGATTTGTTACATTTTACTATCTTATTGCTTCTAGAACCATTTTTGAATCGAGTACTCTTCTAATTCGACGAGAAATGAGCAATGTGGAGCTTCAGGAGGAGGAAAGAGAAGTTCTGCTTTCAATATATGAAGGAGATCCTGCGTTTAAAGAGTTGACACCAACTACATATCAATACAAAGCAAGTTTTACAATATTACACAATTTCATGATTTCGTTTTAAAGTTTCATGCGAAGAAAAGTTTGACAACTTTTGTATGTTAAGTCAATAAGCAAAATTGAATGCTTCTTTCAGTTTGGAGAAGATAATGATATCAAATCATTCCTACTGGAAATCTCGTGGGGTCCTGGATATCCTACCGAGAAACCAACTATCAATATGGACACATTTTACAACAAACACGTGTAAGTAAATCTGTTTACATGCTGTTAATTTTTATCGCAATGGAATACTTTCTTTAAAGGTGAATAATTGGCATGTACAGTGTCCAAGAGGTGAAGGACAAAGTGGTGGAACATGTGGACAACGAAGCAGATCAATGGCTGGGTTGCGCTATGACGTACACACTGTTCCAATCCATCCAGGAGCATCTTACAGATTTACTAACAGCCCAACCTGATACAATAGGAGAACTTAATTCACAAACTAGTAAATTAACTATTACAGAAGATGTTCAACAGGTAATAAAGTAAAAGTGGAATTAATCCAGATTAATAGTAAATGTAATTGAAGTACCTCTAAGATTTATAACATGAATTTTTTATTTAACAGGAATCCACAAAGAAACCGAAGAAGGAACAGTTGAGCAAGGCACAAAAGCGACGACAATGGAACAAAGCAGATGGGAAAGGTGAGAAACCTCGTGGATGGGATTGGGTGGACATTGTGAAACATCTGTCGCAAACTGGTTCCAAACAAGAACAAGAGTCATAGTTTCAAGTTCCTTCTCTTTTTTGTACAGGTTACAATGGTATTATATTTTTATAAATTGTTGGGAATAAATTTATTTCCTTGCCCATATACGTTGCTTCCAATTATTTAATTATTGTAAAAAACTTAATTTTATGTGGGTAAATAAAGCCAAATGTTACGTTATTGATGTACCAACAGGATAAATGTAAATAAAATTGTTCACTAAAAGCCCTCTGCGTATATTCCTTGGATAAAACATCTTTATCTCTAGTTTTCATGTATAATAAATATTTGGGTTTGATTACTACAAAAAATTAAGTACATCACAATAAGCTAAGCCATCTTTTAAAAAAAATTTATTTTTCATGCTGTAGATGAACAATTATTCACAAACATATTTATAAAAATGCATTGATATTCCAATTACCAACATTGATAAACAAGAATTACAAAGTATTTGTATATTTGTTTAAATCATCAGGTAATTTTAAAAATCGTTTGGTACTGTTATTCCAAGAAAATTTTCATTTAAAGCTTACTTATTACAATGTAATGCTTCACCTTGTTCACCCCATGATCCTTTCCATGGTCCTATTGGTAGTAAATTTGTTTTTGTCATCCAATCTACAAGGAAAAATCCATTAGTCTAGGTTACATTTCCATGATTTGTTTAACTTACTGCTGTTCTCCAGTGCATTCATAAATGTAATAAATTCTCTGAAAACGACTTCATCCGCTGCAAGAATACTTTCAATGACAATCTTTTCACTATTACCATTGCACAAAGAGCGATACTTTCTTGATACAAGATACGTTCGTATTAAAGGAAATGACGATACATGAGACCATGTTCTTGTGAAGATAGGCTGCAAAAAATCATTGATAAGAAAATTTCCAATTCAAATAATAACATAGGTACATGATATTTAATGTAATTTAAAATAACTTACAATTCTCCATCGTAATGCCATACAAACTAAAAGTCCACAAATGCATGAGTGAAAATATGCTCGCAATACATCTCTAGATTCTGCGCATTTTGTGAAGGATACAAAAATAGTTTTTCTCTTTATATCCACTGCAATCAAATATTTTCGCTTCTGGAAAAGATTTGTAATCATTTCCAAATCATCAAGCATTATAGCATTTTTCTGTACCATGCTCTTGAGTGAAACACCCATTTTAATTGTAAATCCACATAATTTTTTTGCTGAAGGAAAAATAACGAGTTCACATATATTGAAAAACAATGCTAATTTGGATGTACTGGAATAAAAATGTAAAAATCAAAGAATTACATACATGGGTTTTGAAATAGGAACACGGATTCACGTTTGTTTACATGTTCAGGACCTGGAATGTTTTTCTCTGTAAGATATTCCTGAACAATAATTGCCAAGCGATCCTCGTTGACGGAATTTAATCTCAAAGCCTTCACGGCGGAATAATTGGCATATAAATGTACTGCTACCAGAAGTACATATAATTCCATTATGTATCTATACGTGGAGTATGTTTATCTCATGTATTTCTAATTTTTGTTTATAAAACGATGCTCAAATTAATTGTTAATGCAAAGAAATTCTAATTTACTACTTAATATATTTATTACACTCACCGTCCGTCATGCAATAGGGACAAGATTAATATTCCTAGAAACGATGCTATTAAATTCACAAATGTTTCTTGACTTCCATCCTTAGCAGACACATCAGCCAAATTATTCCGTAAAGCTTGATGCTGTGTTAAGGCTGCCCGTGTTGCTCCGCCTGCAACTCCGACAACAGATTTCATTGCTGTTGAGGTACACAAAATTAGAGTTGAGTATGTTGAAAAATATGGTATAATTAGTTCTATTCCCATTGCAAAATCATTGAGAATATCTGCGAACAACCTCCATTTTTTGCAGTGTGCATCCAAGTCAGTTCTAAAATATATAAAAATACATTAGTTTCATTCATTTCATACTTTTAATACTACATTTAGTAACAGTTTAATGCTCATACCCATTCCACCAGGCAAATAATATGCGCCCTATCATTCCAGTACCATCCTTTAAAATCCAAGTAATAGCTGCAGCTAATGGTGATGCCGTGGACTCACCAACGCCAACTCCTCTCATGATCGAATGAGTGGTCAATGTTCCCATAATAGTACTTGCAAATGCCTTAAAATCAAATCAGACTTAGTACAGAGATATCCAGCAAAACTAATATATAAAAATGAACATAAATTTAAACATTGAAGGACATTGAAAGTATCGCTCCTGTTACAAAATTCTTATACACCTGAACGGTATCCCAAATCTGGTAAGGTACATAGTCAGGATGTACACTGTCTGGAAATCCTTGGGGTAAAAATACTTCCTTAATGAACGTCAGGATGAAAGAGGGCAACTTCTTGGAGCTCCTTTCGTCATCTTTTGCGCGTGATACAATAAGCTTGCCTATTTGTCAAATTGTGGTAGTTAAATATACCGGTTTCATTTGAGGATATGGATTCACGTAAAAAATAGTAGATATAGTGATATCGTTCTACCTTTGGTCTTCGCGAATATAAATTTCTTCTCGTTGTCATCTGTTTCACAATACAAGACTTCCTCGCTCATTGTTACAACAAAACACAATTTGTTATGATAATGTCACTACAGATCATTACAGAACAGTTACAGAATCAGGACTTGGGAACGCTTGAGAAATAGCGCGAGTTTTAGCGCTCCAAGCGGTATGTATCAGCAGGTATCAGAAAGTAGATGTAGATTTGATACGTTTTCTACTGGTTTTCTACGGTAAACTACTTGATTTACGTAAAATACGTCAAACAGCTCGAAAATCGTGAAATTACCCAACCCTGCTGGTTACTGATTCGTTAGTTCATTTTATATGATAGCGCTGTGATCATGACAGTCTTATGAACTTTGCTAGCAACAGTCTCATATCTTTATAGTCAATGGTCTGGGTCGTCGATACGGCCAATGTAAAGGAACAAAGTATGGTACTGGGCCTTCGGTAGAGGCTGAAATCCAAAAAGATACAATACAATACAAAGGGACAGTCACATTTCCTGACTCTGAATTTCCATGGATCCTTGTTAAAAGAAACTGAGTGAATTTACTGTTTTGATTCAGGTAGAATATAAAACATAATATGACATTACATATCATTGCTTGAATAACTTTCGCTGAAAGTTAAAATGTTGATAAATTCTAACCTTTAATAGAAATATTTATGTATACAAACATGTAGTGGTTTAAATTGTTAAATTTCAAGAGGAAAGGAACACGTATTTTCCAGACTTTTACAATGGCGAGTACCTCGAGCGATCAAAGCAATATCGCTCAAAAGACATGGGAGATGTCCAATAATATCAGTACCGTTGATGAGATTTATCGTTACGATAGGAAAGAGCAGCAGGACATATTGGCTGCTAAACCATGGGAAAAGGAGTACGTTGATTCTCAGTTTCATGTTATCCCATGGATGTTTAACAAATTTGTAATGTTATTGGATATATAAGAAATTCTTTTTGTTAATTAGCCCACACTTTTTCAAAGACATAAAAATCTCAGCACTAGCCCTGCTGAAAATGGTTATGCATGCTCGTAGCGGTGGAACATTAGAAGTAATGGGATTGTTACTTGGTAAAGTAGCTGCAAACACAATGATCGTAATGGATTCATTTGCACTGCCGGTTGAAGGTACAGAAACTAGGGTTAATGCTCAGGCCCAAGCATACGAGTACATGACTGCTTATATAGAAGCTGCCAAACAGGTGCGGATAATTATAAATTATAAATTGTAGGAATTACCGTAGATTACAGTTGGTATTTTTTTTTCATTTTATATCTAGGTTGGAAGGCAAGAAAATGCGATAGGTTGGTATCACAGTCATCCAGGGTATGGATGTTGGTTATCTGGTATTGATGTTTCCACTCAAATGCTTAATCAGAATTTCCAAGAACCATTTGTAGCAATTGTTATCGATCCTGTAAGAACTATTTCCGCTGGCAAAGTGTGTCTTGGTGCATTTCGAACTTATCCAAAGGTAATTTGCTAGAGTTAAAGAAAAAAAGGTGTTATTCATTAATCTGAAACTTGATAGTAACATTAATGAACTTATAGTAATATTAGTATTTTTTAATTTGCAATAAATAAAATATTTCTTTATTAGGGATACAAACCAGCAAATGAAGAACCTTCAGAATACCAGACTATACCTCTTAATAAAATTGAAGATTTTGGTGTTCATTGCAAGCAATATTATTCTTTGGAGGTTTCATATTTCAAGTCATCACTTGACCGTAAATTATTGGACTCCTTGTGGAATAAATATTGGGTGAATACGCTCAGTTCTTCGAGTCTTCTAACTAATGCCGACTACACAACTGGGCAGATATTCGACTTATCGGACAAATTGGAACAATCGGAAGCTACATTACGAACAGGAGCTTTTCTTTTAGGAGGGACAGATCCTCGTGACCGTCGCGCTGAAGATAAATTAGGAAAAGCTACTCGAGACAGCTGCAAAACTACCATTGAAGTTATTCATGGCTTAATGGCGCAAATCATTAAAGATAGATTGTTCAATCAGGTTGGAGCTGGAATGAATGATTCTTAATAATAATAAATAATATAAGACTTCTATACCAATTGCATCAAGAAGGAATTATCTTCCCTTCACGTTAGCATCCTTGATCATTAATTTGCAAGAGAAGAAAGTTATGATTTGAGCATTTGAAAAGGATTTTCATCTCTGGAAGTAGACACCATAACATCTATATTGCATCAATTATCTGAGGCAAGTCGGTATAATCAGTGTCATGGAATAAAAATACATTTTATTTTCACACCTTGATTCACTAAAAAGTATATACAGCATTTTTATCGGTACTCATTATCTCTTCATAATTGTTTTATATATATATATATTTATATAATTATATTTATAAAACTAGTGTAATTAAGAACAAGTAGGCAGGCCTCGAGCCCTCATTGAAGGGCTGACACTGCACGTCGTAGACTTTGAGGACAAAGGCCACACACCGATACGCACGCACCAGCTTTACGATTCGATATACTCTCAAGCATTCATATTATACAACATATAAAGGACGGAGATAAAATACATTCGATCATATTGATAAAGTCATAAGGTGTGTTTCTATCGTAAGAACCACCAAAATTATAGTGAAGCCACTTTGCACGACATACCTCCTGCCTTGTTAAAGAAACTATAAAGCCTAAACCCTGTGTCGACAGTACAAGTTCGTTAAATGAATTTCAATAAAGTATAAAGTATCAGTATTGTTATTCAACTTTATCATCATAACACCTAGATTATACATCAGCAACATAACAAATGATTTAATACTTCTTCCAATACTTTAATCTCTATGTGGAGTTATGATATATTCAATTGAAATGTATTTTACATTAATTGCACTGTAAGCACAGGGCTTGAATTCGCAATAAAATAAGCAAATAGAAACTCATTAGAATCCTTGTCCTTTGAGGTACTAAAATTTGCAGAATTGTAATAAAAAGTGTGTACATTTCAATGCGAAACGTTAAGTTTGCAACTCGTAAGACCAAACGAACCAAGTGGAGTGCTGCAGTCAAAGAGTCATTATTAAGTACATCGACGTGAATTCGGAAATTGCATTTTATTAATTCATGCAAACACCCGTATAATTTATTCAGCCAATATGGACTCCGTTAATCGCGACGAGGACACTAAACATTATTGCATCGTTTATCTACCTAACTTCTGAACATTTCTGTTTAACAGGGTCCACAGTAGCTGTAAATTTTATATCGCAACCATTCCTCTCTACTTCTACACCTGTTACCTGTGAAACGTTTAAAAAATGCAACAAACCTTCGACGCTACGTAATTAAAATATGTACATGATTCCGTCACGTTCTGCCATGAAATACCTTTTAGATCTAGTTTGCACGAGGAGCGAAAAATGTTAACATTGGATAATAACCGAGAGGTTATGTTACGCGTTTTTCAATGCCAGACTTCGTTTGGAGCTTCATTATGAATCGCGTAAAAGGCTTGCACAAAATAGTTCACCCAAATCTCTTCTTCAATGATACAATAACATTTAAAGCAAAGAAATATCGGTGACCTGCTCCAAGCAAAGAAGAATTTACAATTGTTGAGATTTTAGAAACGGTGGAAAAGTCTTCGATATTTTTAAAAAAGGAACTTTTATAACTTCTTTTGTAAACCTTAATAGTAAAAAATTTGGTGCAAAGGGATCTTCGAAAAATTCATTCATTCAAATTCTTAATGGGTCCCATTACTTATTATTGACATTTATTACGTCCAACAATTCTAAACCCGTCCTTGCGTGAGCTGAATAAAATTCAAGTACACTATTATGAAACAATACCGCAACCTCCGCAAAAGTTAGAATGAAAACTAGACTAGACTCGTCATGTTATCAACAATCAACTCCTGCAAATCTCAACACTCACTCTTGTGGAATTTCAAGTATATCTTCATAACAGCATACCGTCTTTCAGACGAAATTAAAAACAACCTTAATTATCTGTTTTGTATATTTATCAAAATGTAAGGATAAGCAGCGCTCAGCCCTTCAATGTTGTTATACCAGAATTGGCATTACTGAAAAAATGTAGAAACCCTCCTCTACGCATCAAATCTTTGTCCTTACTCAAGTTGAACTTAATTTCCAGGGCTGCAAATCACCAGTCACTTTAGAAACAATTGTTCATTCCCAAACCTATCACTTATATTAATTTGCGGTGCACTTTGGTTATTTCCAACGTGTAAGAAATATCTATCCAAAATCAAGTTGTAATCGAGTACTGCGAGAAGAAGTGAGCTTTGCAGATTTATCGCACTACACAATTAGTTATCAACAATTACCGTAGACTACCATTTACGTTTTTTACTTCCGATTATCGCGGAACGATAAACCGTCAACAAACCTTCTACGCGGATAAAAAAAAAAAAACATGCGACAAGTTAACAAACGCACGGATGGCTTTAAAAACATTCAATATACGACCATTGTTAGAATAATTTCAGGATAACTTCAAAGCAATAGGCGATTTGCAAGCCCGTTAATTTGACGGACGTAAAAAATAAGTATTACCGTAACAACGTCGACCGGGAGGATTATCGCTTGTGTACACCTATTACACGAATTTCCCGATTCGTTTCGCTTCCCCAATTATTAAAGCGCGATCTCTCGCGCGACGCTAACTATCTAATATGTACAAATTAATCGTGTCTCCTCCCTCTCCGCCGTCCGGTTAATTACAAGCAATGGTAGAAAAGGAAAATGCGTCTATTAAGCGAGCAAGACGCCCCTTTGACGTGAGCTCGCTCCAATTTCCTCCGAAAATTGAGTTCCACCGTCATCGCCCTTTGACAAACTGTTTTCGCCATTGCTACAAAAAGCCGTACCGTCTTGATTCTTATACATAAACTTCCGAGTTAAGCGACAGTGGGGGGGGGGGATTTAATTTCAAGTATCATTCGTCGTCGGAGATGTACATTGAGAGACAGGCGCACGGGCCCAGTAGAATCCTTATATACAAAAATATATGTGATATATCTGAGCTCCTCGAGCGTTCCACTTGCTCTTGCGCCTCTCAAGTAAAAAACTGTAACGATAGCGAATGAGAACAAAATCGACAATACCCGAAGGTTACCACGCTGTCCAAGGTACCCGTCTCAATTACCGTAAACCTTCATGCATAACGTGACGATAAAGAAACGTCCAGTTAAAGGTAGATAAAGCGAATGACTTACTTCATTTTCCAATTTTTCTCTGAGCCTTATTACACGGTTTTTCAATACAGCGAAAATTGACAGGGGGTAGTTGAGAGAGGTACTACAGATCTGTAAGCATCGATGAGCAATTGTAACCGTAGATCAAAGGAATAATTCCGGTTCCGATCAGAGATTGCAGTCTGGCACGTTGGATCGGGCAGTCTATTGTGAAGCCTACTGTTTCGTTAGCAATAGAAATGTCATCGACGACTCGTATCCGTGGTTACGAACTTGTAAAAAATATCAGTCTGTCAAAAATAGTGAAATTTCGCAGATCATTCCCGTCGTGGGGTTTGTGAACGAATCAATACGGTATGTGTCAATGACGTCGCATCGTTACCACCTTCGACTCGTAACCGTGTTTAGTTTTTATAATACATACAGGGCGATTCGTGGCTGTGCGAGCAGGTGAAAGTCTTTGAAGCACCTCTCGTGTTTCTTGTTCTCGAGGATGGTAGCTGACGCTAAGTCAGCCTGTAAGCTCTTATCGAACGAGCTTAACGGGACGTTTCTTCGCTTCGATCGACGAAAGTCGATGATTGTGGATGTGAGATTGGGCCTCGGTCTGACTCAGGCTCGATTAATTATTAGGCAGGCGTATGTACAGTTGGTTTCTGTATTGTGTGTTGTCACTGCGACATCAAAGAGGGGAAGTAGTTCACCTCCGTTTGCTCCAATATTGGTCCTGACGTCCCGTTGTATGAAATGCGTAATCGCATTCTCAGGGTCGCCTGGGGGGGAAAAAGAGAGCAGGGATGTTTTTAACAGTCTAATGACAAAGTGGCCTACAATCGTGAATTGACATTCATTCTGGTCAATCCTACCTTGTTGACATTTGTCACTTTCAGTACTTGCGTCACTTGACCCGCTGGTGGAATCACCGTACCCGAGGGCGACAACATCTGCAACTGGAACGTCTGCAACAAGGACAATCACTTGTCTAATTAACAAAATGGTGGGATAGATGAACTCGAGGAAATGCCTCCGAATTTTTCAAAGGCTCATTAAATAATACTCTTGTTCTGTAATATGCGCATGATGTGCGGTTTTTTATAACGTTTAGCGAAGCTCGAGGTCGTATATCTTACCTTAGGAACTGCAGCTTGGAAGAGAAAGTCGGTTAACTGCGTAGGATTGGAATTTTGAGCACTCATGTTGATTACTAGTAGATCGGGGTTTTCCGACGCTCGTTCTAGCTTGAACGTTATCTTGAGTCCCAATTTGTCAAATACGACCAAACTAGGTGCTTCTGTAACCCAATATATCGGAGGTAAATCATCAAATATTTGGTAGAATAGTATAATAGCCATGTTGTAGTCGAGATTCGTACGAGTAAGAAATGCAAAAGTCAGACGAAAAATCTAGAACTAACCATTCTGGGTCGTCGTAGAGGTCAACAGTCCGTCGACCAAATAATTCGAGGTGTTCGTCGGACTGAATATTTGCGTGGTTGGTTGTATTTGTGGCAACGACGGGGCCGACGTTGGAGAGGATAAATCGAGGCCACCCAATAAATCCAGAAGGTCGTTATTGCTGACCGTAGGAGATGTAACTTGCGCGTTCACGGAAACTGGGCTCGTCACCGGCGCCAGGTCCGTGGATCCAAGTAAATCCAGGAGCGCACTCTGCAATTCGTAAAGCAACCAGACACGTAGCTAAAGTTCCTTTCCTTTTCCCCTGAAATCCTTGGAAGTTATAAATTAAATGGTTCGTTACCGAATCCGTAGAAACGGGTGCTGGCACTTGTTCAAGAACCGGCGACTTGTCTTCCTCGAGTTCCGGTTCCCCGTTGACTAATCCAATAATGCCATTCGCTTGCGGTCTTGCCGTCTCCATCGGTGGCATTCGCTCCAACAACGCTGGCCTGAGGTTCTCGTACTTTCGGAACAACTGCGAAAATTCTATGCCACGTTGTTGTAATTCTATGTGGAGGTTGCTGCCAAACGTGTCTATGATCTGCCGAATTTTCCTGTAAAATTGAGTCTCCGTACTGCAACATGTTACTTTCAAGGTCACAACAAGAACACAACATATAAAACAGGCATGTTACGCACAATACTACGGACTTGTCTACTAAATGGACATCCCCTCTAATTTCAAAGCCACGCTACTAGCTGCAACAAACGTCAACTTACTCGTTTCCTTTCTGAAACCGCGTGCTGAGCTTCATGAGTGACAGCAAGGTATACTGCTTGGTGACTACCGTGTTCTGTGGGTTCCACAATAACCTCTGATACACGTCGATCACTTCATCCTCGGTCAACTGTGGGACGCAATCGCTCGTTAATTACTTTAAACATCATTTTTCTTACAAATTGTACAAAGCCGAAAAATAAATGGCGAAGTCCTACGTTAACTGGCGCGTCGACATCCTCCACGGGAGGACCGTAAAGCAGCAAATCCCCATATTCTCCGATACACCATGTTGCAACTTGAGCCAGGGGCTGCTTATCGGAGGTGTCTCTTTCGAGTGCACGCCATAATGCACCCACGGCGTAACCCTGTTGCGCCTGAGTTTCTGATATTAGTTGGATGGTGCATGCCACTACGTCGTCCCGTACATAGTTACCAGCCTTCAGGGAATTTCAAGTATTAAGAAAAAAACGTCTTGAGCGATACCTTTACTATGATTATAAAAAATAAGAAATGAACAAGCTACTCACAGCCACCAGAACTTTGAACAGGGTTTCAAGGTGCCAGCGTTTATTCGGCGCAAAACGTTCAGCAGACATCACTATGTTGCTGCTACACTGCGCCTTAAACTCCGGATCCGCTCGCTCTAGAAACAGCAGCAATTCCTTCATCATGGTCCTGATGTTGCTTGTATTAACGAGGGCGAAACTGAGCTCCATCGCTCGTCTTCGTATCGACACATCCGGATCTTTTAAGCATTCCTAATGAAAACGGAAATGTTATTACACCTCTAACATGTGGTTTCATTTTAATGTGCAAATAGATGATTTTAAGTTCATTCGAAGGGATTACAAAGCTTAAAGAGTTAGAATTGTCAAGGAAAGAAGGAGAAACGGAACTACTTGTTCTAAGAATTACCAAAATCGTAGAACGATGCCTCTGCACGGCAGTAGTATCCACGTAAACTGTTTTCAGGAGCGTGTTGAGGGCGACGTAACGAATGTTCTTGTCGTTGTTGAGCAGGAATCTGCCCAGGATATTCACAGCCAGGACTCTCAAGCCACTCTCCGACTTTATGTCCATAATAGAAAGTACCGTCTCGTACAAAATAGTGTTCCCAACATTTTTACTCGTCTCCGTGTTGGTGGCGACCTGTGCCAGGATGTCGTTCATTGCCTCCGAAGCATCCACGTCGTTGCGCCCCAAAATCCGCAAGAGACGCAAGATCTTCACCTGCAGGAAAGGGTCCGACACACCTGATACGTCGTGTTCAGGTGAATATCCGGCGAGAATCAGGTTCTTCAGGATTCTCACGAGATTCGGCACGATCTGGAAAACATAAAAAATTCAATTATTCAACTTTTTAATGACATATCGATTTTAATTTGACCCAAGGAAGGCTTGCATCCGCAGAGCGTGGAAAATGTGCGGCGAGAGAAGAATGCACTTGCGGACAAAGAGAAGTTCACTGTCACTTGCATGTCCAATCAATCAAAAGCGAAGCACTGACGATAGGCACGGAATTGTGTAAGAGGTGCGATTCGACGTAATGCGATGAGGTACTCCACAACGACAATAGTTTGCGAAACATGAACAGTGATAACAGACAAGGCCACTGTTACCCAGACGAAGCGAATAACTAAATTGGTAAATAGAATAGTAGTGCCCAGATGGTGTTGCAGCATTCATCGCCAGGTTTAGGCATCCTATGTCTCTTCTTTTATTACTATTTAGTTTACATCTTAACGGCAACAATTATATAATATCTTGATATACGTATATCTCGATATCATTTACAGCAGATTAGTGGTTATATGCAAGAGTCCCAGAAGAACCACACGCTTAGCAGGTCAGCCCTATACGAATGCACTCAAGTGTCGGTACAACGAAGCTGAACATGCATTAACACGGTGAACGTTAAGTGAATTACCTCTCGGTGGCCGCATTCCTAAAGGGGACAAAATCACACTTATAATACGGGCCTTCGAAATCGTTCGAGTGAATGTTAAATTAGATTATTAAGCACTTTCGATGCGAGCTAAGAGCACGTTCGAAATCACGCAGTATCAGCGTAGTTTAGTTCACCACCTTCCAATGGTTTAACGCGAGTTACACTTGAAGAGATATTCATTAATAATGCATGAAACGGCGTCTGGCGAATGTTAATTGTAATTTGGTTTCGGTTAATATTCTATGCTAGAGTACTGTTTGTAAATTCTATGGACATACAAAGGTGCAGAGATAATATTAATAGAACACAGCCTACCTTTTTGAAATGATTGAGAGTGTCGACACTGTTTTCACACATTTCTGTAATAAGTGTGACGCCGGTTATCAGAACTCCGTGGTTCTTTTCGGTTAGGAGGCTGCGGGTTGCAGGCAGAAACATCTCCATCAGTTCGGGAACACGTCTGATGATTCTAAATGCGCAAAGGGCCGCCTTCTTCCTGATATACGCATTCGGCGATTTCATTAATCTTTCCACCTCAGAGGCCAGATCTCTGGCCATTTCTGGTGAGGCTATCGCCCCCAGAGTACACAAAGCCAAGCCAATTACGAATTGCGTCGAGCTGTTTAAATCACTGCAATGTCAAAAATAAAAAACAGAAAACGTTAATACACTAGTTAAAAGGTTACAAAATCTTTGAGCAAATTTGCATCTTACTTTTTTAGACAATTTGTGATTAAGAGGTGAACGTCCTGTCGTTCATCCAGCAACAACATCGCTCCCAAATATCCAATACGTTTGTCTGTGAACCTTGGTGAGGCGATAAGCTTCAAACATTCTAGCTGTCCAAAGTGTGCTGGATACCTGTAAAGCAGACATTATGTTTAATAAATATAATGCTATCACGTTAAACGAACAGTCTGTAATTACGTGTGCTATTATGCGAAGATAATGCCGTTTCTACGTCTTAGGGATAAAAAATATAAAGAAATTGTGCTTATGTCCAGGAATTATGGCCCTGATGGTCTTATGTCCAATAACACCAGATATTGACCTGGTTTCTATTGACGTATACTTTCATGTTTGTGTAATTATTTGTCCATAACTTACCCCAGCATGTGTATGTAGAGCAATTTTGCAATGTTACGACATCTCCATACACTGTCTTCTTCCCTGAAGGTCGATCTGATGTACGCACACTCCTTGTTGACTACGGTACGTTCTTCCGCAGCTGTTCGTGCTGCCCTGATTTGCCTGATCAAGTCTCGAAGTCGTGTTGGAGCTGGCATTCTCACTGTCGAGACTTTCAAATTACCAATATGTTATCAGTGCATTGTGTTAGCTGGATGGCGGTGCGTTAAAGCATTAAGCTATTAAAGGCCCCTATGCCTGAAGAAAATTTCGACGTCAAAGAGAGCTGCTAGTGAGACTCAACTACAAAGAATGAAACTGAACAGAAAAAAAATATCCCTCTTTGGCTTGATCTTGCCTGCAGGATATATAATTATACATTTTTATTAAATACGAATGAAACAATTAATATCTTTTATTTTATTCTTGCCGGCGAATGTCCAAATATTCCATGTTATTCAATCCGGTATGTTAATTTTAAAGATGCAAGGATTCAAATTTGTTTTAATTATTTACTTGGCCCATTCATGTGAATTTTGATCGTTTGAATTGAGCATTAATGCAGAAGCAGATGCTTCGTAGATAGGACAGTGATGTGCCAGGTACTATGTTATAGATAAGCTTGCGTTGGAGGGTACCCACCTCTTTCCACAGCTTCGTTGAAAGCCTGCTTTATGGAGGCCATGTTAAAGGCTGGGTTAAACCTGAAAAAGTACACACCCATGCTGCTTTATGCACACCATAGCCTTTGACTAATAACACGCAATTCTTCTAATCATGCAATGACACTTTTACTATCCGACTATGATACAGTCAGTACATATAACTTCTTTGATATTAACATATGTGACCACAAATGAAACTACTTAAACTCGTCGAAACTATACCTACGAGAGCAATTTCAGAAAAAAATGTACAAAAGTATAACAGTAACAGACAGCATTGGCTTGTATTTTTAATTTAATGATTAAATAATTATTAATTACAATTGTACATTATAATCATACTGGCATTTACTAAATACAATGAATGAAATGCTCGATTTAAATAATAAATGCCATTATAGTTATAAGATACAAATGTTAATCATTATTATTTGAGATTTAAATTACAAATCCATGAAATGCTCCACACTTCTGATACAAAATAAGGAATGATTATGAATACAAACAGCAAAGAAACTTCAAAGATGATTTAATGTCCGTAGCACACGTTGTCATAACCCTGCTCTTTTTACGTACAATCTTTTAGGATAAGAAAAAATATGAAATATTTGTAAAAAAAAATAATTTAATTAGAAGACATTACCCATGTTCTGAGGCATTCATGGTTTCTCAATGCAGTTTCAGACTATGCGGGGATGGCTTCGCTAACAAAAATTAAACAGTTGAATCGAGGGAGTGGTTAGCGAACTCTGCACGCTTTACTCCGGCGCGGTGCTCTCGTCCTGTCAGGCATAGCATACAAATAGTTATAATTTAAGGTAATGCGAGATAGTTTTATATTAGATGTGCAATTTGGTAATTAACAGAGTTACAAACAGTCAAACACGTCACGAATGGATAATAAATGTGACACGAAATACTAGAAAATTTGCTATTGGAGAAATTCATAGCCATGGTCTTGTAATTTTTGGATTTCTGTTACTTAATAAATCAGGGTGTAGATTTCTTTGAATAGAATAAATTCTTGTCATTGATCTACACGCGTTGAAGAACTATATCTGCTACAATCCTTAAAGTACTAGCAATATCAAACTAAACGATCGCCGAACAAAATGTAAGATTAACCTACTTCGGAGCGACTTCTGCTAGATAAACATTTGGAGACTAAAATACAATTTTGAAGTAGAGTCCACACAAGTACCATTTATGTTAAGGGTTAATTTGAATCTGTTAAAACCTGTATAAGGTATGTCCTGTCAGGATCCGATTAACCTCCTAAGATATATTTAAACGTTCCACACGACAAATCCCTGGACTTGGCATTGATGTTTTGAAGAATTGCCACCACTGTTATCTCATTAGCAAACTCGATATTTGGGGCCAGGAAAAACGTTACTCCTGAAGAACATACAAGACTGAGTTATTAGAAAGAAATTTTTTGCAGGCACAGCTGCGAAGCTAACGATACAACAAACCTGTAGAGCCCGAAGTCCTGACAACATATTGCAGCGGGAAACCCGAACTGTCTAGCAAGTTACATAAAGATCATCCAGGTGAGTATCGTCTTCACCGAGGGTTAGTCCGAATCTGTCAAAAGTTAGCAACAGCGAGGTGTCCCTGTCAGTGAGTGATTAACCTCTCAGTGTGTCGTTCGGCTTGGTGCAAGCATCGGGCCAGTGGCAATCGGTTGCGTGTCGCCAGTCTCGGTCGTGTCACCCACCTTTGCTTACAGGTCGCGTGACAAATACGGCAGAAATGCCTCTACGGTTTCTCGCCTCCCGGAGAGCGAGAGAGAGGGAGAGAGAGAGAAACCTAAGAGCGGCGAGGAAACGGAAAGAGAGGGAGCGAGCGGAGCGCCCTCCCACACTCGGGCACGATGCCGCACCTGATATGAGAACGAAACGCTACTCGACCTTCCCAAGCGGTTTTCATTCCTCCAGTCGATACCTACGCTTTTTGCGATGCTCCCGGAAGGAATCAGTCAATCTCCGGGAAATACTCGGGCATTATTGGCACCCCAGAGACCGATTTAATACGAGCGAGAAACACTTCACTCCGGGCGCCGTTGCTGCGCGTTGCGAACCAAGATGGCGGCCGATACTTCATCGACTCGCAGTCTCGCGATTTTTCACCATTATGCGAGGAAATGAGTCCTCGTTCTTGTCACTTTACGCAGTTAATCGTTCCTAAAGGGTAGATTAATTCCCAGGTGTGGGAGGAAATGCAATTTAAGGAAGCGGAATTATTTCCAATTGAACGGCTCGCAAGAAGAGCACGAGTATTTGTTTTGGTTCGCGTAGTAGCGCGTAGTTGAATGGCGCAAACCGGGGAGAATTTAAAATACGTAAAGCTGCGTAAAAGTGGAACGGATATAAAGTCGCAAAATATATGTCCATTGAATGGCTTATAATAAATTTAAATAACTTGTACGAACTATTAATAAGTGCTTCTCTTTGAAAATGACGTATGAATTACTTATAAGATATTTCGTTCGGCTGAATTTGCTCAAATATTAAAGGAAAGGAAAAAATTACCCATTTCTATTAACTGTACATATCATCAAAGTTTATTGTGCATATGTACCAGCCATCGCGAGAGTTTTGAGTAAAGAAATCTGTCTTGACGAGCAAGTGAGCAAATATTTGTACAAATGTAGATAAACCTTGATGGTAACAGGAATGATATTTGTGGGATACGAAGCGAGATTATATACGATAGTACAAGTGTCATTGCCTTAGCGAATTCCTCGTTACAGTTAAATTCTAATTATAAGCATAGAAAGCGCGAACAATTAATTTAATACGCAGAGATAAAAGAAAGCGTTACACTCTAATACACTTATACTCGCATTTAAGAACGAGTAAATGCTGCTATAAGTGTACTTTACTAATTAAGACGAATTCCATTCCATTAATATTAACAAAGTCATAGTCATGGAGAGATATTTCTCAGAATGCTTGCACAAGTAGTTTTATCTGATCTGATATTATTAGATCTGAATCGCTTATGCTTTTTATCTTGATCTTACTCTATTTTACTAAGTTTATATGGACTTTCAAAATTGTTATTAAAGTTTTACAAAAGGTCATGGAATTCTTTAACTGCTGATTAAGATCATTACAAGGTACGTGTTCGACGCAAAACGGCTACGAAAGAATCCATTTCTGCGCGGATTGGACTTACCTCGTGTCGTTAGGCATTCCGATATACAAAAAGCAATTACCTTCTGTTAAGTTCTGGAGGTAGCACGCTCCAATCTTCGGTCTCGTAGTACGGCCACATGTCGTAATAAAACCGACAAATAATGGTACAATCCAATGGTAATGTTCAAATTACAGGCTGTATATCAAACGCCACGAAGCTGTGACATAGGGTACAGTTTTTATCACTAACCCAATGGAGAGACCGAGGTACCAAGGTGTTGGCTTTATCTCTTATCAATGTTGGTACTTAGTTATCAGTAGCTAGCCACCACCACCAATCTCCTTCAAGCACCAATCAACGCTTTCAATAGCTCTCTGGTCTTTGAAAATAAAGATTATAACATACAATGCCACCTTTGTCATTCTTAAAGAATTGTATCAATTCGTTATCTGAAAATTCATTCGTATTCGGCATATTAATTTATGAGTAACATGCATTTATGTTGAAAATGGAGTGATTTTACTTAACGTTGGATCTGGAAATATACAATCAGCAGAGGCGAAGCTGTTAAAAAATAGAAATTATTTTTATTCGTATAAATAGCTATTATAGAAATATACATAATATTGTATGTTATCGTTAAGGTGATCGGGTCATGGGAATGTAAATATTAAGTTAAGCAGCTGTCATCTTGGCTACGTGGCGGCCGTACATCACTGTTTCTTTTGATGCAATCCACTAGCCAATGGATTCCTTCGTCCACGCCATCTCTAAATATGAAATATGACAGTTTCAAAACGTAATAAGAATGTGATTTTGGTAAAGTTTGAAGGGTTACTAACATTTTTAGAATTTTGTTTTTCTTAATTTTGATACATTTAGTAATTTTATGTGAACTGTGACGTACCCGTTTAGAGCGGATACAGGCATCACCATGCAGTCTCTTCTTCCAATCAAATGGGCATTTTGATTAAATATAGGTTTAACTTCTCTGACTCCCATACAATCTGGAACATCCTGTTTATTTGCCAAAACTAGTAAAGGTACACCTATTAGGTGCTCAGAGGATATCACTCGATCTGCAATATACATTAAATATAACATTTTTCACAAAAGAAATATAGTTTGTTAAATAAAACTTCTTTTGTTGTGGTTAATTTTTAAATATGAAATATCATTATTAAATACATATAGCATTCAACATTTCTTACCAAATGTCTCTTTGGAATCAGGTATTCTGTCACGATCCGAAGAATCCACAATGTATATAACTGCATGTGATTCGGCATAGTACTAAATCAAAAAATGAATCTAAGTAGATGACGATAACGTGAATATGAAACAACCAAATATCAATAAAACACTTCAACATTTAATAATTGCCAAAAAGAACAATTTTAATGAATAAAGAATGCATAAGAGAAAACAACTCATCTCTACTAATGCTAGAAATTTCAGATTCTATGATGAATATATTTAATATTAGCTTCCATGCATACTATTTTACAGCTATTCTCTTTTTATAATTTATACTACTTTAACATAAAACAATGAGATTGAAAAAAGACCAACTTTGTCCCACAAGGACTGAAGTTCTTCTTGTCCCCCGAGATCCCAGAAGTTCAAACGCACTCCAGCAATGTCAATTTTGCCAATATTTAATCCTACAGTCGTGGTAATCTTGTTCGGGTTCATTCCTTTGTACTTCTTGGTAAATTTCGTTTTTGCCGCCTCCAGATAGGTCTACGGAAATTGTCGCAACATTGCAGGGAATAAATGGATAACCTCAAATTAGATTAAGATGCGGGTACTTACAGTCTTCCCCGCATTGTCAAGCCCCAGAATCAGTATATAGTATTCATCCTTTTGAACAAGATATTTGTATAAACCGTGCAATAAAGTATACATTGCAACGTCAATGAATATCCCGCGAAAACCCGTATCTCATGTTGAACAACGCGTGCCACTTTTACGCCATAGGAGTAAAATTACTGTAGAGGGGAAGAGGCAAAGTCTTAAACTCACTTAATACACACCGTGATGGTTTCCTCCCGGACGTGCTGCCCTCCCCGGCCGCGCGGCGTATTAGAGGCGGGAGCAGCGTGGAATTTGAATCGCCCAAGGGGCAGAATGGATTTCCTAAAGAAAATAAATGTTTAGAAACAAAAACAATTAATAAAAATTATTTAATTTCATTTTCTTAGTTTCCAGATTCTCCATAAGGTATAAATCATAATTGAAAACAGAACGGGGGGGCAAAGTTGAAAAACCACGCCGCAAAAAAGACACGTATCCCTTCCTCCGTTCGATCTTGAGTATTATCCTCGACGTATCTCCTCGGGGAATTTCATCGCAACGTAAAAACAGTTAATAGAAATCTGCTTTCACTTCTCAACGACTTTAATGTTATCCACATGACAATAAAACCATTACACAATATCGCTTCGAATCGTCCGCGTTCGCACGTGTACGAGTCCATTCACGCTCCTCCCTTCCGGCACTCGCCGAAAGAGCCATAAGGGTTAAATAACATTTTCACCGGTTCAAAAACGCGACATACAACACTCAGTTGGAATTGACTCATAGATATCCGCAGTCATACCGCAGTACCACGAGCGTCATCACCGTAGCCGTGATACCGCATAGCCGTAACTGCTAATCACACGTAAATTTGGCATACATATCAGTCACAAGTCAACTAATCGTAAATAACGTCGTCGCAGACGAGCCACATAACACGCATGTTTAACCGACTGACGAATTCGCTGGGGTGCCGCGACCGGGGCGCGTCGATTCGCGGGTAATCGGTCGATGAAACGGAAACGCGCGAAGAAGCGTCCTCCCCGTGGGCATTAGCCCGGGCACGGCCGAGAAACGACAGCGCGACCTAGAGACTCCGTCTCGCGGGTCTGAGTATTCGCGATTCGCCCTTATCGCGTTATCGGCCTCCTTACGCGAGGCCGGGGGAAATACTGCCGAGCTCGCGACACACCGAGTGACGTGTGAGGTACTCGAAGCCCGAGTCTCGATTCACTAATGTTTATTAATAAACATTTCCCTTTCGTATAGATTACTTTAAATTTATTATAATTTTTAATACCTGTTGTGTTGCAATTATAGTTTATCGTTATTTACACTATTCAGTATAAAATGCGAGTTCGAGATTAAATCACACCACTATGTCTTGGACACTAACTGTCATCGATTAATAATTATCAATGCTTGTACTCAGGAAAATGCGAAGGGGGCAGTAGGGCAGTATTTTCGTTATCACTAGTGTTGTTGGTATTTAATTCTTTGGGGGAACCGTTATTTATGTTACAATCTAGACTAAAGTTATCGTCTAGCGGGCATTTGTTAATATTAGGCAACTGATTCACATCGATTCCATGAACGTCGGGGGGACTTTGTTGTTGGGATTGAGCATTTTCAGCCTCCTCGTTCTCGAGGCCGTTGTCAGTGTGGGGTGGGGATGGATAGTAGCCGCGCTGTTTTATCGACAGCTGTTGTTCCTCTTCGTCTTCTCCTTCTTCGCCGCCTGCGGTTGACAGCGGCAGTTGCTGACGTTGTTTCCGGTGTTGCTGCCGCTTCTGGCGCTGTTGCTGCTGTTGCTGATGCTGGTGGTGCTGCTGCTGCATCGCTGTCACCGAAGGAGGCGGCGGCTGCTGCGGTGGCCGATGCTGCACCCGCTCCTCACTCGTCCACCGGGCTAATTGTTGTTGAGCTTGAATAAATGCATCACTAGAAAATAACAAGATTATACGAGCCCATTGGACCTATTCCACGATCACTAATGATGGATGCGAGTGCTGACCAGCCAGCGCAAGGGATCCCCTGGAGGGAGACATTGTGCTTAGATCGATTGTTCTCTTTCTCTTCACGTCGTTAATTTCTGCGATTTAGAGAGATAAACATGATTATTCAAAGGCAATTGGATTCGTTACTCTTACCGAGGCATTTGGGAAAATCTATCTGTGTTCGTAATGATGCTTTTCTTGTACTTCCCCGACCGTTTTGGAACGGGAAAAGAAACGTATACATCATTGGCTTCGTTTACCCCGATCACTTGGTACGCGCACAAAAGCCGTGGATTTATCAAACGGTCAGGATAAACTATCGCGTATCGTCTTGGGGAGATGCGATGGAAAAATGGGTATCGCATCTTCTTCGTACCCCGTTCTTTACACCGAGAGTTTGCTAAAACCATACCTTTAGTTCGTATACCAACTGATCGGGATAAACGAAGCTTGTATCACCTACTACAAAGGCTTCGTTTCCTCGGATAGTCCATCGAGGGTCAATCCTAGATCATGTATACCTAGATAAAGCACTCTTCAAATCACCTTCCAATAAGAAACCAACATCGAAGTCTCGTAATTAGGTTAGAGACCTTTAAAAACCGACATGGACAGCAAATTTTCATATCGCCACGGGTTATTAATTAAAATTTGCGTTAATTAATTATAGCTCCGCATCGCGGGACCTCCAATGTTGGCCACAAAGCCATTCGGGACGCTTCATCTATGTGTACATAATCGAAGGCCGTCACCATGGCAACGCGTATGTTCTCGCAAGATGGCGGAGCGCCACGTGCGTTTGACAGTAGGCGGTACCGGGTAGGGAGCCTCATTACCGACGCTAATGTCCGCGTCCGAGGTAACATGCGCCCCATTGTGCAGGATGTGCAGCTACTCTCCATTGCAAGGAAGTGACCGGACGTGCCAGACTAGGATGCGGCTGGTCGATACCTGTCGCTATCAGGAGTTTCACCCCTGTTGGTTGAGCCTCTATCAGGATCGGCAGTTTCGTAGATTCCCTCCTCCTCGTGCATTTGATGCGAGTGCTGATGAGTGTGCTGATGGGTGCCGTAGGGACTTCGAGACGAGGGCTGCCGGTAGCGGCTGTACATGAATCTGGAGTCGTCGTCGCGTCCTCGGATTCTGCTCCTGCGCGGCAAACTAGGTCGGTAAAGCGGAAAAGTTCGTCTCTTTTATATACTTTGCGTGAAGCTTCATGGTTAATAGTGGCCAAGGTAGAGAATTAGGATGTACTCTCTGGGATACATATTTTTTTCGGGATGCAGAGGTTCGGTTCGAGTACCCAGGGGACAGACAGGGGGTGGGACAAAGAGCGGACGAAAAGTGTGCGTGGGAGGCTTACCCTTGGGAAGATTCGCTACAAACGGAGGAATCTATTCTGTAGTGACGGTCACCCTCGTTTTCGGATATTCGGATATCCTCCGAGCCGCTGGGACTCATGTGTCTGGTAGAGTGGTGCTCCAGCTGCCTGATGAGGTCCTCCAGGGTGCGAATGCGAATCGGCCCGCAGGAAGGAGGCACGTCCTCCTCGTCCTCCTCGTCCTGGTTGTCGATATTGTCCTGGCTGTCGGAATCCTTCCTGTAGGAGTCGGCATAGCCGCAATCGACCAGGGATTTGCGCACCACGTCTTCCGTCAGGAGGCTGCTGCTTCCTGAAGGAGTTGTCCCCAGGCCCCGGTGGCTCGCCGCGTTTCTCAGGGCCTCTATGATGTTCTCGTGGTATCCGTTCAGACTGTTTAGGGTTCTTTGAACCTCGGATGCCGATCCACTGCCGATGCCTGCCGATGAACGATTGGGATTAGTCAACGAAGACAGACCTCGGCAAGTCCGATCGACTCCTACATCGCGGTAGTCAAAATAATCGAATTCATGCACCGTAACAATCATAATTGAATCACAATGAAGTGCTATAAGAAACCCATATTTATGCGTATAATGAATATTAACGTTGGGTGTGTACTCTCTAGAAGAAATATTCTGTAATTGTTTTGGGCTATATTGTTAGGGATGGCAACGGTCTGATTATAAAAATTGACGAAAGAAAATTTCTTTTGGCATAATTTCAATCCAATATTTCGTTTTATACGCCCAACCGAACGAACAATATTTAGTGCACTGAGATTGAGAATTAACGTTGGATGTAAACGGTCTAAAGGAATTATCCTATAAATTGCGGGGACACATTTTGATAGCAAGCTACGTGCTGAGCTCGCCATGCCATCGGCCAGGCGATTACTGTAAATGATATCAGTACCATAACCACCGTGTTTCTTTAGAATTCCCTTTTCCGGCAACTTGGTCAGACTGTTGGGCGGCAGATCAATGAAGGCAACGGCTTCTTCGGGGCCGGTGCTCCCGTCTTCGTCATCAGCCCCGGGCCTTTTCATCTGGGGCTTGTGCTCCCTGAAATAGCCAAGCCAGTCGTCAGTCCACCCGACTGCCTTCCACTTAACACCTGGCCAACCTTTCCGATCCATTCGCAGGAGAGTCCGGGCCCTCCCAAAGTCGCTAACAATTGCTCCCTGAATTGCTCTAATTGTCTCTGATTGCTCATTGAAAATCTCCTGGATGTCGATCGCTACCTCCGTCACCTAGCTACGCTCCTTTCGATTCGTTCTCCCTCGTTTAAATAATTTCTTTCAAGGATTTCACTTTTTCCTCTCCGCCGAAGGGGACTTGTCGGACGTGACGATGCGAACGACGTCTTCCGTCAACGTGCCCACACGAAATGTCTAATTGTAAGATGCACTCGATGCACGAAGCACTCTCTAGTCTAGGCGGTTAGTAGACGGAAAAGTCACCATTCTACGGGGTACCTTTGGTGGAAAGCACTATCCTCGTGTCCGAGTCAAGTTTGCATTCCACGGGCCCAAGAAATGTGCATCGCTGACCGGGGTCATTCTTGGGATGAGGCTCTTTGTGCAACGAGACGGACATGCACGGGGTTTGATATCGATGCAGTAAATAAGGATGCTTAAAACCGAAGGGTCTCATGCTAGGAAATGCTCGTGCAAGCGGTGGAAATCCAGACATTGCATTTCTTTTTTATCGTTCATGGGGCAGTTTTAGACGTTACACCGTAGTTTGCCCGCGCGAATGAAAGACATGATTCCGTAGAAAGGGGTGATAAGGTCCTTGATTAAAATCGAGGTGTTTAGATCTCAATGATACCGCGCCAAATTGTACTACTTTATCTTAAATAATTACATTTGATTATGCAATCCAGGACGTACTGTTTATTTTGCCCGTTAAAAAGCGCTACCTTGTGAAACCTTTAATGTCATCAATTCGAGGGGAATCTCGTAATTTTCTTTCCATTCATTTGGTACCTAGGTTGAAGAGGAAATCGTAACTTTGAATACGCGTACTTTGCTTAAGCCTCTATAAATTCCCTTTTTATTCTTTAAGGACGCTTCAATTTCAGGAAGTTCCGCCGAGGACTGAATTTCCGCACCTCGTGCAGACGTCTCTAACAACGTCTACGTAACACGAGCTCCTACGTACAAGAGAGAGGCGGCCTTAATATCTCCCGGCGTGAAGGTACGTATCATTAACGCGTCCCTGCTCTCGGGACAAAAGGGACCGAAGTGAGAAAACGTTGAAGTCCTCGTCCTGGCGGGATTACTTGCGACCAAGGTGCAGAAAACTCCCGAGGAGAGTTCCGTTTCAAAAGCGAAAGACGCGCAACCGGGCGCGAGTGATTTATTAGCGAAGTTATAGAAGAATAAAGCGAGAAGCAGTCTGCGGGAAAGTTTGCGAAGTGGATGTCTGGCACTTTATTCCATGCATCTTAAGGACTTATTTAACATCGGGTCGGAGAGAGGCGATGCCTCAAGTTTTTCCGCCTCTTCGAGGATGCACGAACAGGGATTCCCCGCTTCAGGACGAGGGAGCATTTCGCGGCGCGTTCGGACCTCGACTTTTTATAGTTTTTTAATCATTTACCACCACATCTGAAGTTAATTTATGATATACGAGAATAGTTTGAGAGTTTTTACGGCAGTGATTCATCCTGGGGGTGGATTTCTATCAGAATTGGGATATGATAACAAATATTTAGGGTGAACCTGGGAGAGGTGGCGAAGGGTGACTCGATGATTATTTGAACGAGGATGTTTATTAATTTACTTGTTTACGAATTTACTTGATTAATGAAAATTAAATATACAGAAGTGTTTACGTCCGTAATTCATATTTTTAATTGAGATTCTGCGGCGTGCTAAGAAGGAACTCATGCGATGCTTCGAGGTGGACAATTGGCAGTGCTTTTTTTTTACAGTGCTTTCTATGGTGCATTTGCAAAGATCAAGTGAAAAGCGTGTTTAATTCACGGACGAAGCTCGGTACATGAAGCGTGCGCGCTAAAACTACTGCATAAGTTTCAGCTTACTCTAGTTAGATTGGGTTGACCACAGCGAGTGTGTTATGCGTGTGCGAAATAGTACGTGAACATGTTGCAGAGGTATGAATGTCGTTGTTCCTCGGTGGAGGACCTCGGTGGTTAACCCTCGGTCCGATTTAACTCGCTGATGAAATTTTGCGATTATATGGAATATCTCGTGAGAACTGTCGCTTCAAAGGTCGAAAAGATGTTTTTCAGTCTTCGCGGAATTATAATGGAATTTACGGGGAGGTATATCACGGGATCTGGCAAAAATGGTGTGGCAAAAATTGCTGTTTGCGTGAGAAGTTCCGTAATCTCGAAATCCTCAGGTACAAGGGACAAAGGCGAACGTCACGAAAGTGCATTTTCGGAATAAATGAATTATGCATCGGAATCCTGTACTGGCACGGGAGACTTTCATGTACCGGAAAGTTGCCTTAATGTATACGTGGGGATTTCGAGAGTGAAAAATTCTGTTGTAACGTGCAAATGTCGTTTAACGACCGAATAAGTAATTAGCCACACAGCAAATGAACGTCCAGTGGATATTCGAGGTGATTTCTAATGTTTAATGAACATCTAGTCGATCCTGATCCGAATGTACGTTTGATGTTTGAAATTCACCAAAAGGTCTATCCTGTGTTGGCGAATGCAATTTATTGAGAAAAGGTATAGAAATGTATTTCGGAAAAAAAATGTGAATGGACTTTTCGTTTGCCCGATCCAGAAAAGAGTTCTGTCGACTGATGCGGAACTTTTGAAATAATCGTATCTCTTCTGTACGAATGAGACGGGATTGTTATGTGGCTGTTCGTGCATCACACAGAAGTCTTGCAAACTCGTCCTAATTAACGTGCTGAAACGCCAGTTTATCCCAAAGTCGGACAGTTTCCAAAGACTCGGTTAATATTCGAACATTTTCTAGGTGGCTGGACAAATTTCTCGAAGCATGACTCCATTCACGGTTTAACTCTTGATTTTCTCCCGACGACGGTGGATTTGCGCCGAGAAGCAAAGTGCCTCAAACTCGAGTCAATTCTATTTAGAGATTAATTTATGAGCAGCTCAACAGCAGGTAAACCCGCACAATAGTCAAAACGCCACAATAGTTCCAGAATTAAATTACATTGCACCGAAATTCCGAGTAACATCGATTTTTACAGGCATAAATTGATCGGTTATTCGAGTAGATCGCACAAGAGACGGAACCTTTTGATTTAATTGTTATTGACGTTCAAAGTTTGTTCAAATGTCAAAATGTTTAAGGGATATACGGGTCTCCTATTTTGAACGGGTTATGGTATAGGCACTAGGTGAGAATTTCGGAGCATAATTAGAGCCGAGGTGTTAATTAATACGCTCCCGCGCCCTCGTCTATTTCTAACTATCGGGTATTCCTCGAACGTAGCCTGGAAGTGTAAGTTCAATCCTCATTAAACTCTGGAATATCAGTTTCCTCGACGCCGGACCAAACTCCGTGGCTGCCACTGTCTGCACGAAACGGCACTAATCTACTGTATCCATGTCACGCATAACATATGGATGGATGCACGCGTAGTAGTTACGGTAACGTTATGCGCAGACAGCGCCTGTTCTCCAATTTCATCAAGCATCAAATTACTCTCAAGTAGCGCGCCTTGCACAGCTTCTCTACTTACAATGTACAGAACGAAGAAAATCAAATAATAAAATCATAAAAAGCAATTAAGGCCGAGTTAAACCAGAAAATTTACATGTAAGTACGCACAGAACTAGAAACCGCGAAACCCCATTTAGTTTCTCGTCCACTAATTCTCCGGTGTCTGAACATTTCGTAATGGAATTTGAACCGAACCAATCATTCTCCCTAATCTCTCCAGTATATCACTTTCCTTGACGTCTGACCAAACTCCATTAGTTACTACTATCTCCACGAAGTAGCACAAATTCATTATATCCACGTCAATCCGTCACGTGGTATTAACGCATGGGTAACCGGTAACTGCAGCAATTGTAATATCTGCAACAGCGTTTACTAGTTCGAGTCAGCCATCGAATCCAAGTTACGGCTCTCGTATCGATTTTCTATTTACAAAAGTGGAAGGAAAACAGCTGTAATACAGATTTATATTCATTTCCTGGCGATCTGGTATTAGACATGGAACTGAGCCGGTCACTTTCACTAATCTCTCGGTGCATCACTTTCCTCGGTGTACGACCTAACTCCGTCGATTACTACTGACTGCACGAAGTGGCAGTAATCCACTGACGCATTGCGAGCATAACGTATGGATAGGCGCAGTAGTAAAGGCAATGTAATGTGCAGACAGTGACGCGCGCTCGGCTTGGTCAGCCATCAAATCATTCTCGAGTTACGCGCCTCGCTTTGTTTTCCTCACGATTATTGCAGAATGGTCCACTGCGTTCACGGTGACGTAGTTCGTAAATGACTGCCTAATTAATGGAGCGTGTTCGAATTTCCTGGGCTAATGTGTACATGCGCTGTCCCGCAAAACGTGTATCCTGTTTAAAGTCACTGCTAAAATTCATTGATAATAAAAAAAGCTTTAAATTACCGTTAAACCAAGATGTCTTAAATTGAAGACGAACTTATTTAAATTGTTGCTGGAAACGGGTATTGTATACGTTTTTGGATGTTTAAATATTTTTGTACGGATTGTGGATGCAAGTATTTAGAGGTTGATTTTTAATGTAAAGTAGGAGAGTATACTGATTTAGGTTTAGTTTATTCTAGTTTGAGGTATATTCAGAGAATCTGAGACACTTTGCTCTATTCACGGTAATTCATTGTTTGCAGCTGGTCGACGGCGCTTCGATGTTGCACATGATCGTTTTTACGAAGGAATACTTTGCGCGGTTTATCGAGGATAGTAATATGGAGTCTTTTATGTAAACCATCGGAGAACACCCAATTTGCAAAACCCCTGGATCCATTCCCCAGTCAATTAATATCAATTATTTTCTAAATCATCGCAAGTCCCGCATTTCACAACCTGCAATATTTTCCCTTTCCATCCTGAAATTACACACGAAAAACACCCACAATCCCCATATTCCAAATTGTCTTATTCATTGCTCCGAGAGAGGGCCCCAGTCAATTTAATGGAACCAGCGCGTAAAAAGTCGGCGATCTATATGGAAATTCTTATTTTTACAGGAATATTAATAATCCCAAAGGTAGTAATAGTGTAAATACGGGTTCTAGACCGAGTGCAACATTTTTTGTCCACCGTCGCCGTTTTCTTTTTCTTTTTTTTTTTTTCAAAAAAGTGCGTCACGAAGGACCAAGGACTCGCGGCACCAACGAGAGGATCACCGGGCTGCGATGCGTCCTGCTCGAAGGATATTAATGGTAGTCCATTAACTATTAGAAATAACGACGTGACACATGAGACTTACTTGAGTAGTATCTTGTCCGCGTTGCCGAGACTATTCAGGGGTTGGAACAGCACGCACTGGGTCTCGTCGCGGCTAGAAATATACTAATATAGGCATGCCGCGGGTATTTCGTTTTTAATAACTATATATGGTGCACCGACATCGGACGTTCTCGTTTTCCTAGAAGGGCGTCGAAAGTAAGGGGTTCTTGTAGAGCGCGGTTTCATTTTAATTTCAATTTCATGTCCTCTTCGAAAACTTGCCCCCCGCGCCCGTCTCGAGGACCCCCGCGGGACGACATAGCAAATAGAATTATAAATCTCAAACCGAGTCATCTGAAAATTATTTTTCGCCCCGTACAGGCTGGATACCCTGTAATGAAATTTTCAAGTATCCATACGTGTAATGAATTTATTTTTACGGGATCTCGAGCTTCCTTCGGAAAGAAATTGGCAACAATAATCTGTCTCCATTATTATATTGACTTTCTCAGCCATATCGAGACCTTCTCACAGAAAATAAATCCACGTTGAACACTCGAATAAGATAAATAAAAATGAAAAAAGTCCCGAAGAAATCGGAAAAATTCGATGCAAACCAAACGAAGGAGGTAGGAGAATACACTGTGAAGAATCCTCACTTTTATAAAAAAAAATTGGCAATTAAGGATACTTTTGATTCGCAATCATTTTATAGAACGGAATACAAATTGGAGTGCCAAAGAAAAATCTTGTAGGGGTGCTTTTAAGCGCGAGGGTCCATCTTTTTTGTGGAAAAATGCCGAAACAAAATGTTTGCGAAATGACGAGCCGTCGATATCATCGATAAGGCTCGGTTCTTCTTTTTTTTTTTTTTTTCGTAATTTGTGTACTGAGGTGTTAACGAAGACATCCCGTCGAATCTGGGCATGTTACGAGTTGGCTACGTGGCTGTAGAATATGTCGTTTATAATGTTCGTTAGAGAGAGGGTGCGCTCTAAGGATTACGGCGTTTAAGCATATAAAGACATGATTAAAAGCGAGAACCATGAGTCGATCGTATGGTAGCGAACTGCCGGTAAATCAGTCTGGTTAGCTCTAGAGTGTAGCGGAAACTAAGCTGCCTAATGATAACGATAACGATATACCTAAGCGATATCTAGCGAGGTCTCGTGATGATTTTGCGACGTATGCGTCTCGCCCGATTCGAGGGATTCGTATCCGCAAGTTTTCGGCTGAGATTTGCGAAATCGAGGAGAGCAAAACGCGAATCGTCCCACGCGCGATTATCCTTCCGAGATCCTTCAACTAGGCGAGAAGTATCGAACGAGTTGCAAGGTCATTTAAATATTTTTATAGGATTTTTAAAAACCGAAATTTGCCCTACTATCGCGTCCCTGATAGAAATGGTATTCGAGAAAGAGGAGGCCTTTCCGATTTTATTTTTAATGGTTAATTAGAACAGTTCCGTAAGCAAATATTACCTATGCCTTTTATCATTTAAATTCACTTTCATTAAAACGCATTTCCCAACTTACTAATTCCTTTAGGGAATACCGTTGCCTGAGGATAGTGGGTCCTTCTGATTAAACGAGAGCAAATGGCAAAACGATTCTGCAATTGTTAAAGGATCTTGGCCAGTGGTCGCGGGCGCGTTAAGAGAATACGTACTTAATGTGAATCGAATTTCGCCAAGGGAAGGCAACCCTTTTGGCGACATTCGGCATTACCTGTAGGAGGGCATGCTGCCAAAGGTGAGGATCTTGTTGACGCTGTCCAGGGCGGCGACCTCGGGGTGGTGGTTTCCAGAAGCCCCGGTGCAGGTCTTCTGCGGAGGCTTTTTAGAGTACGGCAGATCATGTTTCTGGATGGTTCCCTTCCTTCTGCGGGAAAACGCCCGATTACGAGAACGCCGAGCGAATTAATGATTTAAATGACGTGGCTACCAATCAAGCGCATGCTGACTAAAGGGTCTTTTTTAAATGGTCTCTCAATGCGAACTCAAGTGCATCGGTGGGCTAGGCTTAGCTGCAAAAGCTCCTGAAAGCAGGTTGTTTTCTCTTTGAAATTCCCTCTTCGGACTTTATTTTAAATTTTGTCTCCCTCCAATGTTCCGATTAAAATGTTCTTTCCATTATTTAACTCCTGTTAGCGGATTGTAAACTGTTAATTCCTGGCCAAATGCAAAATGACCTCGAAATGTTCCTTCCGTTTTGAGTTTCTTTCTTCGGTCGAAATTTTACTTTAAATTTGACGCTTTTACTCGCAGATAATGGGTTGCCTTACTCATTATTAGTATGTACCCTTGTATTCCGATATTTTCTTGCATTTGAATTTCGGTCAATCGTTAATGTATTGGTTTTTAATGTTTTTTCAATTCTTCAGACGCAGGTAGAGTCCGGCGCACCGACGGCACTCTCGGAAGGGCGTGGCCGCCGTTTATGGATTTTTCGAAATCGAGGCTAACTCTAAGCACGGATTTTTAGGCATGCTGTTAGAACGAAAGAATAGTCAACCAGTTAAATGTTACACCCGTAGCTGGCCTTTTAATCGCGTGTGTGGAGCCCTCCACTGCAGTACCCGTTAACCAAATAGCATAAATCAAATGACAGTATCAGCAGAAAAAGTAGTACATTCAAAGTAGAGTTGTACGCCATAAGGAGCGAATACGTGATGCGAAGGAAAGAGTACTCTATTTGTATAAATAATGAATACAATTTTCTCGTAAAATGCCGTGCCATTAAATGTACATTTTTAAATACCGCAAATATTTAATTCTACAACGAACAGTTGCTTCCTATTTACCCCAAACGTCGTTAATGAGAAAGGAGAAACTTCAAAAGAGAAGTTATTTATATTTAATGTTTTAAAAATCGAGAAATATTGTCACAGTCTCGGAAATCTTTCCTTCGTATTGCTTACATTATTTAAAGTGCTTTCAATTACTCTCGAAATTAAGTAGATGTACTTAAGTAGAAAATTAAGAATGGCTGAAGCAATTAGTGCTTGCGAACTTAATCGAGAGCTGTCTGATTAAAGAATTCGCGATTAAGATTTCGCAAATCCGGCACGAGTTGTAAGGCGAATAAACGTTCCGGAGTGCTTGGCGATTAATTGTAAGGTGAAGAAGATGAAAGTGAAAATTTACGGAGGAAGGAGAATTTGCTGCGTGATTTGTAATTTGGAGTCGTACGTGCGTTCGACAGAGCTTTCTTTAACAATATTTACCTAATATCGTCAACTCCAACAATATTTTGCATCAATGTCGAAGCAGTGATCACTTAGAAAATAATCGGTGCATTTTGAAAAATTCCAGACAAGAAGTTAAGAAAACTAATTAAAGGAAACTCCGTCGAGTTCTAATTTTGCAAAAAATCGAAAGACGGTGACGTTAGTTCAAGTCGAGAGATTAAAATTACGCATGCTTACAAAAAGAGCTGCCACAATTGAAAACACCGTGTGCACTATTTCCTCGTTACATTCGCCTTACAAAAGTGCGTCACTAAATTTTTCCAGAAATCTCCGAATCTCTTTTGCCTGCTCTTCGTAACTCCAAATATCGAGAGGAAAACCCACCTGGCAACGTGGATTTCACCTGTATCCATTTTTTCCGCAAGATTCTAACATTAAGAAATTAATTTCCGCCCTTAATAAAATACGATTCATGGAAATCCGACGGCACTTGAAATAAATAACGAAGATATTGTACCGTAAAATTGGAGTTACAAGAAGCTCATCACACGGAGAGCATTTTGCAAAAATTGCCGCACTTCCGCAGCAATTTCAGCGTGCATGGAACGTCGGCGTAGACCGCAAGACATTTTCTCTTACTTCCCAGAAACTTCTCTTCGACCATCTAAAAAATTTCCCTTAATAAAGAAATATATGCAAAAAAAGAAGAAGAAGAAGAAGAGACGTAAGACCGGTGAATTCAGTCGGAACTTTCAGCGACTCCCGGAAAATCCTCCCCGTGTGCGCGCACGCGCAGAGCTTGGAAGCTCGCCGGTATCGATAAGCAAATTTCCCGGAGTTTTCCAAGAGCGAGATTTTTCATTTTGTCCAATTTCAGCGGCAACGCCGGCGATTCGGAGCTCCGAGCGACGGCGCGATTCGGCCAGAGCGGCTTTGGCGAGAAGAGAAGAGGGGGAAATAATAAGAAGAAAGAGCTATTCCGAAAAGAAATGAAAATCCAAAAAAAGGGAGGCTAATGAGAGGAGTAAAGAGAGAACATACAAAGAAGAGTCTATGTGTATGTTTCTGCACACTAACCTGAGACAGAGGGAGAAGTTTTTATGTACTACGACTGACCTGTAGCAGAGAGCCATCAGAGCAAATACTACGAAAACACCCCCTACCACCGACATGAGCATACCAACTAAAAATACAGTGTTTGAGCCGTGGTAGTTCTCTGTGATTCGTGAACAACGTGGACGACACGCAATTCGGTCATCCGTAGCGAGGCCGAGTACCATGTACGCAGTGCGGTATGTGGGTGGTTTGGTTTCCGAGCGTCCCACAGCATGCAGACAGACAGAGATGGCAGTGACAGACAGAAACAGACAAGAAACAGAGAAGCCAATATCAGCACATTGATACGATACACACCATCGAGACTGATAACACAACCTTTCGAGTCGCTAGGTCGCGCCGCGGACCGAGTTTAGGCACCTCGGGGCCGAGACCCCGGTTACCGGTTAGGTTAAGGTCGGCTCGGCTCGGGCCTAAAGTCGGGGCGATCGAGTCTCGGTAGGTTTTCGCCGATCGGGGGCATCCTCTCGGCGCAAAGAGTGTTTCAATCCTCGAGGGGCGAGTCGCTCGGTGAGCCTGAGTGGGCGGTCCAGGCCGGTCGGTAGTTCGGGGACGCGCTCGACAGAGGGCGGGTCGTCTCGGCGCCGACGGCGTCACCTCGAAACTTCGGAAGGCGCCAGTTTCGCGCTCGACGGAGATATCGGAGGCTTCTCGGGCTCCTTCGAATCGGGAGGAGCGATAGAATCGGATCGTCGCATGGGGAGGTACCCGGGGAAGACTTTTCGCCAGACGACCCGAGCCTCCGCGAGTCGCGTCGCCCTACCGACCGACCTCGTGGATCGCGCAAGCGTCGATACGTCATAGGCGATCGACGCTTTCTCGATCACGACCGGAAGACCCGAAATGCATCTCGGTTCGATCGTCAGAACGCGAGTAGAGACTTAATGGTAAAACCCTCCATGGTGCTTATAGGGTATACAAGCAGCTGGCACATTGACGCACCTACTGTTCTCTCGTTCCCGAAAGAACTTCCTCCTGCCCACCGGGTTTTGCCTTTTCATTTTCCTCGTCATCGAGCGTACTCTCTTACGAACTACCGAGATATCAAATGGTGGGCTAGGATTTGAGGTGCGGAGAGGTCCTCCGTCCGTTTCTCAGGAATTATCGCGAGTCTAAAATGGGCTCGGCATCTCTTTCCACCTCCAACCTTCGACTCTCGCGAAAATACGTTTCTCCCCGCGTCCCACGTAATCGTAACGACGAATCTAATTGACACGACCAAATGAATCCCCGTTCGCGCCCATTGTAGGCTCGCGCTAGCTCGAGCGGCTATTCGAAGTAATCGGTCAGTCGCTTGCACAATATGCCACGAGCACATCGAGCATACCGTTCAAGATATCGTAACAGGAGCGTAAAGAGATACAGATATGTAAACACCGAATAAATAAGGCTAAGGTTCGATAATGAATCATGTATGGGAGCATTGCTGGCCGCGTGCGATGCCTCCTCATCCAGCTAGGCACGAATTACTTGACGATGACACAGGCGTCCGTACCGAGCCCACTCAGTGGACTCGTTCACGGTATTGGGCTACTGTACCTGTAGCAAACAGCCATTAGTGCAAAACAAATGAAGACCCCCTTCACCACGCCGACCAGGATAAATACCATTACCAGGGTGCTAAGATTGTTGTTCTGTCCGCCTGCAAAACATCACAGCATCGGTAAACCGCCGAGGCCTTCCTCGAGGCCTCCCTCGCGACTTCCGGGAGAGATTCTTCCGAAAATAATTCTGCCGACCTTCTTGCAATTTTCACATTTCTGGTTTCGGGAGGAGGAAGTGTGGTACCAAAAGAGAGGAGACTTTTCTGCAGATATTTTTTGTGCCTCGATTTTTCTTTCAACTTTTCAATTTTCCGCGTCCTTCCATTTGTCTTTGATCGTGAATTGGAAATGGCGATCGAATTTTGACGATTAAATTTGGATAATATTGTTCGGCGTTGAGAATTTTGAAATGTTATTCAAACTCGAGTCTCGTTTAGGACTGTTAGTCAAGATGGAATTTCGAGCAAGGAATTATTTATTCTAAATTTTCTCTCGGACGTTTGACGTGGATGACTTTGAAATGCTATTCATTGGAGTTTATTTAAATTACGTAAGTCCGGGTAATTAAAAGCTGATGGATCGGTAATGTTTCGTAGTTTAGAGCGACTGGAGGAAACCATTCTGAAGGGATTTCAGTTAATCCTAGTCATGCAGGTGTAATTAAGCACAAAGCTTGTACTCCTTCGGTAATTATGCAGAGTAAGTGCGCAATTTACAATAAACGTTCCGGTGAATTAACGCTGCAAGATATTTTACAGACATAGCCATCTATTTCGCGTGATCGAAAGAAAAATGTACTCCGTGCGAATATTGACGATTAATCAAATAATGGTATAATTTAATTAATCGTGTCCGTATACAGAGCTCTGCAAAGCTCGGAGCAGTATATGATCGGATTAAAAACATAATTTTGATAAACCTATACGGCTCAAGTGGATGAAACAAAATTGCTTGTTTATTGAATCCGATCAATTGAATATGCGAAATAAATATGGCACTTGTATATCGGATTCCTTTCCTACGCGGGAAAAATCTTTATCAGATTATCAACGAGGAAATAAAGGCGTTTCGTAGTTGGAATCTAATTATTAATTTGGACGTTCCCGAGGAATAATGAAAAACCTCGAAATTCTCTTTGGGACGAGGAACTATCGATTGGATTTTGCGAGGAGCGCTATTAATCTCAATTACTGAAATTAGCCCTCCGTGTTTCATCGTTAATCTTCATCGAGATTATGAATTCGTACTTGCCAAACTACGTCGCTTTAACTGCAATAAGTAGGGCGAAAAATGGACGTGGAGGGTTGGGAAGTGATTCACTCTTAGATGTGAGAAAGAAAATGGAAAAATTGCGAGAGGCTCTCGAAAGAGACGTAATCAGTGCTCCTTATCAAGGACCGAAGAGGACACGAAGTGCAATTCACTCGCATGTCCGGAATTATTCTCTTCGGCGATTTACGGAAACGATTAATCGCAGTCGATACGGGGGGGACGACTTATGGCTAACACATCAAAAGTTTAATGTGCGCAGCTGATGGTATGACCCCAAGTTACGTGGCTTAAACGAGAAGAGGCATTACTCTCTCTCTGTCTTTCTGGTTGAAAGAGTTAAAAAGAAGGCCCGAGCGAACGACAATGCGTTTACAAAACGAGTTCGTGATACCCCAGAAGCACCAGTAACAAAGTCTAACAGCTTCGACCTAACTATACTAGGATACATTTCATGGTATCTTACGTAAGTGCTTTGAAGTTCTCGTGAATAGTGCGTAATATATTTATATATGTATATACGTATATATAGAAATATAGACATTAGGTGTACTCGCGTCTTAGGTACGTACACGGGACGCAATACGCACGTATGACGCGTCGGAAACGCGAATTTGAGGCCGTAAAATTCCAAACTCCAAAATATCCCTCCTGGGCATGTCCGGAATTATTGATAGGTCCTAAAAATGACTCGTCTCTAAATACCAGCGATTACGAAAGTGGTCCATTAAACAATTTTAACAGATCACGCTATAATCCCTTACTCAGTGTCTGCAAAAGTCGAAAAACCTCGAGAGGGGCCATTTTCATAATCGCCGATGCACACCGCGAAATCCTAGTATTCCGAGGAAAAATTCACTGATTACCTAGGTTTCCGCCTCGACAACATTTCACGGACATGAAATAACGAGATTGTATTAACGAAACAACGAGAGAATATTAAAAGAATCGTATCGAATAGGGGGTGAGTTTTACGTTTCTGGAGAATTTACGTCAATTTTGTTCTTTCTTTGTGATAATTGTGAGTTCATTTTGGAGCTTATTTTGGATTTAAGATGATGTCGAATTTTCTAAGGTCGAAATGTTGTCGAGGGTGCGTCAAATTCGCGTTTCGGACACTTTTGTACTGGTCCGAAGGATCTTCTCAGAGAGGGGATATATGCGGTTCACCGCTTACCGTAGGGGGTTTCTTTCTTCTCCATTTTACCCTCTAGGCCAGATTTACCAGACAGAACCCCGCTGGAGGTGGTAGGTTCTGAGGTCGGTATTTCCGTCTGTATGGAACAGTCCGGGCCGCTCCATCCGCTGTTGCAAAAGCACTTGTTCGCATTCGTGCACACCTGTAACACGGCCGGCAAACGTGAACGTTATTCCGGCCAGGAGATTCTGGCAGGGCCGATAATAAATCTAATTTCTGGAGAACGGGCTCTGATCGATGCCCCGGTGAACTTCAGGGGAGAGAGGGGGGCCAGGAAACGTACATGCCGCCAAGTGTACAGTGCTCGAGGAAATATCTCTTTTACGTCAAACTGGAGATGGGGGAAATATTTCCCGGCGAGCGTTTATGCGATTTATGGATTTATTTTCTGAAAGAAGCTCCACATACCGCGGGATAGTTCCGGGGAAGTTGCTAAAGCGGGCATTCCGTGAAGTTAGACTTTATGAAATGAAGTTAGAATTTATGAAATTATTTCTCCAGGGATTTTGCGAAAGGCTTTCGGGATATGTTTCGTGATCGTCATACCAAACCGCACTGTTTGGTATATCATACCCATGTATTTCATAACCCATAGATGTTTTATATCATACATAGCAAACGCATTACCGATTTCTTGTGGAAAGTAAAGGCAAATTCAGAAAAAATTAGTCAGACAACAAAAAATAATAACTCTATTTTGGCAGAATTTGAAATTAGGACGTTTATCTTTACTGAATAGATTTGGAGAAGGACGGAAAATTGGTACGGTAGAGAGGACGGCGTGCAAGGGAATGAGAATAGTCACTTGTGGGGTCTTTTGTTAATTGGCTATCGATTGGATTAATTATTCCGAGGACTTACTCCGTTTCCCGAGCATTCGTGATTGTTGTGGTTGGTTGGGCATTTCTCTTGGTCCAAATGTGGGAAGACACTCGTGCACGACTGATTCACGCAAATCTGAAAGATTCCCCCACGTTAGACTCGCCCGTGTCTACGGTTTCTTGGGTTTGAAGACGTACTTTGAAACGAGCATTGGCGAAGTGCAACTGTGGGAATGCACCGCGTGCCGGTGAAATTTTCGTCCCGTTGCTAATGCATCTTTACATAAAAAGGAGGGCCACTTTCGTTTAAAGATTCACTAAAACGCCTTCCAAAAGCAGATTTTTGCAGGGAAAAAAGTTCCACTTAAAATTACATTTCATGTAAAGAATGGCATAAAAAGAAAGAATAAAAGAGGCCGAACAATTTCCTTTCAGACTTTCTAAGGTCGATTGATAAAATACAAAGAAATCAAATGTCACTCTCCCGAAAGACCACATTTAAACTTCGTGCCCAGAGAAGTAATTCAAATTTGTCCATCATTCAATTTTTTTTTTTTCATGGACTATTCATATCCTGGATTGGGTCCGATATTCCATCTTTAAACATTATCTATAAACATTTTACCAGATTGTCGCCGCAAGATGTCCCATCGCGAACCAAGCCCATACTCGGCATGTCAGTTCCGTCCTTCCTGTCGGTCGTTGACCTGCAAATACGAGGATACGTTAAATGACATTGTTAATTCCCTGCATGTCTTTCAAGTTAAAATAATGTAGAAGGTAGGAAGAAAGTGTCTTTGGTCCTTTTTTATTTCTTTAAGACTCGGTGGCGCACGTTACCTAACGAATCATACTCCCGCTCTGAATGCAGTTCGGAACTTCGCCGTGTCGAGTTCCTGTCGGACATTCGCGATTCGCGAAAACGAAGTTACCTCGTAACTGGACGTTGGCAACGCTCTATTTCTCTCCCCGAAGTTGGCGGCATTGCGCAACAACTAAAGAAAACTTTGCGGCGAGTCCTGCTTTATTTTTCTCCGGCTAATGAATTTTATTCGGAATTCTCGCGACACCATCTTAGGGTCTTAGTCAACTTCTGCGCGATACGCCCTCTTTTCTTAAATTGTTTATTAATTAAATCTCCCCATCTCGTAAGCACCTCCTGAAGAATTGTTTATGGTTGATTCACCGATAAAGAAGTGCATAAAAATCCTCATTCGAGCTTCTATCACGATCAGCCTTCTGCTATTTCAAACGACAGGATATTAATTTTCGAAAGAATCATTTAAATGATCTATTATAATTGAATTAACGTTATCCCTTATTTATGTACAATTTGAGCGATTAACATTATTTAAAGATTTAGCTGAGCTCAGATTACTTAATTTTTGTTCATATTTAATTTTATTATATAATAATTTATTATAGATTAATAGAAATATTCGTCGTTACGTCGTCAAGGAATTGAAAAATAATACTCGAAATAATTCATTCACATCGGCTTTCGGTCACGTAATGGTCAGTTTCACCGGGTTTCTGTTTAGTGCTAATTACCAAATGGTTAACGAAGTGTTATGGGATTTTGAAGCACGTACTTGCACTCGTATTCCTGTCCTTTAATGGAAATGATGGTTCTCGAGAAGAGTTCGTTCATTCCACCGACGACAGGCTGCTTGTTCCCTTTCTGACATTGCAGCGATCCGCATCGAACATTCCTGTTAAATAGAATCATTACATCGGGACCTGTATATTGCATTCCTGTGACAAATTGCAATTCAATTATGACCAAAATGAAAATTATTCGCGAGCGCTATCGACATTCCGCAAATCCTTGAAAACGCGGTCGCCATTTTCCGCGATTTCGAGACTTACGTATCGCTCTTAATTTATAACCAGGAATTAAATTACCATCCATTTGCTATAGTCAAATTCCGAAGATTTATAATTAACGGCATGGAAGAGTGACGCTAAAAATATACCTTTTTATGAAAATAATAAATAAGCCCCCTTAACTTTGAGCGCAAATATGCATTAACTGCCCCTGGGACATTAAAATCAATTTCATAAAGCATTATCCCTTACTTATAATATGTCACACATTCAAAGCAATGTTTTACAAATTCCGTAGCCTGATAATAAAGGTAAAATCCTGGAATTGCGATTATTTGAAAATTTCACATTCCCTTTAGAATGAAAGTCCTCTATAAAATTCGAATTAATTTGCGCAAAATGAGGTATAACCAATTTCACAATGACAATTAAGTAGAGCCACGATATTTCATTACAGGTACTCGAAAAAGGGCATAACGAAACCCTTTTATAGAAACTCGCTCGAAATGTTCATCCCCGCGCTTTTGCGCCTCCCTTAAACGTTTTCCGACATTTTCGTCGGGAGGGTGTAATTTCTCCGATTACGTATCGACCTCAATTTCCCATCAGGAATTAAATACCCGTAACTCGATTTGCAGCCTCGAAATCGGGACGATCGGCCGTAACTTAATAGGGCGATGCTCGAAAATTTCTCGCCCCCGGTAGAAGTTGGCTCGCGACCGGCCATTATTTTACCAAGGCAGTCGTGTGAGCGAACCCACCCAGCTGGATTCAATTAGTTACGTGTAATTTGCAACTTTAGTCGCAATTGAAAACCACACGCGATTACGTCCTGCGGCCTGCATTACTGCGACCGCCTCGCGTCGCTGCGGCTTTCGATGCATTTCCGTCCGCTGAATGTTTGCGACATGTTTCTGCGCCAGGGGTTGCGCGTCAAAGCATTCTCTCATTTTTTAAACAACCGCTAAACTAACCCAGCTTCTCGTCCAAAAGCCGGGAAACGCGTGTAAAGGAAATTTGGCTGAGGCTAATTGAGTATATATAATTTCATAGTCACTTGTAGTACCCCCAACGGAGGTTGAATTTAAGAAAATCTACTTTTTCTTATCAGTCTTTCAGTAACAAGTGGTTGAACATAACATTCAGAGATCGAGGATATATTAACGGTGAAATAGATGTTTCATATTTAGAGGTACGGCCTCGTTAGCGAAATATTTTGCCCAGGAATACATTATTATCAGGAATTATTCCCGGACGGTCGAGTTCCGCCGTTGTGCAACAATTTTCCGGACGTAAGGTCTACGCGTTGGGAATATTTTCGCTAATAAAGCGTGGAACAAAGGTTCCGGGGCAAAGGTTAATTAACCATTATGACATCGACGCGAAAGAGGAGAGGGAAAAAAAAAAAGAAAAATAGGAAACAACGGAGGGAAAAGTAACGTAGAATGGTATGGATACCTCGGACATGTTTACGTGGACTTGGGGCCAACAATATGTTTCCTGGGTGAATAATTCCCGACTGATTAACAGCGCATTTCCGTGGGGCTAATGAAACGCGACGCTTGTTAAAAGAGGAAGTACCAAGCCGGCCAAATTCGATTCGTTACGTGCAATTTGTAACTTCACTCGCGATTGAAAACCGCGTGTCGTGCGTGCGATTCAAATCACTCGTGTCTGCGGCTTCCGGGACATGTTGACTGGCCCGGTGTTTATTCACGGCGTTGGTTATAAACAATTCGTCTTTTTTTTTTTTTTTAATTTTCCTTTTTCATCGCCCCATAAAATGCCGTCGCGGTGCAGCGCCCGTTGGAGGCCGCGGAATAATAACTCCCGATTTCGAAATAAAAGCTCCGTGGGGGCAGAAATTGTTTATAAGAGGCGAAGAACTTTCCGTCATCCAAAATTGCCGCCGCGATTAAGGCGAACATTAAATTGGTTTCCGTGTCCTCGACCTCCGCAATGTCGAAGACTTTGCAATGGCGAGATGGAACCATTTATTGTGTAAATTGTTCCGAAATGCCGCATAGGTAGTTAAGTATTTCTTGTTCTGCCGTAGTTACTTTTTAAATAATGCCCGGTAATTGCGGGGTGTTCCAAAAAAATTCGCCAAATTTATTCCGCCATCGGGCTCCATTCCCTCTTGCCGGCCGTTCCAAATTCGTTTACAAGGGTCGTGTATTTTTTTTTCATCCTTCCCCTCCGCCTCCCCGTAGCATGCGAAATATTTCGACGGTATATCAGCTCGCAGCTGTGTAACAATTATTTTTCATCCCCCGAATAAAAGCTCCTGGCCTACAGGGCGAGTATTTCCAACGACGACCGCGGGGCGCGAATTATCGCGAGCGAATTTCATTTTGAAAATTAAATCCCCGCGTTTAAGCTTGTTTTCCTGGAACCCGAAGTGATGTCCTTTGGGTATCCCGAGCTGACTACTTTTTGGAAATGCAGCTGAGTTTACCCAATTTGAATAAGTTTTAATATATTTCAGGTAACGTTTCGTGTCCGCAGGAAAAATAACCTCCGATATTGCGGGGTGCATAAAGTATAAAGTTGGATATTATCGAGGAGACTACTTTGATTCGTATCGCGATGTCAAACGAATTTTATCTCCAACCAGTGGAACCGTGTCAGGTACGATGTTTTTTCCTTTTGACAACGAAGAGAGGTTCTGCAAAAAAGAACTTTTGTATTTCCAGAGAAATCGAACGAGTACTTTCCAGAGTTAGCGGTAAAGGAAGGAGGTAACAAAGTAATTTCTTTCATCTTACAGAATTCTTTCTCCCTGTACATCCCCCGTGTTCCGATGGGTGGAATAAGACGATTCCCGGATTTGAGGGTTCAAAAGGAGCCTCAGGGAGGGGTTGGACTTATTAAATGTCGAATCGATCGCATTTAAGCGATTGATAGAGGACCTCCACCGCAGAAGGTATCCTGGAGACCCTGACATAATCTCCGACAGTCGTTTGCAAGAAGATGAGCATTTTGTCCAGAAGTCTTACGACCTACATCCCTAACAATTTTCTCCCAATAGTTTAGGTTTACCTCCACCTCCCTTAATTCTTACTTTCGCTTCCAGCATATCTCAAGTTAGTCCCCCAAGTTTCAGAAAATACCCCATCATCCTACGTCCCCTCCTCTTCCCGTTTGCCACATATTTCTTTCTCCCCTAACTTCTTCCACCTCTCCATAACCCATCTCTTTTTATTCTCAAGCCAAGAAAAAACTGATCCAACGTGAGACCTGCAAGGATTAACCTTCAGAAACTACCTATCAGTAAATGTCCAATCTCCGTAAACTTGTATAAATTAAACCATTAATAAGTACAGGATTTACAAATAAATTCCTTGGTTACAAAGGCTCGATAATACGGCTCCACATTTAGTATTGAAAATTAAATAAAATTCAAGGTGGTATCGATAAACGGGTATGTTTAAAGCCATGCGACGCTGTAAGGGGTTTACATCTCCTCGGTTAGATAACCTAGAAAACTTGAGGAAGTAAATTAATTAGAAAAAGTAATTTCATTAGATTTTAGAGAAACCAAGTGGTTACGGTTTATGCCGCGCATTCCTCTCGGTGGGATAAGACGCTTCCCGGATTTCCGGATTTAAAAGGAGCCGCAGAGACTAGCCGGACCTATTCGATCGCATTTAAGCGAATTGGCGGTGGCTGGGGCAGAGGGTGTCCCGAGGATCTGGCAAGTCCTGGAAGGACCTCCGCGACGCCTTAACGGGTGGATGCGTCCGCAAGAAGATGGTCCGTCGAGTAGACATGCGCGTCCCATTGCGGGCCAGCCCGGCGCACTAATTTGTCCTTTGAGAACGCGGATCCTCTCGTAAAGGGATTTGGGAAGGCTGCACCACCTCGAACTTAGGCTCGTTTATAGACGACGTGTCCGCACCTAGCTGTTACGTTTCCATCGCGGGCTAAATTTATGGCCGGCATTCATAAATGCCGGTCTCGGGGCTCCCCAGGCATTCATATTCTAACAGGGGCGAGTGGGTCGCAAACTCTGCGAGCTTTAAAGCTGCTTATGTCACCGTATTTTGTACTGGGTGTGCGCCAGGGTTCTTAGGTCTCCGTTTCTCCCCTTTTCTTTTATCATAATTGCGCCCGGAAACGTCACAGGGTCACAAACGCCCCCGCGAATCCGCGGCCTCGGAAACGCGGCGATTATTATGCAATTATTTCCAAAATTGGATTTTGGAACTGACTGATTGACACGAGAGTCTAACTTCCAATGCTCTTGATCAGACTCCGGTTTTTATTTATTTCTCAAGCGCTAAACCCATATTTATATTCTCTCACCACGTCTGTCATTTATTTAACGATTAGACATTTTTTCATGACATCGTGGAGGCTTGGTAACCTTTGATAAAGACGTACTCTATGTTAGGAATTTGCCCCCGAGCTCATGGAACGACCCAATATGTATGCACGTGGAAGAGTAATCGAACTCCGGTAAGCAATAACAAGGTCAATACTCACTGAGGCTCGCACTTGATGTAATGCTCCGGGCCATCGGAGCCGCAATGGCCGCTTATGGAGCCCTTGGAGTTGAATCTCTCGAAGCACAGCTTATCAGCAGCCACCCCTCCGTAGCCCCAGACCTGCTCGCATTGCAGGTCCAGGGCGGGGCAGCCGCCGTTGAAGCAGAACCCGGAGTCGTTGGAGCAGGGGCTGCCGTTCTTCTTGTGCACGTCTGCAGGACATTGGCCGTTCTCCCCGTTGCACATCTCCGGCAGGTCGCACTCGTTCGTCGAGTCGCGACAAATCACCCCGCGTGCCCGCAACTAGGCGACACAACCATTTTTGTTTCCCTCCTTTTTCTGCATTCTACTTCCTCGAGTCGGGGGACACTGGGGTGGACAGCGGGTGAAATTAACGCGCACAGGGTGCGAGACAAAAAGATGCTCGAGAGTCCTTTTCTTAGTTTCCGTCCCAACTTTCAGTCCAGGAGGAATTTTTCGCTTAACTTTGTCGTCCGTTGACGACGGAACTAACTTTGTCGTTTGGGGTAGGAGCGATTCCAGTATCGGTTATCGAAATTAATAAAATATTACCGGGCGCGTGGTAGAATCAGTGGAGATAATGTTCAGCTCAAGATCAAGACTGAATTTTCTGGGATTTTCATTCAGAGATTTGAAGTCTGGGCTCGAGATAATGTCGGCCAGTGGAGCCTCCGGATTCAAGATGGCCGCCAAGAGTTTCGATATTCTCTGCACATTTAACGGACGCGAGTCCACTGAATCGCCCCGAAGTGTCTTTACTAATTTCTCGATAGAGTATCTCAACTTCGCAGGCCCCCTGGCTGAATCTATCACTATTGCAGACGGAGCTGGAGAAAGTCAGCAAGTCCGGCGCCCTTGGCGGCGGCGAAGACCCGAGGCCGCCATTTTGATACTCCGTCCACTCCTTCTATTAGTTCCCGCGGAAACGGCGAATCGAAATCCACTTCGCCGATGAAAAGGCGTGCGTTAACCGAGTTTACTGACAACGAGGGGTAACAATACGGCCGGAATTGATGATACTTTCGCTACTTTAGATTTCTCGGGCACAATGGGCCGGCGATTCGGCAGCCAAAGGGGCCGAGGTCGAGTGGACGTTGAATTCGTGCGATCAGCTTTCTGGTCGGAGAATCGCGAACGGGATGCAAGTTGGCAATTGTCAATTCGCCAGCAGCGGTCGGATTAATTCGTAATTAATTCGTTAGGTGGCCCCGAGATTCCCGAATTGGCCGTCCCCGGAGATAGGGTCGGCCAATCGGAAACGGCGGATCCCGGTGCAAGAGGAAGTTTCTGGGGCTAAGACGCCACCTGGATGTCTAGAGGTAGGCAAACAATTGTTCTGGACTGGTGAGTTCGACTGCGGATGCACTTGCAACGAACTTACCTTGCAGTTGTTGCAGCATGGCCCCGTGGCGCATTCGGCTTCCGTGGTGAGCTTGCACGTTATGGGGTCGCAACACGGGTCATAGTTGTGGCATTCTTCTATAGTGCCGCAGTCGCATTGCTCCCCGTCATCGATTACCCTGTTACCGCATGACCTCCTCACTTCTAGCTGTTGGGCAAAGAAGAACAAAAAAAATAGTGGGTCACATTCGTTAAAAGATTTCATCCATGAGGCGTTTCCAGACAATTACCACGAAATGACGTCCACTTTTATCAATCACATGTTATTAGCAACTACTAAGTTGTAGCGGTCGATACTTAGAAAACGCAATTGTTTTTGCACCACCTTAGTACACGATCTCAAATTTTAATTGGGAAGAAGGTAAAAGGATTTAAGTTACTCGATATGAAATTACAATTATAACAGTTAAATGAAAACATATCTAAATAATTATTACGGTAATAAGTGATTTGTTTTTATTGGCAGAAAAGGGGAAAGCGGACATCTTTTAGCGATTAGGAGCAAAAAGGGTACTTTTAGCCACGTATTGTTCGAATCCACTGCAGGCAATTTGCGAACCGCAATCTTGGCGGTGCGAAAACGCGAACACCCTGGTGGGAGCATGAACTACCGCGACATAATCTTAAGCACCTTTGTTCCGAACTAACAGTTTGCGCCTAACTCTATTCACAAGGGATATACCAAAAGTGGGGGGTGCAAGAAATAAAAGAACTACTTCCAAACTGCGCCTCGTGTTTCGCCACGACCGAAGTTGCTTAATTCCTCTGCATTAATAAACCGACAAGCCCTGCACACCTTGCGACCCTCCTTACCTCGCTTACTACTAATTTGCAAGTAAACCGACAGATTTTAATTACCCTCGTTTTCATACAGTTTATCACATTTTAGTGAGTAACGATACCAAAGTCCGAGAGAACAAGACAATAGTAATCAGCCCGAAAGACTCGACACTAAGATCCATTTTTAAATCCACGGATATCATTTTTTTTTTTTAATCTTTTCGCTAAATCGGTTCATCAAGACTCCGGGAGGAAAGTGCGAAAAGTATACAAATTGTGCATATAGTATCATCAATTTCTAAAACATAATGCGTATCGATAGTACGAGAAAGTGGGTAGAAATACGAAAAAACGTGAATATTACGGACAAAATAGTGACACATCGACAATTGCATGTTTATTATTTTAGTAGCGTGTCGCATATGGGGCGATTATAGTCGTCCGTCGTATATTAATGGCATTTGGATATAAGTAAGTTTAATTAATCCGGAAGGCTCGATCGGTTTTTGGGAGGTTTCCTTCGCGGTTTCGGAGTTCAAGGTGGAGTTCACCCTGAAAAGCTGGACCAGGGGAAATTTATCGAGCTCCGGCGACACCATCGTCTGGCATTTAGACAATCACACGGTACACCGAAGTTGGGTCACTCACCTCGTTTGGCTTGTTCAACAAGCAGATTCCTTGTCCGCTCTTGAGTAAGTCGATGTAATCCGATCTACTGCATTCGGAGAACTTGTACGGCTGAATGTTGTCCTGGCCGACGATTGATTGGCGCATTATGCAGCCGTGCCAATCGCGACAGGAGCAGTCGTCCCCTGGGATTAAAAAGGATCCATTTTGGGCCGGTTCGATCACGAGGAAATGACCCCAGGGAGGCGACCTCGGCGCCTCCACCCGCGAAGGAGAGCCCGGGAAATTTACGGGCGATACGCGGAGACCGGGGCCCCCGTAACTTCCCGGCACTTCAACTTGTAATTTAATCATTTCACCCTTTAATTTAACGTAAGAACGGCCGCGCACTCCAACTAATTCGAGCAAAACACGAAGTCTCCTGAGCCGCGGCCCAGAACTCGCGGGAGTTCCTTTCCTTCCTTCCAGGAGTTAGGGGATTCGACGGAGTCCTTAATAGACGGGGTAAGGAAAGAAATTCACCTCCGCGAGAGATGCACTTCCTGGTGGGATTTAGAGCTTAATAACGGGCAAAGTTCGTTTAAGGGGGCTCTCTCTCTCTCTACGTTTCTATCTACGGATAATAAATCAATCCACCGACTTTCTGAAAAGAAAAGACTAATCCGATTAAGGATGTTTGCCATTTCCATAACGCGTGCGAGAAGATGAATTTTTGTTTGAGATTAATTTCTTTTTTCTGACGTACTTCCTGCTCGAGATTTAAGCTCGAAGTCGGGGAACTGTTAGCAGATCGAGTAATACTTTTTTTTTTAGTATGGAAGGGTAGTTCATTTTGAAGAGTGAAATGGGAGCTTACTTTCGTCATCATGCCTCATGCCGATGTTGTGTCCTATCATGTGAGCCATGGTGCCGGCTAAGAGGTGGGGCTCGTAGGTGTTTATGTCGACACTGATGCCTACGGAGCGTTGACTGCACACTGTATTTGGCACTGCCATGCCCAATTCACCCCCATCGAAGACTTCCCCTCTGTGGAAAAATCAAAAATCGAATATTCACTATAGATCTACCGAACATGAAAATGGCCGTGAACTTCGGGAAGCCGGGAATAATTTCTTCCTCGGAAATTTCGAACCGAAAACCACCCCAAGTCCCGATTTCCCCAAATATCGGTTTTACTCTGTAAAAGAGAAAATATAAACAATTAAAAAGAATTATTTACGTTATACCGTAATAGGTTTTTAAATTTGTCAGGGGATGACTGGGGGGTGATAGAACCCCTCCCTTCCTGCCCCGGTTCCCTAATTTCCAAGATGTCCGGCATCATGGGGTGGCGCCCCTTTGCGGCATTTCACCCTAACGTCGTTAAAGAAGTCTCGGCAAAAAAATTCAAGACACTGGAGAATGTAAATAGCGTCAGATAATCTCATTAAAAATCATCTCGAGCAACAATGCCCCACTCTCCCTCGAAAAGCATCAAAGGTATTCTACTCGAGCTCACCCTTCATCGCCCTAACGATTCACACCCCAACGCACGCGTCCACATTGTCCAAGCTACAACACCAGCCGTTGCGCCTCGATTATGCCCCGCAAACGTCAAAGACCAAAATGTCCCCGTTAAGGCTCAACGTGCGCTCCGTTATCCCTGCAGAAGGGGGTAAACACGCGAAACGTGCATCGCGTACCGATATATCGCGGGTACTCGTTCGAAGGGTGCATCGGGTGCAACGGGTGCACCCCTCGTTCCGGGCTGCGTGTTCCGCATCTCTGGTTGCACGTACATCCGAATGCACGCGCAAGGGACGTCCCAGATTGGGGTGATAAGGGGTGATAGGGGAACGCGAGGGGGTGCGACCCTCGCGCCTCGGCTCGATGCACTCGAACGAGATCACCGGTTTTTAAGCGGCGAGGCGGTCCTCTCAAGAAGTCAAATGTCATCCCATTTGTCAAGCCCTCGACTGCGCCGACTGGCATGATCGCGGGTCCCTTTTCTCTTCCGCCGCGAAAGCGGAAGCCCTGGCATGAGTGCCCTGAAGAGGGCCTCCTTGGGCCTCTCAGGAGCTTTTCTCGCTCGGGCACAAAAGCGGACTCCTCGCCGCGCCGTTTGATTCTCCTTTCCCTTTTCCGCCTCCTTTTCTCCCGGCTCTTTTCTTTGGCAGCGCCGAATTGATTCGGGCAATCGGAGCGCTACGGGGGTGCTCCACCCCGTCCGAAAGCCCCCACTAGGTGGGCCGCGTTTCTCCAGGGGAGGTCCCAAGTGTCATTTCCGTTGGGTAAATCGGAGCAAGAACCCGCCGTGACGTATAGAAATCGCCGACTGAGCTTCGCGCCAAGAACAGAGCGACCGACTCGGCGACCGGGGTTCTTTTCGCGCGCCCGAGAAAGCTAGTGGCTCGTCATGTCGCTTGATTCTCTTCGTTTTACCCTCCTGCTGGAGGACTCTCCCTCTCTCTCGAGAGAGAGAAGCGTTCCACCCCACGGGTTAAAAACCGCCGTTCATTCCGCGGGGAAAGTCGAAGCGTTTATTTTGGCCGGTCTCCCCGTTAAGCTCGGCGATTCGCTCGCGTTCAACCGCTCCTAAAAACGCGCTTGTTTCAGCCGAAGAATTCAGGTTATGCTCGCTTCCTCCATCTGGGTAAACGGGAGGGGTTGGGCGTTAACGTGCGTCGCGGCACGTGCCAAAGGATATGGAAAGGGGGCGGCTGAGTTTTGCGCCAAGTACGTGCGGCCCGCGGCGGGGCTCTCGAGCTCGCCGGGGAATAAAGAGATGGCTTTCCGTCGCCGAGGATTCCGAAAGGTCGCCCCCGAGTTGGACACCTGCTGAATCGTCTTTTGAGATTAAGAATGCACGCGACGTAGAATACCGGGTCAATCTGCGTTGCATCTAAACACGGCCGTGTCGCGTTCGAACGAATTATGGGGGAGGTTCCGCTATGCATTCCAGGTTTAGGGTGCTCCCCTCTCTTGATTATCCCTGGGATAACACCCAATTCCACCTAATACTTCGGGATCATCGAGGATCCGGGGCCTTCGCCACGTGGCGTTAATTGAGGCGTAAGAGCCGGAAAAATAAAGGGAAATTCAATTTCATCCCTCTCCTAGATGACAATACGCTTATAATTTATTCTCATCATTCGACACATCATTCGCGATATTGTGTAGACACTTTATGTAGGGGTAGATCTTCGTTGGGTTAAATTCCACCCTTGAAAGAGGCTTCCCGAAAGAGGCCTGAAAATGGCAGTGGGGTGTTTCGATTCCTAATCGAGTTTGCCACCCTCCCCTTTGATTATCCTCGAAATAACACCCTCTCCAGCTAAATACTTCGGTGTAGCAGAGGGCGCAATGAGCGTCTTCGCGTCGCGTTAATTGGTGCAGGGCGTGGAGGGCATGGGGCCCGGAACGGGGCACGGGGTGGAGGGACAGGGGGGCGATGGGGCGCGAAGGGAGGGCGGTCGAGGAGGAAGCGGCGAAAGCCAGGAGAGGAGCGAGAGAAGAATGGGGTGCCAAGTGCACTCCGAATCCGTTCAATTGGCAGCGAGGGAAACGACGAAGGGTAGCGGAAGGCAAGGGTGGCCCCTGCGCCAGGGCCGCACGAGAGGTTACACTCGCAACCCCCGACGCACAAAGGCCCGGCCCGTCGTCGACGGGGCGTCGGGGCGCCGGGGACCACCCCTCGAAGACGCTCAACCTCTGGCGCCCTTTTCTCCGACAATTTATCGACAATTGTTGTTCGGCCCCCGAGGGCTCCCGAGGGAAAAAACCGAGGGCTTGATAGTTTAAGAAATTCACGAAGAGACGGAAGCTTCCATGCTTCCCGGTTTTTCGGGATTTCTCGGATTTTCTCGGATTTTCGAAGAGGGAGATCGCTTATCTGCGTCGGTTTTACCTTTTTCTCGTGAAGATTTTGGACATTGGACATTATTTGGATATCGCGATGGTGGAAAAGAAATTTCAAAGTTAAAGAATATTTTTGGATGTTAGTAATTGTTCCTATGTGTTTTTTTTTACAAAGTAGCCATACACTTTCAGGACCATCCCTTGAAGACGCTCAACCGCTAGCGCTCTTTTCTCCGAGGTGGTTTTTCGGTTTTTCGAAGCGAAAGATCGTTTATTTATATCAGTTTCACCCCTTTGTCGTGGAGATGGGGGATTTGGGGGATGAATGATTCTTCGGATCCGGCGGTGTCGGGGAAAGCAGGTTGTTGGGCGATGAGATGGAAAAGCGTTCCGCGGCGAGGGGTTGAGGGTGGAATTTTGGAAAGTACTTTAATTTGCGGTTCACCGGAGGATAGGGGTCTTGGGTAAACTTGGGGTACCTTGAACGATAAGTTACTCCTGTCTTTATGAAAATGCTTGGAAGGTTCATCCAAGTAAAAAATTGATCGACATCAAACACCTGAAAATACTCTAAGAGAAACTACCCCACGGCGTTGAAAGTGAAGCTCCTAAGTCAATGAGAATTTCTAGATCTCATAAATTATTTTCCTTCATTTACGAAACGTAAATAGGTTTCGTAAATGAAGACCGCGTAAAGACGCGTACGATGTCGGTCGTCGGGGACACGTACCCAATCAAAGTGGAGTACCCATCAAAGAATAATTAACTGTCAAACAAAACTAATAAACGTTCCGCCTCTCGATACGCTTTCTCTTAACACGCGAGCTTTCACCACCTGAACATAAGAGGTTTCCCTTGGAAAACCAAATTGAACCCTTAAGGTCGAAAAGGATCTGAAACCGATTCCCGGTTCAAAGAGCCCGTTTTACCGGCATCCGTCCCGGGGCCAATTCCCTTAACGCGTGTACACCGACCCCCAATTTCAACAAATAACCGAACTAATTAAACCCCCGTCTCCATTCCAGCCCGGGTCCACAATGCCACCCTCCCCCCTTTGGAAGCTGAACATTCCAAGAACCCGCAGCCCTTTCCAACTTTCCCCAACCCCTTCCTCGAAGACGCGTTCCCTCTTGCGGGTTGTCGCAGCTACTTATTCCCAGAGATTCCATCTAGGGAGCACAACCCCGAGAATTCGAGCCGGGAAATGAACTAAAATCTGCACATCCGGGTTCGGTTAAATTCGGCGGGCACTCGGGCTCCCTCCGGCTGGGAGGAGCACCCTCCACGAGGAGCGTTCGGTGGAGGCTCTCTTTGAGGGTCGCAACTCGAGGGATGCTTTCGCAAAAGTTCCCCTGTCTCCTTGGAGGCTCTCGCGGAATATCTGGCTCGCGTCTCCCCTCGGGCAACCCCCGTCGCCGAGTTTTCCGATTTCGCGGTGCACGGGTGCGCTCTTGGGCCCGACCCCCCAGGGCGCCGCGGACCCCTTATCGCTCTCTCCCTGGAACCCCACTTACGTGAGCAACTGGGTGGTGTCCTGGGTCATCTGGTACATTTGTCTCATGATGTAGTCGTTGAAGTTCCGCAGAGCGCGGCTGATGTCCATGTTTCTTGTGATATCCGCCTGGTTCGTGCCCTGCCACGTCTCGATGTACACCACCGACACCCTCGTATTTAACGTGCGGAAGTACTGAGGAAATTATGCTCGATTGATTATGCGTGCCCTAATTGGGTCGCAATGTCATCGTAATTACCTCGCGAAGTGCAATTATATGTCGTGGGTATAGAGGGAATTAATAAATTATATTAACGAGGACGGGGACCTTGGGTGCCCGAGATTTTTCGTCTTTCTGCCATCGAACAAATTCCAAAATTATTTTCTACCTATAGTAGGAAATGCCCGTTAAATCAAAAATAAAGTATAATAATTGCAATTGTCGAGTTGAGGGAATACTTCGAAGGAAGGGAAAAGGAAGAAAGAGAAGCTTCGAAAGTGGGTAGGGTACTGTGGAATATTTTGACACGTTATACGCGGATTTGGTGTGGAATATGCGCAATTAAAAGATCTTTGAGAGAGGAGCGAATTATTTATGAATGATATTTATTGATGGATCCAAAACTAACCGAATCTGCTATGTTTGCGATTTGGATGGCATCGTGGACGATCTCTGCTCTGCTGCTGCCGTTCCTCTTGTCGAACTGTTATAGGCAAAGCAAATTACTTCGTTAAGAACTGACGGATTATACAATGCATGCAAATAGCAAATGTCCAACGATTCTGAATTCGTAATATCTGCAGAACAATACAGGGCTATCCGCAATTCGGGGTATTTTACATATCCAGGCTTCCTAGTCGCCCCCTAAGTGTGACAAACTGCCCCTTTAAAGCGAACCACCCGAACACCTCCCTTGATTTCGCATTTCTCAAAGAAATATTTCAAAGCCGAATCAAATAGATCTTACGCGATTATCCTACGGCGTCAAAAATTCCCCGAAAAAATCTGAGAAATATTTCCAAAATTTCAGTATGAAATTTCTTAACGTTTTAGAAAGAAGCTTGAGTACGTATGCTTTACTAGGTTCAGAATTTCGGGTTTCTGTCGATAAAATTGAATTTAAGAAAATCTTACGTGATTATCTTATTACGTTAAATATTCGCAGGAAAGAATCTGGGAAATATTTGTCTTAAATTTCGGTATGAAATTTCTTTACGTTTCAGAAGGAAGCCTGAGTATGTATGCGTTGCTCGGTTGAGAATTTCGGGTTTCTGTTGATTCTAAGAGAGGGTTCGGATCGACCGTAAGATTCGATCGGACGCGGAGAATAATAGGCATCGATCTGATCGCGAGCCGAGGACTCGGCGAAAGGGTGCATCGATTGTTCTTGCAGATTGTAGGGTCTACGTTCGTTCACCCTTGGACCGACCGATAGGGGGTAAGAGAAGGTGTAAGTACCATGGCCTTGTCGATGACGATGGCAGTTTCGATGTATTTGGTCGCGTCGCGAACGTCTCTCTTGTATCGGCCGGAAGTGCCTTCCGATAGTCCCAGAACATGCTTCTGCTGTCGGTTTTTCGAATGATACTCCAAATTCCCCGTGTTAGCGCAGCCTTTGTTAGCCTTTGATCGAGCCTCAAATATAACGTGAGGATGTTTCTGCTAAAGAAGAGGTCTGCATATAGTTCGTATTCACTGATCGCCTTGAGCAGGCAAAGGGATTCTCTCCTGTCACTCGAGTTCATCCCTTGTGATCCGACTAGGTACAATTTTTCTCCTTTGCCCCGTTTTTAATGGGGCACTACTCTATAACTTGTGGGAAGTATTGATTTTCGGATAACGAATATATTTTTTTTTTTCATTTTTTTAACTGCTTTACTACCGTTTCAGCGTGCAAGTGGATTCGCCCTCTCGTTTCACGGATCTTACTACTTGAAAAATCTGTAAAATTTTACTGTCTCCTATCTTATATTTTTGCTGAGAAAAATTATACACCTTAGGAGAAGTACCGAATTATAAGAAGAGATTCTTTTGAATATTTATAAATAATCTCCGCTGGGTTTCTGCATGCAATGATTTGGTTCGCACTGTCGCAATTTGGGCCTCGTTCCTCGCGGCAATTTTTTCTATTTTTTTCCTTCGTCACATCTTTTTATAAATTGTAATCACAGGATAAATTTATAAGCGTAGGAAGGAAAGCGAACTCCACAGTTAATATATTTCTTCATTCGGTAAATAAGATTCAATGAGATATTCGTTGCAATCTCGTTACCTCATTGAACGCGGAAATGATTTACGGCTTTTTTAACGGGATTACGATGAGATCCAAAGTATTCCCGTTCCGTTAAAAATTGGAACGAACCGTGATATATGGGACGTAAAACATTTCCTGAAATTTATCGCATGTTCACGGTACGTTTATTGTACGGATAATAGATCCATTATACGCCTAAGTCGTACTTATGGTTGCGTACAATGTACCGGATATCGAACTGACATTTATCGGCTTTTTCAAGCGCCTAGCCTCGTTGTAAAACGTTTATTATATTATCTGCGTTACTTGAGTTATTGCGGGCTTTATAGAGCAATACCGCTTTCCTAGAAATTGTCACAATAAAAGTAAGCGCCGTTTCTAGCAAATGCATCGCTGCAGAAAGCATCGTTCCTAGCGAATGCATCGCCGCGGAACGTTGCAACGATCATACCGTAGGAAATTATTATTGCCGCAAGCAAAACGTGCAAAAATGCTTTCGCCCTCTCGTATAAAACTCCCAGCGAATGGCGACCCTTCTCCCTAACTGCAGATTTTTCCACCGCTTGATATTTATTCCATTTAAAAAATTAATTCGAAGCCCATCTCGGATTTCCATCGACCATCTCCCGACATTTCCCGGCATTTTCCCAGCGCACGATGTTTGCCCGACTCTAAAATAACTCATCAGCTCTTAATTACTTTCCTTTCCTAATTCCCGTTAAAATAACACATTTCTCAGTTACGCGGTATTTATTCATTTTCAAAATCTCCACAGACCACAATTGCGACAGTACTCTCCATCCTTGCAAGAAGTAACGCTTTACGTAACCGATGGGCGATTTTACGTAACGAAACGTAACTTTACGTAAGCAAAGTTGAAGTTTTGGCTTCTTTCTCGAGGCCGTTCGTTCTAAAGCGAATAAAAGTGGAATAATTAAGGGTGAAACGAAACTGACCGACAGATCCCCTCCGTAGAACGGCTGGATGACAAACGTCTCGTTGCCTAAGTGTATGACGCCGCTGACGCCGTTACACGTATGAAAGGCAGCAATGGCGCCGGGATAGTCTTTCACCGTGCCGTGGTAATAGCAGTGCTCTATTTCCTGCAACGTGCAATTAACGAGATTTCACCTAACCTCGTAACGCCGCGTACAGCCCCGAGTTTAACCCACTACCGAATAAGCTAAGGCGGTGAATTAGTGCTACTCGAATTAGGAAATACAGCTGACCGACTGCTGTAAGAGTTGCCGGATGTACGACCGCCCAGCTGACGCGCTACATCTTCGACATGGACGCGACATTTTTATTCTTTATTTATTTTTCCAGAGAAAAAGTTAAACGATTAAAATTTAGAAGACTAGAGCGAGTAATGAAAGCGACACTGAATGATATACAGCGATGTAAATGACGTTAATAAATATGTATCATGAGATGAAAGTAGAAATGACGGAGGGAGTTTGATACTTATTTTTTAAATTCTGATAAAAGAAGTCGACGAAGAGTAAGTAATGTTTATTTCCCGTCTCAATTACGCGTCCATGATTTAGCGGATGCTGCGCGTTCGTTGGACCGAACACGGCATGGATGACTTTTATTTTGGAAAAAGGATTGAAGTACCGGTGTATACTGTACGATACGAAACTGTAACCATTGTTTACTCTGTCCATTATACCTGTTTCGAAAATTGCTGCGCCCCGCTGGCTAAATAGTCTTTTTGACTCAGATTCGGAGCTAAAAGTTGCCTGAAACAATACCACATGTATTTTACTGATATTCACCGATTTGACGGCACTTACTCGTCTGCAGTTTACGTGTAAGAGTGCGCTATCGCCTCCTATCGCGTCGTGTGACAATTAATAACAGTGCAGTTGTAAAAAGTAAAGGCAAAGCCATGCTGGACCCTCTGAGAAAACGTTCCGTGGCATAATAAAGAGAGATAATTCACCCTTTGACGTTACGAAATCATTTTAACTGTACCTAATTATCCAGGAAATGTAATTTAAAATGGAGGGAGATAATGTTATCGCTTGGCTCATCGTTGGCCGAGACTTTTGATTTCCGAAATGGCGGAATTAAGGCCGAATCCACATATGTAGGGTCGTGCCTGGAGCACCTATGTAGAAGCCAAGAGAGCTCGTCTTGTCGCAAGGGGCAAACGCAATTAGGCGGGTACACAGGAATAATCACTGTCAGGCCCTGGGAAATTACCGTGCCGTCGATTTGCGCGGATTACGCATTTCGGTTTTCCGATATCTCACTCCGGCCCTCCTGAAATTCCATTTCCTGCAACTTCGTTACGCCGAGGAGGGAAGAGGAGGTGATAGATCGTTCTTCGGCAGCGCGAATGTCCCCGGCATTCAGAGTTGCTTTTGTGCCCTTCGAATCGATCGGCTCTCTACCCTATTTTGCTTTCGCGCAATTCCGGAATCCTGTCCTCGTCCTGTCCGCCCGAAATAAGACATCGCTGACCCGTCCACTATTAAATTCGCCCGGGTCAAATCCACCCTCCGTTTTCGCCGCTTCGTCGCGATTTCATCGATCTGGAATTCCATCCGAGTCCTTTCTCACAGCCAAACGATCTTTCAAATATTCTTCCCAATACTCCCATAATATACTCAACGTAGAAAAATTGAAACCATCTTTTTTTCTTTTTTTTCTACGAGTCTTTCATATACAAAAAATTAAAACCTAATATCCAAATTGAGAAATTACCGAATTATCCGCGTTCGATAATATAATCGATATCTCGAAATTTTACAAGTTTCACTTTTATTTTTCACGGCCCTTTTATCATTTTTACACTTTTTTCTGTGGATTTATTGCCGTTCAAGAAATCGTCTGCTTTCGTTCGGGTGTTTGAATAAAAATTCCTCCTCGGATATTCAAACGAAATAAGGCGCCCTTTATGTTCTCCACTAAACGTCTGCCATAAAATGCGTGCTTTTGTGTCCCCGAATCGATCCACCCCCATTTTGCTTTCACGTAATTCCGGAATTCTGTCCCAGTCCCGTCCAAACGAAATAAGACATCGTTGACCCATCCGTTATTAAATTCAGTCGGATGTGAGCCGACTGGTTCAGATATCGACTCGCGATTTCAGCCCCTTTCATTCCTGCCAATCGAATCTCTCTCTTTTGTATACAAAAAAGAAAATGGAGAGCAATCAAATATCGTGCTCCGGCTTTGCCGAAATTTTAGGTCCTCCGAAACCAAGTCACCAACCGGTCACCCCGTTATTAAATTCGATTGCAAACAATTCCTCCAAGTTAAACAAAATGAGACAACGCAGCTTCGCGCTGGGAAATTCAATTTCGAATGAGCTGAACGAAGTTTCCTTTTTATATCGCTCCATTTACCTTCCGTCCCGAATTATGGCACGGAACGTTATTTTCTCATAATCGATCGCGCAAATGAAAAACAGCATCGTGGACTACGAATCTAAATTGCGAAAGAAATAAATAGTAAAAGTCGTAAAAACAATCTCTCTCTATCCGAGGAACAAAATTAAATCTACTCGATATCGACTCCACGGTTTAATTATATCATTTCGATTCCTCGTCTGAGTGAGGAATTCTCAATAATAATGAAAACATTATTGTTCACATGCTACCAAGAGTTTGTAAATATTTGTTTTCGGAACTGACGAGAAGTGAACTCTTAACGCTGACGTAAAGCTGACTTACGTATTTAGTTCTAGATCTAGACGAAATTTATGATTGAAGGCCTTGACGAGTATGGACGTTCGATGAAAGTGTTTCCCTGTCTGTAATTAGGAAAACAGTATTCGATGATTAATTAAGGGAAATACGTAGTTTGCGACGAGGTACATGGTCCGAAGAGGGGGGAATATTTATCGGGAAACGCTCGAAAACGCTTGAAACGTCTCTAAAATGTCCGAAATGTCGCGAGTCGACGTGCGGTTTGAGGGGAAATATGCATATATGCGCGGACGACATCAAAGCTCTTTTGCCCGGCAATAAGCTAGGTCAGTTTTGCATGCAGACTTACTCGTGATCTTCCTCTCGAATTTTGATAGTTCCCCTCTCCATAGCCGGCCCTTTGAGGATACTGAAAGCATCATTTTCAAATATTATTAAAAACTCTCAATCGAAATAACATTCGCAACGTAAAGTTGACATCGTTAAAATAAAGTACACCGTAGACAAAGTACAGATTGGCTATAAAAATAACAACGTCAAATGCAACAAAAAAAAAAATCAATTTTCATATTTATATTTAGAGGTTCTTCAATATTTGTAAATTTATTCAACATACTATTATATACAATGCTCAGTTTTTAACTTAACAGGCAGAATGTCCTAAGAAATTAAATCAAGGCAATTTTAGATCCATTGCAGAGCGAAGAATTATTAATATTTGTGTCGACAGTGTCCAGTGTTACTAGGACTTTTCTAGTCGTAATGGATGACTGCAAGATTCCTTACGTCTCTAAATATGACTAGTAATGAGCTTCGGACAATTAGGCGAAACCTCCTGTCTTTCACGCCACCGAGTTCGGCACCAATTGCGAGGGGGAATAATTTAATTACGCGCCGACAAACAGCCGAAACTCGACGATCTAATTTTACCAGTTTCTTCGTCGTGTAATGCAATCTGCATGGTCACCACCGTCGGGATCGTAATATGGCCGAATACCGGCTATAAACCGACAGAGGCGTGAAATATGTCCTCGACAAGAAACGCGACCTACCCTCCGAGTTGGCAGCAAGTAACGAATCGCAATGCGAGATGCATTCCGGTATCGCGAGATGGTATCGCGTGATAGTATCGCGAGAGTAAGATGTACCGACTCTCGTCGCCTCGCTTAGTGCCAATTTCGAGAACGACGCACTTAGTCATGCCAACGACTCTAACGTGAAGAATGGGCCACAATTCAGGAGAGAACGTTACCAAGAAAATACTGGCGTTCGACAATTGAAATCCCGGTATTGCAGAGAAAAATTCACTAAACAGAGAATTAACGGCAAAACGTAAGGAATGGGTCAGGAAGGAAAGAAAATTTGTATTGCTCAGAAAAATTCCCTACAATTGAAGATAAACCTTTCGGAAGCGTCAAAAACTGGCGTTCAATGATTACAATTGCTTACAGCGTCGGTCTGGATTTTATTCCGGATTTTTCTTCTCTATACATAATAAATGAGTGGCGAAAGTGTATAGTGGATTTACTGCTTAAAATGTTGCATTTCAGTGGAATTAAAAAAAGATGTATTTAACGAATTATATCGGTTGACTGTAACGTTCGTTTCTTAAAGAGAAACATTTTTCAAGTTATTTTATATCGTGGGGAGTTATTATCATTTAGTGGAGATAATGGATATTTCAATTTGCGATTGATACGCGAGGGTAATTGAGGATTTTTTCGTGAATTTGGAGGAGAACGGAGACGTTTATCAAACTTCTGGCTTGTTAATCCGGGCACTTCTCGAAATCAATCGGCTTCTTTTCGCGAATCTCCACCCCTCCGACGAACCGTGTCTAATTGTACAAGGGAGGCAAGATGGCGGATGCCGGTCACGAAGCACTCCCGATTTACGAAAGCGCATCACGCGCGAAAAATCATCTCGTTAGGTTCGCGCGTCCCTTTGGGAAGCCGTGCGAGTTTTCCGAAAGCGTTATCGGCCTTTCGAGAGAACAGTTTCCCCCCTAAGTGGCGGCGATTTCGATCTTTTTCGCAACTTTTTCTCGAGGAGTTTCTAACGGCGCGAAAGTCTCGCCGTGGGCGCCATCTTGGAAAGAAAGAAGTTCTCTAAAATACGACAGAAACATGATAAACATTGATATCCTCTATATCCAAAGAGACTGAATCCTAAGAGTATTAATTAAAGCCATGATTTTCTTCGACGTAGTGCTTTCGAAACCATTTTTCAACAATTTGGCGGTTGGGAAAGGGAGTGCACAAGAGTAAGCGATTTTCAATTTTTTTCGGGAGTAAAAAGGGAGCGAAAATGGCCCGTTTTGTCCCCCTTCGACGGCCAAGAGTTCCCTGAAGCGCGCTCTGACATTCGGGGATCATTTTTCTCGTGGTTTCGCGACGAAAAGCCCCGTTTCGAAAAGTATTTCGTGATCGCGGAGCCGCCGCGCGTGCCACTCGCGGCAGAGAGAGGTACTACGGGCCGTGCAAGACAGGTTTTCATTTTTTTCTTTCGCTTCTCCTTTTTTCCCTCAACTCCCGGGGATCATGAAGGGCTCATTGTCTTCTCTGCCGAGCTCGTGAGTTTCCTGAAATACCACTTTGTTTTCGAAAACAACAGTGCACGCGCGTTGACTTCTCCTTTTGTCGGCGGGTTGCCGGTTCCAACTTCATTCGAGAGGTGTTCCGATATCGAAGGGAATTGTGCGGCGAGCTCACCTGGTAAAAAGTCAGTTTCGAACCCTCTTAATCACAATTCCGAGACCTGCACTTTGCGTGCACCCTGCATGGTTTTCTACGAGATTTACGTCAGCGGAAACTTCCTCTCGTTTGCCTTCATCTCCGGCCCTCTGGCAGCCTCGATTCCACGGAAACACTGATACCCCTTTTATGGAGGAATTTTATCAGGCAGGATGTATGTATATTTACCTCCCCGCCACTCCAAGGAGTCCTCGAGGAAGGCTCCCCGCTAAATAACATCCTTGAGCCTCGATTAATCTTGCCACATTCTCATATTCATCCATATCGCTTCGGTTCCTTCCACCCTTCAACAAGTGATACACGCAGCGATTTCGGAGTCACCACGTCAAATAAATTATAAAAGAAAAATACCAACCTAATAAATCCTACTCGTAAACTCAATTCACGAAATTGCCATGATTTAGGTCCAAAAGCTCTGAAAACCCGTTCAGCTATCTCGCAATATTCTATAAATATTCCCCCTGTCGTGAATTAATTTCGCTTAAAAAAAATGAATATTAAAATATAACGCAGTAATTAATTTTCCCCATTTCCCCGGCACGTCTCTTAACACCCGGGTGATAAAACGGACCACTTATTCGGTCCATATCCTCGCAGCTTTTTATCCCCATACCGTCATGGCCTTCCTCTTGGAATGCCGCCGAAGAGGGCCAAACGAACCTTATTACCCGGAGTTCCATCTCTCTCTCTATTCCTCCGGCTGGCAAAAGGAGTGAGCACGTTTTCATAAGGTCCTCTTTTTTTCGGGCGATCACGCCGCGTGTTCATCGGCCCGTATTCCGGCCGAGTCCTGGTTCCAGGACGAAGAAAAACCGCAGGGCGAGTTCGCAGAGTCAATATTTCCTCTGGCAGGGGTTTCCAGGGCCGCGGTAAAGGCGTGTTTCGAAATCGGAAAACCGCCGGCCTCGGTAGCAGCTCTTCGTTTAAGGGAGAAGCCCGAGTGTGTTTTCAACTCTTCTTCCTGTTTTTCCCTTCTCGCTTCCTCTTTTTTTCTCTCTGTCCTCCAGACCCAAATTTTTATACCTACTTTACCCGCGGCCGGAATGACAACGAAGTGCCTGGACGCAACTTCAAGAAACGTGGAAAAGTCCATTGGCGTTCCTCAAAAGCTTCGAGGTTCGCGCTTCAAGTTTCTTCAACTTTTATGTACACATCAAGGATCGACGATCGGCGAAAGAAGAGCGACTTTCTGTAGGAGGATATTTTGGCCCGGAAAAAAAGTGAAGATATAAAAAAGGATAATATTACATGAAATTGGGATTTTAATATTTCACGTGACATTGCAGGAGTACCGAAAGTAAATATTACATGTTTTACGCACGCATGAAAATATTTCTGACCAGACAATTTATTTCCATATTTTTCTCCACTGCCATGTTTATTAAGTAACGAGATCTATCTTTCAGTGCGGAGATATTTAAACCCTATAAATGAGTAAAGATATTGAATCACCTCACCATTTTGTGTGAAATTAAATATCACGTATTTAAATGTCCGCTTAGTAGGTACGGTGTGAAAATATTTACAGGCAATCAATTTATCTCGATAATTGCCGCCGTTTTAATGTTTGTTAAATGGCGAAATCCACCATTGGGAAAAGCTATCTTGTTTTTGTGGAAAAAGTGCTCCGTCCGTCTCCACGCGAGGAATGGTGGGTGTCCATAAAATCGCGACCCAGTTAAATGGAGTCCAAACCAGTTGGCACGAGTCCGTGTACAACAACATGGTGTGAAACACGCAGGGTAAAATATGATCCTCCATCGCTGCGCAAGCGGTTACACCGAAAGGAGTTTATTAATGAATCTAAATGTACCGGTCAGGTGGGTCGTTGCGTTCGTTTATACACGAGGAATACCCTCTCGCCTGTAAACGGGGTGTATAAATGTTCATATTCACTCCTACGACCATTTTTCAAGCTCTCGGCCACGTTTTTACAGCGTGCTCCACCCCTGCAATTGCTTTCCGATTTTTAGACGCGCGAGAGTATAGAGACTGAAATTGGGAAGGATTTAAAAAAAAAAAACAAGCAAACCGAAGATCCCTTCCCGCTCTCTAGAAATTCAAAGTCACGGAATACTTGATTATAACGAAAATTTACGGATGCACTACTCCAGAGACTTGGAAAATGAAAGAGAACCGAAAAGAAACGGATTAAAAATGCCCGATACGAGCAAACTACCTCGTACGCGATGTTCATAAATTTTAAATTTCATAAACACAAGGAATAATGTGATTATCACGTTACGGCAATATTTAGGATATTTTTTGGAAACCGCGTGAAATTTATTTTGTACATGACCGTGTGGGTGCGTTTAGGGGAGAGAATTTCGGAAAGTGTTTCTTAGCGTGAACAATCGTCTCGGTGCGATGTTAACGGAGGGGGGTATAGAGTGTACAGGATGTACGTAAACGGCCACCCGGTATACGTACATATATATGCGAAGAATCTCTCGAGACAGTGAGTAAACCCTCTTAAAGGTACGAGCGCACTTTACAGCGATGTTTGGAAATTTATCGCCGAAAGTGGGCCGGAAGTATCTCCTCCGGAACCCGAAACGCTCGCGTTAAGATCGAGCGGGGGTGCAGTGCGCGCAATTACGGGATTGAACGATTTTTCAAGGACTTACACGGGGAGTTTTCGCAAAAATTGATGGGCCCGGTTTAATCACTTTAATGGGCGTGCTCAAAAATGAAAAAGCCGAGCTATTTGTCCCCGGTAACGCCGGTAATATGCCTGATCGCGGTGGAAATATTAAAAGGGCGCCGCCGGGAATGTAGCGATCGGGAATTGATCGGTTATCACAGGCCACGCCCGGTAAATATATTTCCAAAGGAAAGGTGCGACTACTTGGAAAAATACCCTGACGCCATGGCGAATGAAATTGAGATGGGATATTTTTGCAAAAAATCGTTGCAAGCATTACCGACTGAAGGAAGGAAATTAAATTAGAAAAAGCGCGTAGTACCTATTTTCTTTTTTTTTTTTTTTTCGGGAAGTATAGCAACGAGTAAAACTGCCTGTAATGAGAGGGGAAATACGGGGAGGAAACGTCTCCTCGTCACCTGATCCTTGTAATCGGACCGACGTAATGAGGCTCATTATCGCCGCCATTCTGGCATAAATGAGAATTAAACGGCCCCAATTAATAAGCACATTACGGAATGATTAAAAGGAATACCTGCCTACTTCACTAAGAATCTCGATTTTTCTCAATTTCGTGCCCTTGGGAATTTTCGTAAGAAAAATCCCACTTGTTATCGCGTTTATGTCAACATTTAATTTTATCGCGTGTTGTGATATTGCCATTAATTCTGATTCTCTTTATTGTTTTTTTTTTTTATTTCGAGACGAGTACAAGTCCAGGTTGATTCGGTGTAAATCGGAGGAAGAAAGGGTGGAAACCGAACCCTCGAAAAATCTTGGAAACAATTTTCCAAAGAAGTCTCGTTATTAATGGAAGAGACGCACGCCGGGTTCGGAACTCCTTTCCGATTTTGAAACTCGATACGCTAACGTGGAAGTCCTCGGCAGAGTAAATATTGTCGTTTGCAAACTTCCCGGGCGGTTCTTTCAGCTCGGCGATAAGAAGTTTCCGTGGAGGGCATCGGGTCCGCGAGCACGCACTGGGGATGTTCGGGGGTGGAAAAGAAACTTCATCCGGTTTCCCCGAGAGCGACGTCGAAATCCCTCTCGCCCCCTTCCGCGTATATCTTAATGCCCGGAGAAAGAAATTAAAGGAGGGCCAACTTCCGGCCGTACCGAGGAACGTAATAAAAATGTACATTTCGCTCGGAGGGCGAATAAACTTCCCTTTAATCAATCTTTTAAATTCGCGTTTTCGGACGGGCAGGAAAAATGTAATCCCCGTCATCTCTCTCTGCAGTGCAGGGGTATCGAGAAAACATTTCCGCGGTGGTGGGGAAATACCGTATTTTTATTTAAATCAATTTTCCTTAAAATTCCTTTTCAATTATCGAGATATGTACTTCACTCTCATACGTTTAGTTATTTAAATGATGAATTAGAGAGAATATCGGCGTAGTGTAAATACGATAACGCGAGGTTATTGGTATTCTATCGAGAATATTTTTCACATCTCTTGAAAACGCCTATTGAAAATTGATAATAAATTTACTACATCTGGAGCGTTTCGAGGGTGACAATAATCCTTCCATTTTGACGTAACAACTGTTTTTCAGTAAATTTTAACGAAGGGAACAGTCGATGTGATCAATTAGCCGAAGTGATCGATTAAATGCGTATCGAATCGAAGATAAATGATTAAAAGAAGAAGGAGCGAGAGGGAGACAGAGAGAGGGAAAGGCAAAACTCCGTTTAGCCAGCAAGTTGGCAGAGTTAAAATGATATATAATACCCATCCAAGGGGTGTCGCGTGGGTTTAACAAGCAAAAATACTTTCAACGAGGTCGCGGTTATAAAGTAATCTGCTCTCAGGGGAGCGCCGGGCGCTATACGAACGCCGATTTACATAAATTAATGAAACGCTCGCGAGCGTATGCGAAATTAAAGACCTCCAGGGGAATTTAATAGGGATACGTTTGTTCGCCGCATATTACCGGCGCGCACTGATAATACAAATAAATAATGAAAGGAAAAAGAAAGGGTCTCGGACCGCTTTAGAAATCCACAATTACATTCGCGCCAGTCGAGGTTGAGGACCTTTGAGGGGACTTAATGGGAACGCGTTTGTTCGGCAGGCCGCCTGTCGTGCAAGGATAACGTGGTAGGGAAAAATTCGACCACCCATCCCTTGAAAATTCCACTCGTCCTTGGGCGAATTGATAAAACCTTAAAAGATGCGAGGGTTCGTCCAAGGTTTGATATTTTCATTAGCATCGGGTCAAAGGTACTTTGAGCGAGGTCGCGTTTGACAAGAGAAAAAAAAAGGGAAAGGGAGAGAGACTATTTCTTAGCCGAGAAAAAGGTTTTTCTCCACGTACCAATTTATAAAAATTAATCCAACGCCCATGAATGTATGCATGGCCATTCCGGTACTCTCGAGGTTATTCAAATTTAATAGGAGCCCCCGAGAAGCTGCGGTGGCAACTTCGAGACGTTCGGTCTTTGAAAAATTCAAATTCAATTAATCGGTGATTGGACGATGCCTCGCGTGCCGGAGTGGCCCTCGAGAGGAAGTGGAATTATCGTTAATTATTGAGCCGTCTATAATCCATAACGCCTGGCAGTTATGCACTAGGAGTTTCAATTAAAGTCACAGGCAAGATTTTCCGATTTTTGGTGCCCTTCTATTTCAAGAATTTCGTTAGAATAATATTTAATTTGAATAAAAGTTCCGTGGATACTACGAGCGATAGCGTGCCGTTTCAGGCTCCACCTGATCCTTGTCAAGGGAAACCAAAACAGGCATTTTAAAATAGAATCGAATCGATATTTAAGGCATTATGACACATGAAACAGACAGCAATTGCAGGAGTCGGTTAATTTATTGCTCCGGAACGACGCCAAAGTAGGTTACGGTAGGTCGGGAATTTGTTTCTTCTTTTCCGATCTTTAATTGAGATTATGTTATCATCAGCGGCCATGTTTGCGCTGCGGAGTATAATGATACTACGGATAACGATAATCACCAGGGGCGAAAATAAATGTCCCGTAATTGGCAGGGCCATCGATTAGAGCGGTATATTGCATTAATCGTCCGAATCAAAGGAATCTCTCAATAATCCCCGACCACTGATTGTAATGTTATCAAATTCTCAAGCTAATGCCCGACAATTATCGAATCGATCGGCTCGACGTCATTTTTTCTCCATCTTAATATTTGATCGACTTCCACAGGTCTGCAACGTACAATTTTCAGTAATTTGTAGGGTGGGAGGTCCGCGGTTCAATAATATCCCAAATGGAACGTTAAACAGTAAGTTCTGACAATTCAGGGCCTGGCATCGCCTAAGTCGGTCGATTTAATTTGTTATTTCGCATTTATTCCACCGCCAGAGTCAGAAGCGTTATTTAATAATACTCGAATTCGCTAAATAAATTAGTGAGAAAATTTCGTTGAGAAGTACACGTACCAATTTTACATTAACATTTCGCGAGTAATTGGAAAATGCTTTCGCGCCATAAATACACAACTCGTTAAAAGACTACAACATTAAAAGTTGTGCATTTCTGCTAACGACATGTATTGTTTAATACAATAAAAGGTAATTATCACTATAGCTCGGAAATTTCCAGTGCCTGTTTAAAAAAGGGAACATTGAAGTACCACCTCTGTATACACTTAAACAATATATGTCACTCTCTGATTTGCAGGATCTCTATTATAAACGTCACGATTTCTTTGGCGAGCAGTGAATTAACCGAATACTATGTTAATAATATTAATGCGAAAAATAATAAAATGTGCAATATCACGACTGAGTTATTTCCAGAGTTTATTTGCAGATATTGTTTAATATCGGCGTCCCATTTTCAATGATTTTCGAAGGCTGAACCGAAGACTCGCGAAATCGGAAAATGGGAAATCGGAGGTATGGAAAAAGGAAGAAACGGGGGGAAATATGAGGACTTACCCTTGCAAAGCCAGCTTCTCTTGTGGATATCCCCATTTTCTCGTGATGCCGCAACTGCACCGGATAGATGATCTGATAGTAGTGCGAACCGATGTTTCGTATTAGATCTTGATTTTGTTGAAACTCTCGCAGTAGTCGTTCGACCTCGCCTGAAATTGATTTCTCGTCTCAATCGAACGGCCTAATTACTTCTTACCTCAGACTCCCGTTTACCCCCCGATTTCAATTTGCTAAAGACACTGCAGGGTTAACTGCGTAGTCACCGACATCGGGGGTGCACGATCGAGTAATCGAAGGAGCTGTCGAACTCGCGTTTCGACCCCCAAATAGGTTATTTTGCATTATTGTCAAGTCGACGTGGAGGGTAAAAAATATCCCGAAATACCGTATCAAGAGATAAATAAAATATATCCCTTAAAAATATAAATTGGTAAGTAAAGAAAGAAAATTCGACAGTTTGCATATTTTTACAGAAACCCTATAAAGGAAGCCGTAAATTCATTCTATATTTGCCACTCGTTACTTTGATCTGGAAATCGGCAATGAATCCGCTTTACAAACCCGTGTAATTTCGCTGATTTCGAAATTACATGTTAATTTGTAACATTTTCAAAGTTTCGTTCAACGAGGCAGTTCCTTCGACCACTATAACCGAACACGTGTGCGGCAATTAACAGTCATTCATGCAGATTTACATGCAACCGAAGCGTGATGAAACATTTCGCTTCGGACTTAACATTCGCGCATTCCAAAATCATATAATTTATGCCAAACCCTGGGTTTCCCAAAATAAATTTTCGTCGATGAGAGACGGGGCTGTGGGCGGAAAAGGAAAGGAAAAATCATATGCTCGAGGAAGAGAAGCAGAGGTCCATTTGTCGGGGCGAAACTTTCCATTTCCTGCCATAACCTGCCCCCTGACAACGAAGCAATTTATTCTCCCAGCAATTACGTCGCTCTCGACGTCGACATTGCAGGTACGGAAAAGTTTCTCCAGGGTTACAAAATCCCAAGTTTACATTAATCGAGTCGATTCGTTGATTAAAAAATCGGATAAAATATTCCCGAAGGATCCCTCAAAGCATCTTCTGGAAAAGATGTATTCACTATTTTAAATATGAATTAAAATCGTAAGCGTTTCTTTTTTCGCGTTAAACAGTCACCCGGTGAAAAGGGAGAGAATTATTTCAGTTTTACAATTTCTGGGATTAAGATACAAACTTCGGCCGGAGAATGATTTTGCTTAGATTTTGGAAAGGCTTTGGAAAAGCGTTTTACCCCTAGGGGATAAAAGCAGAGCCACGAAGGTGTCTCAGGTAAGTCGGGATTCTGGAGCCGTTAATTTATCACCTGTCCCTTCGTTCCCTGCACCGCGAGTTAAGGAAGACCAGGAAGACCGGAAGTGGCCTCCGTTCCGCCTCGGTAATAAGAACAAGGACGCTTTGGAAGTGCATCCGCAATTTTGTTGGACCACGGATTTCTGTAAACCCTCCGAGAAGGTCAATGTCACGGGTCTCGAGTTTTTCTGGACTCTGAAATTATTTTCCCATCTAGCGGGAAATTGTCTGTGGGAATTGAAAGTCCGAAGCCGACGACTCGTCGAAAAGTTCCTGGGATAAATTTCGGAAAAGCTTTGTACCGGGAAATCGTTCCCCACGTCGGGGTGTAACACGTTCCAATCTCTGGGGGGATGAAAACAGAAGTGTGGGGGTTTCGAAGAAGTTTCGGCTCCTCCTGGAGCCATTAATTTATCACTTATCCCTTCCTTCGCCCGCGCTTCGACTGAAGAAAATTTAATACTCAAGTTTCCGAAGGGCGGAAATGAAGTTATTTAATTTTTACGGATCGCTAATACTTGCGAGTTCGACTTTTGACAGATTAATTGCCTTGGAAGTTGCTTAAATAAATCCTAGAGAAGCTTTGTCATCGTAAAACGTCCCGCTCTTGTTGGGGACAGAGTCCTTCAGACCCAGGGGGATGGAAACACGAGCGTAGGGATTTCGCGTAAATTTGGGGTCCCCCTGGAGCCATTAATTTATAACCCACCCCTTCTTTCGCTTGTAACTTGATCAAGCGCAATTTAATATGCTAGTTCCGAGGAATGAAACGAAAAGCATTAAATTTCCAAGGTCGCTAATCCGTGTAAATCTGATCCTTAGCCGATTATGAGTCTCCAAATTTCCTTAAATAAATTCCAGATCTTTCTTACCGCAATCCATTCCATTCCTCTTGGGAAAAAAACTCCTCGGACCCTGGGGGATAAGAACAGGACTGCAAGGATTTTGCGCAAGATAGGGATTACCTCTAGACCGAGTAAAACTTAATACTTCAATACCCAAATTAAAAAAGAAATTCCTACGCGTCTCTAACCCTTGTAAATCCAATTCCTTACCGATCAGTGCTTTTCGGACTTCCTGAAATAAATTCCAGAAAGACTTTCTTACCTCGGGACGTCTCACTTTTCCCTGGAATAAAATCCGCCGTTCCCTGGGGGATGGAAACAAGCGTAGGGATTTCACGCAAACTTGGCTTTGCACTTCGGTCGAACTGGATTCAATATTTCAGGTTCGAGAAAACCCCCCAAAAATCCTGGAACTTCCGCAAAACTCTACTCCTATTGAATGCGATTCTTGGCCGATTAATAGTCTCGCAAATTTTTGAAATAAATTTCACATCTACCTCATCACAAATGCCCTATCTTTTTCAGGAATAGAAACCCCCTGTCGGGAAGATAAACATCAACGCAGAGGTTTCGGGAAATCTTGTCATTGCACCTCTCTCCAGCCAATCCTCTGACTCAATGTCAAAGAACCAAAAATCTAAAATTCCCACAAGTCCCATAGTTAATTCGGTTTCCGGTCGATTAATAGTTTCGAAAACCTCTTGGAATAAATTCCAGAAAATCTTTCTTACCGCAAAGCGTTCCGCTCTTCTCGAGGCCAGGACCCTGGGTCCCAAGGGAAGAGAGCACGAGTGCAAGGGTCCCGGCTAAGTTCTAGCTCCTCTTGGAGCCATTAATTTGTCACTTGTCCCTCGGTCCTGGCCGGGAGGCGAAAGGGAGGCGAAAGGGGAGCCAAATAGAAGAGGAAGGGGGCCAAAGGGAGACCGGAAGAGGTCCGCGTTCCGCTCTGGCAAAAAGAGGAAGAGCGCTCCGCGAGCGAACGCATTATCAGGACGGCGCGGATAAAGCGAGCCCCGAAACAAACCTTTAAGGCGTGTTCTCACGGGGAAACAAACTGCGAGGGGGCGATCGTACGTTATAGGCCACCCTGGAGATTTATAGGTTAACTCCCCTCGGGAGCTCTCCCGTAGCCAGCCAATGGTACGTGGGTATACGTCGACGTAGGTGCAGCTTGCAGATCGTTGCTCCTCTTTCGCCCCTCTATTTCCCCCAAGGAGCCGGCCTTAACGGCGGGGAGCTCCTTCTCTGCCTTCTTTCCTTATTTCCTTCTTTCCTCGCAAGAGATACTGTTACGACTCCCGATTAATCCCTATGAACAACCGCTGCTTTTAACCTCGCCACGCGACACCGGATTGCTCCTTCTGTCGAGGCATTTCCTCGGATTTCACCCGTGGACTCGCATATATCCCGCTGGCATATTCATTTATGCAAATTTCTCCCCATATTTATTGTTATTTCGGCATGACCTACGTTATGTGAGGTGTTGTTCTATTAGCATGAGTCCCAGAGACTGACTCTTCGCGTGGACCTGGATGTTTGAATTATCAAGGATCCAAGGTGGCAATAAGTGTTGCAAAGTTATTGTCGTTGTTTAAGGATTTCGGATAAATATTTTTTCCAGTTAAGGCTTCTTTTCCGAAGGAAAATGCCCCGGTGATTTTATGAACGATCGCGCCTTTGGGGGGATAATTAATTTTCTTTACGACTTGTCCTGCGAGTTGTGAAAGTACATGGGATTCAAATGGATGAAGTAGTCGGGCAATAAAAATATGAAAAAATCTTCCATCGATTGTCCCCCCTCTAATTAATGGAAGCCTCTCTCATTTTTCAAGCCGGAGCAATCACAGCATCCCAGGCGAGGGCCTGCAAATAATCACCCCCAATGCGTAATCGATTATTTTTCCATCATTTAACAAAGCTCCCTTTCAATTTCCCCGTAAGGAAACTTTTTTCTACTGGCGGTCCTCTCGATGAAGATGTTCAAACACTTTTTATAGATTATTATGCTGCCAATTAAAGAAAGTAATACATTTTTCACGTAGGAACAGTCACGTCGAAGACGTCTGTAATCCAATCTCTGAAATGGCCACGCCCTATGTGTCCTCGATTCACTCTAAGGGTAACCTGGGGAGTTTTAAAGGCCCTCAAGGGTGAAATAGACAAACAGGTACTTGTAAAAAGAATATAGGAGCGTTCTTAATCTGTTGTTCGTTTGTCAATGGACGGAACTCCCGCAGCTTTCAACTACGACCTCAATTTCTCCGCAATCATGGCGGAGTCATTCTCAATTTACCCCTGAAAATCACCACACCCAACGACCTCTTCTAAAAACAACCCTGGGAGTCTTAAAGGCTCGCAAGGGTCCTTTAAATGGAATAACAGGTCTTTTAAATAAAAGTATCTAAAAATAGTAAATCGTTCCTCCGTATTCCAATAAATGGAACCTCATTTCTCGCGTCGAGATCCGATGAAGATGGAGACAATCGTTATAGATTCACGCTCAATCTAATTTTGGAAATAATTAAAGCGTCCTCACGTTTTCATTACCTCACCTGAGGTCGATCCTAGGAGTTTCGATAGCCCTCAAGAACCTTAAGAGCCTTCAAATGTCATTTTAAACAAAATATGAAACAATAATTAACCGTTTTTTTGTACATAATTAAATAAAATGTTCTCTCTCACGTAGCAGAGGCTCGATAAAGAAAAGAAGAAAATCCGTGGGACTCTCGGCCAATCCAACCGTGGAAATAATTACGGACAACTATCGTGCTCAATCTTTCCAAATAGTCTCAAGAGCCCTTAAATCTCCTTTACTCCAAAATATTTAACAATAATTAACCGTTTTTTTGTACATAATTAAATAAAATGTTCTCTCTCACGTAGCAGAGGTTCGATAAAGAAAAGAAGAAAATTCGTGGGACTCTCGGCCAATCCAACCGTGGAAATAATTACGGACAACTCTCGTGCTCAATCTTTCCAAATAGTCTCAAGAGCCCTTAAATCTCCTTTACTCCAAAATATTTAACAATAATTAACCGTTTTTTTGTACATAATTAAATAAAATGTTCTCTCTCACGTAGCAGAGGCTCGATAAAGAAAAGAAGAAAATCCGCGGGACTCTCGGCCAATCCAACCGTGGAAATAATTACGGACAACTCTCGTGCTCAATCTTCTCCGAAGGCGATCTTGGGAGCCTTAAGGGCGCACAGGGACGAAATCGACGAAGTGGCGAAGGAGCACCGATAAAGATAAATTTACCTCCAGTGGCTCCGTCTTCTTGGGCATTCACGAGGCCGTAATGGCACCGGTTCGAAATCATAGGGCTGCCACATTAATCACTCAACTTGGCCGTTTGCCTGCGAGCTTCGGAGTTTCGCACACGCAACCTGGTACAAGCAACCCTCGAAATAATGCCGCCCCGAGATCGATCCTCGGCCAAACGATAATCCGGTTATCGAGTAGCGTGTCCTCGCGAATGAGGCGACGATCTGGAAAATAGATGTCCCGGGACATTCCCGCGGGAAGAAATTCACTCCCCGAGCATTTATTTCGAGATTTGTCACGCCCACCCCTTTCCTCCTCCCACTGCCCGGACGAACGTTTCCTTGAAAGCGTTTCGATTTATCTCCTCGAGATATTCATTCGGAATTGGCTCCTCGCGATATCCTTTTAGTGCATGATCTCGAACTTCGGAAATATAGGAATTATATTCCGTAGTAAGAACTAGAATCGACTTCTTTATCTCTAATTGGAAGCGCAGCGTGGTGATCGTTTGATTAAATTAGTATCGTGAATTTTTTAACGGTAGCATATTAATTTTCGCTGCATTCGGTAGATCTAGTTGATTTTAATAGGGTTATAACGAGAGGGAATTGGGTCGCTTTTGGAGATAATTGGTTAGGTTTTCCCATTTTTCAGAGGGAAAGAATTTTCTACCGCGCATGATAAGAGCCGTGATTATTACTGGTAAAGAGTCCAAGAGAAATGACGGGGGGGATCAATAATTCCATTCCGTGTATATGGGTCTTCAAAGAGTCGCGCGAATGAGAGCGTTAATGCCTCAAAGTGTCTCCTTTGGACGCGGAAATATATTTCTGAAATGCAATTTAGAAAACCGCACCGTTTATCGAGAAATCGGGCCGCGGCGGGGCTACGGAACGCGAGGGAAATGAAGGGAGAACAATCGAAAATCCAATTAAGTCCTTTAATGGGTGCAATAAAAATGATGCAATGAAACCGCGTAATAAAAAGTCCGGACCTGCGTAAAAAAAGTCGTATGCGTCATAGGGAGTCATTTTTCGGTATCCGGTCAATCGATGCACTCCAAAAATATTGTCTTGCCACGATATGAGCTTTCGCGAAGTTCTGCCTCTCACGTGTCGTCGTAAAGCCGAAATTTTAGTTCTTAATCATTCGACTGGTCTCGAACATTTCAAATGAAAAATTGCACGCGAAATTATTTTAGAGAATTTAATCAATGAATCTGTTATTTCCTAAAAATTGTCAGGATTCAGGAGGAAATCTATAGAGAAAAGGAAGCTAAAATAAATGATACTGATTTACTCCGATTTTTTGGATAGCATAGAATCGGTACCATTATGCGCTTTTACGGAAAATATAATTTCGAATTTCCCTCGAAATTAATAAAAATTCTTTGGACCTCGAAGCGACCGCCGAGCGAATGCTCTGGACAGGTTAATTTCCCAAAATTGTCCGTCAAAGGTAGGAGCGGCTGACGAAGTTATGCCAATTTGAAAAATGCCATATAAACGTCAATCAAGAGCCTCGAGGCAGCTGCAACTGCAGCCGTGACGAGAAGAGCCGGCCAGCTCGAGGACGATGCTCATTAAACTTCGAGTAATCAATTTTATAGGAAAAAAGCATCTCAGAGTAATTAACGTCGCGATTTAACTTCAAAAAGCCGAAACTCTATGCCTTTCAAAAATTAAAAAAAAAAAACCATGCGCGAGGGTCACGTTTCGCATTTTCATATTTTCGCGTTTTCGCGTTTTCGCAATTTTCTCTCCTCATTGTTCTTTCTATCACGAACCACCCTTAATTCAACCCTATATTTACGTTTTTAAATTCCGCCTAAAAGCTATATTCTTAAAAAGGCCCCTCTTTATACATTTTCAATTGAAATCCGTGAAAAACGATTCCCGATCGGGCGAGCACCAAATTCGCGAAATGCCTCCCGGTTGGAAAGCCCGGAGGGAAAGCTTCGCTTCCCATCCCCGGGGCGGGGGTGCGCCTGGCGTTGACGCGATGCTCATTAAAGCTCCGAGCAGTCAATTTTACGATCGGAAGCTCGCGCCCTGACGAGCTGGCTCTTCGCGGGGATGGCTCGGCCGGGGAAGGGGGGCACTTCGATAAATTACAATTTCACGAGTCTCGGCCGCAATAATTCATGAGGTCATATCGACTTTAAAGAAGTTCGCAAGGCCCGATAAGCCCCCTTCGTCCCTCGCATGCGTACGGGGGTGGTTCAAAGGGACCGCTCCAGAGTGAGGGGTTCCATCCCCGATTGGATTAGCCGTATCATGGAAACCCGGTTAGCCAATCGGGGCCCGAGTTGCCTGTTCCCTTTCTCCTCTTTTATTTTATTTTATTTTATCCCGACTTCTCGTTAAGCGGCGTGCTAATTAACGGGACTTAGATTGGCTCGAAAAAGCTCGCCGATTCCGGCCGATTAAATCGCGGGGGGTGACCCACCCCTTGGTGATGTAAATGAACAAACGCGTATCCATATAAAGGATTTATGGGGTTAATGGTACAGGTGTTAACTCGAGACATGGAAACGATGGCGAGCTCGAAGCACACGCGTTACGTCGTTCGGGGAGTTATTGTGCTTTTATGTCTTTTTCTTTATTAGTACCGCATGGGACATGTCGGGGTGGTTTGTTCGGTACTTAATTAGTGACATGTTGAACGGGGTAATTTACTCGTTAACTGGTCGGAGATAATAGTTTCGGATTTATTAGATCGATATCCGAGGCCTCGCGTGACTCCGTTCTTTCGCTGGCAGTCGCTCTCTTCCGGCACGTGAAATATCATTTCTTTTTCTTTCTAATTTTAATATTTTCCCGTTCGTTCGCGCGATCGGGCCTTCGTCCGAAGGCGTTCCGGCCTGTAATGCGGAGGAATTAATTACAGTTTTCCCGAGAAGTGAAAGAAAAAGAGAGGGGAAGGAAAATGGATTACACTTGTCGCGGATGACTGGGAGACCTAAATGTTCGCGGAATGAAGCGAATCCGCGGCCTGGTGCTCTGATTAAAGCTAAAATTGCATATTCAAAACCCGGAGTAGACGTGACCGATATTCGGCCCTGAGTAATTTAGCTTTACGTCACTTCCGGGCAACGAGTGGCGGAAAAAGTAGACCGAAGAAACCGGCCGAGGGATTCCGGAAGGCTGCAATATGGAATCGACCGCGTACACAGACGGATAAAAATGCCCGATCGATTTCTCAAGGAGGAGCCAAAGGATGCGGAAAACTCGTATCTGTCATTCTGTACATGGAAGCAATTTTTATAGAAACTGTGAAACTTTCTACCCCTCAAAAAAGACCCACCGATCAAACGCGTTACCGACTCCAGTGCGAAGCATTCCGAGAAGAGTTGATTTATTATTGCGATATTAATTATGAAGACTTTATGAAAGACTTTATAAAAATGGGGTGAATATTTTGAATAGGTCAAAAGCTCGCTATTTTAGCGTGGCGTAATTATTCGAATGTAAATGTTAATTAAACGTGTTTCGAGTAGTTGAACGACACGTAGCACGTAACCGTGTAAACTGGACGATGTGTCCATTTTCTTTTTAGTCAAAAAGCATTGCAACTATTCCCGTGGGCGAGAGTCCAGAAATATAATTAGTGCTTACAGGGAAAGGGGTTGGAAAGAAAGGAGGGGTCACGTTAGTCGCCAATTAACCACGCTAAAAGCAAAAATAAAAATAAAAATAAGAAATATATATGGTTGAAAATCCCAAGGAATATCCATTGCAAAGCCCTCCCATTATTCCCTCTGTAAGCCAGACCACTTCTAAATGTCAATTAAAAGTCCTTTAATTAACTCAACTACAGAACAGCATGCAACCGCTCACAATGGGCGGAATTTTGATTAAAAAAGCAGAAAGCGCAGATCGTTCTAAAACCGAAGGAGGGGGAGAGAGGTTCGGTATTTGCAGCCAATTAATAGGATAAAAAGGAAAAGAGAAAAGAAAAATGCACCTCCACCTCCTAAACAATATCAACTCCCATTATTTTCCCTTTACATTGCGTACACTTCCCCTCCATCGCGAGCCATTTTATTAAACCAGACAGGGCGATAAACCCATCGATAATAAAAAATCACCGTGCACAAAACTTGCTTCCAAAATGATTTAAACCGCCAGTTCGTAATCAACCCTGCAACAGTTCGAAAATAAAAAGGTGCACATAACGAGCCTCTTTGCGAGCCATCCGAACTCGAATTCCGCCCTTCCCGCCCACCTGGCGACGGTTCGGGGTCGACCTCGCCCCTCTCCGGGAAGTTAATTAAAAAGTCCCTTAATCAAGGGAGCCCACAACGGGCGAGATATTTTGATCAGAAAGGCGTTAAGGGAGAATTCGTGGGTCGGTCTTAAAAAGAAAGGCGGTCACCTCGTTCCTCGGCGTCTAGAGGAGGCGCTCGACTTTTGTCGGCGTCCGAATACGTGTCAAGCATTCCAATGTGATTAGAATAATTGAGGAGAGGGAGAGAGAGAGAGGGAGGGAGCGGGAGAGTGGGAGCTAGAGAGGGAGAAACGAAAGCACGGAGCGGGGACCAGGGGAGGAAAACAAGCGCCGGGAGAGGCAGAAGGCAGAGAGGGAGCGAGAGGGCGATATGCGGCCGGCCGAAGGAGAGAGGGCGACGGAGAGAGGCCGGCCGCCCGGTGGGTGGGCGATGACGTGGGCGGTGGGTGGCGGGCGGTGGTGGGTGGTGGGCGCGAGATGGCGCGGTGGCGCACGTGTGCAAAAGGGGCCGCCCGGCAAGAATTTTCGCCCGGGCGGCCGTGCGCTGGAAAGCGCCCTGCCGCCCCCCAACACGTACGCCCCTGAGGACATGCTCGCCCGTGTGTACACGCCGTCCCTGCCCGTGTGTACGCCCACGCTCGAAACTCGGTCAACGAATGCATGCAAATTGCATGCGGATAACGGGGCGAAATAAACATCTGCTCACCGGGAGTAGTTTCTTCATTCCAATAGGAATCATCTAAGGTGTAGTCGGCCTCTGCAACAGAAAATAACGAGGGTTAGTTGCGGTTAATTCGGGCGTCTTGGCTTCGCGGGGGGCGGCTCGAGAATCCCCGAAGATGGTCCTGGAGATGTGGTTGGGCATTCGGAAATGCGAGGAAACGCGTATGTAGGAGAATTATAATTAATGTAATCTGGAATATACCCGGGGCGAGTATAAGGTTCCGACTTTCGGAGAGGACGAGTGCTTGTCGCGAGGTTTCATTCAATTTTAATTATTTACTCGATTTAGGGTCCTGGAAAAGAGATTGCGCCTTTTTGGACATGCACAGGGGTGTATAGAAAATGTGCGCATAGAGGTTTGGCGTGAAATGTGGTATTCCTGGTCTTCTGGAATGTGAAAAGGTGGACGCAGAGTTGTACTCGTTAATTTTTTCGATATCACGCGGGAACGGTTGAAGGTGATTTTTGTTCGGCCACCTTGTATGGGGTTTTCCTTTTTTTGATTTTCGTTGACACGTTAACTAAGACGAATGCGATGCCGTGGATGCGACAGCTCCTGTCAATGCGCACAACAGCTTTTCGGTGATTTATTTAGAGGTTCCCTGCGAGCCTATAAATTCGCAATGCGTTTTAGCCGCTTCTCACGGCTTCTGCGGTGATTGCTTTTATGTTAAATTCAGTCGCTTCTTCCACGGTACGAAGAATCGCACTTTTAACACCTGCCCATGCAATCCCGTTCAATTTGAGAAGAGCTTTCACCGACGGAATTCCCCGAAAGCTGTGACGCTCCAGTCCCTGACATTGCAAAGGTTCGCCAAAATATTTAAAATTAATTAAATTAAATTGAGTTATTCTTCATTCGAGGTCAAGGAAGGGAACAAAAGCCCGTAACAATGTTGCCCCTGGAATTCTTGACTCCGCCATCTTCTCGCAGGTGCTAAATTGAATTCCACTGAAATTCTATTCCCAGCTCCTCTGAATAGACGGATCAGGAAGAAGTGGTAGTGCCCGTTTTCAGTCAGACAACTTGGAATTTGCAATTAGATCCACGAGCGCAATGCAAAGCAATACAAGTACTCTTTGAACAAAATCTACTGCAAAAGAATTTTCAGTTCACCGTCGAAAATGCAAAATTTCAGGGAAAGCTCGTATTCTCTTTTTCTAATTCCCTTCTCTTTGAGTTATAAGCAGTAAGGAAATTTCGAGTCAGTCAAATGACGTGATGGTTCTGGCTACTCCACGTGTTTCATATTGACGAGTATTCAAATTAGCCATTCCATGGTAATTCGAATGATCGTCGGTATTAGACGTCAAAGCTTGACGTCTCCTTGTCACCGGTCGTCGGGATGTCAAGTAGTAATTGATCGCGTTGTGAACGTGCCGGTACAATATTCGTCATGTAACAGGATGCGGAATAAAATTAGCAAACCATGGAGCGGTGAGACGAAAATCTCAAATACTCCAAAATTTCGTCCTTAACCTTTCCCCTCTCGAAATCTTAGTAGATTGTGGAAGCCCCCACTTGGTAACCGTTTAAGCCGTTTCCGTGGGAGTATAATACTACTTTAATTAGCATGAACTGGTACTCGCTTTAAGTAGAATCTAATTCCAGTTCCCAGTAAGCCGAATTGCAGTACGGTCACACATGGCGGCACTTTCTCAAGTTCTAGAACATTTAATTAGCCATCGTGCTAGGACTTTCACTCCTTTATCAGAGGTCGAGTGTTAGTTCCCGAACGTAAACGACTGTCCTGTCAAGTCAGATGCGACGTATATTTTGCGAAAAAGGGGCAATATATTATTCCGCCGCTTTTTAACAGTGGTTTACACGGTTAGACATTAAAAGGAGCAGTATACGTAATTAGTGCCCTGGAAGGGAAAAAATAAGCTCTCTACTTTGAAGCAAGTGGAAGCGTCTATTTTTAGTCAACCGCGTCACAGCCTAGTCTGACTTAATGAGATTTTCCTACATTCTAGGTGAACAGACTATCGATTTTCTGTTCAAGATTGAAGAGACTTCTCGGTAAACCAACAACTTTTTAAAGGAATCCCCTTTCCCGGCGATATTTCCTCGAAGAAACGATCAAAGAAACGATAATCTAGGTAAGCTCTTTGAAAATGAAGACTCAAAGAGCCTTCGTTTCGCCGCTAGTAGAAATATCCACGTTTAGACGGCCGAATTATAACCCAGGGAGTAAATATAATTTCCTCTATAATCTAGACGAACGCGTTAGGGATGATTAAAGAATTTTACAAATTAATATCCTCTCCAGTCTCTATCCCCTTTCATTTACTTCCATCCTCGGCACTTTCCGCGAGTCGATATTAAAGAAAGGACATCTCGGTAAGTTTCTTAGAAGACGGGAAGCGAGGCTTCCTTTACCGTGCGACAAGTAGAAGTATCCAGTTTTAGTCAGCCGAGACACAACCTACGGACTAAATGAGATTTTCCTACGTCCCAGGTGAACAGGCTATCGATTTCCCCGGAAGCACTTAATTTAGCTGCTCGTAAAATCGAGGGCTTGTCATCGTCTCCTAGCTGTTGGATGGCACCGCATAATCAACGGTCACGTTCCAAGATAACAATGAAAAACAATCCACGCATTACCGGTGTACACCTGGCACACGTGAAAATCTATAAGTACACGCGCACGAGAGTCAATTGTAATAACAAGAGCGCAGGAAAAAGCGGTTTGTTTCGACAAGAGATTAATTACAAGAACGTTATTTATGGTTAATGCAAGTTCATCCACGACAGGCAGAAAATATACGAGGGTTCCCCATGTCCCAGGGGACCAGAGATCGATTCCCCCAGAAGCTAATTTGGTTGGTCGCCAAATCCGGGGCTTATCATCGTGTACGAATTTGTCGCAAACAAGAACCTTATCAAAATATCACGAACAATTCACCCGGCCGCAAAAGCTGCCAGGATAACATTTCCGCGAGGGAAAATTAACCGGCACCTACAATTGTATAATTAACAACATTATCTCCTAACTTCCAGTAAGGCAATAACAAATGTCATTCCGATTCGATCCACTGTCGGACCTTATAAAATGACAAAATCAACGAATGTCAATCCCCAGGTAGTTTAGACTACTTGAAATTGATTTTATTTAAAAAAGAAAATAATAGAGCATTTGGTAGTTTCAAGTCAGGAGTCCGCTCGGAAGTAGCAAAATTCACGCGTAGTCAGCCTCGCCTCGCCTGACGGTAAGCGAGCGCCGGAGCGAGTGGCGAGTTCCCCTGTCGAGGGTAATTCGATTGGTCATCGGGCCGGCTCCAACGGCTACGGTCGCCGGGCTGCGGATGCTGCTCCGGAGCCGCAGGGTGCACGCGGTGCGCCCCGCAGACTTAGCACCCGGCTAACCTCGTAACCCCGAATCCATAAGTTCCGGCGGCATCGATCGTCCGGTATGACGTCATTGTCGTGTCGGGTTTTAATCCGAATCCGAGTCGTCGCTTTTCCGGTGCTCCAGCGGCGCTTACGGTTCTCGAGTCCCGTTCCGGGTGGCGGACAACATCGACAATGACATCCCCTGTCAGCGGCACGTGCCTGCCTCAGGGGCGCGCGGCGTTGCCGTCATTGCCGATGCGCCCGCCGCCGTCACCGGCGGCTCAGGCCTGCCGCGAGTTGGCCGCGATGGCGGCTAGGCGTGGCTGAGCATTCGACGATCCGTCACAGGGATTCCCCACCTTGTTCATGCAATCGGATAGTGAGTTTCGTGTCGATTTCGAACCGTGTGCCCTATTTGAGGAGTTTTTCGCCGAATTTAAGTACTTTCACGTAGTTTTAGGTTAGGTTAGAGGTGACGTTAACGGCGATGCGGCGTTGCCGTCAATGCCAGTGCGCCTGTCGCCGAACGCTCAGCCCTCCTGCGACTTGGCAACGATGGCGGCAGGTAAAGCTGAGAATTGCACGGACCGTCATTAGAATTCCATACCTCGATTATACAATCGAAAAGGGAGTTTCATGTCGATTTGAGAACTGTGTCCTAGCTCAGGAGTTCTGGCCGATTTTAGATAGTTTCGCGTAGTTTTAGGTTAGGTGAGAGGTGACGTTAACGGCGATGCGGCGTTGCCATAATTGCCAGGGTGCCTGCAGTTGGCCGTGATGCAGGCAGGCATGGCCGAGCGTTCCGCGGACCGTCTCTGGGATTTCGTGCCCCGATTATACAATCGGAAAGTGAGTTCCATGTCAATTTCTGCCCCAGTTGAGAAGTTTTTAGCTGAATTTATTTAGTTTAACGCGATTCCAGATCACGCGAGAGGTGAGGTCGGACCAACGGTGACGTTAATAGGAGGACGTGGAAACCCACGTGATGCGAGCGGCTTTGGCGTCATTGCCAGTGACCGCGCAAACGCAGCCATTCCCCCGACATTCTCGCGAAAGCAGTGACACGGAAAGAGAGCGAACACAGGGGCAATACTTCCTTTCTCTCTCTCTATCTCCTGTCGTTAGGCTGTTGCCATATTGCACCGTGCAACCGTTTCATGTAAAAAAAAAAAAAGAGGGAAAGAGCGAGAAAACCGCCTCTTTGTTTTCTCGCTTCCATTCCTTCTATCTTCATAGTCAGATCAATGTGCGGGGTTCATGGTGCTCTTCGTATATCAATGTTGTCAATTTCAATTCCCCTTGCTCTAGGACGGTCGGATTAAAGTAATGGTACAATCCGGAACAATAAAAAAAAAAAAAAGAAATAGTACTATAAATTATAAAAAATTCAAATATTTAAATCAGAATCTTGACGGTATTTAAGAAGGAACGGGAATGCGATTTAACGCGTTAAACGATTAATAACATCGAACTAAAAATGAATATCCCAGAGTTTAATGAAATTCCCTGTCTGAACGAAGCATAAATGTCTTTACGAACAAAACTAAGAATATGAAGAAAAATATTTATCGGTAATAACACACTCTCTACTGAAATAATGGTACGATTCGCGTGGTATTATTGTTCTAAAAGTCCACAGTACATCGGACTAAAATAATAGTAGAAATACTGTAACGGTAGTACAGTTGGCAAAACTGTCGTGCATATAAATCTGGCATCGAGTGCGTTGGGATAGGTTCACTTAGTGTCACACTTTTCCAACTCCGATTTACGTCACGCGTTGAACGAGTGTTATATTCTAAATAAACGCGCCTCCGAACGTCATTCCGTGATAGGCTCACGTGTAGCTCGTTCGCAAGAGGGGTAGTAAGGGGCACGAAAGAACATACCGCTGCGTTGTGGCGATAAAAGGCACTAAAAGAGGCGTACTCTAAGTGAACCTATCCGCGATACTAAAATTCGTCCCCATACCCGTACGTACACCGGCGGACATAAATGGCTCCTCGTCATATACTGGGGAAACAATATTCCCATTTATGTCCGCCAGTGTACGACCGTGGCTGCCATCGAGTACTCAGGCCAGCCTCGAGTTGGCCGTGACATCCTCTAGGAGGAGCGAAGCGCCCACGTTACAAGGCGTTATTTTCCTTCCAGAGAGCTCGGTTCATGAATCGCCAATGGATTGCACCTCGAACTATGAATAACCTCCCTCGAGCTGAATATCCCTAGATAACGTTTCCGCAGGAGGGGAACATCAACCGGGTGGCGGTCCGCCGTCGAGTCGGCCGAATTCCCAACTGCGAGAGGGCCAGTCGGGGTTGGTATTCCTGAATGATTTGCCCAGGCCAATGTTATTGCCCTCCGCGTGGCGTAATGCGATGTTTTAGGACAGCCGCCATGTTTATAGACTGCGCAAGTATGTAGGGGGACCGTGGAGCCGTAATCCCTTATATCGGGTCGACCCGAGGGGACGGCGGAGCCTTTAAACCTAAAGGGAGCCGAAGGGACGAGGACCTCACCTTCGAGTGGTAAATCTAATCCGACTGGAGGGGCCGGAATAACAACTCGCCTCAAAATTGTCGAAACATTTTGCCCCTCGTCGAGATTCTCGTCCAGGGTCCGCCGCGCGCTCTCCCACGGATCCGAACTTTAAGCCAACATGAAATAACTACTCTTGGCTTTCGTTACGCATACGTATGTCTAGTTTTCCGGGAAATATTTTCCAACGTTTGTTAAATAAAACTGGAGATTTGAGAAAAAGGATGTGTAAGCGAGGACGTAGGCGACTCCACCTGCGAGTCCGTAGGGCGGCGAGGTCGCTCTCGGGGCTCGGAATTCTCCCACTGGCGAGTATCTCGATTCCTCGGTAAAAGTCCCCAGAAGCGTCGCGCTAAATGGCAGCCAAGTTTCCTCGGTACTCCTTTAGGCGTCGCCCGACCGGGTCCGCCCAGGGCGAGGGCCTTTCGCAAACTTTCATTTAAAGCCCCGCGAAAGTTTTTCATTTCCAGCCGGCGCGGTCGCGGTTTCCGAAAATTCATAAAATAGATCGGGGCCGTCCGAGGAGTCCTCCGCGGTGAGCGCGCGCGCGGGCGAGAAGGGTGGCCCAGTTTCGCATTAACGAAAATATCCCCGGGGCTACGCGAGGTCTCCGTCGGATGGCAGTCAATGGCGGAGGCTATAGTACAACGGGGCGGATTTCAACAGCGCGAGGATCTCTGGGAGATCCGGCCCGGGAGAAAGAGAGAGACGGAGCAAGCCAGTGGAGGGGAGGCGAGCGAGAGGGTCGGCGGGAGGGGGCGGTGTCGACGAACCCCTGGCGAGGCAGCCCCGCCGCCCCCCGGCGACCCCAGCGAACCGGCCCTGGGCGATGAGGGCTTCCCCGCTCGACGCCACCCGATGACGCGCGATCCCGCCCGATGTCGCGCGGACCCGCCCGAAGCTGGCCGACCTTTCCCGATGACGCCCGACGCCGCCCGATGACGTATGCGGGCAGCCTAGCGACGCAGTGACGTCGGAGCCCCCGCCGACCCCACCCCGCGGCGAGACGGGTGCCCGTCACCCGAGCCGATGGGATCGATTTTCGGATCGATTTTTATTCCCCATTATGTGCACGCCGACCCGGGACCCCAGCGCGAGATTTCGGGGGCGTATCGTCGCACTCGCGAGACGCTCCACGGGGAGATTGCCGCGATTCCTCGGCCCAAGGTTCCCGAGACTCGATCGGAGACTCGTGGCGAGCTCGATTTTCCCTTAATTTCGAATCTGAGGAGAAACAGAGGGCTCGCAGAATTTCGCAGGGCTGGGTGGAACGGCGGGTAATGGAATTAGTATACGGGGAGGTAAAGAGGTACCCTGACCGGGACGAATGTGCTACGTGGGAGGATAAACGTATAGTTGGGAGGAATCCACCCCTTTGTATTAAACCGGTTAATTATGTATCGAGTACGTTCTATGTCGTTGGAGGGGATGTTTCATGGGGGTTGGTTTCCACTTGCATGCTCCACTTATGACGAGAGGTGCATTGTTGCAGGATTTTAGTTAATACTAATCGCTGGGTATGCACCTCGATATTGAATACTGATAATAAACCGTATTTACTCGGGGGTGAATCTGGAAGTATCGCCGGTATTGGCGAATATTTCGAGCTCTGGCTGGCTTCCAGAGAAATGACGTTAAAGCTATTTGCATAATATTATATTTTATTAAGAACCGGTGAAGGGGCTCGAAATTGTATTCGCAACTGCGAGATGTACAGGAATACACCGCCTCGGAGGGGCGGAATGGATATAACGTCTAACCTCGTTATCTAGGATCGCTCTTCGTTATTATGACGTATTGCAGCCGAATCCATCGATTACTTATCCGGAGGTCCATTTAGAAACCGTCACCCCGACCAAAACGTGCTCCTGACATAGAAAAGTAGCTCACGACCCCGAAATGATCGGAGTTGAAGCACAAACTGCCCCTACCCTAGGCTAATGATCTGCAAAGGTCAAAGCCCCGGTAACAAAAAAGTTCCACCCCTCGTCCAACCCTTTAAGATACCCCCAAACATTGACGCAGCCATAATTGGTATTTCTGCATCCTGGGTAAATTGCACTTGTAGGATGCTATTTTATCCGGTCTCTAGCTTTCTATTAACCCCAAACATGCCAAGGAAAAAATAATGAAAGAGTCCACCTAGGGAACGTCATCATACCTAGTACATGCATCTCGCATTGACTAGTAACTTTTTGGAACTACTACGATCGTTGATCATGAAGGTTTAGGTATTTGGTTCAACTTGATAACATAATCTCGTCTAACACCTACGTTCATGATCATAAAGTAGTTACTTGTAATTGCTACAACCCGAGCAACCCTTATCTCTGGCTCAGCTATCCAGAGTGGATTCGAATGTATACGCGGTCGTAATCGGTATCTTTGCACTCCACATTAACCAGGAAAGATCAAGAACGCGTTTTTTCGGCTCACAAATTCTCATCATTGTCAGTCGTGATTTCTCTCCAGCAAGACTCATAAAAATCCAGCTGTTGGTTCCACTTGGAAACGCCACCCTGCCTAACGCGTAAATGTAACCTCAAAAAGTAGCTCCTGTAGCTAGCTCACGATCGGACCGAAATTCTAGCAACCTTCATCCCCGGCTAACCCTCCAGGACGTATTTAGCCACAATCGGTATCTTAGCACCCCACATAAATCAAGAATGTACTTTACAGCTCGCAAATGTTCATCACTGGTAAAAATGAATCTGCAGCAAGAATCATAAAAATCCAGGTGTTGGTTCCACTTGGAAACGCCGGCCCACCCACCGCGTACATGTAACATCGAAAAGTAGCTCCCGTAGCTAGCAGAACGGGTTCACGATCGGGCCGAAACCCTCGCAACCTTTATCCCCGGCTAACCCTCCAGGACGGACTCGGACGTAGACGCAGTCGGAATCGGTAGCGCTGCATCCCGCACAAGCCGCAGGTGCAGGGCGTGGTACCTTGTCTGTCGGCAATATCGATTACAACCCGGGCGGTTGCGCATTCACGTCGACACGTGGACGTGGACGCAGCCAGACTAAATTTGCGTTGCCCTATATTTTAGATCCGCACTCATCTGCCTCTCAAAGATTGATTGCTTTTCCCCGCTCCGTGCGCCCGTCCTGGCATGGCCGGCCCCTGGCACCCTGGCGTCCCCTGCACCCCTTGCAACCCCCTGCAACCCCCTGGCACCCCCTGCGGCCCCTGGCAGGCCTGCCACCCCAGGGCCGACACCGAATTTCTCCCAGCATCCAGAGATCCCCTGGACCGCTCGACGAATGCCTGTCCCGGTCGACGCCGACAAGAATCTACTCGGATTAACCATAATTTCCCCATGCCCTCGTGGCCACCCCTCGGGCCCGGTTTTTAACCGAATTTCGGGGAACGCCCGATCCGGTGATTACGCCATCGACAGACTTGATGGCGCGGAAATTATTCCGCGCTTCGAGGGAATATGATACGCGGGAATTGCCGATTTTCGGGAATCGCGAATTGGGCATGGGGTTGGATGCGGTGGGATTGGTTCCTAACGCGAGAGCTCGGAGGGTGGGGATTTTTTTTTTTCTGAATTTTTCCAAATCTTTCTTCGCGATATAGGATGCATAAGTAATGGCAACTAGACTGGAGATTATACGTTCTGGTAAATTCTATTATTAACGAGATCATGCCCCGAACTGTCTATTAATGTTTGTTTAAATTTGTGCGCTATAAAGCGTACGAGTGGATGTTAACGTGGATATAAAAAAAAAAATAGATGACACTAGAAGATTTAAATATGGAAATGAATCGTACTTTAGATCGTTCTAGGATATATTATGTTCGCGGATCGATGATAACCTGCTGCCAAATGCGTGGAAATTTCTGCAAAGTCCCATAAATCGATCAACAAGCGCTTGACGCATCCATCCCTCTCCCTTTGACCCGATCCCTTAACGCTTGGGTTTTAATCAAATTTCGTAGAATGCCGGTACCCACTTGGTACACGCTAAACGCAATCCATCCTTAATTAATCTCTTTGAAGAAACCATAACCCAACTAAACACCCTTACAGTCCCGGGCCGGCAACTCCTTAATTCGATGACAGATTAATCGAATTCCAACAACTTTTCACTCCCATTGAGGATCTAATCCGCCGAAAATCCGCGCGGACAACTTCGGGGGAGAAATTCAAAATCCAATATCCGTCCTCCGGAAGGGCCGCGACCAAAATTCCCCTAGGTGTCCACCGTCCGGAAAAACCGCGACGAAAATTATAACCACCCCTAGCCGGCGCCACCCCTGGTGACTTAGCGCGATGACACCTCTCATCGCGAGTCCTCGGTAGAGAAGAAATATTTCTCGTAGACGGAAACCATTTTTTTTTTCCCCCAGGCGTCGAGATATCTTATCCGAGAGCACGCGTCGATGGGATCGTTTTTCAATTATGATTAAATAATCGCGTCCCCGCGACATATGCGCCCTCGTTTTTTGGGGCATCGACGCTCCTTATGGCCGTCATTTGTCAGACCGCGACCCTAGATTTATGATCGAACGCACCATAAATATAGTTCCCGTCTAATGTTGCGTCTAACATACGCAACATCTAGCCCGGAGAAATGTTAACCATTCGATCATCGTTACGCGGGCGATATTTCCACGTCGGCCGCCCTCTCGGTGGGGGGTCCATCTCCAGAGATCGGAGATCAGCTCCTCCCCAGCATCCGGGTGTTCCTGGGCCATCGCCCACTTCGGGGAGCCCCCCGCGTGGAGATCCCGGGATCTGCGTATATGGAGCACGTATCTTAAAATGCAACTCGGGAAGACCTTTCGGAAACCCAATTTTCGAGTCCCTTTCCGAGGAGACCTCGTAACCGGAGCGGAACTACCGCGTGGGTGGCTCTCAAAGCTACTCTAAAGAGGGTGGTCGACCGACAGAGACATTTCCCCCATTTCCTCCCCCTCTGTCACTCCTTCCAAATTTTTTCGAACTCCTGGACACACGAGAAATGCGGCAAATATCGACGGGCGAATCGGCCTCGATGGCCTCTCTCTCAAAAAACCGGCGAATTTTCCGAATTTTTTTGCCCAACATTTCCCCCAATAAATTGCTCTTTTTTTTTTCCTCCCTCTCTCTCTCTATAAATTGCGAACACCGAAATGTACGCGGTCTCGCGGGATTCCTGGGGGCGCCGACTCGAGAATGCGAGGAAATTTTGCTTCCTCTTTTTCTCTCCTCTTTCTTTTTAGAGAAAAGCAGAATATCGCTCCTGCGGGAGGATAATGCGAAAGATATTTAAAACGGGGTAAAAAAATCACTCCTCTGGAAAGGGGGGGTTTCGAGTTTCGCGGGGCCGTGGCTAGGAGGGAGGGGGGTACATCTCTGAGTGCTCGGTTTGCGAAATTGCATATTGTGCCTGGATGCATTTAACTCGGAAACCGCTTCGTTATTTTCACGCCGAGGACGAATTAATGCGCGGAACTCACGCGTCGTGACGAACCGTCGGAAATATTTAAACCATTAGGGAGGGAAGAAGAAAATTATTCTTAAGCCCCGAACTGTGTGGGAAATTAATTAGGTAAAAGTGCACTATTTTACGAAAGGTAATCTATGGCTGGGTGAAAATGAAAATGTCCGTAACAGTCGAAAGTTATTCCCGAAATGTTGTCCCGGAAGGGTTAATTTCGAGAGGCGTGAATCTCGCGGCAGCCCTGAATTTCTCGCGGGCACAAAGACGGGGCTTAAACAGTAAATACTGTAAACCGATCTACCAGCGGGGGGTAGAGTGTAACGTACACCTGTGTAAGACATACACGAAGAGGTCTTACCGGCGTCTTCAAGTTTGCCCGCGTTCCGGGATCACGGTGGTTTGAATTCCATGCATTATGAAAATGCATTTAGTCAGCCCGGCCGCAAGCGTTTTGGGCGGGTGTAATTTCCGCGGTTCCGACCAACGAAATTAACTCCCAGAATTCAATCTTCACCCCTGATTCTTTCTCCGCCCCGTAATGCGCCGAGGGAATAATTAATCGTTTGAAAACCTGACTTTCCAAAACACGCCGCGATTACGGCCGCGTTAATTGGGGCATTTTCAATACCTTCCGGATTTTCGGGTACACCCTTTTCATTTATCATTTTTGATAGCACGTATACGAGGGGCTTCATTTAGGTTTTTTTCTTTTTTTCTTTTCTTTTAAAGCGAGGGAATTAAAATGGCGCAGCTACTCTTGCATGTAATGCACGCCGCGATTACTGATGGGTTAATTGGAGCATTTTCGGTATTTTCGGAATCTTCGGGTATACCCTTTTTGTTTATCATTTTTGATAGCACGTCCAGGAGGGGTTTCATTTAGGGTTTTTTCTTTCTTTTAATACGAGGAAATTAAGATGGGGCAGCTACTTTGGCATCCAAAGCACGCCCGATTGCGCCCTCCCGACAAGGAGATCTCAATCAAACGTCTCTAAGCCGAGGTCGTCAGACCCGTTTACGTCGACCTTAAAATTCTCGTCAGGGAGATCCTTTGGGGAGCCAATTTTGGAATCCCTTTTGGAAGGCCCGCGGAACCCCGACCGAGTGACGGGCTAGATTGAGGGATGGCTCTAAAAGCGCCTTTAAGGGAGATGGCTAATAAAAAGCGGTCTTTTCCCCGGATTTGCTTTCGTTTCGTACATCGGATCGCTGGAATTCCGATCCCAGCATTGTTCAGGAGTAATCCCCCCCTGGTTTGAGATCCTGGACTCGACGGAAATTCCTATCAAAATCGTCGGGATTTTTCCCTCTCACCGAAGAGACCGAAAGGTGATAATTAATCCCGAAGAATAGCCAACATATCACAAACTAACCTGAATATGTTCTTTTCATCCTACCTGATTCTGCAGATCGTTCTGGGAATTTTCCAAGCCTTTTATTTACTCCTCCGAGAATTCGGACGAACGTCCCAGCAGCTTTAAGCGCTGACCTTGCCCCAGGTTTTATTTTATCCCGATCCTGAATCAAGAGAGCCCAGAAATGCTCCAGTTCTACTTTCTACTCCAATCAAGGATAATTTTCCCGGCACGAATTCCCGACCCCCAAAAAATCGCCCGTTACATGCATTAATTTAATTTTTTATTGCGTCAATGGTATTAATTCTTCCGATAGTATATATTTCTTAACAATTTTAGAGATTCATTTAACAAAATAACGTTCCTTTCACCGTGAGTTTTTATCAGTTAATTATCATCGAGTTCCTTCTGCACTGCAGGAAATTAAATCTTCATTAACGGAACGAAACACCATTGAGTACCTATACATACAATTTGTAAAAAAATAACAATTACGTATCACGAAGGCTAAAGCGACCGTAAATCTCATCGACGAAGACGTGCACCCCTTAAACGAACGTTAGATATCAGCAAAATGAAATACCTAAATCTGCAACAAAAAAAATACCTAATCTGTACCTAAAAAGTATCAAGTTAATTTAAAGAAACTCGTAGTTAACTTCACCACGACATCAAGCCCAAACAATGAGACAATAATAATCCATTGTCCAGAGGCTAAGCTTAAGACTGTTCATCTCAAAGGTATAGATACCTATCCCTTGCATAAACGTCAGATAGCCGATGAAATACTCCTAGTCGAAAAAAGTCAGAGATGGCTCGAAAAGTGCGACGAAAACGACCGACCGAAGGATTCCTAATCCCGAGGATGATCATCGTCCGAAGGATCGTCGGCAGATCCTGGCCAGATTGGCCGTGAAACTGCGGCGGTCGTTCCTGGCTAACATTTAGGGGAGATTCGACCTAGGACTCCTGTCCACTTAAGATTCGGCCATGAGATCCGCAGCCCTCCGGCTTTTGATTCACTCTCCTCCGGAACCCGGAGGAAATGCGGCTGCAGCAGTTCCCGGGGCGAGGCTTGATCCAGGTCTGCTCCCCTTTTCCGTTTTATTCCAGCCTTAAATCGACGGGCCCCGGAAATATATCCCCTGCCGAGAAAGGCGCGCGTTTCGGCGGATCGCTCCGAAACACGACTCTCCATTTTGTCGAGCGGAACCGCGTCGCGTTTCCGCGCTTCCGAGGGAAATAACGCATCGCGACCTGTCGTTGGACGTCTCGCTTTGAAGCCTCCTTTACGGGGGAGCCCCAGAAAAATGGAATAAGCGTATCGACCCTTTCCGAAGGTACGTCTAAAATCCAATCGGTTCCCATCGGAACTCTGTCGCCTCAAAGGAAAGGTCGGCTGCAGCTGGCAGAAATTTCTACTTAGAATTTTTCGTGGGAAAAAAAAAAGGAAAAAGAAATGGCGGATGTTAATGGGGACTCCATTAAGGGGGCGGTGAAATGCGCTTTAATCGAGTTGAGTTTAAAAGAGGATGAAAAGGTATAGGAAATATCTACTTACAGGGCGGCTTCATTTGACGTTTCACGGAGAATTTGAAGGTGAAGAAAGTTTTAAACCGTTTAAAAACGCCCGACTAGTGGAGGCTCTCTATAATTGATTCCAGGAGAACGGAGAGTTTGAAAGAAAAAGAGATTCAGATTTTCGTCACAAATGAATCAGGGTAAATCAATTATTCATTGCTTCCCACACTCTAATCTACGTGATATCTTTTAAGCCAGAATTTTCGCTGGACAATCCATGTCGGTTGTTCAATAATTCTTCCTAGGGTTTAAAACCACCTTATCCTTTTGTTCCAGACTTTCCGTCCTCCTGGAATCATGAACATCCTGGAAAAGGATCAGAGATATTCCCTCTCCGGAAGTGCGGCATTTTAAGACACTTAAAAACTTCGCCTTAAACTCCCTGGAAGACATGGAAATAAAACAGCCCCCGTAGGCGAATACTCCCTGCACCTTTCCATTCTCTTATAGACTCCCAACTTTGATTAAAGCGCAATCCATAACCTACTAACCCCTTTAAGATTGCGAGGCGATTTAAGGTCCATTCGGGTAAAAGAATTTTAGGTAGAGCTCTTGAATAAAAAAGGAGAGAGGACATGTCGGAGTTATGTTCCTTCGGGATGGTGGACGTTCAATATCCATTTCCAAAGGCCTCCCGTGTGCGGGAGTTTTAAATAAAATATTAGGAATACCACTTTGAGAGCCGGATTTCTCGAGGCTTCGGCCATTTAAGATGCAGCCGTGAGAAATCTGCCTGCGAGCTTGGCCCTCGGCTCGTTTCCCAAGGAATCTCGGCGAATACTGGCGGGCCAGTTATTGGGGCTACCTTTGACTCGCCGCCCTTCTGCCTCTCTCTTTCTTTCTCTTACTCTCTTTCTTGCTCCCTCTAGCTCCTTCTCTCTCTCTCTCGCCTCAAGTAGGCGCTCGATAAAGAAACGGTCTTTGCCGGATCGAGTTCGGCCGACGTTCCGCGACGACCCTCCTTTTTACGTTTCACCCCTGATAATTATTGAATACCCCTCCAAATGAAGAAATGATACCAAATAAAGAAAACGGTAGTAGCATAGAATAATTTCTAAATATTTCTCTCTAATCTTTGCTAAGTATCTCAAGCGACAGATTTTTTAAGATTGCTTGTATTGTAAAATTGTAGCTTGTCTGCTAAATATTTACAAAATGTACGATATTCGTTAAACATACAGAAAATATAGGAGAAATATTTTGTGCTACTAGGGAAATCTCATTTAGGCTTCGTTTACGTAATCCTTCGTGTCGATGAAACCTTTGCGTAATCCCGTCGAGATAATCGGAAGGCTGATTGGAAATCAAGAGAAGATTTGTAATTTCATTTGAACAGCCACTCGTATCGACGAAACGAATTAATAGATGGATTTATTAATGAAAAGTGAAGGATTTTTAATTCAGGATAAGTCTTGGCTTGAAAGCGAAATTCACTGAAATTATAGGAAATTTGGTAGACGAAAGTATGACGTTAGTTATCGAACAAGAGGCATTGCGGAATTGGAAAAAAAAAAGAGAAATAAAGAAGCCTCGAGGTCAGGAGGAATTGACCCCGCAAACCGAACCGTTCCCTTGATATTTTTACGAAGGCAGAGAAAGGGAAAGAGAGCGATCAGAGAGACCTTTCTGTCTCTCTTGCCGTTAGATAAACCGTCGCCATATTGCTCCTCGCAAACGTTTCATGTAAAAGAAGAGAGAAAGACCGAGAAAGCGATCCCTTTGTTTTCTCTCTCGGTTCTGCCGTATTCATAACAAGGAATGGTCGAGTATTTTATAAAAATATTACCTTTATTCAGATAAGGAGAAAGGACGAGTATTGCGCGGAAGACAAAACAGAGTCAAAGGACTTCCTGGTTTTGGCTAGCAATTCCGAAAGACTCATACGAGACATTTATTGGAGAAGCGTGAACAAGATGTGCGATATATTACAATATATTAAATAGACCTTATTATTCAACGTCTTAAAAATATCAATAAAGAAAAACGGCAAATCCGGCGCTTACGGAGTTTGCATAGGTATAACAGTATTACCACGTCCGACGTACATTGTAAGTGCCGCCATTTTGGATAACCGAGTTAGAACTCTTTCCCCGCAAGCATCGCTGTCCCTGTTAAGTAATTTGGCAATGAGGAACGGGGTTAGAATTTTCCGAAAAAGCCGAAATAAGGGTGCTTATGCTACTTCGCACCCATGCCTAAAATCTGGACCACTTAAGACGCAGTCTGGACCAGGTTGGAAAGGCAGACGCCAGGGGGCGGTGACGGCAGTTATCGGGGCTACCTTTGACTCCTCTCTCTCTCGGTCCCTTGGGTCCCGGCTCGCTCCGTCTTGCCTTAAGTAGGCGCTCGATAAAGAGACGTTCTTTACGGCGGATCGAGGCTCGGCCGACCTTTCGGAGCGGCGGCCTCGGTCTTCGCTGCCGGGGATCAAAAGTCCTCGGCACCCGGAGGCGCCTTTGATAGGATTAGTGCCACGTAATTGCTCTTCGTTTTTTCCTTTTGACACTTTCTTCCGGGCCGTACGTTAAGTACGTTCTCTCCTCCGATCGAGGGCCCTTTGATGCTATCTCCGTAACAAGTGACTGCCCCGATATCCCCCGGAAGACTCGCCCCCCGAATACGGGCCGCCCCGATTTCCCGCCGACCTCCCCATTTATTTCACTCCGAATGCCCCACCAAAGAAATCCCGGCCGAGCTCTTTTTAGGGAGCGACTGCGGAATAAACTCCCTCCGAAGCTGATATGGGCCCTCGGAAGACAATTCCTGGACAAAAGTGGGCGGAATAATGCGCATTCCACTCACTTTTCCGGCGAAATTCTCCCACGAAACTGATATGGACCCTTGAGGCACAGTTTCCCGAAGCGGACTGCAGTATGTTGCATTGCAAAAATTCCTACGGGTAGTTTTCATAGATTTTATACGAACTATTGCATGATATGGACTGCTGTCCGTAGGGGGGTGTATCTAGGTATCATCTCCAAAGACAATTGTGGGTGGAATAAAATCTATCTGCTTTTCTTCGGTTTCATTCGACATCAATGCGGAATTGATAATAAGGTCGAGGACGATAATCGACGATAAGTAAATTGGTTCTCGAAATTTCGGGTCACTCGAGATGAGGAACACCCAGATTGCGGTTTCCGCGGGAGTAAATAATTCGGGGGGGTGGTTCAAGGGTGCTCGACATTTTTAGGGCATGGGTTCGGGTTTCTAAGGTATTCCACTTGAACCGTTTCCTCTTGGACGATGGCGAAAAGGAGCCGTACAAGTTTCGGTAGAGGGGTAAAGTTTCGGAAACATCGATCCCGAAGCCCGTGGACCTCGGGGGTGAAACCGACGTCCCGGAATTCCCGGTTTTAGGGGAGACCGCCGCTAATCATCTTCCCTCGTTGGATCATCCCCTTCCGGGGATGATCTCTGCAATTCCGGGGAGTCGCCGATCCCCCCCGATTTTATGTACCCGGGACGGAATCAACCGGCGCCTGATCAAGCCGGGGAAAGAGGAGAGGCTTCAATTTTGGATCACTGATAACAATAATCCGACGACCCCTCGAGCAGCCCCCGAGGGGTGTCAATGGCCTACTAAATTCTAAGCTGGGATTTATTCACCGTTTCGTACTCTCGCCCGGAATTATATTGACCCCCGGTTTCTTATTGAATATTTTTCCTCCCCGTTGATTATTCTCATATTTTCGGAGCATATAAATCACCGGGAAAATTTCGTATTTGCATGTCCGGGTCTGCAGACAATGAAAGGAAGAGAGTGACCTCGATCTTTAGGGAACAAGGGTGGAACCAATTTTGGGGGCTGATTGAGCTGTAAAAGGGGGTGGAATCGGTTCGATTTTCGAATACCAATAATAGCCCGGGACCCTTGGGGGGAATCGCTCCAATTTGAAATTATTGATGGGAATAATCCGAGAACCCTTGGAGGCACCCTCGAGGGGTGTCAATGGTCTGCTAAATTTTAACCCCGAGTTCAATTCGGATCTTCATTTTCCTCGATATCCTTCAACGTTTCGTTTCAAATCCCTGTATAACAAATATACCTCACCCTTGCCCGGCTGGAAAAATGACTATAAATTCTTGAGCGTGTAGAATCAAAATGTTCATTAATTTCCGGCATTCCAATAAATAAGAACAGTCGGGATTCAATTTCGGCAGAAATTTAATCCGAAATGCCCTGGAATTTTCCTCTCCCGGGTGTGCGTTTTGAAATGAAAATATGTACATTTGGAAAATTCATTACCCGACGTGAATTAAAATTTCAGACATCAACATTTGTCAGTGATTTGTTGAACAACCGGGGTCCCTTCGGGGCGGAGCTAAATTACGGTCGCAAATAATTTCCGGGGATCCGCGCGATTGAAAATCTGTGCCCCATTCATGGCGTACAAGTAATTGCAGCGATGGATAGAGGAATTCATTGCGTAGTGCATCCCTCGGAATTTTATATGCCGGTGCATGTATTGCACGCCAGTACATGCACGCTTGCTTGCTCCGAATGAGCCACGTCACAATTGCGATTGCTTCCAGACGGGGAAATATTACCCGGAAAAACGTGACGCCCCGGCGGAACGAAATTCAAAAGGAACTCTCAAAATTGGAAATCCTCGAATATGCCGAGCACATTCGAGAAGGACGCTCAAGCGCTCCCGAAAATATTCATCCATTTCTCGCCAGCTTCCCGAAAATCGACTAACCCAGCAGCCCGAACCAGCGCCACAAGTTTCACATTTTCCTGCATTTTTTTTTTATCGAAATTCACGTAATCCTCATCCCCCGAATTTATCTCGCAAAACCCTCATCTTTATACGGGTCCTAAAGTAATTGGAAACAATTCAAACAGCCCCCTCATTAAAAAAAAGAATCCCACGAATTCCGGTATTTCACCCTCCAAGAATTATTACCTCTATAAACCTCTTCGATCTGAAACGTTCAATTCAACTTGTACGCGGTGGACTTAACGAATCATCGAGGTAGGAAGATTTTCCAGGATGCAATTAATTCCTGGATAAGAGTTTACCCGTACCGCGTAATATGTCTTGAGTACTTTTTCCCATTTTCGAAGGGGTTTTAGTATTATTTATGAAACCGGCAAATGATAACAGGTAATGACGGGTACCAGGGAGAGGTTGTAAATTGCGGGGACACGGTTGTGGAATATTTACGCCCTATTCAGGGGAGTTTAGCAGCAAAGAGGAGAGACATAAGAGAGACGGCCAGGAATTGACCGGCTCGGTTCGCCGAGAATTCCCTGTAATTCGTGCCTCGGGCACGCACGACAGACATCGTACTTGTCAAACGAACTGATATTGTACGTGCACACGTACGGTGAACACGTAGCCGCACTTATTTTCTGCCCGCCGTGCTCGTATTTCATCCGCAGTTCCTGGGGACGGACGTTCAGCTGCAGCTGCAACTGCAACTGGCGCGCTCCACATCGACGTCCGGAGGCCCGACAGGCGAATATCACTTGGCTCCTTCTAAGGAGAGACCGTCAACCACCCTTGTAAAACCCGAAGAGATGGACATTCCCCCTAATTTTCAAAAAGGAGTCCCTCCCACCGAAAATTTCCGAACTCGAGGAAATGGAAATAACGGACGAGAGGCCGTCAACCGCAAGAATTCATCTCGGTCGTATCTCTCCGGGAAAAATAAAAGAGATCGTATATTTTTTTTCCTCCAGAAGGGAGGGAAGTTCGTTAAAAAGAAAGGATCTTAAAGTTCAAAAGACGAGAATAAGAAGTTCTCCCTTTGCAGGGTAAACCGTCCACCGTCGCCATAAACAGGAAATAATCCAGGCGTCAGCCTTCTACTTTTCTCGAAAATCTTCTTATTTCAAGAGCCATCGGGGCCTCTCGAGCTCAAAAGATGACGAAGAGAAGTTTCCTCCTCCGCGGGAAATGAACAGTCCCCGATAACAGGGGAAAAAAAGAAATCCATTTCGCGTTTCGCCTGGCCGTATATTTTTCAGGATAAATTCATCGGACCCGGCGACTCGGTTACCACAAAAGATGGCGTCGTCTTGCTGTAAAACTGTCCGCCCGTGCGGTAAACGGGAAAGGATCCATTTCGCATTTTACTGGGACCACATTTTCCCTGGGAACGCCCTAAAAAGTAGAGCCGGGCTCTTGATGCCAGGATGATGACGTTTGCCCGCCGAGCACTTTATCTCACAGTTTATGAATCATTTTCCCGGCGTCGTTGAATCGTCTTTGAAGAAAAAAAAAAAAAGAAGAAGAAGAAATCCTTCATTTCATTAGCTCGAGAGTCGGCAGGTTCAAAAGAAAAGTTCCTCAAAGCCTCGTTCCAGGACGCGCGCGAGGAATTCAATGGAGAACGTCATTTCCCTCAGATTTCGTGGAGAAAAAGAAAGAACAAAAAAAAAAGCGAGAAGAAAAAATGGAAATTGATTAACATCGTTCCCCATAGGAAACTTAATAACAACCCCTTGTTTCCTTTAAGGCTCCCTTTACGCAGGAGCAAACCAGAGTTTCCCTGTTATCTCGCGTTTTCTACGTAAACCCCTCATTTCGCCGACCCCGGATCCTCCATCAAAGCTCAAAGGAAACTTTCTCTGCCTGCGTCACTTGAAATCTATCTTGATGTTTGTTTAGTAACCGCGATCGATATCTTCTTTGGGGGATGCGTGCTGCTTTACTTTCTCAGCTGCGAGTCGATTCTATCCAATGCAACTTTACGTAACGTGGTAACGGAGCTTTCAAAAGGTGCAGTAAAAAAATTATATAAAAAAAAAAAGAACGACATGGTCTACTCTTTCGGGCCTGAACATACGATGTGTTACTTTCTCAGGCCTGATTACACGGTATAGTTTAGCGTCTCAGGTCGGAGTGCACGACACGGCGTACTCTTTCGTGCCTGAGCACACGATGCGTTACTCTCTCAGGCCTGTACACGGTATAATTTAACGTCTCAGGTCGGAGTGCACGACACGGCGTACTCTTTCGTGCCTGAGCACACGATGCGTTACTCTCTCAGATCTGAGCATATGACGTGGCTTCTACTTTCAGATCTAAACACCCAACCCCTTTCATTTTCCCAGACCAAATGACATGGGACACTCTCTTAACCCTCAGCACGTGAGGTGGTCCATTGTTTCGGGTCTAAATACGCGCACGATCTGCAATCCCAGGTGTACCTCACCTGGGCGCACAGCACGACCTATTCTCTCAGATCTGAGCATATGACGTGGCTTGTACTTTCAGATCTAAACACCCATCCCCTTTGATTTTCCCAGACCAAACGACATGGGACACTCTCTTAACCCTCAGCACGTGAGGTGGTCCATTGTCTCGGGTCTAAATACGCGCACGATCTACAATCCCAGGTGTACCTCACCTGAGCGCACAGCACGACCTATTCTCTCAGGCCCGAATGCACGACGGTACCTACTCTCATCGGCGTAACCGCACGGCCTACTTTCCCAGGGCTGAGTCCACGGCATAGGTATGATCCTCCGCTCAGCCGAATCTCCGAAGAGGCGCCCAGGGAGACCTCGGGGAGCCAGCGAGCCGAATCGTCGTTCGTCCCGGGGTAGGAACTTCAAGAAAATACGAGGAGAGCCCCGTATTTCATACACACGAGTCGGCTCACCCTTGAACACGGGGAGAAGAAGGGAACCCCGAGGGAGATAGGAGTTATATCTGTGACTGCATCCAGGGTGGGTTTCGGCTCGGTACCGGGAGTTTTTAAAATGCACCAGCCGCCGCAGTCACGGACGAAAGAATAAATATGATATTAGGTACGTTTAGGTATACTCCTGAATATGTCGGCCATATTGCCGGAGTACGTTACGTCATAGTCACGTGACACTGGAGTAATATATAACGAATATTTTTTAGAAGGTACTATTTGATGTCGAACTGTATCCCATCGATTGGACGTTACGAATGATAGTACAGATAAAGTGCAAGCAAAGTGACTGTACGATTGCACCCTCGCGAGTTATGACCTTGCCCGTTCATTTCTAAGACCGCGGCGCGAGCCATCTTTCGTTAAGCGGCGGACCTCTCCGCCATCTTGTGGCAGTTTATGAAGTATTCATTGAAGTCTTGAAGGGCAGCCGTCAAAGTGTCGTTCATCACGGCGGGTTCCCTCGGAAGCCTCCGCGTTCCTGAGACCCCCCAAAAAGGAAGGAAAGACACTTTCTTTCTTCGCGTATCGTAAAAATCGGGGAGATTTAATAATAATTTAGCGACAAAGAGGATTCCTTCCCCTCGGCTGCTCGGTAGCTGCCGGGGATGAAATTCTTGAAGGAGTTTGGCCGATGTTCCCGGAGAATTTCCATCCCGTCTCCTCTTAGGCTTCCGTCAATGCGAGGATCGGAAATGTGCCCGGCGAGAAAAAGAGAGATTTCGCCACCCTCGGCCACAGATTTTGCGAAGAGCCCTAAATAAAAATTCCGTCTCCAGACCTCTTCCCCGACGATTTAAGACATCATTCAGGAAGAAGATCCTTCGCTCTTCAATATTTAAATAGGAGATCCCTGAAAGGAGAAATCACCCAGGAATTACGCTTCCTAGGCAGATATCCCGCTGCTTCTAACATCTCTCGAAAATTTCCACCGTGTCTTTTCCGGTCCTTTTCTCGAGCCCGCAAGGAAAGGGCCAAAATGACGTGTCCTTTTTCAAAAATGTCCCTGCTACTAAAAATCCCCTTTCCAAATCCTTCCCACGTTTTAAAACGAAAACGAGCCGAGGGGAATCGCTCTCCATTTCTTGCCCTCAGCAATTCCTGGAAATGGAATTCCATGGGAGAAAATCTCCCGGAGAGTGTCCTTCCCCCAGTCCTGGCGGCGATGTTTCATAGCGAATTCCCACCTCGTCCTTTTCACGATCCCGGCCACTAAAGGCGAAGAAAAGCGCGAAACGAGAGTCCTCGTTTTTCTCGGGCGCCTCCTTTAGGCTCGGATTTTGCAAAAAGAGGTCTTTCTCGCAACCGAGCGGTCCGAGGATTAAGAGGTGTGGCGAGGAGAGGCCGATCGTCCTTTCAGGGTCTTCATCGGGATCCTTGTGGGAGGATTTCCCGGGAAAAGTTTTTCCGAGACTTTCGCCCGCTTTCCCGCGAATCGCTCGGCCCGAATGGAACATCTTCGGAGTGTCTCGCCCCGACAGTTTGCAACTCATTGAATTAGCAAAACCGTCGTGGCTGGCACTCGGGGAAGTCGTTACCCCAGTTAAATTCGGGATTGCGGAATTTCGGGGGATGTTGACGTCCCGGCTGGGAGAGGCGAGTTTACGAGACATAAGCAACGAGGGGTATTACCGCCTCGTCAAGTACGCGAACTATGGACGATGTTAAGAAATGGCCCATTCCAAATGCTGATTTCCTTACTGATGGCGAACATGAATTTAGAAATTCGTAATTCCACTTTATCGTCCTTTTATTTAAACAACTTCCTTTCAGCCGAATGAAGCCGTTCGACTTCTTTCGACCTGTAAATCTCGACTGGGAATTCATAACTCGGTCGATTTAGGTTAGGATGAAAATCCTTCCTTCCATCAACATTTAAGAATTATATAGAACTATTATCATCTTCTACTAAATCGCATGGAAGTTTACGAAAGTGTTAATTAATTAAAAGAACCATTAAAGGCTTAATCGACCCCCTTATATTGTACCGAATGAGTACATTAAATTCAGTAACTCATATTTAATTTCCAGGTGTTTCTGGGAACCAAAAATTAATGAATAAAATAGATGGGTTAAATGACCTGTCGTTAAAGATTTATAAAAATTGGAGCGTTCCAATTTCAATAATTGATTCGTCTAATTAATCGACAGGCAATTACGGTCCACGGAGTCTACAGACGTCAGCAGATGTCGTCGATGCTGAATATTGTAATGCTCGGCTAAGTGTCATCAAAAGTCTAATTATCTTAGACCGTTCCACGTTATTAGTACGTTCTTGCGAATTCCCTTTGTCGGGCGCGCTTGTTGCGCCGTTCCTCAAATGCTCGCAAGGACAATTTGCACTCGGAGTAAATAAACAACCCCTTCGGGATCGTCTTTCACAAAAGGGGGCGCATTGCTGCGTAATATCGTATTCTGTCTCCGGAGAAGTGGAAGGACTCCCTTAGAAACTAACTAGTTTTCCGCATCTCATTGCTGCTGTAATACCGTAAACTACCGGTTAAGATACGCAAAGAGTTGCCGGAACCGAGGGAGATTAAAAAGTAACAATTACCATAACTTCCTGCTGCCAAGTGGCGCAAAAGTCCTGCCACGACCCTTCCACTAATTAATAAATTCCCTCCGATTTGGTAATCCTGCATAAATACCATTTTGAGAAAACAACATCATCTTCTGCTTGCTATTGTTCCGTACTTATTTTCGGACTGCTTGCGACCGTTGTTCCGTACTTCCTCGACGACTATTCCGCACTTCTTCGGCAACAACTTACCTTTCCCCGAACGACTCTTCGGCTTCTCCGGGACGGTCGCATCTTCGGTCTTCGTTCTTCGTTCTTCTTCCTCTGGTACCACTTCCATCCGCCCGCGCGAACCAACAACAACGACTGCCCGCGACTTGTTCCGACCTGTCCTGCTCGACGCGCCGGTAGCGAGTACTCCCCAAGCAGGCTTTACGGCGTTGCCATATCGCCTTTTTGGAAATCATGGCTAGTCCCTCTGATGAGTGGATATTCTACCTGGGCCATCGCGTCCCGTGGTTTTCCAAGAAACCCAGCAATTAGCGGACAGGTCCAGTCGCGTCGGTACACACATATATGTATGTGTATTTTATGGTGGTCAAGTGATGGATGGCGCGGCACCTGGCCAATTTACTAGACACGGCGACATCGATAGCGCAGATTGAAAGTGATGATTTATTCGACGGAACCCGGCCTGGTGACTGGCGAAGTGGCTTTAAACAAATAAAATCCGCAGGAAAGAAAAACAAATGAACAATCGCCGTTCCCTCCCGTTCCTGTCAGGCTGCGGTCGAAAGTGCTTTGCCGTTCTCGTCAGCGTCACCGGTCAATGGACGGCGCACTCCACTCGGCCAACTATTTTTTAAACGGCGAATATCTTTAAACGCAAAACCAACGAGCTGCGGTAAACCTTCGAACCACTCCTTTTTTAACCAGCTAACACGTCTAATTTTTCCGACCGGTACCCCTCCCCTGGAACAATCTGCCTCGCATGAATCAGAGTGTCCATTACCGAGGATTTAATCCTTTGACAGCTAAGCCCTTTTGACGTATGGACGAAATTCGTCCCCGCGTACAGGCGATAGTGGACCAAACGTTACACGTCCATATACGTCTTTCGCAGGAAAAAGGTTAAATTTCCGTTCAAATGGATATTTTTCCAATAACGAAACGCTTCAAATTTGATCGCCGGGATTTGGCATACAAGAGGAACCCTTTCGGTTACTTCCTCGCGTTTAAAATAAACCCATAACACATACCACCCGTGTACCAAAATGTTTATCAAGAAATGTAAGAAAAGTACCTTTCACAACACTTCTCTTGGTACACACTATTTTGAACAATTCTGGAGAATTAAGCGACATAAAAGGAGCATGAAATAAAATACCCCACCGGACCGAGATGAATTTTTCCCTCTGTATCAGTCCAGGTTTTTATGTCGCGTTCTCCAGACACTCCCCTGCACCCTCCACCCCCAATCTCAGGTGCAACCTGAGGGTCCTGTAAATGCTCGATACCCCGTAAAAAGTTGAACATCTCGACCTCTGGCCGAGCGTACATAGCGCTTTGGTGCTTTGGATAATCGTTAACGCCACTATCCGATCGGCGACGTAGTTTCGTCGAATTCACGAGCGTCCGGCGATTCCGACAAATTGGACGAGGACGGAAATTGTCGAGAGAGCCCGGTATGAGTATGCAATCCATGTTGGCGTGTGTTCACGGGGCCGGTGTACACGATTGATTCACACTTTGGGGGGCGACCTGTAGCTACCCCCGAGCTGGCTCTACATGGCCGAACAACACAGACCGCGCGGTCCAACCCCCCTTCGACAAATCCGGCCGCTCAACACGGATGTATTACTAATGAAATTATTAATTAAACGCCCGCCGGCCACGAAAGCTCGATGAAACATCGAGCAGGCCCGATCGAATCACGCGAACGGCCCATTTTCGGCGCCGCGACGCCTCCTCGAGGGGTGCCTCGCGTGCAAGGGGGCGCCTCCTTTGCCGATAAGAAGGGCATAGGGATGGCATAATGTCTGCACGCGCTCGCCCAGAGAGATTATGAACTGGGATGGATGGAACTTGACAAATTCTGGGAAGATATATTTATATTAGGGGAAGGGGACAGGCATCAATTTGATATATCAGAGCTAAGAGAGATCTTAATAAAAAGACTTCCAGAGGCTGTATGGTGCCACGTGGGAGTTTCTAATGATTTTTAATAAGAGTCTATGCGTGACACGTTCCGTCGTTAAGGGAGGTAAGGCACCATTAATTCGGGAAATTAATAGAATATTGCAGAGGTATTCTATTTATTTCAATCTTCCTTGGATGTATTAGTGTTTAGTATCTTATTTTTCATGACAAAAGAAGTATGCCTAATTTTTCAATAATGTTATTTCTAACTCGATATCTCTTCCAGTGAGTATTTATGACCATACATAGCGTTAATATGAAATGTCCGTTAATGTATGGTACTTTTTATTGAGAAAAGATGTCCATAACGTGGGCTCGTACATTTCCATAAGCTTGCCGTACCTCTTTTTATCGGGGATGTAAGGATCAAAGAATATTCCCAAGTTGTCTCACCCTCAAGGAAACAATTTCCGAAGTTTCGTAAAAAGTTCAAAGCTGCTTTTGCAAATTCTCAGATCGTCGTGTCCTCTTCGGAATCCGTTTCTAGGTTAGGTAGCGGGAAAAGTGATTCGTTAAAAATCGCGGTGATTTATCGCGAGCAAATCAGGGGTTTACGTACACGCGTCTTTTACGACAGGTTCTCCCGGGGAAAACTTCAGTTTAATGGTAACCCCGCAGTTTGCAGATCCCTTTAAAATCGCCCCGCCGAGGGAAGGAGACGAGGGGGACTTTTACGGGATTTCTATTAGAATTTTTCTTTTATCGCGCCTCTCCGCCGAGTGCCGGGTAACCCATATTCTTCCATTCACGATCGAATGGCATTGGGATATCGTCGCGCGTATTTTAATGCCCCCCGTGATATCGAGTAACGGCCTGCGCAAATTTTCGATATCGGATATCCGGCTTTTCGCAGACTATCATGCGATTTCCTGCAGCCGCTTAATCAGAACTCCGCGTCGTCGCTTCGTTTCGGACGAGTCTTCGAGGGGGGGCAGGCGAAAAAAAGGTTCAATCAAAAGGAAACAAAAGGCCAAAGTATCTCCTTTATTCTTTTTGCAACGAATAAATGCCTCGATATAAAGGCAAAGAGTCCAAGTACCTCCCCTTGCTCCATATTCAAATTAATCAATTTCACGACACGCCACTGAACACGAAATACCCGCGCATTGATATCAAAATAGATAACTCCCATAAAAGGACATTTAAAAATTCAGAATAAAACTCAATATTTCGGAGAACTCAGTCTCCTTGATTAGCTGGTGTTCGGTACAAAAAGAAGAAAGAAATAAAAAAAAACGTTTCGCAAATTTCAACATTTTTTATACGCCGCAGATATACCGCTATTACAAATTTGTTAGGATGATTTAAATGAACCCGTAATAATCTCTCCATGGACGAGTTTGAAATTTGATGACACTGAGCCAGCTTGTTAAATTACAATGCCAGCATATTAAACGTAATGACAGTTCGCAAGTGAATTATTGAGTTAGTATCTGAATAAAATGTCCGATGCATATTTTACGAATTTATTACGGCACGTTTTTACCGGCTCGTAATTATTTCCCATGTTTCTGATTGTCCATTTACGCGATTTCGGCTATATCCGCCGAGTGATGGGACCTCTCGCGTTTTCGACGTCGTCGATTTCTCCCTTTCGAAATACCGACTTTCGAACCTCAATTCAACGTAAAACCGACCCGTAAAGTTCACGGGGGTTAGAGGTCCTGCCAAAGGGCGGAAGAGGGAGAAGAATGCGGAGCTTAGTACTTCTATGAACAAAATCGTTACGGATGGGGACAATTTCGTGGCTGGGGGTAAAAAAGGGACCAGGCGAGCGAGAGGGGGAGGAAAAAGAGCGAACGGACTCCTACGAACGACGCTATAGGGACAAAGCATGGTGGATCCTGCGGAACAATCGGAAGCTCGAAAATCCCGGAGCTTCCCTCCGATTCGCAAAGTCCCGGTTTTAGTCATCCCTCATCCGAGTTACTTTATATGTATATATATACATCCGGGGTTCGGTTATATCGTGGGTTATTTCCCGGCGACCACAGGAGCCCGGTTACGAATCTGGCCCGATTAAAACAATAACAAAAAGTGGGGGAAAGGGAAAAAGAGCGAAAACCCGCGCCCCACCGGGGAGAAATTCATTTAACGCGATACGGAACAGGGGGAGGTCGTACAAAAAAAGTATTAAAAAAGAGAGAGAGAGGAAGGAAGGCGCATAATACAATTACCGCTCCCCCCCTTGGACGGAGGGACTGTCGGATGTTTATTGAATATTCCGTTCGCCGTGTAAAATTAATTTATTCCGCCTTTCGCGATCCTCGCCCCGATACGCGCGAATCGGGGGAGGAACGATTTCGAGCCACGTGGAAATTTCTATGGAAAAAGTAGGGAAAGAAGGGGAGAAATATCGAGGAAGAAAAATAATCCGGGCACACGGGGAATAAAGGTTAAAGTAACGCAATTATGGGGCGCGTCGACGTGGGCGTCGATTTGCCTTCGGGATCCGCGTCGTTTCACCCCCCGCGAACTGCAGGTGATCCGCGAATAAAGAATTAAACAAATGAAGCCGAGGCCAGGAGAGCCGATTTCGAGACCGCTCGCGTGAGAGGTGATCTCGATTATTGATGGTTTGTTGTCGATCCGAGCAATTTCTGCGCTCCTCGGGGTTTGCTTTAAAAATTGCCTTAAATAAATGTGCCGGGGAGATTGTTCCGAAATGGCGTCGGGTTATTTTTCGGATCCCGGAAATTATTTCCCCCCCGACAGCCACGCCCTCGGGCGCGACTGATCTGCAAATTAAATTAACAAATCAAACACGCTCGCGCCCCGGAATCGTTCGCGAAACGTTGCCCGGGCTCGGTGGTGATAACGATTGATATCTCTATGGAGATCGGGGAAAGGCAATCGACGGTGCGTTGCTAACGGTTGATATGGCTGCGGAGAGGAGAGAAGGACATTGGCACGATTTTGATAACGATGGATATTGCAATGGTACCTCCGCGTACAACGATCGACTCGGTACTGATAAGAATTGATATCTCGGTGAGACCGGGGTAAGATTATTGTCGCAATGCCGATGATAATCGGTAACGATTGACGTTACGGGGAACTGGGAAAGACACTTGGAGTTGACACCGACTGATATCGTTATGAAAACCGAGAAGAGACAATTGGTTCCTAGCTGATAACGACTGATATATCTGTAACGATTAGGGCACAGCAATTTGCGTAATGTCGATAACGACTGGCAACGAATGATATCGACATGGAGAGCGGGACAGTGTTGATAACGACTGATGTCGCCTGAATTTCCAGAGAAGCAACAATTGCATTTTGATATGAATTAATATCATTACGAGGACCGAAAAGAGACAATTGGTTTTGTGCCGACAACGACTGAGATCTCTACGACGATAGGTGCAGGACAATTTCCGTAACGTTGATAACAATTGACCACGATTGATATCGCTATGGCGATCGGAGCAAGACAATCGGCATGACGTTGATAACGATTGATACCAATATGGAGATCTGACAAAGGCAGTCGGCGCGGTGTCGATAACGACTCGTGTCATCGCTGAGATCCAAAAGTGAGACAATCGGCTCGGTGTTGATAAGGATTGATATCGTCACAGAGATCCAGAAAAGACAATCGGCACTTGTCGCCGGTACGACGAGGCCGGTCGTCGAGTTTCATGCCGGCGACGTTATTGATTCGTTCTGAGTGCTGTGGATAGAGGTCTTAACGGGGTGTGATAACGACTTAAGTGCCGCGCCGATAATTTGTTTGTGAGCCGTTCCCGCCGATGCGTCGAAATCAACCGTCAACAAAGTCGGGCCTCCCTCTCTTCCCTCCACCCTGAACCTCTGCATCCCTATTCCGAGATTTCTTCGGGACGTTTTACGACGTCCATCTCCCTCCCCCTCTCCCCTTATCAAGGAAGAAACATAAAAATTTACTGCCAAAGCAGCTGCAAAATTCCATACTTCCCGAAAACGACATTTTCAGGCATTTCTACATGACCCGCCCTTATCGACTATATTAAAAAATTCTTCGAAAACTCGCATCCCGTGATCCGCCCCATATTTCCGAAACTCCACCGAGATGCGAAGGGGTGGAATAATCAAATTATTTTCTTTAAAAGAAGCCCCGAAAATAAACAAGACAATAATTTCGACTAAGATATCCCCCCTTATCGTATCCTCCAATAAGCTCGCCGCTTTCAACCCTTCCGCCCAAGATTTAAAATGTAATCGCCTAGAAGAATAAATCCTAATTAATAGGCCTAATAACCTCGAAGACAAAATCAGAAAGATCCATCCCCGTTCCTCCAGCGTCCGATATCGATGCGGAGATGAAAAGGTTCGGCATCTCCTAAAACGCGGAGGCACATCCGGGGTTTTTATCCCCTCGGAGGATAATATCGATATCCTGTTCCGATCGAGCCGGCAATCTCATTCTAATTCGGGTTGGGACACAAAGGCCGAGGGGGCTCGGGTGTTAATACGCGCGGCTCGTATTCTTATCCGCGATAGCATGCTTTTCTAATCAATTCCGAGAGTGGTATGGCGCACGCCGGGGCTCGATATCCTTTGTACCGTTCACGTGGACTGGTTTCACTGTAGATTTTTGAAATCAGACCTCATCGGGGTGCCGAGAGAGCTCGTGACGTCACGAGACGCCTGGCCTATTTAGATTCTCTCCACCTCGACGAGGGGATGGAGTGCAAGGTGCATCGATACGAGCCGCTGCAGAAGAGGATTCATCGGAAATGGAGAGGAGGTAAAGACACCGCAGGATCCTTCTTCCCTCCCCTCCCTCTTTCTCTCTCTCTCCATTTCCGAAAATTAAAACGTCCTTGCCTCTTCCTCAGGAGGCCGAGGACCATTATTCCGAGACCATTCGAATTCCTTCGAAGTCGTCAAACCCTAAACGCGCCGGGAGATCATTGCTCGGGTAATAAGAAGGAATGTTTCCTAATTATTTAACGCGTGCCAAGGAACAGAACCAGATAATGGAGAGGCAGCGAAGAAATCGTAGGATCCTCTTCATTTCCGGAAATTAAAACCCCTCGGCAGCTGGGGGACCGAGGGCCATTTTACGTGAACCGTTTTAATTTCTGCTAAGGACTGCAAGTCCTCCTTCAAGATTTCTCCCAAAGACGTGATCTTGACGGATCTTGACGGATTACCCGCGGGGAATTTTCATTTTCACCATCACGCCACTCGGAGTCACTTGAAAATGTACCCATAGAAATTCTAGAGAATTTCAAATGGTCTAATAAATTGGAAGATCAAAGCAATTCATCGAGAGAAATGGTAGATTTCAGAATTATGCAAGATCGTGCGAGATCACGCGAAAAGCTCGGCTGGTTATTATCATCGCGTGAATGGGAAAGGATGGGTCCTCGATTGTGATTGATCGGAGGAAACAAGGAGGCATCGTTCGATTGACACTCTTGCACAATTCCCATAGAAAAGGGACTGTCAAATGAGATGCGTCCTGAAATCGGTGGAAAAAAATCAAAGGGACTTTGCCGATGCGAATTATCGGTTTTGGGATTACGTGGGAAGTATCTGGGCCGCATATTAATAGTAACATGGGCTGATAGGAAAAGATAAGTCCTCGATCGTGAACACACGAACGCATCATTTCACGGCCGACGTTCCTCTGAAAGCTCTGCTTAATCCCGTGACGTCGAATAATGCGACAGGTGATCGCATCAGGTGACAAATCGCTGATCGCTGGACCAAATTTAGGCGAATACCATGGGGGTCACTACAATGGCACCATTATAGTGGCAACCATGGCTACCACGGGCTGACATAATTCGAGCAAACCTCGCGTTACATCCCATTATACCACTCGGAGGCGTTCCACTAATTCGACTTGCACCGCGTAGACGGGACTGATCCAATAATTAACACCATCGCTCATGCGAATCGGATAATGGTAGTCCAGCCTTCTTTTTCAAAATCCCATCTTAAAAATGCATTTCAAGGCTAGCCATCGTCGAATGAATCCGAGGAACTCCACCTAACCTCAATCATTTCTAAAATGATTGTCATGAAGATTTAGCGACAACAATTCCTAGGACTACCCATTATTTTAAATAACCCCATCTCGTGCATTTCACCGAATTAAATTACAGCGATCCACCCTCGTACCTCTACCTTAAAGATTCTCTGCAATGATAATTATCAATTAGTGAATCCATGAATTTCATGCTCCTCGTTTCTATCTGAAATTCTTTCCACAAACATTTCATGATACAATTCCCAGGATTACCTATTACTCAACGGAACACTCGCCCTACGGACAAACAAGATTACAACAGTCCACCCTCCCGTTTCCAAACTTGATCTCCAAAGTTCAAAGACATTTCTTATTTGATAAATCTAACAACTCATGTGATACAATTTTAAGGACCACCTATCAGCGGAATAATGTCTTCCCTCCCATTTCAATCTCCTCCATGTACATATTATATTACTGTAAAAAAATCTCCGGAGCCGTTTCCTGCTCAACGAAACTGTCGCTTACTTTTCCTCCTGGCACGGTAATTTCCTCAGCCTCATCAAAAATCCCCTCCCTCCCCTACGCACCTCGCAATATAAACCCCTCGCGGGATTATTTATTACTTCCGATCCTTTTTTTTATCTCAAGCTGGGAGGTGCTTTTCCCCGACAAGGATCTCCAGGACCTCCCCTCGCAAATCCAGGAGGTCCTCTATTTTCCCGGGAACGCTGAGGAGCTTCCGCGAAGCTGCTTCCGGGCTGGCTGCCTCAAAAGCTCGCGACTCGCGGAAGCTTCCCCAGGTCGGACGTTTCACTTCTGATGATCGCGGCAAACTGAATACGTAATGGGAGCCAGGTTGAGCTAAGTCGAGTCGAGGTAAGTCCGATTCGATTTCACTCCGCTGACCCCGTCGAATGCGTCCGACCGACCTGCACCTCCACCTTCCCGACCAAGAAAATCCTCCCTTGTGTCGCATTAAATATTACCCCACATCTTTTCTTGTTTCCAGTTAGACAGATGACCAAAAAGTTCGCTCTGGAAGTGACTTTGAAAAGTGGCTGGCAAGATCTATCGAGAAGAATGTGGTCCAAATGGCGATCGTGATACGAGAAGACTTTAAGGTGATATGAAAGGGTCATTCTAGATATATATAAGGCGTTAAAATATTAATAAAACTTTTCCCCGAACTGGGTGCACTGAATCATTTGAAACTTCAGCACGTGATTATGGAGGTCCTAGGAAAAACGTGATGCTGATGAAATTTCATTAAAAAAAAAAAAAAAGAATATACGTAGTATGATAGTGAGATACGTGGAGAATATTGTAATATGTGGTAAAGTACGTATAGATGGCAACGAAGGATTTTTAAGCAGTTTATAAACGCTGAATCCCCCGGTGGAGTTGTCCGTGGAAGACATCGAGGCAATCCCGCGGGATGTTGTCAAATCCCAGGAAGCTCAGTCCAGGGGATGAGTTTTTCCTCTAAATCTCGCCTTCTGGCGGCAGTTCGCTCTTGTGTCGGGCAATCGGGCCGATCCCCGAGAAATGACAGATCAAATAAATGCGCAATCACAAGACGGAAGGGGGGCATTTCTCTTTGAAGAACTCGTTTACCGAGTTTATCCACGGGGTTACATTCAGGCAACAGTTTACCCTCCGCGCGTTCACTACCCTTCCGCCACCTTTCTACCCCTCGACAGGTTGCCCCGAGTTTACGTGCCAAATCAAAGAGGTGTGCTCGGCTCTGCCTCCAAGGAAACATCCTGATTTTCCGGAAGGTTTCCGTGAAAAGGACAAACAGCGACGCGCGTTTCGGATGACGGACGGTTTTTCCAATTTCCCCTCGCTTTTCTCCTCGGTCGCCGTATAACGCCGACCGTTTTCACTCACCGTGTTGCCGTGCAAACCGATCTGTTTTTTTATTCTTTCTTTCTTTCTTTTTACGTACAATTTCACCATGCATTTTGTACAGTGCATCACGCAGTACATCAATCTGGCAGGGATTTTAATACTGCGGGAAATCCCGATATCTCTCCGACAAATGTTTTTGAAAATCATATAAAGTACGACCGCCCTCCCATTTTGCACTTGACGTACCTGTTATATATCGCAACGTGTTGGAGGGAACTCATTTTCAGGATTAAAAGTTTTGCCAGAGGAAACTGCAACGTGTCCATCATGCCACGGAGGCGAGCCCGTAGGCTCCTATTTTGTTTATAAATTTACAATATATGTATCCGATGCGGAGATATTTTCCGTGGTATAACTGAAGGGTCTTGTACACTGAGATAAACAATTCATGGAATCAAAGAATAATTCTTTGAATTAACAAAATATATTGGGGCTATTAATATATATATATTTTTTTCTTTGTTTCGATGACATTTTAATCTCAGGGTAGGTACTTTCCAACGGAATAATTACGATGGGTCATTTAATTTCGATATTTATTGTCACGTTGTTTAAACCAGTAGAACTCGCACACAGGTAAAATTTACAGGTTATCTATTAACAGGTATGTTAATATACTCCGTAAGAGATCGATTATAAAATTCATAAATGTTCGCTTGAAGAACTGGTACTATGAGGACATTTCATAGTTACACCCGTGACAACACCTGTGGTAATACCTGCCGTTACACCTGTAACCGTTTCCATCGACGAAGGTTTACGCGCATTTGTTTCAGATTTCAAACGCTTTGCCACTTTGAACATTAGTAAAGCGTAGGAATTCTAATACAAATACCACGCTTTGCCTGACTCTCTCGCTCCTTTTCTCCGTCGTCGATTGGGTCTTCTTTGGCGTATTTACCCTCGAATCGGCACACCCCATGAAAGTGGAACGTCGTCCCGACGAAGACAAACATCTTCGCCGTGGCTGCACTTTCCGCGATCAGCTGTTCACTTATCAAAGTCAATGCGGAGTCTTTCCAGGATATACAGAAAAAAGAAAGGAAAAGACGAGAGGGGAGGACTTTGCGCAGTGTTAAATCATTCCGGATTTCTCCTAGGCTCTGGAAAAGTCTTCAAAATGTTCCCAGATCAAATGAAAACCTTACTTCTACTGCAATCGGTAAGAGACACGATTGATAATGTATTCAAAAACTTCTTCTTTAAGAAGAAAACGAAAGAAATAGTCTACCACAAGGGTTGTCGCGCGAATATTTCTGAGTAACTTTCGCCATTTTGTCCTTTAGGAAATTTAGTAGATGAGCGAAACTCTGGGGAATTTTTTTTCTAGACTATTTTCGTAGCCGTCGAAGGCCGTGGCCGGATCGGCAGATTTATTGGCAGATTTCGAAAGAAGCGTTAACGTCGATGGGAGCTTTTTGCAGTTTCCCCCCATTTCTCGTCGAGCCGGACATCAGCTCTTCCCCCAGGAAAGTCAAACAAAGGCCTTCTCGAAGGAAGACGTCCCGGAAAGCTTAAAATTATTTCATCGGACTCCAGCTTTTTGCCTTTCCGCTAAATCCCCCCTCGCCGTTTCCTTTCCCCCCCTTACCACCCTCTCCTGGCCGATCTCGAAAGAAAAACACTTTCCGGCGAAAGACAGCGCTAATTCCGCAGATTCTTCCAATTACGTGATCCCCGCTAACGAGTCGCGGATTTCTTTGCGATTCGGTGGAACTGGAAAATCACCGGACCAAGGGAACGTCGATTAGACAATTAACGAGGATCGGGATAAATCCGCCGGGAAAATCAAGCGTCCGAAACCAGGCGTTTCGACCGCCCTTGTCGGGAACGAATTTATTCCCCGTTGAATTTATTCCGAAAATAAGCGGCAGCAAAACGGAATGGGGGAAACAAAAAAAAAAAGAAAAATGAAAAATGAAAAATGAAACCCCCATCAGGAAGTTGGTAAATATTTTCCTCAATTTGCATCCATGAAACATTCACGGATCCCCCCCTAGGAAAATTACCGATAAACCGCTCCCTCGTTTACCCGGGCAGGAAAAATATCAACAACCAGCGGGAAAATAAAAATGAATTGATATAAAAATAAATAAATAGATATGTCGAAATCACTATATTTTTTCCGCGAGACAGGGCGAATTCCCGGCCCCACCCCCGAAAGGAGGCATTTCTCGCCAATTCCGAGCAACCCCCGGCTTCGTCCAATTACATCCCCGGCAGTTAACGAATTCCCGGATAGCAACCCTCGGCGAGGGTGAAGAGCCACCCCGAGCCCTCAAAAATCTCGATCGGACGTGCGATTTATCATGGCTCGCGGATTCGCGGATAGGGGGAGGGAAAAAAAAGCGAAGAAAAGGGAATAAGCGGGGAAAAACGAGAAAGGGGCCTGGGAGGGAGGGCGAGTGTTTCGATTATCGAGATCTCACCCGTGAATTTGTCAAAGTCACGAGGTGTCCCTTTAAACGTTCCTCATTGGGCCGGCTCGGGGATGATCGATGCTCGATTGCCTCGCCGGTCGTCTCTGCTTTTTATTTGGGGTTAATGTCGCAGGGCTCCCTGGGGGATGTCCGGTGTCAAATTGACAGGGCCGACCGAGGGAAAAGCTATTAAGACGTCATGCGAGAGCGCGATGCCACCCTGTTGCCACCGGGAAAGGCAAAGTGATAAAGTAGCGCCCGAGGAAAGGGGTAGGGGGTTGTAACGCGAGCTCCCTTATTATCCGGTACACGAGGACCAGGGCAAACATCGAATCATCGTCATTCAAGAGATCGCGTTCGCGACGAGCGAGATCATGCACCGAAATCTCCTCGACCCCCTTCGTCGGTTTCCCGAGGGAAACTCAGAACGCGATTTCACCCCCGAGCCGCCCCTCGCCGGAAAATTCTCAACTCGAAATTTGGGAGCTTTCGGAATTAAGCTACCTCGGTAATTGATCAATCTTACGCGCATGGAACTTCCAACGAGGAACACTCTCGAGTAATGTAGAGAGATTAGGAACTTTGGGAGCGAAGGGCCGAAATTTTCACCCCTTCGGTGTGATATTCATGATTTTTAGAACCGGGATAATGAAAGTCAGGGGTAGGGAATCATTCTATTTTTAAAGCTACTTCTAATTAGCAGGGCTAATTAAATTCCAACGATTTTTTACCGGAAAGAAATCGCCGGAAATCACCAAACAAATTTTCTTTCCTATCAGTTACTTTGCACCACGTCCTGTCTATATCGGTAAATCCCTACTCAATTAATTCACAGAAGACTCAGATAATTGTTATGCCATTCGATCAATTTTAAAAGTCTCGCAAACTATATCGAATCATTTTTATTAAATATATGGACAAGCATAGGTGTATATAAACGTCCTAGTCCGACCCTTTTACGCAGTGTGCGCATGCAAGTGCACTTTCCTGCAAGAAATTCCCGAGATGGGACTTTCCTATCCCCTTTTGACAACAAACTGCACCCCGACGGGGTTGCAAGAACCGAGAGACTTGCATATTCGCATTATCCATACGCGATGCATCCATCAGGCGCTTATGCACGCGTGCGTGCGCGTGCGTACGGACAATGCGGAGATAACGCACGGCGCTGAATTCACTCGGTCGGAGATGAATAAAAGATTAAAAGTGGGCTTATCATTCGCGCCATTTTCCATGGGACAGTTATTTCAGTGTCGACGTGTTCACGCTCTAATGCAGGGGAAAAAGGCGAGGAAAATCCTTCGGCGAGGTCTATCGGCATTTAAAGCCGAAGTTCCCCTCGCGGATATCTTCGTCGCGTCCATTGACTGCGAGTAATTCCCCAGTAATTCATCGGTAATTCACCGCCGAGTCATACGAGCAATGCACGGAATTCCTCCGGACGATGCATCATTAAATTAACATTCCCGATACATCCCGACCGGAGGCTCAATTAAGAATATGCTCTGGGTTATGAATTGTCTCCTTCAAATTTAATCATTTTTCCTTTAAACGTCTCGGATGATTAATTGCGAGAGGGAGAGAGAGAAGAAGCGACTAATGCGCAAGTGCCATTCCGCCGGGTTTTTTAATTATTAATATAAACGTTAGTCACGCGACTGCTGGAATTTAACGGCCCTTCATTTTTCACTTCCATGAAGTGTCCGTAACATCGCGTCGTCCCTGAAATGTTGCGACGATTATGTCGAGTATTAATTACACGCGTTATCGTTGCGGCATGCGGGAATTTTATTGCGCGGTGCAGAACGTGCACGATGCACTCGCGCATCGATTGCACGCCACCGATGTCGACGTTTATGTCTTCGATAGCAGTTTTCTCAATAAACCATAACGTGCGGCGAAGCGGTATTTACCCGAACACGAGTGCTTCAACAATGCGCTTTTCCCAAAATGATATCATTCGATAACGTTCGAGAAACTGGCCATTCCTCCGGATTTATCCGGAGGGCGAAAACGTACATATAAAAATGTGCATGCAAGATGCACTTACCGGTAAGCAATTCATGGATGCACGAGAGAACCTTTCGGTAAGATTTGATAAATCAAGCGAGCCGCTTCTATCGGATTACTATGGAAGAGGGGAAAATGTAAGTATAAAAATGTGCATATAAAATGCACTGCAGAAAATAGTGCACAGCTGTGCCGCATCGGTGCATCGGGCACCGACGATCCCGGGTTAGTGCTCGTATGCGTGCATACGGCTGTTATTTGCATGGGGCCATTATTTACCGATTTCCTGGTGGTCGCGTGTCTTTTTCAAAATGCATTAAGATCCATCGCACGCGACTTAACGAGCAAGCCGGCTGGGGGGACTTAATAGCTTTCCATGGTTGAAAGGAACTCCCAGGAAGCGATGAAATATTTATTTGTTATGCTTTCCTCCTCACGTCCGTTGAGAATGATTGTCGCAATCGCGGGGGATGGACGACAAGAATGAATTCCGAAATTTTCACGGAATTCCGAATTTTTTACCCCCCTTCTCGGCGACGAGCCGTAAGAAAATAAAAGTTTCAACGACATAAACATAATACCTCGAGTTCATAAATCAATTATTAATGGAGTAGTTTCAAGAATATTAACCGTTCGCTTTTCGTCAATGGTCTAGTTAGGATAAAAGGAAAACCACTCCACAGGGAGCATTAATTGTCAAATAGGTCGCGAAAAAAAAAATAATAAAAACCTTGCAAATCAGAGAAGAGCATGTATCGTTTAGAGTAACGATTTGATTTTTTCTTAAAAAATATGCCGAGTTACGGAAATTATTTATACGTGGTTAGATGTACAAAAAGTCGACTCTTAGGTGTTACAGCTTTTTGGGGAGCAGGGAATTAAATGGTGTATTAAAATTCAGGGAACGTTGGTAACAATCCCCCAAGGATTTTGCAGCTCCGCGAACTTCGACTCGGCTTGCTCCCATTTAATAACTAGCCCGCGCGCGCGACAAATAAAAAAGCGGTGACTTTTTACTCGGCAACTTTGGCAGGAAGCCAGGAGAAAATTAGCTCCGCTTTCGGACCCGATAGCTACGAAATTTCTAATGGGGTACCCCTTTGACAGTACGATCATCGTTTCCTAAACCGCGGAAACGCGATTCGAGGCCCTCCCCCGAGACCTCGAGCTGGCCGGTTAGCAGAATCGCAAAAAGGTAGAAGGCAAAGACAGGGAAGGGAAAAGCCGAGGGAGGAAGAGAGAAAAAAGACGGAGAAAGATGCGAGGGGAAATAAATTAGGACTGGCACTTTGCCATTTCAATCTCGTCGATCATGTAAGAGGTAAAAAAAGCTCGTTTCTGCCGATTCGCGGTGGGCCGCTCGTCGTTTTCCCTCTGCCGTTTCCGGATTTCCATCTCGGCAGAATTAGCCGTCCGACGTTGTTTTTCATTTCCCCCGATCCTCCCCCGCGGATTTATTTATCCTCCGAGGAAATAAAAGGGGAAGGAAAAGAAAACACGACCCGCTAACCAGAAGAAACTACAATTATTGCGCGGGAGACGGTCGCTATCGCGGCAGCAGATCACGAGAATTCACGAGCAGCTGGCACATTAGCATAATTTACGAAATCCCGGGACAGGAGGTACGTAAGTTTTCCGGGGGAAAATCCAGAAAGCCGAGCGATTATGGAAATGTATCGCGTTGATTCATTTAGCCGAATTACGCGGGACCGACTCGGCCGATCGCGCGTTTCGCGAGTCGCCGGGATGAGGGAAACTCGCGATTTCCCGGGAAAACCTTAATTTTCTTTTTCCCCGGGGATTCCTGATAGCAATGGGAGATCTCCTTATTTATTAGCCGACCGGCTCGCACGGTATCAGAAATATTGCCTTAGAAGCGAAGCTCTCGCGCGATTTCCTCATCCCGAGAATCTTGCGCCGCGGGAATCCCTAGAAAGAGAGGTCCATTAATATATCAGGCACGAAGATTTAATAATCGGAAGGGCCCAAGTAGCGGCATCGTCGGAATATCAGATTTATTATCCCTTCCCCGGGATCCTCCCCGAAGAGAGAGAGAGAAGCTCCCTCGAATCACGGAGCAACACGCAGAGAGAGCATTATTGAACGCACCGTCCTCCACGCCTCGCAAATAACATCATCTCCAGATTTTCTCGGTGGGAACGACATGCCGGGATAAAATGTACAAGAACCCACGGTTCCCAGAACTTGCGGTTTCCCAGGCGAAAATCGGGTCGTCGGAGCCAGACCTCTAGGAAAATCGAAAAATTCAGAGCGACCGAGCGCCGTGACAAGCACATTTCTCACGGAGCGATTTCTTTACGGAAAGAAACTTCCCCTGTGAATTATAACCAGATGAAAGATGCTAAACAGATTTAGGAGATAAATTCTCGATCCGGGCAGGTATACCTTCACTCGGAAAACAAATATACGGAAGAATCGTGGAGTTAGATATCCATTGGGTTTCGCGGTAAGTACATTTATCATCAGTGGTTCTTTTTCGTGGATAATATCAGCTGGGGATTATAATCAAGTTAGAAATCTGGTTAAAATTGTAAAAATAAATTCGGGATAGAGGAGGTTATTTCCACGACTCCGGGAACAAACGTGTTGATAAGGAGTTTAAACATCGGAGACGACCGAGGGCGGCGACAAGTGCATTTTTCACCGGGAAATTTTCTAAGGAGAAGTCATGTCGCGGAGGGCTGGAAGACCGCTAGAAAATGGCAAATGGGAGCTGACGTTTAATTTGAGTGACAGATTGCGACCGGCCGGAAAATCGGTGGAAACTGGAGTACAAGCCGTCTTTTTGTTTACCCAGGGAGAGTGGTTTCCACGAATAATGAGGCAAGATTCAGAAAGCGCATTGTTGTGCGCAGAGAAAATCGTCCGCGAAGGAAATTACGTTTCTCCTTTGAGAATGGATCTAACAATTCTGTATTCTTTATGTCCTTCCTCCTTTTTTCTCTCTCCTGGTCCCCTTTTTTTTTATTATTATTCTATAGAAAGCAATTCCCTCGAATCTCTCACAGGGCGAGCCGCAGAGGGCGCGTTATTGAACGTTCTCCACGGGTAGGAAATAAAATTCCTAGATTCCCCGGAAGCAGGACCCTGTACAGGATCGCGGGGTGCAAAAAATCAGATAGAGGGTCCTGCTGCCGGGAAGTTCTCGGGTAAAACGCGGAAAACAAACGGGGAGAATCCGCAAGACATGCATCGGTTTTGCTCGCGAGGGGACACGACAAAACGAGCACAAAACTATCCTGCTGGATTTATTCCCGGCCCCGATTCCCGGTGAAAAACAACCCGCCACCGCGGAATAAATGAAACAACCCTTTGTTCATTAAGAGTCCAATCCAATTATGGAAAGATTCGCAAGGATTCATCGAAGCGCACGCCGTGTTCCGATAAGTTATTGTCAGTCTAAAAACTGCTGAAAATCAGGTTAACAGCTTTGGGACGAAATATGACTCCTTAAGCATTTCATCTTCCGATTTCTTCTCTAGAAATTCACCCAGAGAGGAAAGAATTTCACAATAATCGTCGATTAGGGAAGTTAAACATTCCTATATACATAAAATACCGTTTAAATAAAGGATCCTTCGATATCGCCATCGAAATGCCAGAGATGAAATATCGAATGTTCTGAAGAATACATAAACCTATAAAATGGAACCAAGCGAAGTAATTAAGGTTGACAATGATTTTCAATTAGCGCCGCATCAATGTCCGCCAGTATACGCGTAATAAAATAATGTCAATGCGGGGCGTTACGTATACGATAAATCTCAACACTATGTACTGTAATAGAGGGCGAACAGTTCATAAATAACAAGAGAGGCGTTTGCATCTTAACGGTATTTAATTCCACGTCGTGTATCACGGCCGAGAGTTATTAGGACGGGGTGAAGATTTCGAGGTTATGTTTCGCCATAAGCCGCGCAGGAAGATTCATCGCTCGTCGAGGCCGAGTTAACGCGTGACCGGGACTAAAATCCGAAATAGGTTTTAATAATTTCCCGAAGAATTTCGTTTCGTTTCCCTCGCATCCTACCATCTCGGAAATGTCTGACGTCGTATGGAAAGGGAATCTCGGCACATACGGCCGCACTGAGTGATAATAATTAGGTCATTGCAGGGCGCAAAGTGGTGCCTCGCTTAAACGCGTCGACGGCCTTGATAATAAATTTAAACGGCGTAACGTGTTGCAAAATAAGTGCAAACCGACACGCTGCCGTTTGGAGGACCGATTATTAGCACATTACATTGGGGTCGTTAAATTGGGCATTAAATCGAGGGTAACGACTCCCGCGTTGCGGTAGGTCATGCAGTCGACACTATTTCCGGGGTACGATACGATCGCCGATCGGGTACGTCATTTTTTTCTAATCAATAACCACGGTCCCCCTGTGCCCCCACTCGGCATTAAATTGCAAAAATACCGCGGAAAATAAATTCCGAGGAAAACACCACCGATAAACGTCGCAATTTCTCCAATTCGATGGTGAAAACAGGCGGTGAATTTTCCCGATTCGGAATTCAGTATGAATAAAACGATTCCAATTATTGCTTCGTATTTAATTATTGTATGATAGTACTCGTCCGAAAATTAGAAAATTTAAGCTTGGAAACGATTTCACTTGGACCTTTGTGCAGTGAATTCTTTCAGGTGTCATCATTAAAAAAATTCGAGAAACACCTAATTAATTGAGTAATTAAATCGCTACGCTAAATAGCGGTGACAAGGGCAATCCAGGGTACAAGGAAACAATCTGGATTGGACTTAACGTCACCGGAGGAAGTAAATCCAGGCGCAACAATCGCAGATCCGGTGAATCCTCGGCGCACCGAGGAGCACGCCTGCGTCTAATTACCAGACGTTCATGAACATTGAGACGAGGCTGACGATCTCAATATTGCAGGAGCTCGCCGGTCGTGTCGGCACCGCCTAGCCCGCGGTGCAATTCTCATTTCAGCGATGGAATATGAAACTAGTTAGCCCTTCCCACCGGCCCAAGCGTCGGAGGAATTATGCAGATTATATGACGTCTAATTTCCCAAATACCTGCATCTGCATTCACTCAAAACCGTCCCCCTCGAGCTCGGAAACCCCGACCAAAGATCCCCAGTGACCGAAGGTGCACTTCAGGGAACGCCCCTAAATATCCGTGATAGCTGATGGTGGAATTGAAATTAAAAGAAATAGATAGAAATGCCGCGGTTTTACTCGACTCGACTCCCTTACCTGCCATGATCACGGAAAACGGGGACGAAACCGGTCGGCCTGAGAATCGATAGTGCAGACTTCAATTTCATGCAATATCGCGCGCATGGAACGTTAGGACGAAGATAACGATGCTGATATTACGGCAGTTCGTCATTGGTGCATGCTCTGTCGGGGATCGGTGCAATCATGATCCCTGGGGTGGAATATGGCGCACGGCGAATAATTCCGACAGATCTGGGAAATTCAGACATTAGACGGATTTATACCGCGTATCATTTCTGGAAGACCATGTTTACGTGCGCTAGAAAATTCCCGTTTACCAACTACGAGGTCGGTGCAAAAGAGAACAGAGAGATATGGTACCGCCAATGTAAAAGGCCGATGTATGAGCGTACATATCCGATCCGGTCGATCCGGAAAAATCGGAACAGAGTTTTCTAAGAGGAACGTGTCCACCTTTTCGTTTCCATCCCGTCCCGTTCGATCCGATCTGATCGGGTCAGTCTCCGAATCTTCTACGACCGATCGCCACGATATTGGAAGAACGGAGAGGTGGAAACGCTTCCCTTAGAAAACGTCATTCCGATTTTTCCGGATCGGACACCAGCCGGACGTACATCGGCCTTTTGCATTGGTGATACCATATCCCTATGGGACTCGTTCACGTTCGTCTCTGTACAAACCGGAGACGGGTCGGGTGTAAATCGACCCTAACACTCGGTCTTCTTATAAACAACAATATCTGCTAATTCTCATATTGGGAGAAAAAATTAAAATCATTTCCGTAATAATTTTTTCCATTTTGGTCGGTTTAGATCGATTTCCTTCATACTTTGCCCTACGTGTTGCACCGACCTCATTGTTGATAAACGCGAAAATTCGTCCCTGTACAAACCGGAGCCGGATCAGAGACGGATCGGACGCGTATATATCGACCTTTCGTCTTGCTGGAACTAATATCGAGTGTTATCAAAACAGAAAAAGAAAAAGTAGCCAGGGAGGCCTCTCGGCCCAACGATCCGACCCAATGATACTCTCCACCCTCTCGGTGCGGATCAAATCGGGTAACAATCCTTCCCGCGGCATATCCTCTCCTCGACGAAACAAAAGATGCGATGCCAAACAAATAAAACGTTCCCCTACATCGGGGTGGCGTTAATCAGGGCGGAAGTTAAGCAGTAACTAAGTGGTGGGTAGCGTTACCTCGTTTGTACTTGACGAGGCTGCCAATAATTCCAGGAAAGGCGGAGAAGTTTGCGAGTCGGAAGGTTTCCCAGATAAATTTGCCTGGTAGTGTTATTTAATTGCATCCCATGCGGATTTTGGGACCACGAGTCTGGTGTACATCTTTAAAGACGATCGCTACCCAGATACATGATCAGTCGAGGTTTGGAGCCAACCAAGATGAGCTTAATTTCGAGAGTACCTGCAATCAAGCTCGCTGATAGAAGTACAAGTCTGGTGCCCATCTTTAAGGATGATCGCTACCCAGATATCGTATCAATCGTCATTCGAATTCAACCAAAATGAGCCTAATTTCAGGAATACCTGCATCCGCGTTCGTCGATGGTCCTCCGACAGATCCCAGTCGCTTCGGCAAAGGAACCCACTCGAAATGAACCTAATTGCGAGAGCACCTGTATCCGCGTTCACTGATCGTCCTGACAAAGCCTAGGCGTTTCACCAGAGGAACCCAACCGAGATGAACCTAATTTCGAGAGTACCTGCAATCAAGCTCGCTGATAGAAGTACAAGTCTGGTGCCCATCTTTAAGGATGATCGCTACCCAGATATCGGATCAATCGTCACTCGAATTCAACCAAAATGAGCCTAATTTCAGGAATACCTGCATCCGCGTTCGTCGATGGTCCTCCGACAGATCCCAGTCGCTTCGGCAAAGGAACCCACTCGAAATGAACCTAATTGCGAGAACACCTGTATCCGCGTTCACTGATCGTCCCGACAAAGCCTAGCCGTTTCACCAGAGGAACCCAACCGAAATGAACCTAATTTCGAGAGTACCTGCACTCACGCTCGCTGATAGCCCTTCTGACGAGGCCTGGCAAGCCACATTCAGACCCAGGGATCATGGATGTCACTCCCAATCCAGGATAACACGACTACCAGCCTCGGGCAGGAATAAAATAACGAAAAATCCCTCCAGGCGCGATAACGTCATCCAGGTTCCTGGCTGGAGCCAGCAAGGCATGATCAAACGGCACCTCGAAACGGGCTCCGTTGATACACCGATCTCTACACATTCTTGTCTGGATCCACGGAACGATCTTCCTCTCTCCAAGCTCGACACAACGTGCAATTTCAAACAAACAAAAGGGGTCCCGGCAACAATGCTACGATTAAATCACGTCACGCGTTAAGGACCAACTTACGTTAGTGGTGGGAATCGTTACCCCGTTTGAGCTACTGGCGCTGCCAATAAATCCAGGCTCAGCCATGATGGGGACAAAATGTTTCCGGAGTACGTTTACGCGTCCTAAGGTCCTTTGATTCCACTTTACCCGAGGCTTGGGGAATATTAAGACAAAGTGGAAAAACGTCCGTCGTCAGGGATGATCGTTACGGCTAACTGCTGGGTCGAGTCGTCGCTCGAAAGATCCCGCCAGAATGTTTAATTCCCAGGAGATTCGACCCCCGAGGTGATTCTAAGATCCCAACAGAGCTTGGTAACGAAATTCGCGACCCACCGAGGTGTACCCGATGAGGAAGACGAGCGGGTCTCATCACGAGTGCAGGGTCGGTTATCGTTGCAAAAAAGGAGCCCAACATGGATGGTTAAAAAAAAAATAGAAGCTGAATTTTTCCGTACCCTGAATCATGAAAAGCGCGACTAAACGCGCCGCGGATTAAATTCGTAAAATCTATGATATCACTGACCCTCCCCAAATTCAGAAAACGATCCTCCTGGACACAACAAAATACTCGGACCATACAAAGAAAACGTTCCCGGGATCGTGGTTACGGTCTTATCGTGCCACAATTTGTCAAATTGACCGTGGTGATCGTTACCTCGTAGAGAAGCGGCAGGGAAATCGGCACTAACTGCAGCCCCGGCAAGGACCAGAACAAAAAGCCGCCTCATCGTGTTCACACGTCCGAATCCCTGGATTCCATTTCGCGCTTCTTGCCCGCGAACCGCCAGGGTGGCGTCTGTCGCCAGGGCTGACCACTGAGAAACTGCCGGGTAGATCTTCGCATCGACCAAGACCTCGCAAGACCTCGCAAGGATCGCCCACGCTCGACAACCCCACCGGCAAAGTACCACAGTCCTCTGCCGAATCCCCAAGTGGGAAGTCCTGAGGGGTAGTCACCCCTTATTCTCGAAATGCCGCATTTCTCTCGAGTCGCTCGCACTCGCGGGAAAACTCATGCAGAAAGGAAAAGAAAAACTAGCATACGTAAGTCGGAAACCAAGGAGACAACGAATAAGGGAGAAGTGCGTTACCTCGTTTGGACGTGCTGTCGGCGGTGCTAATAAATCCAGGTACGGCAATCACGAGAACAAAGAGTCCACAGTGTACCCAAAACATGTTTATGTCTTAACAACATTGTTTAATTCCATATTACATGACGCTCGTGAAACACTAGGGTGGCGTTGGTTCGCTGGTAGCCGCGTCTGCTCGTCATCGGTGAGTACTAGCTAGCCGCCGGGAGAGTCATCGGTCGTTTCACCGGGCCAGACGGGACCGCGGCTGGAGCGAGCGGAGCGCTCCCTCTCTCCTCGCCGTCTCTCTCTCTCTCTCTCTCTCTTTCTCTCTGTCTCTCTTTCTGTCTCTCTCGTTCTCGCTATCTCTTCGTCCCGCCCTCTCTCTTTCTCTCTCGGCCCGGTCTACGCCTGTCGCGACACGGCAGCCGCGGGTCGCGGGCTCGCCCAAGTCTAACCTCTTCTCGTTGTCGCGCTCGGAGCGGAAAGAGTGGCCTGACTGACGACGCGCCCGGGTCCCGGGGTGTATCACGCCTCGGCTGCCATCTTCTCCCGACGGCGGAACTCCGGAGTATGAAAATATTTGCGGCCCCTCTACCCGCTCGCCCTAGACCACCACCCTCGAGCCTCGGACCCACCTCTTATCGATTCCTGCGCCATTTCCCGTCATTCCTGTCGAATCAATAACGGCTCCTTCGCCACGAACCACCGGCGACCCACCAGAGCGCCCGGAACGGGAGGGAGACGCGAGAGCCACCCCCGGCCGCCGCCGAGGCGCCGTTCGAATCTCCCGCCGGAGGCTGCCGCCCGGGCTGGACCCCTCCCCCCCGACTCTGGGTACCCGCGCCGCGGGGAGATCCTCCCGATTCGCGTATTCCAAGGGACCAAACGGGACCCTCGAGTGTATTAAATACCGAACGTGAATGGGAGGGATTACGACTTGTCGAAGGAATGCCGTGTAAGGTTCTTTAGTGGCTCGGTGGAATCGACTTTAAACCGAAAGCACTTGGAACGAGGTTCGGATTTCCCGCCGGAGGCTGCGCCGCCCTCCCGGGCCGGACTCCGAGAGGATGCGCGCGCAGACCCTCGACAGGGGTATCTGGGCCTTGGCGTGAACCTCGCGATTGGTGCATCCAAATGGAGAGAACAGGGTCAGGAGAGGATCTAGGGACCCTGGAATGTATTGAATACCGAATGCGAATTGGAGTTATTGTGGCAGAAGCATGACCGTCTAAGGGTTGGCTCGTTGGAATCGATCTTAACCATCGGCACTCGAGATGCTGTTTGAATCTCCCGCCGGAGGCTGCCGCCACCCGCCCGGGCTGGACCTGGAGATGCTGCGCGTGCGCCGCTCGTCGCGACTATCCGGGTCTCGGGGAGAAGCTCGCGATTCTTCTATTTGAATCGGGTAACCGATACGGAGACGGACGATGTATGGAGAAGATTAAATACTGAGAATAAATAGGAATTGTGAGGAAATACCAACTAATCTCTTTCAACGGATGGTTGGGATCGATTATGGCGAAGAGCGCTGAAAACGCGATTCAAAATTTCCCGCCTCTGGCCGGGGCTGGACCCAGAGAGACCGCGCGCGCAACCTCTCCGCGCAGCTCCGGGATGTCCAGGTTACGAGGGAAATCTCACGATGCGAACATTCGATTTCGTAATTGATTCTATAAGAGGTTCTATTAGTCCTGAAAATTTAAACCCCACGAGGGAGTAGGTCGATTACAGTTTTCTAGGTTAATATCGACGAGATGCTTTTAATGGATCGATTCGATTAGTCAGGAATCGTTAAGACGTTTGAATTTCCCGCCGCAGGCTGCCCGGGCTGGAGCCGAGCGGGCTGCGCGCCGGCCTACTGCGCAACCCCGGGCGCGGAAGTCGAGATGCCCCGGAAGAACTCGCGGTGCATTTACTCGGGTCGATAGACTACGTCGAGCGGACGTTCCGTGAGTTTTTCAGGCGTGCAGACGCCGTTTATGGAGGAACGGTGATAGGCTTTTCCTTTTTTCTTTAGGAAGTTCCACCGGGAGTCCTTTGATGTGCCGCTGAAGTAATTACAGGTGGAAACCGTGGAAGCTCCGTTCGAATTTCCCGGCGGATGTTGATGCTGGTCCATACTCGGACAGGGGACTCGCGCCCGTTCCTGCGCAGGTCGACTGCGCATCTCCGAGCACTTTGGAACCAAAGGGCGGAAAATCAACTAGAAGAATGTCCACAAACATACATTTCAGACCCGGGGAAGAAGAAATTAAAACATCCCCATTTACGCCTTCGAGCTGTCGAATATCCAATCTACCATTCTGCATCGTAAATAATCGGTAAGTTATAAGCGTAATCTCCTAAAATCAGGAATCATCGAAAACTGAGGAAGTACGGAAAGCTGTTCCTATATCGTGGGGAGATTCAAATTTCCCGCGCGCTCTGCGAAACGAGGGCATCGTATATCCTCTCCGCTTGTAGTCGCGATATTAAGAGATCTTGGAATATTTTTAATACTTATTAATCATCATCCGAAGCTAATGTAGTTGTTGTATTTTACGTTACAGGTGAAGGCACTTCCAAATCCGTCGTTGCTTGAAATGAAAAGAAGTGCATTTTATGTGACGGATATCTTGTTCAGTTTCTCAGGCCCCGTTTTTACAGTTTTGACATTTCTGGAGTGCGATGGGAACGTGGCAAAATCTGGGATTACTCGATCTTGGATTTGGACTTTTTGGTAACGACGTCAAACGGAATAATTGCGGAACGATACGCGCAGGTACGAGCCAGGGAACAATTATTTTAAATGACGTCCGAAGCGAGACTTCGCGTTTGGCTTAGTCTGTCCGTATGGATGAGAATGCCCGATTAATATTCCCTCTCTCTAGGGAGGGAGAGAGTAGGAGTAGTTCCGTAGCGAGTTCGTCTACTCCCGCTAACTTCAGGGATCAGCATTGAAGTACCATCTTGAATTTGGTGCGCTCAGGAATCCTCGCATCCGAATTGGAGGATTCGGAGCATGCATACTATTTTCTTTTGCAGGAATTAGAAGTTCTATAAGCCAACCTGGCGAGTGGAATTTCGGTGGCTCATCACTTGGCTTGGCTCCTCTCTCGACGACCCTCGACCTCGGTGCTCCGGTTCCTATTACGACCTAATCTATAAGCCAGATCTAATTATTTAATCGTTAAGAAACACCTAAACTCCCCGAACCTCTCGCTTTAACGTTACGACCGGGTCGAGTACCCTTTCGAGGTAACTTCCCATAACATTTTTTATCACTCAACTCCAACATGAATTTCATGAAATTTAAATGCCGCCTAAGAAGAGTATAAGACCGCTAAGTAACGCCATTTACTGATGGAAGGGATGCAGGAATTATCTCCATCTCTGCCTTTACCAAGGCTCCGTCTGGAAGTGCCATACTGATAATTATTTTCTTTTGTAGGTCGTATCTTAATTTCTCCCATTTTCCTTGCTTTCCCTCCAGAGGGAAAATAAGGCGAGTTAGCCCCACCTTCAAGGGGAATTAAGGTAATACCCTCCAATGCTCTAGAATTTTATGAAATTTATATATTGTAAATAGCAAGGTGAGGCCATTTACTAATGAACAAAATGCGCTAATTACTTCCATGGTTCTCTTTAACAGAGATCGCTGGAGAGTGGTATCCTCCAGGTATCATCGCCACCACCTCCGCATCTGAAGATCAATTGGCGGAGCCATTTCCGGGGTCCTCTGGCAATCGATGAACAGGTGTTCAGCATGAAACCTTCCAATGATCCAGGATTTTATGAAATTGAAATGCCGTAAATAGTAGATTGAGTTAATTTATAATGAAAAAATATACCAATTAATTCCACGGTTCTCTTCAACAGAGATCGCTGGAGAGTGGTGTCCTCCAGGTATCATCGCCACCACCTCCGCATCTGAAGATCAATTGGCGGAGCCATTTCCGGGGTCCTTCGGCAATCGGCGAACATGGTTCCGACGTCGAAAATATCCGGAGGAGTCCCCAGGTCCCCGAAGTAAGCGACTTTCCCACGGCAATCCATCTTTGTTCGAGCGGACGCGTAATGAGGGCCTTCCCTTGTCGCGTGTCACTTAGGGCGTCAACCGAGCGTAGGTGACACCGACATCCGTTTAGCGCCGGTTCCGGGGGTGTGTCCGGCTAAACAGTTTGGCGAAACCTTACCCCCTGGAAATGGCCTTAACCGAGCCACTCACGCTAACGACAAGCAGCACGCGAGAATGCCACCACGTGGAATTCTCCGGGATTCGGCCTGGCACGTGCGACTGATTTTACCGGGGCGATTGCTGCCTGCTTGGCGTGCCTTCGCATCCCAGGATGTGATTCTCGCGATATTAGGCCGTTTGCGCCCTCGCGAGGGGAGAACAAGGTGGCATCTTCAATTTCTGGAGGCGGACTCGCAGATGCCACCGGGTACTCCACCCCCGAGAAAGGCCTCGTTACGCAGGGGACATTAGTCTTAGCTACAAAAGCTCCTGGACCTCCCCCGTTCATTGTTGAATTATTTAGCCCCATCTTTTTATCCTCAGGGAGACGACTCTCCTCCTGTGGAAGGAAAGGAATCAAGGATCGGAGGCGAGAGTCAGGTCGGATCGGAATTCAAGAGTTCGAAGGGACGAAGAAGGATGAAGCTCTTCGTCAGGGTTTCCTGGATAGGTGAAGTCATGGGTAATGTAATGGCAGGACGTTTGCAGTTCGACCTACGAGCGCGGTTTCGATACTAAGGGTTTATCTATGCATTGCAGGATTCCATTGCCCTGTTGTTCTCTACAGAGTTCTTGTTCACGGCGTTGAACTAATTTTCCCGGAGTTACTGCCATCCGTTTGGCGTGCCTCCGCATCTAGATATGTGATTTTCGCGATATTAGGCCATTTACACGCCGGCAGGGAATACGCGCAGGTCGCCAGACTGCATTTTTTAAAGCAATCTTCCGGATGCTACTGCATGTTGCCGCATCGTAAAGGACAACCGTTCTCGATACACCTTCACGCCCGCTGATTCTACCTCCCTTTGTTTTTCTATTTTTTTTTTTTTTTTCTAATGAAACACATAAAACTGCCAAAGGAGAATCGCTGCTCGATGTCTCGCCCGATGAAGAATCTCTGAAAATATCGAATTAACTATTTATTTAAGATGGACGCGTAATGGGACGCGCGATGCCATAGTTAATTGGTCATTTTTAAATAATTCCACCGAGTCGGAATTAGGCCGACTAATTACTTGACGTTAAACAAAAATGGCTGCGAGTCCGAGACTGAAATAACTCTGGAAAATTGTATTTCACGCAGCTACGTCGTGCTGTAAAATGTTCACTGTAACGAGTAATAACTTCTTGTCAGGGACGTCAGTACAGTGAGTACTCTAACGTGCGATAAGAATATATTAACGAGTAACGCCCGTTATAAGCCGGTATATCGAGGAGGAGGAATTATTATTCTTAACGCGTCTGGTAGTTTCCCGGTGAAAAATTCAGTTTCCAATCTCGACATCATTGTTAGCGGCCTGATTGACCTAAAATCCGTAACTTTATTATCGCCCCGAGTCGCGATCCAGATTACCGGCATCCGCAGGCCGGTTATTAAACCATTATTAATTTTTAATTGCCTCGTTAAAAATGTCGTGCCAACGAACGGCTGCTTGGAGGACCCTCGAGAGTAAAGTGTCACTTGTGCTGCTAATTGCATCGATTACGCTTATACGTACTAGTATCAGTAGCGTGAAAATCGATTTTTTTTTTTTTTTTTTTCGTCGATACGTTTTTTCGCCAACCTACAGGAAACTGCACTGGACCGTCCATTCCAATTCCTGTTTCCTGCGATGCAGTCTGATTTTCGAGGCCAGGCTTTAGATTCGTTTCCCGGAGGGGATTTCTCTTCGGGGAATTCTAAACCGCGCTTCCTGGAATATTTAATAATTTTTTTAAGTCCGTTATCTCAATTGAATTTCGGAAAGTATTATATCCTAGTCTGAAGAGCGCTATGGACCTAGTAACAGAAATTAATTCATTCGGATTTTCTCAACCCATTTCGAAATATTAGAGAAGATATTTCATTTTTATTCCACTTTTCATTAATTTCTCTGAAATTAATGTTATAGTCCGTTTGATTTTAAATATTTTATTAGAATATTTCCGTTTGCAGGGCGCGTAAACTCGTGTTCGAACGATAGCACTTGTCTGATGATTGACAGTCAGGCAGAAATTTGCGCGATTTTTGGCAACAATATTTCTTGACAGTTGGGCCTCGTTTCTCGCCGAGAATCCGGAGGATTTGGTAATTCGGAATAACCAAGGGTAATTTGCTAATGGCTGCAAAGTTTCTCGTTTCCGAAACTCCAGTTTCAGGGAGGATTGGCCTTTCGCGTTCTCTGTCATCGGGGTGCCACATTTTCGACAAACGAGAACACGTTCCGCTACAAAATTTTCCGCAGATATTAAGCGCGTCCGTTCTGGCGGCAAACAAACGGCCGCATAAAAAAATAGTTGGAACGAAACTCGAGTGTAACGAGGGGGGATTAACGAAACGCCGGAAAATTGAAATGTAATTAATTCGCGGCTTCAATCGGCTAGATTTAATCGCCGGAGTGCAAACGAATCAACAATTGGCCCGAGATTTAGAGTGGTTAAAAATTGGCTACATTTCGAATGAATGAAAATAAATTAAAAGTGCACCCGACGTAGCGTAGAAAAACATTTAATTAAATAAAAACATTTAGGTTAAAGAATGACAAGGAAAATAGACGACTAAGTCAAGGATCGAAGCCGTTGTCCGAAATCTGGAGAAATCCCATAAAACGTGTTCTTCTTTACCCAACGGAGTCGTATCCTTGCCACCCGGAAAAGGACCTCCCCTCTCAGGAAAAGTGTCCTTAAAACGTCGACAATTAAGGAGGAACATCGAAAACGATCCCGGGGCTCCTCGAGAATTCCCCGGAATAATCGCCGCATCTGGGAATAACTTCGCAGGGGGTCGAAAGAGTGGCGGCGCGTCAGGATCCGATTAAGGTAATCGGAATTATCATCGACCTGTCCAGCCGGAGGCACGGATTAAAAAGTCGACTAAAATGTCGAGTAAAGTGGAGAGGCGTAGGAGAAAAGGACTAAAAAGTACAAGAACGGCAAAAAACCGGGGAAAAACTGGCGAAAAAGCCGACTCCCCGGGGAAGTGAGCAGCCGATTAAAAATCGGCCGCGACGAGATCGATATCCTGCCCATCGATTTCCCGACAGCGTGCATGAAAAATGAATTAATCTACGTCCGGGCGGTGCTTGTTTGTCTGGCGGAACAAAAAAAAAATGGAGTACACCCCCTCTGTTTGTCTCCCTCGCATACAGGCTACGGGGATATTTTTTCGCATGGACTTCTCGCCCTAAACGTCAAATTGCTCAACCTTGCCTGAGCCATTTCTGGCTCCCGTTACACGATATTTACAAGCTGTCCAGTTAAGGACGATCAGAGCATAATGCCGGTGACACGGCTCGAAATCCCAACCCTCTCTGATACGCGTTCCTCAGACATATTTTCCCCTCAGCGAGCTTATCCGAGCTTTATTGGATTTATCTATTTGCCCCTCCTGGGGGGAGGTTGGAAAAATATTTCGGGTTTTTCTCGCGTTTCCGCAGCCTCTCCCGTGCTACGGATACCGAATCCCAACTTTTGAGGATCCCTGATGCTGAAAACCCTTTCGAGATTTTCCCTGGGGGGGGATTTGCGATTCCCGGGAATATTTCGAGATTTTGAAGGGGATACGAGCGACGTCGGAAACTGTTTCGACGTTTTCAGGAAGGGGGATGGGAGGAGCCCGAAATGTTTCCAATGAAAATTCTACAGTTTTTTCTCCCTTTTACTTTTCAGGGGATGCGGAAGAGAAATGTAACAGCAATGACATGGCTGAAAATTTCAAACCCCTGACACGTTCCTTAGACAGCCTCCCCTCGCGCGGCTTATCCGGCTTTTATTGGATTTATTTATTGGCAACGAGTAGGAGGGGTGGAATAATATTTTTTATCTTTCTCATGCTTTTCAATAATTCCTGTTTACTCGAATATCTCCTAAGGAGGCGCAGAACGACTAGATCTCATCCCCATTGTAGATGTTCACTCGTGAAGTGATCTATGAAAGCGGTTTTATATACATTTAATAAATTTAAAAAATTTCAGAGAATTCCTCTTAACGTGTAAATGAAAGAAAGCATGTCGTTAAATCCTTTCCAGTAGTTCGAATTATATGAAAAATGTCAACTGAAAATACGTGCACTTTCCTTCCCCTCGCTGTTGCATTGCCCCGTGAAAAATGGCTGCAAAATTTCATTTTTTTTAATAAATAGATAACATCGTGGACTAGCGCTTGTATTCTTTGTACAACTTTGCACTGTTTATCGTTAATAAAGCTTTGAGATTTGGCCTGCAATTCTCCCTTTGAGCACGGAAATATGTGCCGCGGTCAATATTAAAGTTCAAAGAATTGAAACGAAAATGGAGCTCCCTCGGGCGATGCAATATCGAAAGCTATAAACTTTGGTGTAAAGCGAACAAGCCGTCCTTTTGCCGACCGAAAACACGAATGCATACATTTAGTAATATGTGCCAGCTTTGAGGGAACGTGAAAGCCCATAAATGTCGTTTTCCATTTGACTATTTTTCATTCTACAGAGAAAATAAAAAGAACCGAGCCTAAAGTATTCCTGCGTCGTAATACAGAGTTATAAATTGCCGACATTCGACGTGGATTCAAAGACTAATAATAAATCAACGATCGTCAGGAAACCGAAGAAAATTTAATCACTTATCCCTCGAGCAAGACTCTCGAATAACAAATTAAAACTCACCTTACCTTACATTTTTCCTTCCCGTGGTCTTCCTCTTGTCAAAATTTTAGAGCGGGGAAAAATGAGAATAACGATTTACGCGAGAACATAACAATTACCGTCGATCCCGAAACATGAGATGCAAAACAATGCAACATCGTCGTAATTACCGTGGAAATTATGCCCCCCAAAAATGTAGACAAATTTAAACACCTCCAACCGCAAAGTGGTCGGTTTAATAATTTCGAAAAATGAATTTTCACTCTCTACACCGAGCTAAGATGTAAATGATGAAAATTTACGAAAAGTCTTTTTTTGCAAAATTCCTGTTACACGAAAACCGTAGCAGACCTCCATTTCGGGGCTCCAAAAAGGGAAACAATGAACGTTCGATCGTAAATCGACCCTCCTGTAATTTCGACACGAGGGGGTGGGGGGTGGGGGGAATAAATAACCGTGACACTCGATAGTTTCGCTGTATAATACAGACGAAACCGAGCCCTTTTCCGAAGCATCGAAGAAAGAAAAAGAAAATAGAGAAAAACCGACGAAAACCTCCCCTGGCACAGAATCGTACTATCTCAGATTCATAATATCTTTATATTTCCTTCCGACGTAGCGTTGTCCTTCTTTATAATAATAACGTTTCCTATCTAATGTTATAAAGGATTATATTACATACAGAATATAGAAAAGAGTATTTCAATTGCTATAATGTAAACAGCATAGAGACGTAGTCCCGGAGCGTAAGACCGCCACCAGGAAGTCATCATACGAGGTCACAATTCGAGCTCCAGATCTAGCATGCTTAAGACCAATGACCGATCGCGAGACCACATAATTAATAAATCTCCAGGTTTTGCAGACTTTTCCAGACACTCTTTCCGTCTCTCTCTCCTAAATGAAACGTCACTCCCCACTATAAAATTACCAAACGACTCGAAATCAGCCTCTAGGGTAAGATTTCTAGGTTTTGCTCTCGAGGTTATATCATGTCCTTTTATAAGTAGGTCTCCTATCTAATATTATAAAGAATTGCGTAACATACGGAATATAGAGAACGGTATCCTTGTATCGTTTAAACAATGGAAACATCGTATATGATTTGTCCCAGACGCTTAACCCTTGCCTCGTCTCGGAGTTTCACTCCGAGGCAAAGGGTTAAGCCCACTGTAATTATTCGAAGTAACAACTTGAGTTTCGGGTGAGCGTGATTTTTAGTCGACGACCGATCAGGACCGGCTTCAGAATTCCGGTAGATATAAGGCCGTATTTTCCTCCTTTATTATAGATTTATAGAACGACTTTTTGGACGAATTCGGTGAGCTTAGAGCGCGATCTTAATCGCGCCCCCGGGAGTGATATCTTTTCTAACAATAGTTAATACACTAATTGATCCCTCTTTCGGCGATCGAAACGTTAATCTACAACGGCCATGAACGTTACCAATTCCAGAAACACTTAGCATTGATTAACAACCGCGATGAAATTTAAAATAAAATAAAAGGGCTCTCGGCGATCCGCAATTTCGTTGCTACCGATGGTGGTAATAAAAGATGTACGCCAAAGGAGTGAACAATTTTATAATTTCACTAGCTCGAATTTAACGGGTTATTACTAATTACGTCGGTTCTGCCAGGGCGTTTAATTTTCAATCTCTCTAAACGCGGGAACCGCCCACCACCGCGAAGCGGTATAATAAACGATTCGTTAAATTCTCTCAAAGTTTTCCAATCAACATACCGTTAATAAATAACGAAAACGGAAGTGTATGATTTCGAGCGAGCACGTGGAAATATCTAAAAGAGTTTCACCGAGCCTGACCCGCCTCGATCCGAAGCCGGTCCTGGCCGAAGGCCCTCTCTCTCTCGCACACAGGTTCAGCATACCTCTCTCTCTCTCACTCTCCCTCTCTCTCCCTTGACCGCCTCCCACATTTTACACGTAAACTTAATTTAATAATGATAATAACATTCTTTATTGCCAACAAAGTTCCACGCCGGGACGATTGAGAGTTACAGGGGAACGGGAAACGCAAAACCGGACGAACGTAGTGAAAGGTCGAACCACATCTAGGTAGACGTCGCAGATTAGTGCGCTAACTTAATAATAGCTAGAGTATAAGTTATTACTGTACGATAATATTTGATTTCTCGATTATCTGAAGGAATGATAAAAACTATACCCGCGCCTCGGCACAAGCACACTTACCGCGTCCAAAACCGACGAATGGCGTCCCTCTCTCTCTTTATCTCGAGCACTAATTGTTAAAGTCTGCCCCCTCCGCGAGGAGATCGCGGCCCCCGTCGAGGGGTGTTTTTCGCCACTCTTTCGCCCCCACCGGCGGGGGTGAGTTTACTGAGAATTTACCCGAAAAAAAAAACACCCTCCCCGGGGAAATTTCCGAAAAACATCCCCGGGTCGCGCCCTCGAGGCCGCCCCGCGACCCCGTCAATTGTGCTGAACAAGAACCCTTAACGAATAGAAACCCTCGTCGCCGCCTCCACCCTCTTCCCATATCGCCCTCTCGCTCCCCCTCGTCGCCGCCCCATCGCTTCGTCTCTCTCTCTCCCTCTGACGGCCCTCCCCGAAATAAGTCGCGGCTATCACAATGATCGCGTTTTCTCGTTTTTTCTTCCTCTTCTTCTGCTTCTTCTTCTTACTACGTTTTGTACAACAGTCTCTGTGGTTTATCTCTTATCAAAAGAAACGAGAGATATCGTTTCGTATCAAAATGAAATTCCTTGCGAACGTCCGGCATACACGGAGCGCACGATACGGTCCAAGCTCGGTCTCGCTGCTCTTCTTCGTCCTCCCTTGGTCGATCTTCCTCCCTCTTTTCCGCGGACGCGTGATCTTCCTCTTTCTCGTTTCTCGCCGTTTCGACCTGGCCTCGCGTTTCGCACCTGCGAAGAAAATTTGCGACGCAAATCTGCGGACTGAAATGCCGGCCATTTTGGTTCTTCTTCTCCGCGTCGATTTCCCTCGTCGATGAAACGGCCCTATTTTCATCCCTGAGCCCTCGTTCGGGGTGTCTTTCCCTCCTCTTTCCCGCGATTCGTCCGTATTTATCTGCGACACGCACCCCCCGAGGAGTCGGCTGGTACAAGCGACGGAAATGTCCGCCTCGAAACGGAAAAACAAGGCATATGCGTTATCGCGGCTCTTCTTTTAATCCCCGACGAAACGGCCCCATTTTCCTCTCCTCCTCCCTCCGCGTCTCGCCTTTCCAAGAATTTCGTTAACCACGGAAAATTCACCGGTACACTTTGACCTTCCCTCTTCTTCCGTGAGATCTCTCTTCTTTCTTCCGTTCTTCCTTGACGATCCCGATCTCTTTTCCTCTTGCTTTTCTTCTTTCCCTCTCCCTGCCCTTCCTCGTGTCGCTCTCTGTGCGCTCGCATGTGTGTGTGCGTGTGAGTTCACGGTTTCGAAGAGTGTCAAAATCGGAAATCCTCGCGAAGAGGGTATCGACCGTACCCTCGCGATACTCTAGTGACGATCCTAGTCCCGAACTTCGGCGCTAATTTTCCTGCACTTTCGGGAGAACCGCGAAGTCCAGGTCATTCCGCGACCGAGTATCTTCGCGCATTCTTGTACCTTGATAACTCAATCATGAATAACACCCCTGATAAATAATATCCGAGATAAAAAATGAAATATGAAGCCGACGCGAGTAAGCGCGTCGTCGTCGGTCACTTGTAACAAAGTCCCAGGCAACGAGTTCCTACTAAATTCGAAACCTCGCAGGTACATCCCAGATAATTGAATAAAAAGTATACGAAGTACTCGATGACTCGTTAAAAATGGTTAATAAAATCCGGAGCTAAGAATCTCGGTCTCGGAATGGCCAAAAAACGTCAACCACGCGAGTCATCCCGCGTTGGCGCCGACCCGAATCGGGGCCGAGTTGATTCCAAATGATTTTGCACTAATTAACCTAATTCCTGCCCGGCTTGCCAAACTCTCACCCGCAGGTGTAATTGGCACTAAACGGCGAGAGATTGCAAGAAACCTCGACATCTATCCGAGGGTGGAACCAACGCAAGACGCCTCCTAAACATCGCAGAAGAAGAAACGAAGAGCTGTCAACTCGGATCGGGCAAATCTCTCAGACGAGTGTCATTATTCGTTAAGTGTTTTCTTTACTCTACACATGGTTTGACAGAGTGTTATACGCCGGCGACTCTGTCGGTTTAAATAGTATATTTAATATGTCGTATCGGTAGAAATTTGCCGATCCGCGAGCGCGGGCTTGACAGGGGCACGATGGAGGTCGTAGAAACGGATTGACGAAGATCGGTTTTGGCACTGGCAGGAAGGAGCGAAATGGCTCCCTCCCTTTGGGTCCGATTTCTATTTCGACGTCGGGCCGAAGTTGGAGGACTAGGACACTCGTGTCGGAAGTTCGGATTACGTTTCTTCTACGAAAGAACGAGTCGAGAGTCGCTGTCCCCGGTCGGGGGTCGACCGGCCGGCTGATCGATCGGCGACTTCTACTCGAGTCAGCTGATCGATCGCTCCGGCAGGCAGATGTCAGCTGATCGATCGCTGGCCTTTGCTCGAGTAGCCAGAAGTCAGCTGATCGATCGGTGACTTCTGCTCGAGCTACCGGAAGTCGGCTGATGGGGCCAACCAGAAGTCAACGGGACGAAGAGGTACAAGGAGACGTAACGCCTAAGGTCGGTTTCACAGAAAATAGACCCACTAGACAAAAGAAAAAACGTTTACACTTTAACTAAAGCCTTGCCAATAGAGTCTCACTCCTGCAGCTACAATAATTGCACCAACGGCAAATGCAATTGTAACAAATGTGGATGTAATTGGGGAGCTTCTTAACATTTGCTGGAGTAAGAAAAATTTGTTATCACGGTTGCGAAGTACTTTTCTACGGGGCAGAATCGAGATTCTCGGATTTTCGCTGATATAAGGATGCGAGTACTATTTGTGGAAAATGTAGGAATTCCGACCCTACGTGACCAGAACATTTCCTACCGATTTAAACATCCTAAAACGCTTTTAATTTTGCAATTAGGGTACGCAACGTGTAATGTTAATCCGCTTATATTACCTGAAATCTGATTTTTCAACGCGACAAAGACTAGCGTACAGGCTAGTAAACGATAATTTTGATTTGCAAAGTCTCACCGAAGAGGGAACTCTCTCTTGGAACTAGATTAATGAAAATCCGAAGATTTTTTACTCTTATAATGGGACCGACTTCGATACATGACATTGTATCTCCTTATACTACTTCCTGATCTTTATGTAACCGGAAGTTAGTCGATTAATCCCCGACTTGAGGTAATTAATTGGAAGTAATTTAACGCATCTCCGTAATTAAAAATTTGGCCAGTCAGTCGGTGATTTTCAATCTACCTTTGACTTCTCCGATTGATCAGAGGATTGATCCTAATCCCGAGATTGGCAGTGCACAGGGCGACAAATCCAACGTGATACGTCACGGAGTAATTAATTCAATCACCCAGCGGCGGTACAATAATTCTTCGTCCGATTACATTTATAGTCACGATAAAATGACTTCGTGGTGCATTTACCATTTATATTACTCGCCTCGGGCCACTGAACCACTATCCGGCGTCGAGAAAACTATTCCCTTGAACCATCACCGGCGAATCAGGCAAAGTTCTTGGATTCAATTAAACTTGACTTAATTCGCGAGAACTTCGGTTGACTCGAACGAGGTCTAATCAAATGTTCGCCCACTTAGATGACATTCAGATCAACCAAGCGGCGCTGTCACGGGGAGTAATTGGTTCACCCAACAACGTAGGTCGAAAAGTCGGACCCTTGTTTAAGTCAACCGAAGTTTACTTCTCATTAAAAAATGTCGCTTCTTCGCCGGTGACAACTTCAGTCGAATATCTCTCTCACAATCATTGCGCATACCACGAAGTTGTATAAGGAGATACAATGTATCGAAATAATACGTAGATACAATGTATCGAAATCGTCCCTACTTTAGGGGTCCAAAATTTCCAGATTTTTTTCTGACCTAGGGCCGAGAGCGCGTTCTCGATGAAATTTTACAATTAAAAATTATCGTCCGCTAGTCTTTATCGCGTTAAAAACATCACATTCTGAATATTCTGATATTCAGAATATCATATATATTAAATGTCTTGGTCACGTAAGATCGGAGTTCCCTAATTTTCCGCAAGTATCGCTCGCATCGTTGTATCAGCGAAAATCATAGACCCTGGGTCCTGATTCTAGGGTCACATTCTGTGGAACCGACATTAGACGCTACATCTCCTTATACAACTTTATTATACGTCCCTTGCCCGACTTGACCAATTTTCCAACAGGTGGAGACCACTGTCAAGGATGGACAAGAGACAGCGACCATCGACACTTCAAAGGAGCGAGACATTTTTCTGCAACGAGGTACCGTACGGTGCATCCACATCGGCGCAATTAAACCCTCCGCAGCGTTTAAGGACCTCTATCTCGAGGAAGTCTGTCCTCGAGTCCGAGTCCTTAGGGGAACGAGTTCCATCGCGCCGCACCCTACGACCCACCACCCGAAAAAATTGGCACAGAATCCAGAGACCACCAAACGAACGACGGAAAAACACCAGGGTTCCGGCAGAAGTTCTTCCTCATCCCCGTGTCGGGGAGCGCTTACAAAACCCCATAGAAAATTACAAAACAACTCCGGGAAACGCCACCGGCCCTCCCCCCGGTCGGAACATCACCGGGGATTTGTGTGCGAGCTACAGCCGCGATTCGTACACTGTCGAACGCGAACGGCTTCCCCGCAGATGAGGTATCACCGGCTTACAACGAGAAACCATTCGCGTCCATAGCTGTACATCCGTTTCGCAACAAGTGGCGGGGACGCCCCGTACGGTACCCAGAAAAGGGTCTGTCCAGAAGACGGAAGAAGCCCGCCGGGGATCACCCCCGGATCGAGGGGCCTCGAGACGGGATAACCGAGAGATTCGCTCGCGAGTTCCCCTTCGGAGGCCTCGAAGAGGTCCCCGAAGAGTCCAGCCGGGTCGCCGAAGGTCAGGGGCCGGTCTAAAAATCCGGCACCCCGTGATTGTTGAATCTCCGGCGGTCCCCTCGAGTCCCCTCCCCGAGCCCGCGATCGGGACCGAGCCTCTATAATTTAATATCTATGCATATATATATATATTCATTTATTTATATATATACCATATTGTTTTGTTTTAGATAGGGCAGTGTCGTGGACGGCTACGGACCCGCGCCTCGGCGGGGCCGTATCCCAAATGGTTAGTCTCGTCCTACAAGTATACATACTATTTAATAAGTACATTTCAACAACCGTCTCTCCTTTTATACCTCTAAGTTAATAGGTTTATCGTTATTACTCCCGCCCGCGCGCCGGCTCGTTGGATTCGTCATGAAAAAGATTTGAAAAAAATGAGTCCACTCCCCTCCCCGGCTCCCCGTCGTTACACAACTATGGTAATAATAACGATTAATAGGTATGCGTATGTGTCTGCGTGCGCGACAGAGGGGGCGCCGTCGGTGCCGACGTCGGGGTCGGCGTCGCCGGCGTCCGTAGAATATCGATCTCTATCTAGGGGATCGGCCCCCGGCATTAAAGTCTGTCCTCCTCCTCCTCCTCGTTGTCCTCGTTGTTCTCCTCGGACTCCTCCTTGTACCCGGGGTGCTCGGAGATGGCGTAGTAGTTCCCGTTGTAGATAACCCCGAGCTCGCGCAGGACGTCGCCGCGGATGATGGCCTTGATGGTCCAGTTGTAGCACTCCTCGCTCTCGCTCTCGCGGTCCAGCCTCTCGACGTCGAGGATCTTGGAGCTGAGCCTCTCGAGGATGATGCCGATGTCCTTGATGCTGAGGTGGTGCTTCTGGTCGACGGTCAGCTGGTCGATCAGCAGCAAGAACTTCTCCGAGGTGACGATCTCGTCCTCCATGATGGTGTTCTCGGTCTCGGACTCGGAGCTCTCGTGCTCCTGGTGGAGGTGGTTGTTGCGCGGGTGGGCCGCCTGGTGGGCCTGGTGGTGCTGGTGCAGGTGGTAGGGCCCCGAGTTGGTCAGCCGGGCCTCGTCCTCGGCGGTGTCGCGGAACCGCACGTGGCCCTTCACCAGGCCCGGTCGCCGCGCGGGGTCCGACAGCGAGGAGGGCGGCTGCGGGGAGGGGGTTTGGGCCTGCGCCTGCGCCTGGGCCTGAGCGTCCTGGATGGGGGAGGTGGCCACCGACTTGTGCACCGCGATTCGCCGGCCCTCCTCGTGCAGCGCGCAGCAGTGGAAGTCGCACTCCCCGGGCGCCCCGCTGTCGGGCCCGTTGACCGGGCTCCCGTTCCGGGCCACCGGCTGGTGGATGTGGTTAGAACACTCCGGTGTGTGGATATGGATGGTGGTACTGTCGAAAGAATTAGTACCTTGCTTGACGAGGCGGCTAGGCATACTATGCTGCGACGACGACGATATCGAGCCCGAAGCCACGATCGGCCCGTAGGAACTATTACTCGGACTAGTAAAACTCTTCTGTACCATATCGTCATGATTTATCACAGTGATTTGGGGGCTGGGGTAGCGACCGCCCAGCTCGCCCGGGTGCCCCGGCTTGCCCGGGTAGTTCAGCTTGTCCAAGCTCGTCTGGATCACCAGAGAGGGTCGCTGCGAGGAGCTCAGGTCCGCCTTCTTCGTGGGAGAGTACTTCGAGCTCTGCGCGTCCTGGGCCTTCGGCTGCTGGACCTGCGAGCTGGACCGCTGGTCCCAGTGCAGGACCACCGTGACTCGGCCTTTATTGTCCATGATCTTCCAGGAGGGCGTCTCATCGTGCAACTCCAACGCGTGGATCGTCTCGCAGACTATTTTCGGGATCGCCGAGATCGCTGCGAACACACCGTCCGGATCATCTTAACGAAGCACGAATCACATCTGGAGACCGTCTTTCTACAAACTAAATATCGGTTGTACGAATTGCAATTCTTGTCGTGTAAAAAATTGGACAAGACTTAGCTCGTCTGCCGTATGTCGTCCGAATCGGGGGTAACTACTTCTGTCCCCGTGACTCGATTCGACATCGGCGATACTTTACGCGAGACGATCGCGGCCCTTTCCGTCCCCGTTCGTTCCTCGTTACCGAGAACGTATGCAATATTCGCGTCAAGGTAACGTTTAACGTCTAATTGCAAATCGTTTCGAGAGCATCCCTCGAAGGGTTTGGGAGAAAAATAAGCGTATGTACCCAGGAATGATTGCCCTCTATGTACGCCCCATGTGACACGTACACGAAGATCCATTCCTTTGACGTCTTACGCCCTGCCTCCTCGAGGAAACGCGCCTCTCGATTCGTAATGTTCACCATTTTCATCAACAATGAGAAAAAAAAAACAAAAAAGAGAAGAAGAAACTCTACCGCTGATCGCTTCTTTTTTTAAACCGCTTTCTTTTTTAATTAACGCTTTAATGTCCCGATCGGAAGTGATGCTGGATGTAACGACTCCGTAAAATGACATCTTGCTGGTCTCGGATAAATTAGAAGTTATTTCGTGAAAATTAAATATGAAAATGGCGAACGGCTAGAATCGATAGAAACGATATCACAAAATTCGGACGGAACGTAACGCGACGTTTCTATCTCGGAACCTCATTTGGCTGTAAAGGAACGAGGCGGGTTCGTTAGATTTTCCTTTTGGGGAATAATTGATAAGGTGTGTTGTCAATATACCGGCGCGAATGATGTCAACTCCGGTCGGACACCACCGTTCGCCATGCCTTAGAAGAAGCAGGATCGTGTTGTTGGCTAAGGTCTTGAAGTATTCCCCGTCCTCGACTTGAGTCCCATCCGACTCGAGTACTAAGCAGACATTCTCGTTTTGAGGCACGCCCAGCTTTTCCTTCCCTGCAAGCGGAACCAGATGACAGCTCGTGAGAAAACAGACGAGTCAATGGTAAAGTGAATTTTCAACACCAATCGGGAAGGAAAGGTAAATAAATCTCTATTCTGGGAGAGAGGACTCTTTCCTCCGGCCCAAATGGCTCCGAAAAGTCCTCCTCAAATACCAAGTCCGGAGGTAAAGAGGCCCTGAGCTTTTCGCCAGGTGAACTTGCCGTGGTTGCACTTTCCCGAAATTCCACGAGATTGGGACGAGGGACTCTTTAATATCTTTACGCTTGGACATCCGAGTATACGAGAGACTCCATTGATAAAATGACATCCGACCGAACGAACTGGACTAGGAGATGATTTTCGATGTGAAACTTACTTCCCGGTAATTGCGCGCGTTAAGAGACGGAACCGTAATAGTATCTACATTTTCTACATCATCGTATCTACATTTTAATGTTACGAAGACATGGACACTGTAATGAAAACATTTCCCACTTAGTAAGTTTCCTTGTATCAATAGCGGGATTCCTCTACAATTTTCCATTTTCCCCAATTTTTATCTAAGGAGTTCCACGTTCGAGTTTCATATCCTCGCCCATTCGGATCCAACGGTCGATGGGAGAAGTTCGGTAGAGCTTCGCGCCAAATACACGAGGAAGAGAAAAGAAGAGCGAACCGAGGTTCCGCGGACAGTTCCCAGCGCCATGGGCAAAATAATCAGGAAGCCGCAACGCCGGTTAACCCTCTCGGGGAAAAATCCCATCCCCTTCGAGCCTCGAACCACGGAGGGGCAAACCAAGAATCCGGAACCGTAATAGGTCGGTTTCGGATCCAAGTGGCCCTCGGGTCCCCAAGTTTCGCTAAAACTGTTGGTGCACCCGGGCCTTAATGACCGGGCTTGTTAAGTCCCTCTGAAAAGCTCTCCGGGGGATGGGAGGGTTAACAGCCAATTAGAACACTGGCCGGGGATCCGTCTGGTTAGGAGGATGGAAACGTGAAAGATTAATCGAGGCTTGGGTCAGGGATGAATCTTTTACCTCGATGGAGCAGCTCCTCGAAATTGCTAACGACCAGGCCTTTTCTTACGTTTCGCCAGCTGTCCCATATCTTGAAAGGTCTCTTGCCCCGTAACTCCTGCGACAGAGAGATCACTTCGGTCAGTTCCTGCTCGACGAGGAAGCACAGGCCGATCCTGGCAGCCTCGTTGTCGGACATGGCAATCGATGCCCGAGGGAGGACTCTCTTTCGCGGGATATATTATCGGCGAATCCGGAGCCGGCCACCCCTAGGCACGACGTAATCGCCTTGGACTTGTTAACTGGGGTGTCCATACTGGGTCACCGGACAGCTTACCTTGCATCCTTTATGGCCGCCGCAAAGGGGAGAGGCCAGTCCTTTGTGCGTCCTGCGTGTCGCAAAAATGTATTCCGGGATAATGCAATTTTACGGCGACGGCCTATCGCGACCCGTGACGCAGAGCCTGACATTACCGGACGCGTTTACACGGACTGCTGGAGAAGGTCGCGAAATGCCGATTTGGTCGCCTCGCTGGAGGTCTTTAAATGTCCCGACCAAGGAAGAGGAGGAACCATGCGAGGACCTAGACCTGGGGGAAGGGGACAAAAATTAAAATGCACGATCCTGAAGCGTGGTTTTTTTTTGGAATGGAGCGAGAATTCGCAAAGACGCCTCGTCTTGTTATGGTTACGCATTTACCGATAAATCGTAGCGTTTTGTAATCTGAGCAGGTCGAAAAATACCAATTTGGTCGCTGGAGGTCTTTAAATGTCCCGACCAAGGAAGAGGAGGAACCATGCGAGGATCGAGACCTGGGGGAAGGGGACAAAAATTAAAATGCACGATCCTGAAGCGTGGTTTTTTTTTTAAACGGAGTGAGAACTCGCAAAGACGCCTCGTCTTGTTATGGTTACGCATTTAACGATAAATCGTAGCGTTTTGTAATCTGAGCAGGTCGAAAAATACCAATTTGGTCGCTGGAGGTCTTTAAATGTCCCGACCAAGGAAGAGGAGGAACCATGCGAGGACCTAGACCTGGGGGAAGGGGACAAAAATTAAAATGCACGATCCTGAAGCGTGGTTTTTTTTTTGGTACCTAGTGAGAACTCGCAAAGACGCGACAAGTGGAGGAAAATTTAGAAAGGATTTTGTGGAGTCTGAAAGTACGTGCTTGAAATATTTTCCCTGATATGTCCGCGATGTTTAGGGGTAAATATTGTAAATGATTAAACGTCTATTAACGATAAATGCGTTTTGTAATCTGGGAAGGTCGGAAAATGTCAATTTGGTCGCCCTGCTGGAGATCCTTTAAATACTTGAGGGAAAAGGATGAGAAATTATACGAGTACTGAGACCAGGGGGAAGAAAACGACAGAAATTAAATTACATGATTAACAAGCGCTTCTTCTGGAAAAAAGTGAAGACTTGTAAATACGTGACAAGTAACCTGTAGAAGAAAATTCAAAAACGATAAACCATAGCGATTTGTAACCTGTACACTTAAATCGAGTTCCTCTATAGCGTATACGCGTCAGTTAAATCTGTACAGATTTATCGGAATGACCTATCGTTAGGTGTTTAGCCACCTATACAAGTTTTATACCGTACTTTATATCCCTTTGAAACATAATTCATTAAGAGGAATTCCATTTGAAAAGCCAAGTCACCTGCGAGGACATTGGCTCTGTACATTTTGGCAGGGATTTCCTGCCATGTCAAAGAATCCGAATCGCGGTTACTCCTGACACTACTGGGTCAAGAACTTTTATTCTTCTGGGTACGGCTGTCCTAGAAAAGTGGTAATCAACGTGTTTTTAGAGCAGCGTACAGAGCTGAGGATAGATATTCCCCGTGAATGGGTACGAGTAGAATTCCAACTAGAACTAGGACGTGCAGGACCAAAAGTGGTATATCCTACGTCCATCGCAAAAGTTCGCCGAATCCGGCACGTACCCTGAAGCCTGATTAACCGAACTTTACTTCTTCCTGACGCTATTTCAGAGTTCGATCGGAATTATCCTTTTTGCGACTCTAGAGAGAAGTCGCGAAGAACGTCAAAAAATTCTCAGATATTGCCTTTACCTCGTTAACAGTTCATTATCGTTGTACGGGAAAATGTTGGAATTTTCTACCTTTAATATTCTACCTCCGATGAAATCACCGAGGGAAAATTACTCACCCAGAGAACAAAAGTACTTAGGGTTACGTTTTTAAATACCGAGTAATCGACGCACCAACCTTCCGACCTTAATGGGCGAAAACCCTGAAGAAAGTGCACGGATGCGCAAAATTCACGGTTTGGCATTATCTGGCCACTTTTATTTTTCCCCAGCTTATTATAAATAGCCAGCGATAATCGATAAGTGCATTCAGGGTGAAAAAAGTCGTCGAGCGAGCGGCTTCTCGTAGAGATCTGCCAATTTGAGGCTCTTCATCTGTTTTACAAGAATTTATACGAAACGTGACACAAATCGATAGCAAGAACTTGCGATTCCAGTAATAACGAAACGCCTATGTATTAAAATGATGAATTATTAAGTCTCGAAAGCGTCGAATTACCTTTTCGTAAATTCGTGGGAATTGGCCTCGCCGATATCGTTGGAAAACTTTAATTGATTGAAGGTATCGCCCGATATCGCGAATGGTAAAAAATATCAGAGTTCGGAGGGACCGAAGAAGGGTTAAAAATGGGAGCTTTTTATTTCCATCCGATCGACCGACTTCCAGGGAAATTGAAATTCCGTGCAGACACCAGAAGAAACTTGATACAAAACGATACGCAAAAACGTGCAATTCAGTAATAACGAAACGCCTATGTATTAAAATGATGAATTATTAAGTCTCGAAAGCGTTGAATTACCTTTTCGTAAATTCGTGGGAATTGGCCTCGCCGATATCGTTGGAAAACTTTAATTGATTGAAGGTATCGCCCGATATCGCGAATGGTAAAAAATATCAGAGTTCGGAGGGACCGAAGAAGGGCTGAAAATGGGAGCTTTTTTTTTCCCTCCGATCGACCGACTTGCAGGGAAATTGAAATTCCGTGCAGACATCAGAAGGGAAAGGATGCTTAGGTGGCTCCTGGTTTTCAACAGGGTGGCACCAGGCCGGCATCGCGCAGGCGTAGCCTCGACTTATGGTCGAAAACACTGACCTCGTTCAATCATTCCCAAGGTACCTAAGGAAAACGCAAAAGGAATGCGTCCGTGGCAACCTAGATTGCAATTTGGGTCACCCATACGGGACAAAACGAGCCCCGATACAGATACAGAGAGCACCACCGTCATGCATCCACTCCATAGAAACTTTCTTCATTCGCCGGAACTCCTGACTGTCCAGAATCGGGGCCGATTAGGAATCGAAAGTTACTAACAAAAGGGGAGGATTCGCCCTAAGCGCCGAAAAGATGGACCCTAGAACCTGGGTCGACTTATGCAAAAAGAAGAAAATTTCTAAATTTATAATCGAACCTAAACAAATGGACCTAAAGGATTTCCAATCAGGTATTAATTTATTTTTCAAATATACTTTCAAATGAGATCGAAGATCGACGTAGACTTTAAATGCGAACAAAATGGGGTCGATTGGGGAAATAATAATGGATGACGGGAGGAGAAATACACCTTCGAACGATAGCAAAGAAATATATTCGTTAATTCAAAGAATATTTGGCTTGAATGAGTTGTCATCATTCCGAAGAAAGAACGAGTCAAGGAATTCTTTGAAGTAACCAAACATCTCTTTGGTACTATTCAAAGAAATATGTTTTCTGGTTCAATGAACATTTCTTCCGGTCTACCTGCAGAAAGTAAGGTAGTCGGTGTATTTTGTTCAGGCGTTAGGGGTTTAGTGGATTTTTTTTCCAGTGAATAAATATTGCCGGGTGGTGTCGCACGTATCCTCTTACCATTGGGCTCCTTTCCGGAAGGTAAGAGGCCATTTGACATAGCTCTTACCGTCCTAACGTAGACAGGAAAGGAGAGAATGCCGCATTCCCTCGGCAGGGTCCACACCCACTTCTGATCCGTTTTGGAACGCCGTCTTGGCTTCGCGAGCAAAGGTCTTGGAAAAGAAATCCCACCTCTCAGGAGCGATTTAACCCGATATTGATAAATCCCTTTGAAAACCGTACTATCTGCAAAGTAGATGAATGAATGGAGCTTTGGTGCCACATTAAGGACAATATACCTCGGGGTACGGGGACAAACGAACAGCCCTTCAAGGGAGAAAAAGGAGAACTAGGATATCCTGGGGTCTTGAAACCCTCGTCTAAATATCTACCTCGTAAGAAATATTTCCAACGGGTTAACAGGATCGGATGCAAGGAAGAGATCCACCACTATCATAAGAAATTCTCTCAATGCCGTACAAATTTTTCTGCGGAACTTGAAATCATTTCAGAATTGCCTAAATTTCTGGTAGACTTAAAGAGCTTCACGGTATCTAAATCGAATGCGGACAAAGGATGACAAACAATGTATAATTAAGGTGGTTAACATAGAACGGGGTGCACCTCTATTTGTAATTCGACGTTGGTAAGGGACAGCTTCAACGTGGTTTCCTCGAAAGAAGTGGAATGTATATTGGTCTACCCCAGCAAAGCCTGCACCACTTCTGGGAACGCACAGATGGAAGAGTGGGCCCTCAGCAAATCGGCCGTTTGCAACCACTCAACACCCTAAAGTGTCTCGAAAGCCCTTTACGATTATCCGCCGTGGGTAAGTAAACGCGGAAAAAATATTCATGATCTTCGGATCGAGCGCACGCCTAGCAGGAGTGCTGATGCACATCCCCTGAGTAGTGGGTACCAGTAAACGATGGTGCCATAGTCGGTAAACCACCAAAGGTCTACCTCGAGCAAGGAAAAAAACGAGAACGATGAAACAAACGCTCAGCAGATGCCCAGTGGTCCAGATTTTCGTACCGCCGTATCAATCTCCAAGAAATGGGAATAAACAATGGGGTATAGTAGTCCCTAAACCTCCAACAATCTTCCCTTTACTTGAAGCAAGTAGAAGCAACAAATTCCTAGTACATGCTGAGGGGTTCAGATTTTGGTATCAGGTCAGTCATTAGGAAATTCGAATGAACAGATCGGTATCCTAATTGTTAAACCTCCGACAGTCTAATTGAAATAAGTAAAAACCAGGAACGAGGAAACGAACCCCTAATACATGCCGAGAGGTCCAGATTCTTGTATCAGATCAGTCATAAGGAAATGCGAGCGGTGAGGGATTTCCAGGGTAGGGTCTGGATGCCGCAGCATTCCCAAAAAAGTGGCAACCGTTAGAAGAGATTTTGGGATAGGTCCAGGGAGGTCTGGGACCCGTTCGTGTCACGGGGTCAATCTCTGAAAGTAGGTCACAGACGGTGGTTAAGGTAGGGCTCTCCAACGGATCTAGTGGAGAATCGTATTCGGATCGTAAAAAGGAAAAGAAGATAAAAAAAAGCACCCGAACAATTAAACCAAAGGTGATACCGATATCCATCGAGGATCCAGGCAGTCGCGTCAGGGATAGATGGCCGTCATCCCGGGGATCGGTTCCTGGGGATCGCAGAGACGAAGGGGGTTCCAGGAAGGGGAGCAAGGAGTTCCGGGGTAGCCTCGTGTCACCGGGTCAGCCTCTGGGGAAATAGGTCACAGCGAGCATTTACAGAAGGAATGCAATTGCAACGGGGCGGGAGCATCAACCTATTCACGGATAAACAACGCTTCCAAAGAGTGCCAACCATTGTGCTTAAGGTGCAGCTCCCCTGCCACCATTTTTCAAAAGGAGCGCGAGGTGTGCGTCGTTATCCCGGCCGGCAGTCCGCGCCCACTTTACGGTCTTTTCCAAAAACACCCACGGCAGACTCGATCATTGGTCAGATCAGGCGTTTTCGGGCTCCCAGCCCTCATTCGGCACTAAGTCGGGCTTAACGAGCCCCTCCGCTGGGTAATAACCAGCGGTTCCTCTGCATCGTGCGTCCTCGTATAATCCTTTTCTTCCTTAAATCCTGATAACATTACGATGGTCAGACACAACTCTCAAGATCTGGGTACGTTTCCCTAGCGGTACTTGATCTACGGATAAATAAACTACGAGCAATAAATTAAGCCGAAGGGGTGTTGTCACCCCCCATCCCCCTGTCGTAGGTCAGGAGAAGGGGCTTTCTTCCAGGAATCCCGGGAATCACGGGAACGAAGGCGCGTTCCAGGAAGGCAGGGACGGGGTTCCGGGATGCCCCGATGTCACGGGGTCAGTCTCTGGGGAAGTAGGTCACAGGGAGCACTCGGAGAAGGAGTGCGATCGCAACGGAACGAGAGCATCAACCCGTTCGCGAATAAACAACACTCCGGAAGGGGATCCACCCTTGCGTCGAAGGTGCAGCACCCCTGCCACCACCTCCCAAAAGGAGTGCAAGGTGTATACCTCGTTGCCCCGGCCACCAGTCCGCGCCCACTTTTCGGCTGTTTCTAAAAACCCACTCGTAGGGCCGGATCCCCGTCGAATTGTTCATTTCCAGCGACAACCCGAGCCTTGTCAACGATTTCCCAACAGCGACCCACCATGTAGGCCCGTTCGCTGCAATCGGTTCCCGGTTCCTAACGACCCCACGATAGCCGGACACTCTTCGGGACGACCTGGATCTCCGTTCTTCCGAGAAAACTCTTTCCACGAGGAGCCCGGACGAGGTCGTCGCGCCCGGAGAGCAGGTGTTGTCATTCCCCTCTGGGAGTCCGTTCGTCAGCCGGCGAGAGGAATCCGTTGTCCAGGAGAACCGGTCCGAGGAATCGCGGAAACGGAGGGGTCCTCCAGGAAGGGGAGCGAGGAGTTCCGAGGTATCCTCGTGCCACGGGGTCGGCCTCTGGGGAAGTAGGTCAGAGCGAGTATTTAGGGTAGGCTTGGGCGGTCGGCTGCAGTGGGGCGGCATCGCCGTGGGTGTCGGGAGGCTCGTAATAATATATACTAATGCGATGCGTACCTCTCTTGCCATTACGTCATGTCCCTGCAGGTAAGGGACCGTCCCACTGTGCACTTATTCAGCAGGAGCGAGACGCACGTCGCATTATCCCGGCCCGGAGCCCGCACCCACCACGCTCGGCTCTGAACCTCGGGTACGCACACTCGCAGCAGCGGGGCCCTCTCAGCGGAACGGCCGTTTGCAACCTACCAACACCCGGGAGTGCCTCATGCCTCTGCGACCTCTCTCGTTACGATTACCCGATATCTAAGATTTCACTAACGCATATGGGCCAAATTGTAACAGTGGCTTCCTCCCAGCGGTTACTGCGGCGACTCCTAGTTTTAGATCGATTCTCTCTCGGTGTACGTACAGACACCCTCACCCTCTCCTTCACTCTCACCCTCAATCTCGCCCACAACCTCGCCCCACTCACCCACTGGCGCGCTCAGCCTCCTACCACCGCTCTTCTCATTTTCTCCCTCTTTCTCTCTCCTCCGGCCGGCCCGCACGGTCCGCGCCTGTTTTCCTCCCTTACGCGCCAGTCGCGTCCGTCTCTTTCCCTCTTCCTTTGCTGCAGCTTTCCTAGGGCGCGCGCGCGTCCGCTCGCTCTCTCTCTCTCCCTCTCGAGGCGCCTCTAGCTCGCTTGCTCGCTTGCTCGCGTCTCTAGGCTCGCCGGCAGGTGCTGCCCTCTGATTGGTCCGTCGAAATTATCCTCTTCGCTCATTGGTCAGCTCCTGGGTACGTTCTGAAATGCAGCGAAAACGGGGGAAGGTTGCTGTCCGCGTTTTAGTCGGGGAATTGGTACATTTCAAATTTTCAAGGCTGATTTCGAATGTGCGTGGACTTGTGGAGGCGTAAAGCGCAATCCCTTAATAGCCAATGAGAATCTCTCTTAGAGGTAAATAGGTGGACTCTCATTGGCTATTGACGATATTGCGCATGAGCTTTGCACGTTTAGTTTGGGGTAATATACTTCGTGCCCTCGTAGAAAACTAGGGACGTATTATACGTTGTAACATACGCGTAGAAAACCACGTATATTATTTGACGTATTATATTTATCCAACCCTCCTCCCAACTCATCTCTGATAGAACCGGGAATATTTTTCATGTAATTTACGTTGCGTATAAAATTTACGACGTTATCTAGTAATTTACTGTAAAAAGAACTATGTAAATTACCTAGGGTATTTCATTTACCTAACTTCGATTTCAATCTAAGAATTTTTATGATCTCGATCTGACAACATTGCTCTCTGGTGTTAATAATACGCTATTAGGTTCGTTTTTGGAGCAAAATTAATTGGTAAACCGATTTCAAATCAAAGATTTCCCAGATATCTTGCACATGATAATTAAATTGTAAGTTGTGAAAAATTGTTAAAGTAATTTGTATGAATCTATGATCTAAGTGATCCTAGGTACTGGTTCGTTAATCGAAATCCAGGTGTACATAACCTACAACGTCATTCGTTGCTGACCAAACAATTAATCGAGGTACCAAAAAATGTTGCATATGATGCATGAGATCGCCTTTATATTGAGTGTTTTGTTTAAAAATCTGTTGAAACTCAGTGTGATTTCTAAGCTTGCGTAATATATGCTTATCGAAGTCCTTCGTGTCTACTTTCAGACATCAAGGGAGAGGCTCTAATGAATAGCATTGGCGAAACGTGCAATGAACTCAAAAGGCAGTATGACTCGTGTTTTCATATGTGGTTCTCCGAACGATTTCTGAAGGGAGACGCAGATGACTCAGTATGCTTGCCTATGTTCAAAATGTATCAGCAATGCATCAAGGTGAATATCTGATTTCTATTGATTCTAGGGTTTTTGGGAAAGCTCGGTCTGTTAACATGGAACAGTGCAAATACCTAAAAGAAAATTATGAAGCTTGTTTTAATGTTTGGTTCTCTGAAAGATTTCTTAAAGGTGAAACGGATGACTCCATGTGTGCTAATTTACTGAAAGTTTATACAAAGTGCGTGGAGGTAACTTTGAATTGAAATCTTGCCGTTGCTTTGCATCATCTTTGGGATATCACTGATATTGAAATATATTTGCATGATTTTACTAACAGTTAAGTAAGATAGTGATAGTTATAAATGTAAAATTAATATATTAAATCTTGTGCGTTACAGAAAGCCATTAAAGAACAAAACATCGAGTTAAAAGATGTAGAAGTTGATCACCTGGAAACGGACAAAGAGATTCCACATAGTTGACAGCAGACAAATATTGGCATTCAGATGTCAAGATGGTTACAAAGTCTCATCTGTGCCCCATGTGGACCCGCTACTCTGGCACATCTTGCTTTATCACATCCAACACGGAATGATAGAAGTACCTGCCACTCACTAAATGCCTCATTAAAGTGATATGAAATTTTAACACACTGTTAACTGATCTCTGTGCTTTTTACATGTTATAAAATATATAGATATTTGAACACACCCGCAAAATGCAGTAAAATGAACTCAAAAGTGAATTTAGTAGGCACTCAAACCAACGTTACAAAACAATATACCACCGTTTGCATTTATTCTACCACCACCTTGCTTTGACTTTTGATTGGAGTTTATATTCCTGCAGTGTCAAAGGTGTTAAATTTAAAATTCTGCACCCTTTATATCGTTTCTTGAAAGAATGTAATATCTGTGATGTCATTGCGAAGTACATAGAAAACGTATGTATGGCCCTGTGCATATTGCTGCGTATATGAATAACTATGTCGAAAATGTAAATGTTTAATTGTATAAAAATTAGAATATCTATTAAAGTAGAACTGTCAAAGTAAACTGATGTTTTATTATTAACTGTCATGTGCCCTGTAAAGTAGTAAGACCAGCTTCCTTAACTTTGAAACGACAGCTTTCAGTCATTTACCAGACCAATGAAATAGAAACAAAACTGAGGAAAAAAGAAATTTCTAGAATGAGAAATAGTTACAGATGGCATCGTTACAAAATCTGTACACAAGTAGAATTAATCGCTGCCTTTCGATTCGGCATCGCTCGAAGGTGGCGTGCTTTCATCGGGTTCTTCAAATTCCACATCACTAGCTTCTTCATCAGTGTCTTTTTTCCCTTTCTTAGCCTTTTTACCATTATCAGTCTACAAAAACAGAATTAATTAGATTTTACTTATACGTAAATGAATTAACTCATAACAAAAATAATTTGTCTTCTCAAGTAAAAAAGAATTGTCTTACCGCTTCACGTTTCTCTCCTTTCTTCTTTCCCTTTTCATCTGCACTTCCATCATTCAAACGTTTCCTTTTACTCGATTTCTGAAAGTTTATTAATTACATAATAACAGGTCCATATTGATGCGTATGTTTCATTTCCTCCTAATTATACAAATAGTTTGGGAGAACACAGAATCTACTTATTTCATACCTCTGCTGATCCATCGTCACTGCTACTGTCATCACTGATGTACTCCTTACTTTTGAACGACGCACCAGACATAAGTTTGCTAGGGGATTCTTTTTTAGGCTCCTTCTTCTTCTTATCACTTTTTTCTTTCTTTTCCGCAGGTTTACTACTACCTCCACTTGCTTTGTACTCTTCCATCGACTCGGCATATTCCTTCTTAGCTTTTGCTGCTTTTTGCTCCCATTCCTGTATATCGACATTGATAATTTTACTACTATTAAACACTTATCTAGACTTTACGATGTTAAAAAAAAAATGAGGCTTACAGATTTGTCTTTTAGGTCTCTCCACATTTCACCTCCTTTTTTCGCTATTTCTGTGACAGCAATACCAGGATTGTCAGCCTTGATTTGGTCACGCGTGCTGTTGAGCCACAACATGAAAGCTGTAGCAGGCCTCTTTGGCTTATTTTCATCCCTTTCCTTCTTTGGCTTTCGAGGTTTCCTTGGCTTCTCCGACTATAGATTAAAATTAAATTTAAAATAGTATATTCGTATACATAAATCAAGCATTTTTGTATAGCATTATCACACCCTGTATCTCATGCAGCATCAAGTTATATATTTTAGTTTTCATGTAAATAAGTTAAACACAGGGTATACTTAATACTTACGATAGTTTTAGCAGATTTTGATTTTTTCTCCTTCTTTTCTTTTTTCTCCTTCTTTCCATCAGAAACATCAGACTCATCTTCGCTCTTTGAAGTATTAGGATTGCTATCATACTCCTCAGCTACGTCACTTTCATCCTAAATATACATTCACAACTCTTAATCATTTGCCAACGAATGAATTCCGATAATTTAGCACTAATTACAAACCTGATTAGGATTAAAATCTTCATCGGTAGATTCCTCTTCGGAGTCTTGATTGTCATCATCTCTCTCCTGTGCTTCAGCTTTAACTCTTGCTAAGTAAGCATCAGGTTCATTCTCTTGATCGCTGTCTCCGAAGTCGTTGTCATAATTTAATTTATCCTACATTCACAAAATGATACGTTTACATACATACATTTTAAACAATTACTTTTTCTTAGAATGAAATTTGGAAGATTAATTCTTTTTTACTTACATTCTTGTTTCTGTTCTTCACTCTAAGCTTCTTAGATGTTATGAAGTCGAAGAGTTTCCCATACTCTTCCTTTTCGATGCTACTGAACGTATGAACTACTCCACTTGTCAGTTCGATTTCAAAATCGAAGGAGCGTGTCGAGCCACCACCACGAGCAAAGTTTACTGATGTTATTTCCTCAAAACGTATGTGAATTGGTGGTTTGTGAACATAAATAAAGCCTCTTTCCAAAGGATATATATATCCTGCTGCAGCTTTGAAGGAGCACCCTATAGCAGCAGTTCCAGAATGTCTGAGAACAATCATACATTATTTCTAGAGATTAAAATTTCATTCTATTTTCTGGCCTATTACACAAAAGGTTGTTATTAAAATTAATAAATTCAATATATTAGAAACTTACCCAACAAAATTACCAGGACCGGTTAGTTTTCTATTAATTATAACTTTCATGACTTTTCCCAGCACTTCATATGTAGGGCCCGAAAGCTCTTTTGTGAGTTTATTATCATATTTGTCACTTAACTCCTTCCTAAAAATTTACGTTACGTAACAATGATCAAAATCTGGAGATAAACAATATATACAAAAATAATTGAAATATTAATCATACTCAGAGAAAGGCAGTTCAATAGATGTCTCTTCCTCCTGATTAAATAACAATACCAAATAATGATAACGTGTTTGACCTTGTTTAATAGGTGGATCTAAACTCACCTGAAATTAAACAATATATTAATTACAACATAATAAATGAAATAGTTGTAAAAACTGTTTCTATGAACTTACAACAAAGAACATTTGACGATTGTCTTTGTGTGGCAGCAGGAACAGTCTAAGTACTGTTGACATTGGTATCTTATAGTCAAAGGTTTTACCATGAAGTTGGAAAAACGTTTGAAATATCTTGATATCATAGCGACCACTAAAATAACAAAGAACCAGTATAAACATTTTAATCTTGATGAAATATATAAACAGCCAAGAAAAAAATCATAACAATTTATATAAGTAACAAACCGTGGCGTGAGGCACTGAATTTCTCTGAATATAGCGATAGCATCACCACTGACGCTAATGACAGATGCTTTTTGTAATACTTGCTGGTAGAACCCTTCTACAGGATCCTGATCGACACTATCACTGACAGGAATATGAAACCTCATTTCCATTAAGCTTACTGGTGCATCGTCATTCTAAAACAAATTATATTACAAGTTGGTATACAGATAAAAAATATTCACATAATTCATGAGTGAGAACTATTCATAAAAGCGAGACGAGGACGGCACATTAAAGTATATCTATGTTTTACCAAAATACAAAAACTATACCTGGTGAAATTCCAAAGTGACTTCATTCTTTCCAGTGTTACATTGTGAAACATCGTAGAGTGGTATCTCGAAAGCAGTGTGATGGCCAACGTCGAAACTTAAGACGGAGCCATTAAATTTAGCTGTTCCCCAATTCCATCCTTTCAAACTAAGCTCCTTTTCCAACATATCCTTCTTATAGTTAACACTAAAAAACTTTGCAATTTTGTCTTGATCCTAAAACGAAATAAATACAGATCGTATCACATTTTTATTTACAAATAGATTTATCAAAAAGAAAAAGACGTACTCCGTCTTTAAACCCTCGAAATCTATGCAGAGTTCCATTTTTAAGGAATATCCTAAGGCCCCAGGTTCCAACGAACTTTTGAAAGTTAACAATCTCCATATCCGATGCGGAGATTTGTTCAACTTTGCCAGTTTTCTGATTCTTGAATATCAGATGCTGATCGGTTAATTTTAACTTCCCGAGCGTCTGTGAAACGTAGAAAAGACAAAAATCATTAAAGTACAATATTCGGGAACGTAAATTGGTAAACAAATTATACAAAGGAAACACTTACCATGGCGCCCTTAACCTCAGCAGTTATCTCAGGATATTCTATAAAATCCATGTTGCCAGGTAGTTATGACAGTTCGGTAAAACACTTCCGATAATTCTTTCGTAACTCTCAAAATATTATTAATTTTTAATCCAAATGGTAGATATTAATGTCCATTCCCATTCTCCGACCGGTGGAACATTTAGCGCAATATTTAACGTGGATTCGCGTCGTTCAGATTCGACTAGAAAGGCGATTCGGTCATTGAGTATAAACATATAGACAGCAAATTGCTAACCTCACATTTACTGTCGAGATCACAGCGCCACCATATATCAAGAACTAACGAATTACAAAAGAAGCGAAATAAATTTCCATCACCGACAATAAAGTGACTTTTAAAATATCTACTACATAGAAGTTCTAGAAACTAAAAATTCAGTTATTTGTAAATTGGTGATTTTCTGAAAAGCATAATGAATTTAAGATCGCCATTTCAGCAAATTCACCATGAGGAGGTTGCCGCTATAAACTCAGATAAAAATGCTCCGTCTATTTAGACACCTAGTTCTGCTATTTTTTCGATATTAAATTTTTCATTTATCCAATAAATAATAATGGCCACTGCGACCCTCCTTTGTTAATAACAAATTAAAAGTACGCCAGTAACCGGCAGCTTAGGATTTCTTATCGTCATATTTATAAAATCGATTAAAATATTTACGACGATTGACCTCGTGTACTTGCGATTTATTTTTAATATCTAGAAGAGAAGTCTTCAAAACACGTTCAAACATCGGCGGTAAATCGCAGCAAATGTACGTACAATTTCAGGTATTTTTCACCCCCAAGTTCGGCACGTGTTCTCCCCTCTTTGAGAGGGTCTCGCACCTGCCGTTGAATCGATCAACCTAACGGTACTCCAACTACACCGTACAGTGCACGTACAAATCATTACTCGAGTACAAAATATTCTAAATCATGCCTCCGGAGGAAACATTTTGGCGCCACGGGTATAATCTAATTTACATTTCTTAATCTAAACGTCCGCCATTCATTCCTTCGATTTCCGGTGCCGCTGCCGATACCTGCAGTCTGCAAATATGCAGACAAAGCAACGGAGGAAATCGAGAACGCAAACAGAGGGCTGCATCGAGCTGTGCCCGTAGTTCTCTATTCACTCTTCTATCGAAGAAATGCGTCGACAAAAACGAAGCCAATAACGGCGGCGATAACGCTCGTAATGTGCGTCCAGGCCTACTGGTATTGAGTTTCGGGAATGTAAGCATACGATTCGCGACGGCAGTGACCGAGGAGCTCCCTCGTCAGTTCCCTTGGTTGTCCTTCAAGGAATGCCTGCCTCGCAACGCTCGCGCGCTGCCACGGTATACGCCAAGCTCGAGCCGGGCACGAGCGTGCCCGCGTCGCTCTTAATTCGGTTTTCGCGTATATTTAGAAACACGGCGAGATGCCATCGACTATGTGTCTCCGATACTTCCTGATAACCTATGTCATCGTCCTCTCGGTAAGTCGGTTTTCGTCCTCCTTGATCCCATGTCCTAGATATTGAATTCAATTACACAGTGTTCGCATAAAAGTACGCGTTAACTGACCAGTTATTAGCGAGGCCCGTAATTTGGAGTAAACGGGGCACTTGCCCGCGATTATGAGCCGTATCTTCCCTGAGCATAAGGCCGAGAGTCGCTTGGTCGCGGTCACTCGGATGCATTGTGAATTTAACTCGGTCCACTTTTAACCCTACTTTTGCTCACTTATTTTTCGGCTCGCTCTACCTTGCGGACGGGAAATGGTGGATCTGAAATTGGGATAGTTGGTGCGGCGCGGGTGTTGTGTGTGCTCGGAGTGACGAAGAGACAAAGGAGGATAGTTTTTGTTATCGTTGAAACGAGCAACGTTGCCCGCGAAATTCCGTAGAGGACTCCGGAATGGCGAGGGACCTCGGGTTTGTGTGGTCGCTTCGGAGCACTGCTCGGTCGGTTGGAAAGGTCGCGCGGTCGGTAACTCCGATAGAGGAGATGCGACGGTTGGGGATGCAGTTCCGAGAAATGTCAATTTCTACAGTTCCATATCTGAATTCTAGTTGCGAGAAATAATTAGACAATTCTACTCGCCTCTAGAACGTAAATCGTTCCTGAGATTCGATTAATGTGCCAAATTTTGTTTAAATTTGACCTTCGTGTCTTTATTAATGTTCGCATCGTTTACTCGAATCAGGTTCAAATAGATCCATGAAGATGATGATACGAAAATTTCGATAAAATGAGACAATTATGACTCAAGAGACGCAAGATCTCGTGTAATCGCATTTATTCAATGGCATGTGAGATACGATAGCGTTTTGATATTATTATATACTTTAATATTACTGCATACTCTTTATCCATACGCTTTCAGTAAAAGTAATATTACCGACGTTTTGTTTTTTGCGCATCTTTAAAAACGGTTTATGGGATGCTGAAATGGGTCAGCGACTGTTGAATAATGTCCACCTTTCTTCCCTTGAACAGTGTATGTCATTGTCCACAGATATCTGGAGGGGCTGTGATCGGTGGTAGCAGTATTTTCATTTATCAGCTATGCGAACACGGGCTTCTGGCTTACGACAATGTTTGCGGCCCGCCCGCCATTTTGTTATCAGTGGGGGTGATCGTTATTTTATTTGGCTGGTGCGGGAGGCAAGTCATGGGACACACTCACAAAAATCAAATTCTATGTGTAAGAATTTATCATGTCTAATTTTCTTTTAATTACGCTATATCCATTCCAACAATTTTATTATTAACTCTTTAATTATGACGGAGTCGGCTAAAGAGCCGCACCACTTGTATGGATAGCTCGGCCGCAGAGTGCTGAAATTTTAATATCAATACGATATTCATCTACTGCTTTAAATGCATGGAAATGAAAGAGGCTGCTATAGTGGTACTTTGTAACTAAAGAGTTAATAGTAAGCAATTCTCAGTTGTGGTCTCGCATGTGAATATTTATTTGAAAGGAAAGGAAATGCGTTAGCTTGAAAAGTAACCGTCTTTCTTATTGTGTTATGTTTTTATTATTTGCTTTCTTTTTATTATTATATCAGTATGCCGTGTTACTGGGATTCATCGCCATGATAGAATTATTCGCCGGCGTTTGGGCTCTCGTCAGGCACGAGCAAATCGGCGCAGTTCCTCCGACATCTTTTGGGCCTAATATTTCTCAAGAAATCACAGAGGACGAAACGCAAGGCGTGAATCATCGCACGATAATAGTAACGCTTCAACAAATTCATTTTTACCGACCTGACATGGATATACCAGAGATTTTATTCTATGGGAATATTCACCGTGAAAAATCGAGACAAACTCTTTTTTAAAATTTCGAGGGAGAAACACATTCTAAAATATTCACCGTTTATGATAACAATTAAGGCATTTAAAGGGGTAGAAGACTGTTTGAGAGACTAGTTCTCTGATTGCCCATCTCTACATTTTGAGAGTTGAAGAACCACCCTCAGAATTTTCTCCCAAAATTTTCTAAAGGAGGTTTACAATTTATTTTTGCGTGCATACTGACGGTAAAAATTGTTCAAACGATCTGTAGTCTCATTACAATTATGCGATAAAATAAGAGTGGTCAAGGTGTTCAATATTTCAGATCCATTGCTGCAAAATCCAAGGAGGGGCAGATTTTGGGAATTATTTGTCAGCATCCTGCTGCAACGGGACCGATAGCGAAGATTTTCAAGTTGACGACGCATCTTGTGCAGCGATGTATGTTAGGTGTCATCACTCGGTGACGAATCAAACCAGGTCGGTGCTGCTCCACGTCTTTCTCCTTGGACTCTGCTCGTCCCTTTTTCAGGTAATTAGTATAAACAATCGACTAGCCTAAAGAAATGTGGAAAATAAAAATAGATTATAGGGTATGCAATTTGTAAAACATATCTCTGCCTTCCAGATTGGTTGCATCATTTCCGCGGTGTACTATGCAGTCGCCATCAGTAAACGCCTGGGGCGTAGAAGAATGGAAATTATAGCAAATTCCCTATTAACGACGCGCCCTAGCACGGCAGAAGTAAATGGTAATCCTGGTTATCACTCGTGTCATTCTGCTGGTGCCAAAACGAACGATTCGCATCGATTATCGACATCATCGAAAGAGACCTGACTTGTTGTTGCGTTGGTTTTACGTTTTAAGATTAACTCCTAGCATTATTCACATTATCATGTTATTATCGCGTATTATCACGTTAATGTCATTGACCGCCCTAGATCTCCAATGCGCTATGCGGTAATTTATTAGTATTGTACTCCTGGGTCTTGATTAACAATTTATTTATTTTTAATTCGTCGGGCACGATCAGTGTACCGCAAGGTACTTAGGTCTCGTCAAGATTATTACTATAACGGGATCCGACATAATCTACGATCTTCCCCTATTTTCATTTTTTTTTATTCTTCAAGGGACTACCGCCTGCAATATGCATCGTATTTAAACTACTAACTCAGTTGAAATTGTGATATGTTATCTTATGAGCTTTTATTATTTTTAAGAAATCATGGCAATTTTTGTATTCGCCTTTACGAAGAAGCAAGTTTTGTAACGTTGTTCAGATCAGAGGAAAATTACCTATCCGTACAGATTTGTCATGAATTACTTTATTACGACTTGGTCTTCAGTTTGGACCACATTAACGTGAATTGAATTAAAATTGTGATACGTTACATTGTGCGTTATGATTTCGTTTATCTCTCCCTTCGCAATTAATTTGATTTTCGTAATAAACAGAGCGACCTAATAAATGTTAAAAATAAATTGTAAGCGTAATTTTGAAGGAAGGTGAAACCAGTGACGTATTGTCAAATGCCATCAGTTAATGAAGTACAAAACTTCGCCTTATCTGTAACCTCATTACTGTATTTTAAATTCTCATCATTAATCTTCAACGATGTAAATAAAGAGCGAAAGACTGGCTCTAGATTTTCTCTCCGGAATATAAGTATGGGCGAAAATCAATAAGGATTTAATCGATAGCAGATCAAGATATCGATAAGAGATCGTCGAATGTTACCCGGTCATTCCGAGGTATTCACGCTTATGAAAAGTTATTCACATCCATAATAACCCCGAGATGAGGAATCCCAAGATTTACGAAAATTCGTATTGTTCGGGAACACCGTTGGAACAATCCTGCTTATCGATTAGAAATTTATGAAAATCTTGTCTCCAGCCGCGACTGGAAAATGGATAATCATAACTCTAAGCCATTCTTTCGTGTAAATATTTTCCTAACCGTGAGTGTGATGTCGGGCAAGAACGTGAGAAGAATTTTCATAAATTTTGGATCCATTTAATGATTTCTCGTCGGTATCGTTGCAGATTCTTGGGGCTCTTATTCTACTTTGCGGAGGAGTTGGCTTGTCCAAGATAGACGCTTTCCAAAGCATCACGTCAAATGACGTTATCTTCCCATTGATAGCATATGTGATCGGTGGTCTTCTAATTTTCGGGGCGGCAGTTTTGGAAATTCTCGGCCAGAAATTGGATTTCTACGAGATGCCTTTCACGTTCTGTAACAAATGGAAACTCAACAGGCTCCATATAGCAAGTATCCCTCGAGTATTAAGAAAAACGTTCTCCAACGTTTAGAATTTTAATTCGCTTATTTTTAATTACATTCAATTACCTTTGCCCGCTTTCCTTCCAGTACTTCGTGTTACTGATCATCTCTCTCATACTTATGGTACTAGCTGCAGTTTACTCTTTCGTGCTTGGTGACACATTTGATAAAGCGAATAGCTTCGGTTTGATTACGAAGCGCTTTATACGGTACTATCAAGACGAGGAGGACCAAAAGTTTATAGACTTCGTTCAGAAAAGCACGGTGAGTGTAAATAAATTGGAAATCTAAATCAAAATTTTCTGACGCAATAGCTAATACAAATTGCACGACTTAAATATTCGACAAAAATATTCTTGGATTTCTCGTTAAAAGGGGTGTTGCGGAATTACATCTCCCGAAGACTTCACGTGCTATACAAAATCGGAGGCCCTCGGTACTTGGGGTGTACTTCCATGGTCATGTTGTGACAACGAATTTCCAGATCCGTGCTTGGACCGATCGAAAGTACATAAAATCGGATGCAAGGACATTCTTATAGAGGGATCGGTACACGTCCTGATAGTGTTTGCAGCCTTGGCTGTTCTCACTTCGCTCTTCATGGTAAAGAATATTTTCTCAAGAATTTTTCTTAGTCTTTGAGGGACCTCAATTGTGTCTTATCAATTCTGTTCACTTCCTGTGATTCCATTTTGAGTTAGGGATCTTGATGTACCTACTTGGCGTTATGGAGCCACCGACAACCATTGTACTAGTTACAAGACCGAGGTGTTATTACGTGGAACCTGGAGAAGCGACATCCCAGTACACCGCGGATGCTGCGAGCTTCGCTGGATCTACCAAAACTGGAGTATCCGTTAAATCTTCTAAATCTACCAACAGATTCGGCAAATTCTTTTAAGCTGTGAATCCGAGAGAAAAGATTACTTCGTTACGTTTATAGAATTAGGATTAATCGTATCTCTTAAGTGAATCGTGTCGATAAGTTAACACCGAGTCTGTTATATTAGTTATCATTAAAAGTACGTCCATTAAAGTTGGAATAAATTTCTTACCTCATACCGAAATATTTTAATGTTAATTCCCTACTTTTCGCGGATCAGCTTTGAAAGTGACAAGTAATAAAAATGAGTGGGATAAATTTAATGGATTAAATTAGCTGAATTTATCTACTATTATATTTCTTGCTAGCAATGGAAGCCATTTCATTTTCCACCTGGAATAATTTTATCCTTTAACTTCATTTCTTTACTTTTTAATTATAAAACGTTGCTGTTACATAGAGTGAAGTAAAGAGTTTAAGAAGGGAACGGCTTTTAAACCATATCGTCGTATATTGTCGTTATTTATTAGGTTTAAGAGAAGATAACTTACATCTGTTGTACTATGATACATCCTATGTACAGGGTCCAAATCAATTCGATACACATTATCCTCCGGAATAATAATTAGTTTCCGCATCTAGGGCACCCCCAACGACGGGATGCTAACAATGGCTTAGGATCATCGTCGTCGCCGCAAACGCAGTCGAAGTAAGCAGGCAAAAATCGCCCAATCCGCGTAGAAGGAAGAATCGTAAAAGTCTCTGTTTCATGTCAGCGCAAAACATTTGTAACAACGCAAATAATCCCGAAACCCGGCGACTTTTGCCTGCACAGTCCCCGGTCTACCTGCTCGCAATTCGAATATTGAAAATATCCCTAATATATATATATAATATTTATATATATACGTGTAAAATATTTTGATTCTATCGACCCATTACTCTTAGCAGACGTGAACTCCCTAGTGATAGTTACTCTAATAATTTCAACATAAATAAAAAAACAAAAGAAATTCGACATCGTTTAGGTCCTTAGATCCAGTGAGCCTCGCACGAGATACTAGAGGGTACCAACTATATTCGGACGCGTATAGTAGTATCGCCTACTAGCCACCCTAACGTCCGTTCTATTTCGATATCAACTAGCTTAAGTTGTCTACGGACTCCTAATCGCAGCCTTAACTGTTGATCGCTGTCCAATAATATCCTCCCGACGCGCTTCTTTACAGATTTCCCAAGCAAAATATACAGGCTCGGTGGAGAGATTGCGCCTCGTCGAGGGAGCTTTTAAAGGTCCTCGAGGGTCGCGCCATTTGTATCGACAACCCTCCCAGGATATCGCAATAAATCGCGCGACCTCCCCGTTAAAAGATAATGTAGAAAATATCATTACATCCCGTATAAAATCCGACTTGGTAGCCTTAATCTAGAATTTCTAAGCTCAGTTTGGAAGGTCCTGGTGACGCGTTAAGTCTATGTCAACGAGAAGACGTGCCCCGGTAGTTCAAGGGACGTCCTTTCGGCTCGTCTCTTTCCGCAGGACATCTTCAAGGTGGACGCCAGAGGATTCCCTGAAGTTGTGCAACGAGATCCAGGATTTGTTCGATCCCTTCCGGGGGTGAAAAGGACTCGTCTCTAGGTTTAACGACGCTTCGAAGTACATATCGAGATCTCTTATGGTTACGGCAGAAGAATCGTTGATCCTTCTTGGGATTACACTTTCTTTTCTCTAACGTCTAAGGAGGATCTACTCGTGTGGAGCCGATCCGGCGATGCATCAGCGCCTGTTGCCGGATCAATGGAGATTGTTTTGTTCTCCTCAGATGGGTGAACTACCCTTCCAGGTCTTCGGGAAGTGTCTCGAGGTTGGGTCCTAGGTGGAGGGAACGGCTTTTTACAGTGGTAGTTCGCTGTCACCTCTTGGACTGGCGTTTAGCTCTTCGTGGACTTCGTGGATGGTGTCCTCGAGGCGGCGGCGGATTATATTCTGGGTCAGGAAATGGGATTACTGGTTTTACTTTACTTGTACTTATACCGCGCGAAGTGAAATTGACAGAATACATATCAATGACGTACATCTAACTCGTCCTTCTAAACTAGAGGGCGATCTTCAAGCTTCCAGGGGAAACTTTAGCTGGGAAGGTGCCCTGGGCGCGCCCTGGAGTTGTTTGCACGCATCTTCAGGAGTTCAGGTTAAAGATCGTCCTTTTAAGTTGGCTTTCAGATTCAGGATTCAACGTTCGAACTCCTTGTCGTCGTTTCGAAGGAGCATCTAACGGTCCCCAACAAATGGACACCCGACCAGCACCAACTCGAGAGAGTCGACTCGCCCTTGATCGTTCCAACCGAAACGGCGGTTCGGTCGGCTTCAAAGGTGCACCGGAATGCTCTCCTTATTCCAAGACTACGAAAGAAATGGTATCATCCGATTCCCCTCGACGACGAACGCACTTCAGTGTTTCAGATCCGAGTTGGGCTCGGCTCCCCAATTAGCCCGGATTTCGGTTCCCAGGGAATCGACGAGTTGAAACCCCAGACGACATTATCAATTTGGAATAACTTTCAGCATACTTATGAACGACTCTCCTCGGTTTCAAGTTGACAATATCTTCATTGTACTCATTCTCCACCCTCGTTTCTAAAATACACATCTCCAGCCATCAGCTCGTAGCTGCTTCATCCAGACGCCTGGTCGGTCTACTTCAAAGGTACTGGAAAACATCCTTCTGGAAGAGACATCTCTCATTTCCAGCTCTCTGATCATCTTCAAAGAACTCCCGTGAGAGCCCAACCGCTCCTGGTGGCTATTCCTTACAAAGGAGTCCAGGCAACCTAGATAGAACCTCCCTTCTTCTCCTTCTTCGATTGACCATATTTGATCCAACCTCCTCAACGAAATCGTCTGCTCCGCAGGATAAAATCCCCAGCATCCAGGTCTCAGAGCGGAGACAGTTGCATGGAGTGCCTTCTCCCGTTCTCAGTCGGGCTGTCCATCTCCGAAGAACTCTCTCCCGAGCCCACGGGCGAGGCCACCGACGCCAGGGTCATCTCGTCCAGGAAGTCGAAGGATGCCACAGCCTCCCGCTCCTTGTCCCCGTACCTGACGAAGAAGTCGTCTCGCCCGATGATGGAGGGCCTCGAAGAGCTCCAGGAAGAGGACACGCACAGCACCCGATGCGCCTGGGCCGCCGATGCTGGGAAACCAAGCGCAGCGGGTCAACATGCCTCAGACCTCACTTGCTCTCCTATACCGGCTCTAGCGGACACAGAGTAGCTCGGCTTAGCACTCCATTTCCCCCTTCGCTCTCCCTCTCCCTTACTTCCTCGTATCTTTCGCTCGCCCTCTCTCGCTTTATCGCTCACTCGCCCTCTTCGCTTTTTCCGCACTCCTTTCGTCTCTTCCCGAATCTCGCATCGAATGGACTCGTCGGGTGCACGATGGGTGATCAACGTTACACGGAATGAGATGTTACAGATGAATATAGATGATTTTTAATATGGATATTTATCTCCATTTGTGAATTCAAGGAAATGGGGCTTGATTTAATCATATATGATTCTTGGGATGATAAGTAATTATTCTTCATGGGTACAATTACCGATGTAATTTTCCTTTCTGAAGATTAGACGCTAATGTGTTCCCATCGTGCATGTACCAGGGACGGATCCATTCGAGTTTCTCAAATTTAAAAGCAAATGACATGGACTTTCACGCAATTCCGAAAATGAAGGTTCATTAGGTAGCTACTATCCATTAGATGTAGAAATTTTTAATCCGGTAATTGTCGCGGTTCCGGTACTCGCACGGTTATTTTACTCGTCACAGGGCACGAAACGTTTATCTGGTACGGCATAATTATTAACTTGCTTAATACACGGCAGTTGTATCTATAGCTAATCTAAATGATATTCATAATTCACCCTAAATCAACGTTACAATACTCGATGTGGTCTTTAAGCTCCTTCCTATCGGCCTCCTCTTAGCTCGATCCTCGGCATTACCCTCACCATATACTACTACATAAATAAATAAATAAATTACAAAGTATCGCGGCTTAATAACGTATAAATAAATAGTAGGCTGAACGCTTCTACGTGGACGCGCCAAAGGTCGTCGAGTCGTGCAAGGTAGTCTAATTACGTGTATTTCAAGATCAGGACAAAGAACTACTTCAGGAATTGCGTGAGAGCTTCGTCAATGACTGGTCACGCGTGATTAGCACGTGATAATGATCAATAATCGCCATTAACGGTCCTGGTTTGTCCTAAGATTCAGCGGCGGGCCGGCCGAATAGTTTTCGAGCGAGACACTCTTCCACTTTCTTGGCGTGTCGCTTTACAGAAATTGATCGTCACTAAGCCGAACTACGTAGCTTTTCTTGTGACAATCAAAGCACACCTCGTAGGAGCTACCATCTGAACAGAAAATATGGAAGAGGCTATGTACAGTGAGAGCAGCTAGCAATGGTAAATGTAGTTAGCTCCGAACTACTGCGAGTGCGAGTGCGAGCGCGAATAATAGAAAAAAAAAAGAAAAAAAGAAACTGAAGCTTTCACAAGAAGCCGAGAAGCGCGTTAAAAAAAGCCCTGCAGTTTAGAAGTGCACTCGTGAGCAGGTGGGATATCTCAAAGAGACGCGAAACTCCATGAGATGTATGAAAACATGGTAATACAGAAACGTCAGGTTTACCGAAATCGGCGAGGAGAAAGCATGTGCTTGTGCTCGAAATGAGATGTCGACGACGAGGAAAAGGAAAAGTCTAGCGAGCGTGAAATGTGCCGAAGAACCTCCGTGTACCTTTCTTTTGCCTCCTGTAACGATGTAGTCTGAGCAAGTGACGATAATCCGGAGGTTCATCCCCGGAATCGCTGCCGGCAGAACCGCTGCTCGAGGTCGTCGATGAACTTTCGCTGCTTGCGAGCATCACGTCCAAAAGATTGGCTCTAGCCTGGAAAACGTTGAGTCGTTTAGCAAGGCCATGAGAGAATTGAATTACCAAGAATTTTAGAATTTCAGAATGTCCTAACAGAGGTCCTCGTTAAAAAATGCCTTATCCACTGTCTAGGGTATCAAGGATCCAGTCTATATGAAGGTGTACCTTGGGGTCGGTAAAGTCTATGTTCCTTTCCACGTGAACCCATCCTGTGGGACAGCAGCAAGCGAGGTCAAGTTTATCCAGGACCACCTGGGAATCGTTGGCAATGGGATGATCCTCTCCTTTCTTGATCATCCTGTTCAGCTCGTCGATCACGTCCTTCGAAGTGGCTCTCTCGTGGAAGCTCAGCGACCTGTCCCTGCCCTCTATCAGGAGTGGCGCTCTCGCAGGACTCACCTGGAGATAAAAAGGGAATGGTTTAATAAAAGAATAATTGCGTGATAGAATTGGCAAGCCTAGTGCCAACTGGGTACATTGTTTACCACCGTGCTAGGAGTCGAAGAGGTGGCCGCTTCCTCGTCCTCTTCAGGAACCGCGACCAACTCCGAGGGGGCCACCGTGGTGTAGGAAACTCCTCCGTTGCATGCAATTGCACTGATTATGCGTTCTTCGGGTGCCAGGGGAGGCACTGGGATTTTCTCGAGTAGGTCATCTTCGGCCCCAACCTCGTGGAGGTTCTCGAGATGGCCATTTTCTGAATCGACCAGCGACTCCACGGATTCCGGGCAGCGCATGTCCATCATTCGATCGTTTTTCGCGCCATTCATCTCTGAAACTGTAATTTTAAATGTATTATTAAAATAAATTTTTTAATTTATTATTAAAATTTACTGAAGACGAACCTTCAGTCGCAAGAGATTCGCCATTGTGATCGGAGGAATTGTTAGGCAATTCCGCGAGGTACATTTGTTGCTCGGCGATGAACGAAAGAACACTCTGAAGAGCTTGCTCCCGATCCGGAGGTTGTTTTCCTCCTCGCGAGGACGTGCTGGCCAAGCTTTTGGTGCTTTCGAATTTGACAAGCCTGTAGAAGTCTCTGGTGAAGTCTGTGCCCACGGAAGGAGAATCGGGATCGTCGCTGCACCCGGAAAGTGCAGCGGAGGACCTCTTGCTGGAGTTTTCAAGGGCACCATCCTCGCTGCTCCAGGATGCTCCAGGACTCGAGGCATAAGGCCAAGGTCCTGTTGCTCTGGCATCCATTAGCAATGCAACCTGTAACCACGGATTCATTGTAAAAATATTCCAAATTACCTAAACACAATAACTAATTTGATTCAATGGTTCAGGTATTCTGGCCATAGATGGCGAAAATCGTACTCGAAGAGGAGATAAAATACGATTTGACAGCGCAATCAAGCTTGTTTCTGTCAATAAAATGGTTCTAGGTACTTTATTTTATGACTCGTTAGGGAAAACTCTTAGGAAATAATCGATTTTTACATTTCTCACCAGTTCGCCCCCGGTTCGGTCAGCGAGGTAACTCGCGCCGTTCCACAAGCACTCGTTGGCGTCTTCTTCAAGCTCCAAAGGATTCTGCTCCTTGATGGCAGGAAGTGCCGGGGTGGTGACCGGCTCCTTCCACGCGTTAGGTTCCGTTTGGACGAGATCTTCGGTCGAAAGTGAGAAACTCCAGTCTTCGAGTTCCGCTCGGTCGTACTCCAGCTCCAAAAGGTCCCGGTGTTGTTGGGCGCTCCTCGTGTCGTCCAACCTAGACCCAGGACCAATGATCAGTGCTTCTTGCGATTAACATCCACCAGTGAACAACCGCAACTAAAGAAGTAAAATGAAAAGAACAGCTACTGATCGAAGCCATCAAGAAAGAGAAGGAAACCTCCGTGGTAAAAATCAGAATAACGTTTCAGAACTCTCGCCAGGGGTCGAAAGAATTCTTAGCCACACTCTTCGTCGTTTTCGGAGCAAACCAGAAAGCAGAGGGAGTATGTAAGTCTCCTTTTACGTCGGGATGCTTCAATGTCAAGGTGCGCATCTACAAGGATCGTCTACGCAGCCAAAAGAGACCAAAACCGATCGGCCAAGAAAACTGGCGAATCCTTATCCTGATTACCAGCAGATATCAAGGAGTCCTAAAGTGCCTCGAGAAAGACCGATAGGATACCTAAGCCACTGTTGGACGTACTCGGCATCCCAGCCCTCCTCCTCGACGAGGAGCAGGGAAGAGGAACCCGTGGGACTGGCGATGTTGTAGGGTGTCAGGTTGGCCGTGGTGGTGAGCTTCAGGCAGAGGTGGCTGTCGGAGAAGCTTCTCATCACGTGCTGATAGGGCAGCAGGTCTTTGGTCGGAGGGTAGCTGTGTCTGGGGTTGATGCCCAGAGTTAGGTTCAAGGGAAGAAAAAGGACGTCGGGGTCCCCGGCATCCAGGGCGACTAGGCGGCCATCAGGGGAGACGTCGCCCTCCGTCTCGTCCGTGGCTTCCTTCAGGTCCTCCAAGCCCCTGGAAGGTTCCTGACGAGCACCCTCGCCTTGGACGTCGCTGGACATCGTCGAGTAACCCTCGTCCCGGTTTCCACTTTCCGGACTCTCGCTTCCCTCCTCCTCCGATGGCTTTTGCCCTGAAATTAAATGGCAGTGTTACCGAAATTAAATGACACCGTTAGAAACTGACATCACCACAACATCTACTGCCTTGTTAATTAAGTACTTGTTGCTCTGCGTGCAGAAAAAAATGTTGGTTCAACAAAGATGAGGTACCTAGAGGCCTGTTCCTGCGGCATTTCGCGGTGGCCATGACAGGGATTTGGAGGTTCAGAGAACGCGGCCTTGACAAGGGTACCCACGAAGAGTCCACCCCGAGGGCCGCGACCAGAGCTGCGGGACCAGCCTCGATGATGCCCTGGATGAGGTCCGTGGGACTTCCTGGACTCGTGGCCTGGGCAAGGAGTCCCGACAGCGCTCGATTCTGGGCCTCCAGCTCCCGGATGCGCCTCTGAAGCGCCCCGATTTCTTCCCTGAGTCCCTGGATACGAAAAAGAAAAAAAAATTCACCATTTGTAAAACATGGCCGACGCTTAAAATGAGCACTGGCAAAAACCTGCCAATAGTTACAGATTGGGAAAAAGTTCCCGCCCAAGAATAAAGATGAAAACTATACTTTATGATACATGATACAACAAAATATAGCCCAAGAATTCTGGGCAACTTTATTTCGACAAATATTCAAAATGTCCACCTTCAGGTACTATACAAGGTAAAAATCGCAATTCGTAGATGAAGATATATTTCGACTGGTCAAAGCACACGAGATATTCCGTATAATGTTAAGAGCAAGTTTCTATATGTAGGTTAGAATATTACGGCGAGTGCGGCAGAATTAATTGTACGAGTGAGCGATCAAACTCGAAAATCATTACGGAGAACATACGGTGGTAGTAGGTAGTAATTAGTATACGTGGTTAGAAAGCGATTAATAAGAATGTCATCAATTTACAATTGATCAAAGGAGGTAGCCTCCCCAAAAAGGAGGCTTGGACTTCGTTAGGAAAGCGAATTAGCCTTAATAAAACTAATCAGCTCATTAATCAAGGTAATTGACTTGGCAATTCGCCTTAGAAGTCAGAGCCCGAGGAGCGTCCAAGATGGCGGCCAACGGAGGGTGCGAAAACCTTCTTCCCCGGGACTTCGTAACTCAAAATTATCGTATTATCGTATTACAGCCAAATGATTTCGCGAATGAATCTAATTGATTATTTTTTTTTTGTTTTTTTTTTAATTATTTCCCGAGGTGACTAGTCATTTATTTCTTGATTAACTTAGTCCAGCTCGTAATTTGTTGACATCGGCAGCCAAGGGATTATGGAGAGATGGCGATCATCGTAGAAAGGAACCTTTTGCGACAGGAGGGCGCGGACCACCTGGTTGGCGACGTCGTCCAGGCACCGCTCGTATTGCCGACGCTGGGCGTCGGCGTCCCTAGCCAGGGCCGCGTGTTCCGACTCCAGGGTGGCCAACCTGGCGACCAGGGCTGCGTGCACTTCACCTGCACATGCAGCTTCGAGGCCTCGCAGCTGACCCCGCATCGACTCGCTCTCCAGCTGCAGCTTCGAGATCTGGGCCTGGTACTGGTGCACGCGTGCCTGAAATCCAGTGCCTCTTAATTAATAACCTTGGCCCAATAAAAATTATAACATATAAATAAAAGTCCTAAGAGTGAATTATTATACCTGATAACCGTTTCTTTATGTTTTGCCGGGTACACGTTCCTCCGTACGGAGGTACCCGCCAAGTGGGGTAACATATGGGCACAGTGGGTAGACTTTATATAATACTTTTTTCAGGATTAAATGAACTAATTAGCAGTATTTGTTTGATTAAATCATTTTATGAACATCGACGGACGATATCAATATATGGCTGGTTTCGCTTTAGTGCAATTGAAACTCCTCTTCGAAATTAATAATCAAATAAACAAATGGAAAACTACTTCAAGGAAAGTTCATTTAAATTTATGAAAGCATTTCCAGACAATTTATATAACGCGGTACCGTTGCATGTGTAAGTCAATTAATTTAGTCATTTTAGGCGATGAACGTGATTTTATCGCTTCATTTTCCTGACTACATTTTTGCGGAATAATTTATTCGGAAAATTGGACCCCCCGGGGCTTCGCGCACCGTTTCGCGGTAAATTACATCTCCGGGTAATTAAATGGGAAAAAGGAGCGTGATTAATTTTTTATTGTTATCGGAGGCTAGAAAAAAATGAATCGCAGGTAACAGCTGGACGGGATGTGCGCCTGCCGCAACAGCAAAACTCGGGGCAACGTTATTAGCAGAAAGGCATTTAACGTTAAATTAGGGCTACAAACCTGTCAGGGACAGGGGTGCTAATAGAGGGTGCGTGTGTCTGATTTATAACTTCGGCAGGGAATTGTGCGACCTCGACTAATGCTCGCCACTCCTCGAGGGTCCGTCTCTCCTCGACCCTGAAGAGGATCTTCGCGTTTTCCCTGCCGAAGTCGACTTCCCCGGTCCCGAGGTCGACTCTATGATTTCGACAGCCCCTTCGGCGCAAATATGCCGGCCAAACACGGGGATGATAAATCGAGCAACCCTGTCCTTTATCTCGCTCTTTCACGTTTATTCGTCACGCGAGGGCGCGGAATTTCGTCGCTTCTTCAGCTCGAAGGGGTTGAATGGCGGTCGATAGCAAACGAGATATCAAGGGACACTCCCTGAAGTGTAACGCGTCTTTTAGAACGTAATCGCCCGTGAACGAGATAGTGCTCCCATTTATTGTGTTACATGCAAGGGTTGGTACACGTCGGGCACCCTCCGTGCACTCGGGAGATGCACCCTTGCACGTGGGGGATGAATTTGAATCATAAAGCTGGCATTCAAAATTTATGCCAACGGTAACGTAAAACCTACCCTGAACTTCTATTAAATGCGGACGGTTGATTTTTATTCACACGACTTTCGAGGGAATTTTTATATTCATATTTTACGGCATGATTTCACGCCGGGTGTGATAAACCCTTTAGAATTTAACGTTTTTGGGGCGAGGGAGTGCTCCCATTTATTGCGTTATGTGCAAGGGTTGGTGCACTCTGGAGATGCACCCTTCCGGGGCCGAGGGTGCATTTGAATAACAGTCACGTCGCGGCAAGTTGAAAAAGTGCACGTCCGTTACAAAATGGAATTGTCCCTGGGGGCTTGAGAATTTTTAATTTTCTTTCCCTTTTAAGGAGGTTCTTTATGATAAGTCGTTTAAATTTAACAGTCCATGCACGTAAAGGGTACTGTTTAAGGGACGGGATGTCATGCACCCCTTGCATTTCTCTCTTGCACCGTGAGATGCACCCTTGCGTTGAGAGGCTGAATCTGAATAACAATCATTTTACGGCAAGGGTGCTGTTTTTTTTTATGCGATATCCTTATGGCGGATAACCCCTTTTAAAGGGGATTTTTACAAAATGAGATAATGAAGGGCAACTTGAATTGTCGTGCAACGACCTGTCGATAGAAAGGGTGCGTCAAGCCGAAAGAGATGTTTATTGGATAAGGGGAAACCTTCGTACGCACCCCATGTTCCGGCTTCCAGGATTATGCGTCTTCGATTCTATTTTTTTCCCATTTTTTAGCTAATCTTGTCATTCTGATCCGCCATGGTTTTCGACGGTAATATACGTATCACGATCCACATTAACAAGGCAAACTTCTAATGCAATTAATAAAGATCAGAAATTTATTGCTAAGCAAAGGTACCTATCATATGTTAAGGGAAAATTGGAATAAATGTGAAATTTCGTCAAAAGATCATTTGTATATCTTCGGCTCGATAGAGATGCATATATAGATTAAAAAGAAATTAATATATATATTTGTAAAATTTGTAAAATTAATATGCACCTCGTAAGAAAGGGTGAGCGCCGTCTTCTCTTGCTTCAACTGCTCGGCCCGTTGTTTGTGTTGCAACAACCCCCGAGAAGTCTCCTCCATTCTGAAAAAAAGTAAAGCACGTCATTAACTTTCACGCGCCGTTATCTATATAACTAGAGGTCTAATCTTAATTGGCGGTTTAATTAAATTCACGTATCTCGGCGACTTCCGTTCCGAAAATATGAAAAACTCGGGTTAATAACCCCCATAACTATCCCGAAATTTAACGAGGGCCCGTACATTGAACTCCCCGAGGGCGTGTTAATACAGTATTTCAAACAAGGATTAACGACTGTAATTCATCAAGTGGCTGCATGCTGATGTGGTTCGGACAGGAGAAATGGAATTTAGGCACGACAAGAAATGGGAGGGACGTATTAATTAAACGGGTAGCGGTATGGAAATGCAGCTGTCCAGAAATCGGAGATAAATCGGAACGACCGGAATTTCGAGAAGATCGATCGACCAGGTGAGAAGAAATACGGAGGAGGAAGGAACTCCCGAAGGAAAGCGAACGCGAAAAGTCGGAGCAAGGAGGAGCCGCGAAATTGCGCAGGGGAGAAGCGGAAATCGCCTGATTGTAGATTAGGCTTTAGGCGGGGCCTAATGAAAATTTATGGCCATGGCAGATGCATAATAAATCATTGGCGGGTCGTTAACAAAGATTCGACCTCGTCGAGGTCCTCCCCCGGGTGAACACGGGGATGGCCTTCCGCGTTATAGCGCTCGCAGACGAGGGATTAATATTTGCGTTATTAACTACTGTTATGTCCTCAGGAATACCCTTAAGACCCACCCACACTTTGCAGGTCCTGCTTAATGAAAAGCACTTTTGGGCCTCCACCCTGAGGTGCACTAAAGGAGTCTCCTATTCCTCCTAGTAGCTCGACCCCTCTTCAAGAACGCCTCAAGCCGTACGATAATGTCATACTTAGGTAAAATATACACCTTAAAATTAAAAATGACACTTTAACGACGAGGGATTAATATTTGCGTTATTACCGCTGTACCTTTAGGAATACTCTTAAGACTCTACTTAACGAAAAGCACTTTTGGACCTCCACCCTGAAGTGCACTAAAGGAGTCTTCTATTCCTCCTCGTGGCGGAACGATCCCTCTTCAGGGAGAGTAATATATGTTTAAGGGATGAAATATTTAAAACAAAGATACTTGAAAATAGAAAATAAAACTTTCACGTGGAGGAATTAGAATATAAATATTGGGTGGTTGAATAACAAATTGTTAAAATAAATATTAACTTTTGGGGCAGTGGAAGGAGCGAGAAAACGAACTCAAAGGATACCTTTCGAAGAAAGAAGGGTGAAAATTCGATCCGGGAATTATTTTACAACAAGGGCGCTTTGACGACTCGCCCCTTTGTGTTTGATGAGGAGGAAGAACGTTCCTTCCTCCATCTCGATATTTTACTTCATCTCGGGCCGAGGAGCTGAACGAGAAAAGACATAAACAATAAGAAGGAGAATAAATGAGCGGTCGAGCCGGTGGAGGCAAAGAGGTCTCATGAAAGAGTCTCCGGGGAAAAGGGGCAAAGCCATGGAAGCTGTAAATGAAAAGAGCCGATAACATTAACGGGCTCGCTCATTAAGTGATCCTTCGATGCATAGAGCCGAATCGAAAAAGAGCTAATGAGACTTTCTGTCATGATCGATCACCATAGCTGACTTATTGAGAGCGGAGGAGAGGGCGAAGTCGATTTCGCACCACTCCGGACATTGTCCGGAGAATTATTCAACCCGAGAGCGATTACTTAACGCCTTGCAGCTTGTAAATCGCGGCAGTAAAACCTGTCATTCCGCGAGACATACAGCTTCCATTGACTGGCAATTGCCCATTGAACGCTCCGAGAAAAATCGTGGCCGGGACAACTTATTAATAATGGATAAACGCAGAAATCCAATTTATGTTTTTACACCTGGGCATTTGTCTCTCCGTTCAATTTTATGTCCAATTAGCCTGAATTCGTTTAAATGATTCTACCAACATGTCTCATAGCACTCCTAAAAGATGACGAATTAAGGATACGTTCCGTCTAAAGTAAATATCTCCACTCTCTTAATATTTCATTTTAATATCGATGAATAATTACACAAGAGTTTCTCAAAATATGATAGACTTATAATGTAATGAATTATTCGGGAATTACAAAACCGTAATTATTGTTATATCTTTATGATGCACGGTGATGCACCTTGAAAAGGTGCCATTTATCCAGTCTCGAGCACAGTTTTATCTTATTAGGAAACATCGATGTGCATCTCTCCCCATGAGATCAATCGAGCGTAAAGCTCGCTTCGAAGCTCTTTTAAGGTTTTAAAAGGGTCTTAAAGATGGCGAGCCCTCTTCTCAGCGTGCAGATATTCGCTTCGTTGCGTGTCGAGCTTAAGAGGCGCTCAGGCGTTATGGAAATCTCGGAAAATCGCGAAGCAGCCATTCTTCATCTTTTCTCCGGTAGATTTTTCATTCGCATGGAAAAGACGGGGGTCCTTGAAAGCCTTGGTCGTTGAAAGAATGCCAGCAGGAATAGGAGGCTCCTTAAAGTATTGTCAGTGTCCTTGGATACTATATTACGGTTAAATATCCGATTTATAAGATACTCTCGGTAATAGGAATCATTTTCTTCCAACTTTAAAAATAAAACCAGGTTCTCCATTGACAATTAAAATTTGCATGTATTTAAAACACGAAAATCTTGATATATGTATTCTAAACATTAAAAATAAAACCACATTCGTCATTGACAATTAAAATTTCCATGTAATTAAAACACAAAAATCTCTTCTTTTGTGCGGATATACAGAATGTTGGCGTAAAGACACTCGGTACCGTTCGCTTAGCTTATAATGTTCTTGGCATGAAACACGACCAAGCCTCACGACCTATGTATTCAAAACTTTAAAAATGAAACCAGGTTCTTCATTGACAATTAAAATTTCCATGTATTTAAAACACAAAAATCTCTTCTTTTGCGTGGAAAAGACGAGGACAAAAAGTTCCTTTTCAGCGGAAGTAATGGCAGAGCTTCCGGATCGGTGCTTTCCGTTGGGGCCGCCCTAAAAGAATGCAAGGTCCTCCTCGACGCGCTCTTCATCCGGTGTCCTGGGAGTCCCGGAGGTCCTTGTAAGGTTCACCGACTTTGCATTAATTATGAGGGAACGAGCCGAGGAGGTGGCGACGATGACTGGAGGGTCCATGAACAATGTTGAGCAAACAGTAATCATAAGAGCAAACATCGGAGTATGCTTCTGGAATTGCACCCCTCTGATTCTCCGAGATAGACCATCATGGGGCGTTGACTTTTCTTTGGGAATTTGTCCTCCGCTCCCCTCGGCTAACTTTCTTCCTTGTACTTTCGGATTAATGATGATTAGCAAAGGGCGGATTAACGCTCAATTAATAATCTTCAGCAAGGAACTAAGGAGCTACTTCTGGGGACCGATGTTATACTTCGGATTATAAAGAACAAAGGGACAGAAGCACAACATTTTTAATATATATATATACTGTACATCTATTGCTAATTCACAAACATAACTGTGCATATTAAACTTTGGTTAATCGACGGTAAAATATTTTATTATATTCGCTTCTTCTTTTTTTTCTCAGTTTTAATATTTTTCATAGTGATGGCGAGTTTTTGGAATTTATTCCTTTTGGATGAATAGGGATGTTAAGTGATAACGAAGTTAATTTAATGATCAAATAGCCTGAATTCTGTTGGGAATATAATATTTCGAAGTGGTCGAAGAAAATTCTCAGCAATTACAACTGCCAGCTGGATTAGGGCAATTCCTCCCTCGTTTAGCACTCTCTCCCTAGAAACACATGGTAGCAAACTGTGCCCCAGTGATTTACAACTATTGCCTCGCAAACTCGATTATAATGATTCAGGAGCATATTGCGCCTCCGAATTACGAGATGGTTTCATTTCCCCTCCTCTCCCAGGCCTTTCATTAAATGATAATAACCTAGCGTGCCTTCGGTATCGAATTTTTGGAAATACCAATCGACAGGTACAATTGCGCTCAATGTATAATTTTTGTCCACTTCCAATCAATTTCCGAAATGATCCAAATACGTGGAGATAATACAGATGATCTGGAAACGAATCAGTTTATTTGGTGATTTATCAAGATTTTTATGGTTTTATAAAATGCATGAATTCTTGTCAAATGATAAGCACCGAGTATAACATGTCAGGTGAAAATGAAATGACTCGTAAATTACGGAAAAAAATATTGCGTGAATTTTTCATCTCGCCGACTGCGTTTCTGCAAATTTATGTGAAGAAAATGGCACCGCAGGTGCAAGCCACGTGTTTGCTGACATAAATACGCACAACGTTCGGACGTTCATTAATCACTCGGATTTTACGCGAATCCGAACATTTGGTAAAAAAAATGAGCGAACTAATAACAAACGAAATTTGGTAAATTTTCCCTCATGTGAAGAATTTTAAATTCGATTTTTCATGAAAAAAAAAAAATTCACTGCACGAACGCAGCGAACATTTTCACGTAAAATTGTATTATTGCGGAGGACATTACAATCGCCAGCATTAACAAAGAATTCAGGGAAACGAATCATCGAAATGATTTTTCTCCCATAGTGTATTGTCTAACTTAGAGATATGATTTTTCACTGGAAACCACTATCATGAAGTATAATTACAGAGCTGTACAGGTGCGAGCCACGTGTAGGCCGGTTCGTGTCCGCACCGGAAGACGTACATTAATCATTTACACATGCCGTACACGCATCATAACGCTGCGTGGTCGGTTTGCGTGAACATTATTACGGGAAATATGAGTTCCGAACAAAACAGTTAGGTGATTGGACTGCCTAATTTGGCCAGACACGATGCCGAATTATATATTCGATTAAACTCCTCCCTTACGCAATCTTCGCCTAAATATCCGGATAATCATTTTCCCCTCACGAAATTCATATTTCCGAAATTTCAACTAAATTAAACAAGGTAAATATTCTCTCCGAAGAAGATGCAGAACGTCCTCCCATTTTCACATCCATTTTTCGCGACCAAAGTATTGCATAACGTAATAAATTATAAACGAAGCGCCTTCCTTGTTTTATTGCCATGCCATTAATTTGATGTAAGGAGAATCGGTGATTTAATTTTTTTTAATTATTCTGAAAAATCCATTTATGGGAAAGGGCTTCTCTTTTTACTGAATAAGTCACTCCGTTAGGTCGGCTTTTCTATGGGGTAGTACGTATAGAAACCGGCGTATGTTGGAACCTCGACGCGCTATCAGTAGCCATTAATGAGGCTTAACGTGCCGTTAATGTTTAATTGAATCGTTAAAGCCGATAATCGCGCAAACGCCGTTCGAATCGCGATGCTCTCCGAGCATACCGAGTTCGTGTGTATCGAGCCGTAAACAGTGGAGATACGCCTTTCCTTCCCATAAAACCCCATAATAAACGACGCTGTATTCGACCAATAGGAGCGCGATCGTTCGCTACTGTACCGATCGTAATTGGCCCTCGTAAAGCGATACAGGGAAAATAAATAGCTGGCTAAAGAGATAAAGACTCGTTGTCCGGCAGGATATTAAGTACTTCTACAACCGTCGCGATTGCGGCTCGAAATTGAAGAACGCTGGAAACGGTGCGGCCAAGTCGCCATCTTGGATTTCATATCCGAAGACAATTTGGCTCTCTTACCAGCAATTTTTTTATATATAGCTTAATGAAACGGTAAATTTGAAAGCTTTTAGCGGCAGGTGTCTCGACATAAAAGGAATATATATTACAAATTGTCGGCAATAATTAGGAAGGGATAAATTCATGTGAGTCAAGAAATGCGCAATTTTAAACAGCAGACGGTATAGATATAATTCAAGTTTTAGAAGAATAAATAAATCCAGATTTATACCAAGTCTACGATAAACTCCTGTTTTAATCCTTGAAATTGTTTGCGCTTTACTTTGTTTCTTTTTCGTTTAATAATAATTTTCTTTAAATATGTCTATTTTAAGGGTTATCCAAGCTCGAGGGAAATAATGTAGCCTGTATATAAAAGCCGGATTTTCAGAGGCACTGAGAAAGTTTTTACGAGCGTTTGGTAGTTCATTTTGGTGGGACTTTAATGTTCTTTTATGGGCACCTTATTCCTCGGCTCTTTAGGATTCATCGCATCGACCCTACATTCGACTTTCGACATTTTGTACCCTAACAAGGTCCCCGGGCGACAGAATTCACACGGTCTTTGGCTTCTGCAAACGGAAAATAAAGTGGGCGCTCTTAATCACGAGATTCCCATTCTAAAAGCATTTAAGCCGTGGGTGGGATAAACATTTTAAACGCGACCTCGACACTGCGCAAATTCGTCCCAGGTATTTTCCTTTCGGCCAAGAATACCCAACTCCTCGAGGATATAAACTTAAATATAAATACAATGTCACAAAGATACGTCGCAAAGACAAAGTGGCGGACGCCTTGGCCTGTGCACATTTTCATTTAATGCCAGTAATAATATATTCACATAGAATTCCAAAATTAAGATATTTTTTACCCACGGAAATTATTACCAAGAAATTGGGAAACTTCCCTATCTCCGCAGTCTCAAGAAAATCTTACGTATCATATTCATCTTATTACACAGATTCTCGTTAATTTCCCCCCGGAAATGTTAATGCATAAAATTAAATGCCTTTCCAAAAATGGGATTGCACCCCCGCGACCTGAAGTTCATATGCACGGTTAATAAGGAAAATGATGAAAATTCTATTCCGAGAGGTTATTGAGCCGGATTACCTTCCCTAATTTTTCTGCGATAACAGGGCATAATTCGCGGGGGTTACGAATCCCTCCTCTGTACGCGAATACCTCGGAATAACGAATTCGAGCGTTACTCACGAGTGGTAAGGCCGTAAACGGCACTTACCGCGGTTCTGGATGAAAAATGAAAAGCGCGGCCTCGACCTCGAGGCCCTCCAGGACTTTTTATTTGGCCCGACGCGAAATTGAATTTCACCCCCTCTGTCTCCCCGCGGCGCCATTAACCGCGCGTAGGAACAATGGCTGCTAAATAGTGTAAAAAGACAAGGAGGGGAAAAAAAGAAGACCGCGAGAGAGAAAACAAAAGGAGTAGAAGCCTAAAGAGGAAGCAATAAAAAGAGCCGCAGACTGCGGTGTGCCCGGCCCCGGTTTTTAGGCAGGCCGCGTAAATGGGCGCAGCTGTTGCATCGAAATACAGAACTGCAAGGAGGGTGCAATTTTCGGGGAGGGGGGTAATTAGAAAAAAAGGGCAAATCATGGAATCGACGGAATTCCAGATATTCCGCTCGACTCTACTCCACATGCCTCCAAATCTCATGATAAATGAAATCCCGGAGGTATTTTCAATTGATATTGAAATTTTGCAGATATGAGTTAAATGTAAGGAGAGTGGGAGGGTGGAGGAGGAGGAAAGGAGCGAGCTTTCCCGTCTTTGTTCGGGAGACAAAGGAACGACAACCCGAGGTGTTCTAAACTCGAGGAAGCGCAATCGGGATAGGAGAGAGCGAGCGATTTCAGGGAGTTACGACTGATCGTAAATGCACTTAATGTGCAATACAGTTGCAACGTTTATTCTAATAGCGACAGCTTGAGGATAAGTTTAGGGGCGAGTCGCTCGAGCTGTAACGACCCCGTATTACTGCGCTTCTGAAAGCCGAGTGCTTCGAGACGATTGCGAGGGCCAGTGGTTGCCAGGATTTCTTCAAAGTTTTCCCTTTTACGATATGACCCGATATGGCGCACCATGCCGCCATGTTTCCGAGCAATGTGCGGCTCTCGGTTCCACGTTTCTTGAACGATCCCTTAAAATCCCGGAATTACCCCCTCCGCTACCTATTTTGTTTGTCTTTGCGTATTCTTATCAAAGAATAAACAGAAATTGCTTTGAAGAAAATGATATGACAATTTTACAAATTTCTGTTGAATTTCTTCCATATGTGAAAGTAGGTTAAAAACTGTATTAGTAATAGAATTGACGACACCCTGAAATTTTTCCCCGATATTCCCTCGCTTTAAGGACAGAACAACCTCCGTAACTCTTCATAAAATTGTATTCCTTGGAAAAGATTCGTAACATCCATCGAGATTATTAAACTCGATGCAGCGTCAAGTATTGTTACGTCTCGTGAAACCACTCTCTTATTATTCGTCAAATCATTTCGGCTTTTCTCTCGCTTTAAGGGTCGTCGGAACCCTTCTCGCCATTTTCGATATCGATATCGCCTGGAAGAAATCCATCAAGTTTATCAAATTCGATGCTACGTCGATTGTTACGTTCCGTGAGACCAGCCCCTTGTTCCCGGATAAATCCAGTATTAATCAAGATCAACGACAACCCCTTGGCCATGGGTTTCGTTTTCCCTCCCCCTGTGGGGGTCCTTTTATTCCCTCGAAGTTTCGCCTTCTTTTTCGCATCGGAGCGATTCGAGAGCCGCGAATTTTTCCACGGTGGACGAAAGCCCGTCGAGAGGGCGACTTCTATGGGGATTTGAAAAGGGCGAGCTTTCGCTCGAGCTTTTCGAGAGGAGCTCGAGAAACGGCGCAAACGCCGACGGGGATTCCGGAAGGCACGTCCCCTGGGTCCCCCCGATAAATCCGTACACGTCGGCGGCTTATCCGCTCCCAAACGACGGCATAAAGTGGGGCGCATAAAATAAAAACATTGCAACCCCTTTGCAATAACTTTCGCCGGGCCGGCCCGATCGCCGACAGCGTAAAAACGAATGCGCGCGCGTTATAAATCTGTTTAAGGGTGTAATAAAGCCCGTAGGTGTATCGGCAGCGATAGAGGGCTGCTGGACCGAAAGGGGTGCCGAGGGGGTGGGTTTCGATATTGCCGGCAGTTGACTATCATTCTCGATGGCGATTGGTCAAACGTAACCCCCTGGCCTCGTCAAACGTCTCCTCTCGTTCGCGTATCGGCGTTTCCCTCCCTTCGTGAAAAACCGCCCTCTCGCTTCTGCCAGTTTTAATTTCCACTTTCCCCGAGCCCTGGGAAATTACTCGGGAAAAGGGAAACCGGATCCCTTTCGAGAGGGTAACGGCATTATCCTGCATGTTTTGTCAAACGGCCGGTTTCATTTCGACTTCGTACTCGATGAGTGGAATTATTTGAAAGGGGATGAAAAAAATAAAAGAATAAAAATCGGAAATTCGCGTTACCGCATCCCCTTCGCTCGCGCAACGACGCCTTCATGTCCGGTTTATCGGACGGCTTTGACGTCGATTTTCTGGACGATGAGAGGATTATCCAGGAATGGGGAAAATTAACGTCATTCGACGACTTTAATTCATGCATTGGCATTTAATTTCATGCGCCGCGGGACGATGACTTCGATTTCCACTTTCCCCCGGGAAAATGATTTCTAAAGAGGAAAAGTTGACGGTCCGACTCATCTGCCCGACGCCTCGACACTTTCTTTTATACGCCGCTGCAATTTCTCTTTCCCCGTTCCAATTTCCATTTCCTCCATACGAAGGATCGACATTGCTGTTTGAAATTGATTAAACCCTGCATGAATAAAACATGGTAATTTCGTCCACCTTCCTTCCGCGAGTCTCTCGAATCTACCCAACTTACGCGAATACTCGGAGTTTCCATTCTTCCCTCTACCGAAATGAAGTAAAGGCGAAGAATCTCAAAGCTTGAAAATCTCAGTTCCGGCGAATCGTCAAAATTCACGCCGTGAGTTTAATTAAAAAAATTCCAAAGATGGGAATTTCACGCGTGGTTCCAATTAAACAACGTACCACGAGTTTTCTTCAAAAGCCTAATTTATTCGAGACTCTATATAATGATACTAAATTCCTACAAAACTCGCGGGAATTTATTACATTTCACATGAACGCAGAATTCAAATGCATCGGAATGAAAATGAATTTTAAACGGACGGAATTGAATATTTTCGTTCGTAGGTAGAAACCGTGGCGACACATCCTCGATGCCTTTTTTCCGGCGCGAAAAAAAAAAATTAATAAAAATAAAAAAGACTTCCAGCGTCGAATTCCAGCGTCGAATTCTCCCTCGATGTAAACCTCGCAGGCCGGCCATTTTCCCCGCTTCGTCTATCTCGCCGCGGCGTATTTATTTTTTTATTTTTTTTCCGACCGCAATTTTGACGGTCACGCATCCGCTGTCGACATCGGTGGTATCGGTACTGTCGCTTGTTTTACGCGCAAAGCAACATGATGCATTACAACGCGCCGGATATGCCACCGTGACGACGGCTGACGCGAATGAATAATCACGTCGGGTACAACGACGGCGAGCTACACCCCCGGCCACCCCTTTCGTTCGACCTAACATCCCCCACGTGGGTGCACGCACGTGTACGCGCGTACACGCGTGCGATGCGTGCGTAATGGCCCCGAGGACCGAGGCCAAAGTATTCCCGATTACACCTACAAGTATTGCACATCCCTTCTCTCATTTGCAATTTCTCCCCTCGGCGGCTCGAACTCGGTAAGCAAGGAAAAAATATTGAATTTTTGCTAAATTAAACAATCTTTACCAACGATATTATGATCTGAGTCGGTCTTCGAAGTCACGAGAAAGAACGTCGAGGTCGATGGTCACTTATAATGAGGATTAGATGATTATTTAACGGTATGTCAAAATAATCGCATAATTCATTTCAATCGAGGATTTGATAGTAGTGGAATGAGGACCGCTCGTGACGGGCGCCATATTCGATAATAAATTTTAATAACGATTAACAACGGTCAGAACGTATCGACTACTAAATCAGGAAGAATTGATGCAGTATTTCTAAAATGTTTACTTATCGGGATATTGGTATCACAGTCTAGTTGTCACGAAGGTATAATTTCATGATCAGATCTCGAAGAAATGGACACGTAGACCTTTTCTTATCGTATTGCATTGTTTGGAAGTAATAATAAACATTTTATATTCTGACGTTAAGAAGTTTCACGCATCGATAGTAAATGCACGCGTTTTTTGTATTGTATAAATTGGTTTAAAGGGTTGAGTATATCAGGGAGGAATTGGAAATGTTAGTTCATTTTAAAATCTTTTTGTATAGGGGGATGGGGAAAGGGCGCTTCGGGGATGTTTTCCGGAAGCACCCCGTGCGCGTTCTACGGTATCCCGAGACCCACCCCGGAGGCGAGCAAAGGGGAGCATTTAAGCTCGAGCTTTTGCTTGGCCTTTTTCCCCCGTTAGCATCGCGCGCTCTTATCGTGCTTTCGCCGGCGAGGCCGCGCGTGGAAAAATTCGCGGTTCTCTTTGGTGGAAAATGCATGCAAAAAGAGAAGAGACGGAGAAGGGGGCGACCGAAAGTTCCGCATGGCTAAAGTTTCGAAGCTCCCTTGGGCGATCTTTTTCGACCTTACTTTCCACCCCGAGACGTTTATTTCGTTTTTCCCGCGGAAAGGGAAGGAGAGTGGTAATCCAGATAGACACCGACTGTTCGGAAACAATTGGTTGAAAACACGGAAATTTTGTCGATTCTCGACGGTGTTTCGACAACGGCAGGTGCGGCTCGTGGAAATGGCCCTCTACGTCCCAGACGATGGTTACAATTTGCAATTAGTCAATAGCGCATAACATACATGGGGCGTAATTAAAATTGAAATTAAACTCGATACGAGCTCGAATCACCCCCGCGAAAATCCATATTTATGTCTTTCCTGAATAAATTGAGAGACCATCGGCCTATTTCCTCATATATCCCCCCTCTCTAACTCCCCGTTTCTATCATATCCCTCGATTGGATTTTTCTTTCCCCTGAAAATATCTCTATTTTATTCGGTAACTTCTTTTCCTATTTCAGATGTTCTTAATAATCCGTTTACGAAAGGACAATTGTCACTTCCTGTTAATGAAATTAAATGCGAGCATTTACTCCTCGTGTGCGCCTTCGACGCTTTAAATATCTCCGTTTATTCGAAACGATTCTCCCGGGGGTGTGCGTAATATCGCGTTAGGGTGCTTCATCGTATATATAATTACGCCGATATGATCGGGGCTGATTCGTGTATCGGCGATTACTCCGCATTTCCCCCTTGCTCTCACTTTTACGAGCAGACCGATTCGGGCGCGTTTGATTAAAGCTTTTTAGGGGTAGCTCGCATGTGCGACAGCGCGGGACGTCATCAAGACTCGTCCGAAACAGACCCCATATAATGGTGAGACATGGATATTCGTCGAGGGATTACGAGACAATTACACGATAACTATCGGCATGTATTACTTTCAGGGATGTAATTATCGTAAAAATCCCCAATTTCTCCCTTACGCGTTCTTTTTCCCGACATTTTTCGCGCCCTAGAAAGTGTACGACCAGTCGATATCATTTTCCTCCCCACTTTTCCACTACCACGTTCATACAAATAAATAATAAAAGAAAAAAAAATTCAACTCACGTTCCACGGAGATGTACACAAAATACATTCAATTTCCCACGCTTCATAAAACGTGTACATTCGTTCTTTCGCGAAAACCAATAATTATAATCATTTCCCAGAAAATTTATATTACTATTTTACTTCTCAATGCTCGTCGAATTTATATTAAACAAATATTCTGAATCTGGATATTCTGACAATTGTCGTCGCAATCGCCCTGATCACATCGCCAGCCCCGAAAATATCAGCCCCAGGGATGACATTTTCAAAAGTGATTAATCCGATCCGCTCCTCGATGGACCGGCCAATCAGGCGATACGTTCGAGTGATAAGGGAGATAAATGGTGGAACAAAAAAAATGAATATTCCGACGAACGTCAAAGCGGAACTCGATATGTCGCCTGGAGACTCGAATTCGTTTTCCTGATTTTTTTTCTTTTTTGGCAATGAACGTTCGACCCCCTTTGTTATCAGTGAATAGACGAGGGATGGGGCGGGGGGGGGAGGGGGTGGAGGAGCAGGGTGCGAGAGACATGGAGAGGGATGAGGAGAGAGAAAGAGTTTTAATCATAGTTTGCCTAATCAGTAAGGTTTCTCTCATCAATGGCCATGGCAGTGGTTCTCACTTGAAGCTTCGCAAGAAATATGGAATGTTTCGACAATGAAATACATTTTCCATCGTAATCTCGCTCCGAAGGGAAGCAATAAAGTGAATTAAATATTTTTTTACGATGTCTTCCGTGAAAAAAAACGAATCAACAGATTCGCGCGATCCATAATGGATGGGGATTGAAAGGGGGATTTTTTTTATTCTGGAAAAATGAAATTCGATAAGTTGCACGAAGGCTGGAATTCAATTTTGTTGATACTCCTTTAACGGTAATAAACGTTAGCAAAAATTATCGGAGAGTCGTGTTATCAGCGAGTGGATGAGAGATAGGGGTAAATAGAGGTGGGGCGAGGGGGTGTAGAGGGGGAAAGACAGGGAAAGAGTTTTAATCATAGTTTGCGTAGCACACCGAGCCTAATCACTATGGTTTCTCTCGTAAATGGCCCTAACAGTGGTTCTCACATCACGGTGTTGAAATTTCAAATTTGATAAAGAAGAAATATCTCATTTCTTTTCATCCCTTACCTGATATCGAATGCACATTTGTAACGATTCCGAGGTATGCAAGAAACGTGTACGCCTTTCTGCGAAGTGAAATTAGTTGAGAGCACGCGCGTGTACCGAATCTCGGATAGTATGAAGGGGGTAAAATGTGTTTGCGCCATTTCTAGAAATCATGGAAACCCATTGTCGCATTTGTCGCCAGCAATAACGGAGACATACGCGGGAGGGAAGGTCGCAGCTCCCGTTTACGCGAACTCGACACGAAATGCACACAAAGGGTGGCAACGCCGTTTCTTGGAGGGTGAAAATAACATTTTCCATAATGATCCCCGTCGAGACGGTCTTTGAGATATCCCCAAGCCGCGTTATTGCACTCCTAGAGGAGAGGGGAACATACGAGACTCGACTACTCCAGAATAAAACGTACCCGAGAAACGATGATAAAAATAATACCTATTTAACAATCCCCCTCCCCGATAATACCCGAAATATTAAAACTAGAGAGGAATTAAATTGGAATATTGTTGAGAACGTTTACAAGGCCGTAATCTTCAGGAGTTAACCCTTTCGATATTAAATTTTCGAAAGGGTTAACAAGGGAAAAAATGCGTTAAAAAATTAATTCCTAGGGCAAATGTTCCGGGTGTCTTGCATCCGGCGTGGAGGGCATATTTTCCGTCTCGAGAAGGGTTATGTTCGAGATTTTCATATTTGGAGATCCTGGCCAGCGTAGGGACCCTGTGGAGATTTATTCGAGCCCCGAGTTTCGACGTCACCGCGAAGTCGCCGCGGGGGGTGGCGGAAAGAAGTTCTCGCCCGAGAAGGAGGGAGGTGGGAAATAAGAAGAGGACCAAGAGGGAGAGCCGCTGCTCTTCGGGGTTTCCGCTCATGCGAACCCGACTCGTGGGTTCCACGAGGGCGAGGACATTGTTCCCGGTTCGAGTAAGGGGTGGATCGATGCCACGAGAGGCTTTAAGGCTACATCATCGTCGGGCCTTTTAAACGCCCCACCCATCCCCGCCCGTCCCCCGGGGCTCTGTGTCATCCTTTTTGCATGTTTTATCATCCCTTTCGCCGTCTATCCTTCGGCAATCGCGCCGCTTTATTTCTCGCCCTTTGGGGGGCGATCTTTGAAGTCCGGCTGTTGACGCCCCCGAAAAAAGGGCAGAGAGAGAGAGAGAGAGAGAGAAAAAAAGAATTTTTTAATTCCGGAAAATCATTTTCGGTTTGCATACATGCATTATTTAATACGCGAGGTGCGTGAAACATAAAAACTGTCGCCGAGAGACACCCCCCTTTTTCAATCCCCGAGGCTCTGTGTCGGGCCTTTTGCATGTTTTATCGTACCTGTCCCTCGGCGATCGTTTTCCTTCATTTCCCTTCCGCCCCTGGACAACCTATCGCGGATCTTTGAAGTCCGGATATTAGTATCTAGAAAATTGGGGGAAAAAAAGAATCCCTTTCAAATCCCGCGGATAAATTATTCAGCGAGTGAATACGTAATTCCAGGTCGCGTTATTATCGGGAGATGGGCACTTTGGGGGTAAATAATCGTCGATCCATTTAAATGCCCCACCCTTCTCCTACCTTGGCTATTCCCCGAAATTCCGTGTCGCTCTTTATGCATGTTTTATCATCCCTTTCACCGTAAATCCCTCAGTGGTCGTATCTTATCATCTCGCCCCCGCTTTAGGGGATGATCTTCGAGATCGGGGAATCAATCCTCGGAATTTCGGGAGGTTCATATCGAGCGAGCGTTTTACACCGCAATTTCTGATATGCTCATTTTCCTCCCCCGGCCCGGAGTCGCGCGCACCCCTCGGTCGCAACTTCTCTGACACCCTTGACGGTGTACGTCAGGAACAGCCACCAAGTTTAACTGTACACCCTGGTCTCCCTTTTCCCGTTAGTCTCGTCCTGATGGCTGCTTTCCAACATCCGCGACGGAGAAACTCATCGCCGGTGTCCCGCGCCCTTCCCTTTCTTCCCCTTTCGACCCCCATTTGGCTCCAACCCCGCACTCGATAGCCACCCCTGGTTCTAACTTTTGGAGTGCAGGCAACGGGCTTGATCGATGAAAAAACCAGCCCAAGATGCACTTCTCACAGATGCGAACGTGCGCCTCCAATTTTTTCTTATTTCAATTATTCATTTACTTATGAAGAAATTATACCGATCGAGTAAAACCGACCAAAAGCGGCAGTTCTCTCGAAAATCGACAGAAAATCGACGATACGTCCCCTGCTTTTATTTAAATTAATCATTAAAGTACCTAGTAATTTAATTACAAAGAAATGGATCCATGTAAAACCAGAACCCAAGAGGCAGTTCTCGCGGAAACCAACCCCTAAACGCGAACACCCGCAAGAATACTTCGGATATTTTTTTGTTGTTAAATTAATTAAATTACCGGTTTCATTGTGAAGATATTGAATCGAGAGATTGATATGAGATGAATTCTGTCCTGTACGTAATGAAGGCGCCGAAGCGAAGGTGGTACCGAAATAGCTTTCGAGGAAACCGTGACAAGCCTTCGTAATAGTTTATCGATTGTGCATTATTAACCCTGTTATCTTTATAGATACATTATATACGACTGGCAGAGCGAGGGTGGAGGTTTATCCGGTTTTATAGGACCTAGGTCGCTTTTTCCCATTAGTTTTGGCCCGATGGCTGCTTTCCAACATCCTCGTCGCCGGCATATCCTGCACCCCTTTCTCTCGTTCAGCCCCCATCTGGCTCGAGCCCCACGGTCGTCGAGAACCACCCCTACGAGGACGCCTAACTTTCAGGGAAAAACCTTTCTCAGAGGCCAAGCAACGAGGCTTACCCCGCCGAGAAAGAAAGCCGAGCCCGATTTTCATGGAAATCGGCCCACCTCGTGACGACCTTGTTTAGCATTTTTTATTTTCCCGGCTCTTGGCGTCCTTCAATTTCCGCAAGGGATGGATATACATAATATATGACTGTCGGGCTGCCTTTTCTCAGGAGTCGAGGCATCGAAAGTTTCGGCGCCTTCGAGCGTTTAATGCCGCCTCGAAGGGGTGGCTCTCTCGTAGAGGGTGAAAGTTAAAATGATATACAGACTCGCGGGAAATTGGCAAACTATCCTGGTCAAATGTATCGGCAATCTCTCCCTGACTACGTAATTCGGGGATAATCTCGAGAAAACGTGTCGGGGGTGGAAAAGTAAATTTACACAATTTTCTGATCACTTATTCGCGGACAGATCTGCCGAATTTTTTCTTGGGATGGGAAAAGTGAAGCGTTTTATTTTATTCCAGTTTATTTCGCTCTTCCGTTTCCTCCCTCCACCCCGTCTGGGTGCAACTCGGCACTTGTCTAGAGCCACCCCTAAGAGAGCACCTAAACTTACGGGGAAAGCCTTTCGCAAAGTGCAAGCAACGAGGTTCGCCGGGGAAGAAAGCCTCGCTAAAATGCGATTCTCATGGAAATCGACGCACGACGTCGCGTCTTCTGACGTCCGTGTCGTCCTTTTTCCTTTCTCGACATTCCTCAGAGACGCCCGAACAAGACCCTGGATGAGAAACGTCGTTTTACTTCGCCTTGGAAATAGCCCATAACGTATTCCTCCCTCAAAGATACGCATCTCTTTTCTCTTTCGCATTTTTTTTTTTTCCCCGGAAATTTTAACCTCCCTAAGTACATCCGCTGTTTGTACGCATTACCAAATGCATTGAATTTAAAATGTCGAACAAAAGAAATTTATCCCGACATTTATCTAATGAATTTTAATTTTTCTCCTGTAATCTGCAAAACTCATTGTGGATAATGAAATTGGCCTATGAAATTCCATTTCTATGAAATTGCGATCGTCGAAGTTCAACGTCAACTGTATTATCAAATACGTATTATAAAATACTTCGAATTACTATTACCGACAATCAATGAATTTATCCCGAGATTTATGTAAAGAATTTTCATTTTCCACGTGTGATCTACAAAATTCGCGGTGAAAAATGAAATAATCCATGAAATCCTTCTTCTTTGAAATTACGATCGTGGATGTTAAACGCCGACTGAAAAGTTTGGACGTGAAAAAAAGGCTGCGAATCGCGTTTTCAAACCTCTCGAGATAGTCGATAGCCGGGACAAGAATTTTGTCGCGATATATAGACGCCAAGGTAATATCCGGGGTTCGAGTCTCGTGGTCGAGCAATATATTACCGGTGGCGGCCAATATCGATGATTTACCACGTGATCTGGTAGTTATTACCAGGAGGAAAGCGGGCTCATTATTTATAGGTAAAGCACGGTCTTATATATGTACACGCGCGAGCCAATGGAAAAGCCCCATTGACCCCCTGCTGCCGGATAAAAGGAAACGATTTCCCACTTCCGGAGAAATCGCTCGAAACGGAAGAACGTGCGAATCCGGGAGAGCGATTTTTCATGGGGCTCCCCGAGGGCGATGGAGGGAAACAATTTATTTTTCAGAATCCCACGGACAAATCGTGCCGATTGCGGTCATATTTCCCTCCTTTTGCGCATCCCTGAAGTTCGCGAAAATTGAAGTTCCCAGGCGGGATGGGATTTTCAGGAGAGAAATGTGCGTTTTCGCCCGGAAAATCAGCGCTTGAGGCGGTGAATTATGGATAAAAATTTGTTTTCAGGGCTAGTGAAATTTCAAAGTACCTGGCGAGCTCTCTCTGAAGGTGATGCACCCTCGAACGTGCACGTTCGGCTTCAGCTGCAGCTTCCCGAACCCTGGCTTCAGCTTCCACGCGTTGTCGACGTTCCCGTTCCACATCTCGCTGCGTCGCCTCCCTCTGTAACGAGAAAAAGAAAAAGTTTAAAAACTGCATTTCTCGGCAAAATGGCGAAATGGCCAGTAAGTACGTCTTTCGACGGTTCAGGGACTCGGTTAAAAAAAGGGATTGAGAAAATCCGACGAAGAGACAATTAGCAAACATTTTCCTCGCGCGAAACTCTCGCAAGAGTTCCTTTACGCCCCAAGTGACAAAGATGGAGATTTTTACAGAAATTTCAAGTACACCAGCTCCCTCTCGCTTTCGCCGGGAATCGATATTCACGGTGGCCTCCCCTGAAGACAAACTCACCCCTTGGAAGCTCCTTCAACCCCCTGGATTTTTCCGCACATATATTTTTAAGCGTTGAACATATGAAACTTCTTTCCAACTGGATCGAAATTATTTACAATTAAATTCATACTTCATTGAAATGTAACCGAAGAAAGAGAGTATTGTTAATATGAATGTGGGAATAACAAAAGCGCTGCGTTAAAAGAGGTCGAAAATTTTTAAACGCCGCAGACGTCCGTATTATATTTCATTACGATTATTAGGACGTTCAGATGCGTAAATTCGAAAAATGAAATGAATATCTGTAAACGTTCAATTTTGCTTTAATGTTTCGCGGGATATATTCCATTCCTGGGTTTTGACACGTTCCACGGGAATTCCCGTTTCCGAGAAAGCTTGAAATATAAGCTTCGCGGAGCTCCCACTCGCTTTCCTCGAGAATCGATATTCCGGCGACTGCTCGCGATAACTTCCCCTCGATGTTCCTGTCAGCCCCTGCGATTCCTCGCTGTGCAAATAATTAAATAGCTTCAAACTATCGCGGGTTATCGTTAAATCATTTAATTACACGTCATGCAACGCAGGCTTCGTGCGTTGTTTCGACATTTTCATCGAAGGGGTTTACTCCGATTTTCGATGAATCTTTAAATGCAATAGTCGATCGTTCGTTCGGCATTGGTATTTAGCAAATACCTCATTGTAAGAAAATTCTTAGCTCCCTCTTTATTTTTATAAATCAATAATCTTACGTTTGCACGAACCCTCTCTGCCAATCGATTCCCTCCTACTCCCGACATTCCGTCAATAAATAGGTTCCGAGGTTTCTGTCGATGTTCAGCGCATGCCCATTTTTTAGAGAACTCGAAAAAGGCTCTTTGAACTTCTCACTCGTTCTTTTTGCCAAAATAAGCTTAAAATAACCCCTTAGAATTTTTTCACTCCCCCTCCCCGTGAATCGATTCCCTGAGTGATTATGAAAGCCCTAAGGAAGAACGAGGTGCCCACGAAATTTCATTTAAAAAATATATATATTCTTGGTACTAGTCTGGGATAAATAAAAAACAGTTTTTATCAGAAATGAAATTTCATGAGGACCATTCTTGGGGGCTTCATAATCAGATGAAGTTTTTCAACGATTCGGTGCATGCACTTTAGAGACAAATTTTATAAATATTTTGACGTTTTAAACATATATATATATATATATAATAACCTTTTCATATCTCCTTAATCCCTTGCGCTACAATGACGAGCTAAACTCATCTAGAATTTGTCATAATTAAATCGTAGCGCAAGGCGTTAAGGGTGCTCAAAAAAAGGCTTTTTAATTTTTTCCTCCCCCTTCCCGCAAATCGATTCTTTGCCTACGATTCGCGACATTCCGTCAATAAATAAGTTCCGAGATTTCCGTCGGTATCCATTTTTAAGAGAGCAGGAAATAAGCCCCTCGAAGCTCTCGCTCTGTTCGCGAATCGATAAGCGGACAACTGCTCGCGATAACTTCCCCTCGGTATTCTTGCGCTCCCGTCTTCAACCCTAGGTACTCTCTTCTCTTCCTCTCTCCTTCTTTCTCTCCCTCCCCAACTGTCGCTCGCTCCGTCGCCATTGAATCCGCGCCTTCATCGAGAGCCTCCGTCTCCGTCATTAAATTAATCGAACACGGCGGAGTTAGATCCGCTCCTCGGAGAGCCCGTCGAAATAAAGGAAGAAACGTAAAGGAGGTTTAATGGCCGAGCAGCGGAGCACTTGGTGTCGAAACCGATATCGCCTCGGTACTCAACCCCTTCATCCCCCTCGAAAGACGCGCCTCGATCAATCTCCGATGAAAGCTCCGTCCTTTCCACCGATTTAACGCGCTTTTGGCACACTTAGATTGTCTTCGGACCTCCTTCCCAGCCCGGAGTGATTAAACTTCCAGGGAGCTTCGATTACGCTCCTTCGGGACCCGATCGTCAACTCGGATGAATTCGGCAAATACATTTCCACGCAGTACAGATATTACTCAAGGGGATGAATAAATTTCCCCACCGACTCTCTTATGGATAACCTCCAAAGTTCCCCAAGTACTCCAAGTAGAATAATTATAGAAGGTAATCAAGACTGGAGATATTTTTGAAAATCCAACTTTTAGAGCAGTGTGGTAGAGATTACGAGGACATGCAAAATCTGGAGATGTGGATTTTATCATGATTTTTCGGGGGGGTGTTTTCTCTTGGTTTTTTCTAGATAGGGAGTTGCGATGAAGAAGGGGGGACATGCCGGCGATAAATAAAATCGAGGAAAATAAGGAAAGCGAGATATGAGAGCTCGAGGCCATGCAGATAGATCACGGGGGATTTATGCGAGTCCGTTGAATTAAATCGGCCGGGCGAAATAGCGAGAAGATGTACGACGGAAGGTCCGGCTCTGGAAATTCGCGCATTTCGGAGCGGAAGTGGAGGAGGCTGCGGCTTCGGCCCACAATGCCGTTACGATCCTTTCCCGAGGAATTATTCATGAATTCAAATCGAAGCATTGCACGCTACATCGATTGCACCCTCTTCGAATCGAACCCTCAGGAACCGCCATCGATAATTGGGCCGTTTCAAATGTGGCGAGAAAGGCAAAGGGAGAGAGACAGGCAGTTTGGTGTTTCACGGTGATTTAACCACAATCGCAATTTTCCGCCATCCTTAAAAAAAACTAATCAGGCAATTTTCCCCCTCTTGTTTAATCATATCTCTAATCAAGAAATCGCAAGACCTCCGCAATGATTAACATGGGATTTCTTTCCTGAACTTTTAAACGTTTCACTTCAAAGAAAGAGAAATGAATACAAAAAGTAAGAGCCCCATTCTCACGTTGTCCTCTTTAGGAACTTAATCAGCCCCCAGTCAGCAAACGACCTGAAATCTTGTAACTAGAGATTTTTCCCGACTTTCGAAGTTGCGACAACGAATGAAAAATATATAAAAGAAAGGGGAAAGAAGCCTGGAAGTTCGAGCCGGGTCGTTCCCCATTTCTTTCCTTTTTTAGGGAGGATTAAAGTTGGAGATCCCAAAGAAGTAGGTGATCGGATTGTCGAGTCCGTGGAAACGAGAAGCGGAGGCTTAGGAAACCGAGTTCGCTGAGCTAGGAGAAAGGCGAAAGGAGGCGAAAGGAGGAGGAAGAGGAGAGAATCGAGAAAGAGGCGAAAGGGGTGGTCAAGGGTGTCGAAAAGGGACGAGGAGGTGGATATGCCTCGGTCGGGCTTGATGGGTATCGAGGAGCACAATCTGGTAAAAGCTGGCTGACCACTGTGCCCATGGTGGGCTTTAAGGGATGGCCCGAGGGATTTATGGGAGCCTTAAATCCTTGCGAACGTTCTCCGCCGTCCGAATCCTCCCCCTTGCTCGCCCGAAGACGGGACCGAGATCATCCCGGATTCGGATCGACTCCATTTTTACTGCGGAGGGAATTTATTCCTGGGGAGAGATGCGAGACCAAGGAAAGTGGCCTCATCCCGAGAATGCTCCCGCGGACGATCGTTAACGTAATCAGGATGGATACAACAAGGACGAGATGACGGGGCAAGGGGGTATTTATACTCCTGGGAATCTCCCGGAAATGGCGCAGAATTTAAGGGACGTTCATATTCCGAGAGCAATATCTGAAAACAGAGGACTTGTAACAAGGTTCTATTTAAGGGATGTAGCAAGGACTTCTAAAAATGGAATTTCTTTCTAAAGGATATTTACATTTCCCCGTGGAATCCCCCCCGTATCTACAAGTGGAGTTGACGTTCATTAAAGTGCCTTCTACGGTGACTTCCTAACATGAAAGGTAAGAGAAAATGTAATAATTTTAAGGAGAAATTTCAGAAAAGGTTGAAAAACTCCCAGGTCGTTACAGCCTGAAAGCCTATTTTATTTCCATGCGATGATTTTTCTACATCCTCGCGTAAGGATTCTCTCAAGAATTCCCGGCCGACCGTTTCTGCAATTAGCTCTCTGAGGTGTGCAATTTTCTTCGCTTTCGCGGTATAATTAACATTCGAGGAGTGTCAGATCTGCATTCATCTTCGGCATCGTCATGGCGAGCACGTGCATCTGCAGCAGGACTCCTCTTTGCCGAGCGCGACCAATCACGGGCGGTGCATCCTGTCTGGCGAAAACGGGAAGAAGGGAATTATTTACCGCGATCGGGGGTTAAATAAATAATTGATGGTGTCGATGCTCCGAGGAGCGGTCCAAGGACGAGAGATCCAAGGACCTTACCCGCCCTCGAAAGGGGAGTTCATGCATCGGTGATGCAGGAAAACCGAGCTCGCTCCCTCCCGAAGGACTCCGACCTTTCCGTGGTCCTGGAGGAAGGACCCGAAGGAAAGCGACTTCCCATTGGGTGGGCAGGTCACGTGCCTTCGATCCTGCCTGCAGGATTCGGGATACACGATACGGGATTGGGCGGCGACCGCGAAATCTCTATAAATCCTGCCACTCCTCGACTCCTGTTTCCGGACCTGGCGAAATCGCCCCCGGTGAGTCCTGGATTGGAAGCCGCCCAAATAAGGAAGAATTGCTCCAGTAAGTTACTGTTTACCAAGGGAGGGAAGGATTTACATGGAAGGGAACGGGATCTTCCGGGATGATTCCGTCATCGAGGATCATGGGGATTTTTTCAAGGATCTGGCTTACAATTCAATTCCTACGCTCCGATTTTCTCCGATCTTCTACGCAATTCCACTTTGAACCACACCCTGCAGGATTTTTATCGACATCGTTGAAATTTCACTCGCTACTAATTCATTGTTACAGACTGGTTCTAAAATACCTCATCGATTTTTCCCCAATAGATAGAAATTAATTAAAAATGAAATATAGAAATTGAACCTTTCCTTGTAATTCTTCACGGAACGACTCTGCCATAAAAGGAGCGAGGTATAACGGAGTCCTTCTCCCATTTTACGGAAAGGTGCGGACAATTTATCGGCAATTCAAGAGCGATTTAGCCCCGTGGAGGAAATTGCATTTGAAGGGTCCTCAACGAGAGTCCTTTTCCCACGCGGTCGCGAGGTCCTTGATTTTTGCAGACATCCCTTATAGGCATGATCCTCGGTTCATGTAATGCAGTCATCGGGCGCGTTCGATAGGAAATCACTTCCGGTTCGCGAATGGCACGTCGAAGGAATCGAAAAGGCTAAAAGGGTAGACAGCCGGCAATGTGCACGCAATAATAAGGACCCTAAGTGAGGCTCGCATCGGGCCGACTCTGGCCGATGATTATAGTGATTAGCCGGCAACTGGACGCGCGATAATGACGGTAATTCCAGGTATTTTCCGAGCAGGATAATGTGGACGTTTAAGGGTTGGAAGGATCCCGGAAGTGGACCCACGTGGGATTCTGCGGATTTTCCTAGGTTGAATTTCGAGGGAGGAATTGTGGGAAGAGACTCGCAGGTTTACGCACTCCTTATTAGGGCAATTCGGGTATTAAGGGATGTTCTTAGTAGCTGTGGGGATGTTAACTCGGCACGAGCAACCCCAAGACAACCATTTACCTCGTCAGATGATATTAATATCCGCCGAAGTTGCCGGCAAAAGAATCTTGCACGTTCGACGTTATGGTCGCTATGTTTCACTCCCCTGCCTCAAACGAGCCAAGTACCCGTACCATATTTAATTATTTTTTAATTTAATTCTTTAATAAAAAAAAAATGTACAATCGAATCTGACGAAGAAAAATCGTCAAAGTGAAATTCTTCGACGCGACATTTGCATGAAAATGCGTGTGGGCCAAAATTCTTCACCACTGAAAGACTGGTATTTTTTTAGGGTCCCTTGACAGTTGGGCGGGACAATTGGTCTACGCCGGGTCGGGTTTATTGTCACGGTGCATAAACAAGGGCACGCGTTCCGCTCGTTCCCGATGACGAATGCAGTCGCGATCGTGACTAAAATTAGCCTGGGAGTGCGCTAGAAATTTTGGAAAGGTTCCAACCGAGCGAGAGAGTTTCCCACACTTCTGCCGTCCGTTGCGTCACTCTGGCGGCCGGAAAAGAAAACACGGAAGGACCGAAGGAATATATCGGAGGGGCTTAATCCAAATTTGAGGGGCCGAGGAAGAAAGCAGGGCGGGGGATTAACGTAACGAGGACATTGTCCGGGACAATTTTGCGAAAGCCACCCTTCGGGCCTGCCCCTTCGCCCCCCTGCGAATCAACCCCCAGGGACCCCGTAGAAACCTTTGCACGTCGTTACAAATACCGTTTCCGAGTTTCGGGTATTCTCCTCTTATAGTGGAGAGTAAGAGAGAACGAGGGTGAAGGAGAAAGGACTTGTTACGTTACGTTATGCTATTTACTTTGGAAAAATTGCCAAGGAGAAACTTTTTCCCCCGAAATGTGTAGGGGAATTTTTGGACCTGGTAAAATTGTTACAGTTGAGTCGGGTTAAAGAGGATAGATGGAATAATAATTCGAAATCGCATCGGACAATTTTTTTTGTTTTACGACTTCGAATGAAGGCCGGTGATTACAGAACATGAACGTGCCATTAAAATTTTGATTTACGTGGTACTTCCGGATATACAGCCGTTTCAATTTTCAAGGTCGAGTGTTCAGTCCGCGCTTTGCGGAAATATATCTCGAGTAACACCGCACCATTCGTACTTGGTGCGAAAGACGGTCAAGTTCACAAGATAAAAACGATAAATACATCTAAATTATCCAATACAACTAAATAAATAATAATCTGGAACTTCCGATTATACCCTACCGAGAAATTCTCCCGTGGAAGAGATACACGGACAAATACCAAAATACAGAAACAAAATAACAGAATTAAATTCAATGTTTATTATTTATATATATATAATGTCTGATATTTCGCGCGTTTCGAAATCCATTTCACGCGTTTCGAAATTCATTTCGGATGTTTGAAATAAAGAGAACCGCCTCAAATACCAAAATACAGAAACAAAATAACAGAATTAAATTCAATGTTTATTATTTATATATATATAAAATGTCTGATATTTCACGCGTTTCGAAACCCATCTCGGATGTTTGAAATAAAGAGAACCGCCTCGGAATGAAACAGCGGTTTAAAGGAACGTCCACCTGTCGTCGAGACAGGAAATGGTCGTTCGCCGACAGTTTCATTCCGGTCATGTCCGAGGGGAATCCTTCCATTTCGTTCACAGTCGGAATAAGTGCGAGCCGCGACATCCGGAGCGAGATTTCGAAAACCGGTTGATCCAGCCTTAAAACGGCGCGAGCGCTGCAGGTGTCTCTCGCTTTTTCCTGCTTTTTTGTCCGTCCCTCCTTTTTTCAGGGTCGCCGGCATTCCCACGTGTAGGGCGCAAGACCGCCAAAGTGAAGTACGTGCACGTGACGAGCATTCGTTACGTGTAATCTCTCGCCTCTTACGCCACTGTCTTTCACGGCGGCCTCTTTGTCCCCCGAGAGCTGCCTCGGAGTTTGTCCCCTTACGCCACTGAGCCTATGTATACATATATATGTATAGCTAAGACGCATTGTGCTCTCCTAGGAAAATATGGAAAATATGGAAAACAAGGAGAAAAAGAAAAACAAGGGGCATAAAAGGAAGTTTGCGTGCCTCCGTCAGGAAACGCAAAGTTACCTCCACCTTTCGCAAGACATCCGCCTTCGAGTTTGACGTTTCTCCTCTCCGCGGTTAAGAATATTCATAAGAAAAAAGAAAAAAATAGAGGGAGCTTTATTTGCGCGTTCTTTTAAATTATATTTCAAATTTCTATGTGCATTCCTTATCGATACTTCCGGAGGAATTATTCTACCCGAGAGATCCGCGATGATTTAAATGTAAAATCATGGCCGATCCGGTCGCGCAATAAAATCCGCGAGTTCTCGACAGAGAACAAATTTCGCGTTAACAAACTTCCCTTCCCGAATTTGGCAGATTTAACCGAAACTCCCTGCGATAAAAATTCCCAATCTACGATAAGTAATCGCGACGCGTAGCGCGGAATGAGTTTCGGGAATTTGCAAAATCGCGCAAAAACCGGGAAACTCATCAGGTGCGCTGTCCAGGGGTGCCAACAAAACCCACCCCCGTGCGTTCCCCTCGACAGGTGCGTAGGAAAATAAAAGAAATATATATATCGCCCGCCCTCAACTGCAGGCCGAATTTGCAATTAAACTTTCGACGCTTTTTCGACGGTCCCGATTTGCAATTAAGCTCCCTCCAAATAGCTCCCGCGGTCCATTTTTTATCGCAAATCGCGCCGGCGAGGCGGATTTTACGGGGTGCACGGTTCACCCCATTTTTGAATAGTCGTTCGATCGAACGGTAATTGCACCGATTGTTTCCCATGTAGAACGCGAGGATAAACGGTGGAAATAATTCGAGTGCGCCCTCGAGGCCACGTATGAAGTCGCTTAATAATCGTTCATCACGTCTCAGCCTCGATGCAAATATTTAATGAAATCGATGTATCAAAGTTAACCTCAACAAAGCGTAAGGATCTTTGCAATGGCATAACTGTTTTAAGGTGATGCGAAAGTGCCGTCAAATGGGTCTCGTTTATGAAACTTTTCCCCGACCTAGGAGTACCGAATCGTTTCGAACTTTCCAATATTAATGTAGCGGCTGTAAGTAAGGTCTTGACAACCATGAAATTTCGATTTTTTTAAAATTTCTTTATAGTTATTTAAAAAATGTCAAGGGTGTCAAACCTTCCTTATAGCCTTCATTTTCGGACGTTGTAAAGTTTGACACGATTAGGCAAACCCAGTTCGGGGAAAAGCTTCATGAACGATTGATATCTCGGATGGCATTTTCACGTCGCCTTAATTGAATTTAACGTTAATTTTATTTCAATTTAAGGCTGTAGGTGCAGGATGACTGGTGACGTCACGTGGCACGCGCTAGCCGTCCGTCCGGCGATACAATGCTCGGCTTCGAAAGTTAGGTTAGGTTGGACGATTTTGCGCCAGTCGAACCGTGAAGAAGCGGGTCGCCGGCCCGTAAAGGAGAAAGTACACGCGGGGTCGCATCGGTGCACTCTCCATTCATCCCGGGACGCGAGCTTGGCTCTTTTTCACCTCAATGAATCCGGAATGCGTACTCACCGCGTAAATCCTTCATGCGCGATCCCTAGATTAATGTCAGTCCCCTAACCTAAAATCAACAATTAACGCGATAGATACTTCTTAACAGAGGCGTTTCATCTTTCTAAATGAAATCCAGTAGTCGTTGAAATGTTAAAAGTTAGGATAACGAGATAACGGCGCCCAAGTGTACTTGTCGAGAAACTCAGCCGAGTTTCGAAACTCGACTAACGATTGTTACGTTAAAAGTTAGCATTTCGAGCTCGCGGCGTGAAATGTACTTGGCGAGAAACTTAGCCGAGTTTTCGGAACCGCCAAATCATACCGCACCCCAAAGACGCATATATTAAGCGGATAGCATTTACAGCTGAACTCAAACCATTTACCAAAACCAGTGCCAATTTTAAATACGTAGAGATGTATACAGTTGCATAGGTGTATTATCCGCGTCTTGAAGTATTTACTACATGCTCGCTGTATGCGTTTTTGGAGTGCCTAACTAACCAAACTCGGCTGAGTCCCGCGCCAAGTACACACCCGTACTTCCGTAAAAATGCAAGTACATCCGAAACAGAGTTAAATCTCTCTTCTAAGGGTAGCTTTTCCCCTATTTTTTTTCGCAGATATTTACGACCCTTCCACAGAGGAGACCGCAACGACAGAAAAAGAGGCAGAGAAAAAAGTACGCCGTATGCCGTGACCCAGCAACACTGGGGGTGGCGCAATCCCGCGCCAAGTACTCACACCCAGCTTCGAAAGAACACGAGTTTATTCGAAACGGAGTCCGACCCCTCTTCCAAGGGTAGCTTTGCCCCTATTTTTCGTAGATATGTACGACCCCTCAATGAAGGAGATCGCAACTGCAGAAAGAGAGGCAGAAACAAAAAATGCGTGTATGCGTTGACCCAGCAACCCCGTTTCGGGGTTAGCCCAGGGGCGGCGCTCGCGTCGGATGGGGTGCTCGGCAGAAACTCACCCTGCTCTGTTTAGTGAGATTGGCGCCCATGAGACGTGGGGTTTTTGATGCGCGGCCGATCCGTGGGGTTCCCTCGGTGGCGGAGCATTCCCGTTCCGGCGTTCCCGAGGGTGCGAGCCCTCCCAGTCCCCACCGGTGCACCCTCGCCGCCACCCTGGCCGCTCCTTTTGTGTCGACCTCTCACCTAGGACGAACCCCCGTGGTGGCCGGCCGAACTTCGACGGGGTGCGTAACAAGGGACGCAACGGTGCACTATCTAGTACCGATAGTATTACAGTGACATCCGCTCTCTCGTACAATTATATGCGTCTCACGTATCAAAAGCGTTTGAACATTTAATAGTACAAATATCACGTAGCCATGGTTCTCGTGGGGTGCACTCCGCGCGAGATTTGTATGATTATAGTTTGTTTTTTTGTTATGTATAAGGTATGCACCATAAACAACGCCGTTGAACCGGGGGTTTCACGCGATAATACATTCGCAGCAATGGGGTACAACAAAAGTCCTCACCCTGTATGGCGTCGATTTACGGGGTTTGTAGAAATCTAGTCGTAAACGTGCGTACCAAAAATATTACCGAAGTGATTCACGCTCCGTTTAGTTTAATTACGCCGGCGGGGCTCCGATTGTACGGAATTAATAATTAATCACGCGTCGGGTCGCGCACCACTGTCCGGAGCTGCACTCTTGGCGGAACCGATATCACCACAGATAACAACTCCACGTATCGCACTGTACCGAGTCGTCGGTATCGACTCCTCGACACGAGTCGTTACAATCAGGCACTAATTACCGAGACAATCCCCGGCGCGATCGAAAGTACCGCCTTCGAGTGCCGAGCGTTACAAAGTGCGTTGATTGCGTATCAACTGCGCGCGCCGCCTATCCGGTACCCTGGAAAGTACTAATTATCACCCGGGACAATGCATCATCAGCTCGGTATTCATCGCGGCTAATTATCCGCGATCAACGACCCGGCGCGGCGCGTCGGTTTACGGGGACCCCATGCGGCTGCAGCTGCGGAATTCGGCCGCATCTGCGGTGGACTGCGGTCCGCCGATCGCGACTCGAGACCTGTATTAATCTGTGCGTCGCTTGTAAACTCGTCGAAAAATACGGAGGAGGTCGTCGGCGTATAAAAACCTCCCCCTCGAAAATGTCTTCCAAGAGATGTAAAGGGGGTAAAAAATGCAGCGGCGAGGCTTAGCGCGGGAGGCGGCCGTCAGTCTTCGTAGTCGTTCATTGAGTGGCGCCCGTAGAATGGGACTGGCCGGGTAGCAGTTGCGGCGCTCGCCGCCAGGTGGCCGCGCGCCGGGGTTCTCGCGAGCGGGTGGATAGAGTGGCCGCGCGAGCGGTAGGCTGCATCCCGCGTGACGGACGCCGAACGACTGAGCCGAGGGGGACGCTCGCCGGCCGGGGGTGCCTCCGCCCCCCTCTGACTCAACCCCGTGCGCGAGGCGCAGCTGCGCACGCGTCGCACCCCCGAGAACACGTTTCGCGACACATGTGCCGCAGCGCCCGGCTCACTCACACGTGCGCATCCGACCCTCACTCACACGTGCGCGTCCAACCCGCACGTGCGCTTCGCAAGGCCAACCGGGGGTGGTTTTTTCGGGGCATAGCAGAAATGCGATTCTCGCCCGTCAAAGACTGGAAACCGCGGGGGTAAAGGACGTTTTTAAACCGAGCTTGCGCTTTTTCTTTTAAACGTTCGGGAGACTTTGGGATTAGACGCGCATCCCCTGTGCTTAGGGTGGTTTTTCTACGGGGATTCGTGGAGTAAGACGGCAGACGGCTATACGCGCAATCGATGCAAAGAGGGGGCGCGGAGTTTCATCGCGATTTCTCGCCCCACCGCGATGGAAAACCGCGGCAGGTTGTCGTGCCACCCCGCAGCTGCAGCTGCGATATATATATTACGACGTGCCTTAAGAATGGAGTGCGTCCGGGGAGGGGGGAAGAATTGCAGAGAGGGGACCGAATATCGTGAGAATTTTATGGGGTGCGTAAAAAGGGGGACAATGGCAGCTGCGCGGATATTTTAAATACTCCGGAGTTTAACTTTGTCGTTATTAAATGTTTTGCCTTGAAATATGTCAACGTTGATATGAAACTGTCAATGGCCGCGTAAGATTTCTTACCTGATTTAAAATTTCACACAACACTTGTTCGGCGTATTAAAAACAAGGAAAGAATCGAACAAGAAAAAGTAATGGTGAATTTTGGTAAAATCTCCTCGGAAGAATTTTTTATTCCTTCGGAAAAATTTATATACAAGAAGATATTAATGGATATCGTTACGTGGAGGCTATGGGGGTGGAGATGGGCGAATTACTTGGGGCGAGAAGTTTTTGATAATGCTCTCGGTATCACCGTGCTCGAGGGTGGCCCTCGGTGTATGGGAGCTCGAACACACCCTTCCTCGAGTTAAGCTAAGCCTAATTAGTTTTAAAAACCCATAAACTGGATTAGTCGTAAAAGACATTACCGGCCAATCGATGGTATATGAATTTATTGGATGTAGGTACTAACGTAAACGAGATTAGCCTCGTAAACGCGGTCTGCTGTATGCCCTGGCCCGACAATTAGCAGTAACGCCCTCTCGAAACGTACCTCCAATTCAAAGATTATATCTGATAACAAAATAAGACACAACCCCTTTACAAGATAAATGGCGATTAATCTAAATTAACATTTTGAAAATCACCCCAAGCATCAGAGAGAAAGAGATTAATCGTACAGCCGTAAACATTGTAAATAAAATTAGTTTAAATAATGAGAGAATTGAAGAAAGCCAGTTTAATAAATTTCTTAAAAATAATAAAAGACCTCCGTTAATCGATCTCGCCTATTTCCAAAATACAGCGACGAGCGGCCAGCAAATCAATCAGCTCAATAGACTCTCCTCCATGATTAATCGCCCCTGCACTATAGTTTCTATTTAAGTAATATACCAGGAGCCTACACCTGCACCCGCACCTGCATTATGAATTGCCCTCGTTTTACCTGCAGGCATCCTGTCGCAGTTATCGAGCCAATTAAGTGCAGTCAAACTTCTAACGAGACCTCCCGCGGCAATGTTGGCGCAGTAGAACGATTTAATTAATTAACGAAACTCTGTCGTCTCTCGTAGAAGGATGTGTGCCGTGGAAGAGCGTCGATATCGACGATTTTTCCCTCAAAACCAGACCCCGGAAATCCTCCCTGTTGCCAGGGGGTTCGAACCGCACGTGTGCAAGCTCGGGAAGAAAGGGACGCGATTTCAATGACGTTAACGCCCGGAATTTTTTGCGCCGATTATTTCTACCCCTCTTTCCGCAATTACCGCGGGTAATCTCCAATTACCGCGGGTAATCTCCAATTACCGATTCCCGGGTAATCTTTAATTGCCCTTCTGATATGTAGAGAGATCCCGAATCGATATTGTGAACCCTTCGATTTTGGTCGACTTATACTATGACTTATTAAGACCGACACACAGGCTGAAAAACGCCGTTCGTGAAAGAAATAGAAAGGGTGGAATTGAAAAAAGAGTCTAAGCAGATTGTAACTGGGTGTTAAATGGTTATTTAGAATTTTTTTGATAGACAGAGAAGAAAGGGTCATTTTGAGTACGAATAGTGAACGAGACTAAAAAAGGTGGGAATAATTTCTAAGTGGTGTTTAATTTTTTTTTTTCTCTTGAAAAGTTAGTTATAGTCTCGTGGATTATTTTTTATGAAGTGGAGTATAAGGAGTCGGATGAGTTGGTACCTCTGAAGGGGGGTTGGTCGGTATTATTTCCTTTTTCCCTCCCTTAAAAGTTGACTAAGGGAAACGCGACAATTTTGAATGGATCTTCGGGAACAAGTTGCCAATATCGGGACCACCCCTGTCAGGACCGTCGCCATGGCATGCGACATTGTGGGGCAAACAATTTAATATGCGCACCCCCTCTCAGGCCGGAAAGCAGCCGCGAAGCACCCTCTTCGACTTCCCGCCCCTCTTTCGGATCTCTGCATACCTTATCTATCTCCTTGCAGTCACAAAGCAAAGATCTCCCTATTTATTGGAAAGCCTCCTCAGACGAGCCGAAGATCGTTTGAAAGGATCCTATATCGAGCCGAGGAGCACCCTCCAGCCGGTCCACCCCCGCCGCCCCTTCACCCACGGGGTGGCGGGTGCTCTGATTTTCGATATGGACCCATTCGACCAGGGTATCAAATTCGAAGGCACGCTTCTGGGAGTCGAGTCAAGATAGGGGATGAAAGCACGGCAAGAAACCACCCCCTCACCGGAAACCCTCCCTCGGGAGTCTCGCGAGCGAGTCTCTTGATTGCATTTGGTTAAGGAATTTCTTCATGATCTCGTCCTCGCTGATTGAGAAATCTTGTTTCGCCAGCCCAACTTGCACCCTATTTTTTCTCCCCCTTTTGCAGATACGTCCAATCGAAGTAAATCATTTTTAATGCCCCGTAGAAATTTATGATATCTTATTGAATCCAGAAAATGATAAGTCCGAAGGTTTGATTAAAGTAAAATTTCTTAACTATGATTAATGAAATTTGGATTACACCGACTAAAATTGAGGTAGCCGAAGTTTGAGATACGGTGTGAGGTAAACACTTGAAATTGGACGATTAACTCTAATTAAATATTAAGTACTCGATTAAGGATTTTGACTCGAACGTTGGGACAATCGGGCCTTTTTCTTTTACGATAGAGAAATTATTCGTTCCAGAATGATTCGAGGATCTTGTAGAAGCCCTGACCCTTGACAAGTCAGGGCTGCAGGTCGTGTGACCGCGCATGCATTAATTCTTGCCGACTACAGGGGGTGATTACTAGAGTTTCAGGGGGTGTGTATACGCAAACAAGCGCGGCTTCGCCAGAGTGTCGTTCGCACTTTAAGCCCGCGTTTCCATGTCGCGTTCGAAGCTACTATCATTACTTTATACCACGTATCAACCACGATATAAATCACCCCCGTAACGCACACCCCCTACGGCGCGTTCGATACTTACGGAATAATTAACAGCAACGAGACCACCGAGCTTTCAGGCTTTAACGAAAAATCGAACGAAATCCAATAGAGCTCTTCATGAATTTTCAACGGAAAGAATTGTACCATTAACTACGTTTAATCCCACCATTAAATATCGATGCATGAATTCCTTCACGCTGCAAGAAAGTATACTTTAAATAATGAAAATTAATCACCCAATCCAAGAATATCGGAAATAAATGATCACCTATCTTGAAAGAAATAATTTATTAATTCCAGGTGAAAAATTATGTGTTGGGTTTAACGTTTCTTTTTAGAATCATAATTACGTCTTAGTTAATAAGGATATCCGTGTTGCGCATAGCGTGACATTAAATCTTGCATAAATTCATTTTTCCTGATCACAGGGGGTTGATTATCCCGGTTGCAAGGGTTGATTACTGTATAGGTGTAAACGGGTTTCGTATCTAGTTTTAAGCCCGTGTTTCCGTGTCGGTTTAGCCGATCTTTACTTTACACCTCGTATCAACCGCAAAATAAATCCCATCGTAACCTACCCCGCGTCCATTACCGGGAACATAATTAATGGCGTCGAAATGCAACGAGGTTCCCCATCCCGATGTACGCCAGGCGACACTCGACATCCGGTTTACAATTCCGTGCATTAAAGATTCAAGGCCTAATGGCGTGGAGTGGCCGTTTAAATTTCTCCCCTGAAATATTAACCATCGTCCCAATTTAATCCACAACCCGGGGTCATCGTTTCTCGACTCGCCGTGCCGGGCCATTGTTTCCCCCAAAAAGAGGAAAAATTATCAATATTTTCTCAAACAAAATAAATACCACACCGTTTCCCTTGCATCGGCAGGATCGAGGGCGTGGAAACAAAAAAGACATTGAGGCGAAAGATAAAACAGGTGAAAAATGGACGTTCGAAATAACGTAGAATGGAGATGACATTTCCGTCAAGTTTCGGATAATAATTAAATCGATTAAAATTTAAAATCAATTCCGTAGACTGTCTTAGTCAAATTAAATTCTATAAGAATAAAATTTTCCATGACACTGATCTCAAGGAAAAAGATAAAAATTTCTTGATAAATCATTACTCCCAATGCTTTCCTTTTATATATACGAGAGGGTTCAGAATCTCTACAGTAAAGAAATTTTGAAAAATCAGAGTAGAATAGGTAATCCGGAACTGAAGGAACCATCGAAGAAAAGTCGTGGAAAAGCAGATTTTCAGGGACCGAAAGGGAGCAAAAAGATACAGCAGCTCGTGGTCCAGATCTCTCCGGAGAGGTCTCTAGGCGCCGAAGTTTCAAAACTGGTCACGTCTTCGGGGATGGTGGCGAGGTTTCCATTGACTTCGCCATTCCCGGCCCTGGGAGGGCAGTGTTCGGGGGTGTCTTTTTTACGGAGGGTTCGCATCCCCCTGTATCTCCGCTTAATTAGGGATACTGTATCTCATGGACCAGCTAAGGGGATGACCGGACGCGACCCTCTCTTGATCTATGTATCCTCTGGAGCTGGCCATTTTACAGTGTCCATTTTACGGTAACGATTCTGCCGCCACCCCCGAATAATTTTCCGAGCCCCGCATTTTCCGCGGTTCGATTGGTACGCCTGATTTATAGGGACTCTCCCCAGACACTTTGCAGGCCTCTCTTTGCCTCGGCCGACAACCCCCGCTACGTGCGCCGAACTTCGCCCCGGAATTATTCTTTCGAGAGTGTAGGGTGAAAAACGGCCTCCGAAATTTACGCCGGATTCATGAGTCGTAAATAAAAGCGCGGAAGGGTAGAGTTGATTGAGAGGACCGCGCGTAGAAATGTGGGGGAAAAAGTAACCCCCGTCCAGGGGGTGGACTTTTTATCTCCGGCCGTCGATCGAGCCTCAGGTGAAGGCAAGGGTGCAGGGGAAAGGGTCGACCGTTGCGGGTGCACCAGGGCATAATAGGTAATAAATATGCGGGGGATGAAAAATGTCTTTCAAGATTTACGCGGGATATATGAGTCGTAAATAAAAGTCAGGAGAGCGGAATCTATCGGAAGGGGTAGGCGAAAGTGCGAAAGGGGGAGTCTCTCGCAGGGAATTTTGGATCCACAAGTGGGATTAAATTTGAAAAAAACGAAAAGCCCACCCCGACAATTAACCCTTACCTTCGCCCTCGAAACTCGCGCTCGAAAAACCGGAGGCCGACATCGCCGTTGCAGGAAGTTCAACCCCCGGGAGTGCGCTCTCTACCCCCGGAGGGGTGTGTCTTTCGGTGGGTCAGTGATGTCCAGCCCTTTATTTGGCGCCGCTCCGGTGGCCGGGCCGCTCGAATAATTGCGGGGTAGGTTCGTATCGCGTTTTGGTGGCCCCTCTATATATGTTTTGCCATTAATTAAAGAGAGCAGGAGTGCACCCTCCGATAAAAACCGCCGCATAGAGGTCTACAGCTCCGGGGGTGGTCCGGGGGAGTAGTCCGCGGACCCATGGGCCCGTGGATGTGGTTTGGGGATGTGGTTCCTGGATGTGGTCTATAAATGTAGAGTCCATGGGTGTGGTCCATAGATGTAGATCAGGCATGTGATTCATGAGTGTACTCCATGCACGTGATTCAAGTACGTATTCCACATACGTCGTTCATGCAAGTTGCTAGTGATCGGTTAAAATTGCTCATGATTTTGCAAAAGTACAAGACTAAGACCATCAATTTCTTGCACTTGCTTATCGCAACGTGTCGTCCATGCGTTTGCTCATCGCTACATGTTCATGTGCGTAGTGCATACATGTAGTCCATACACGGGATAGAGGGACGTGGTCCAGGGATGCGACCAGGAGATAGGGGGCCTCCTGGACCAGGGGAAGGTCCGGACCAACAAGGGGATGTCGCGGACAGCCTCGCTTTAAATTTCGGGATTGCGGGGGTGTGTACCGCCGAAAGCGGCGAATATAAACGTGATGCACGCTCGCGTTTATGCGCCCTGGCTCGTCCTGTCTCGCCATATCGCTCCCCGTACACGCGATAATTTATTGAAAAGTTCGTTTCGGTTTCCACGCCACTTCGCACATCCCGTTGAATCCATCGATTGACAGCCCGATCGCGGGGGAGGAGATGAGAGACCCCGTCGATGTTTTCCTGAATCTCGCAATCTGGGCACGATAACATGTTCGAGGCATTCTTATCAATTGATGTTGACGTGAGCGCAATTCTTTTTAGTTATACATGATGCTCTGTTTCATTTTCTAACCGACGGTATAACGTTTTAGGAGAGTATGTTAACAATAAAAGCGCTATTTAGTACACATGTTATCCTATCCAGTACACAGTTGACGTGTAAAAATATAGAAAAATCTATCAACAAATTTGATGGTTGTTTTTTTCGCCACCCGAAGAAAAGAAAAATGATGACAGAAACGGGGCGTTTTTTATCATTAGGCAAAAAACTGTTGAGCTACCCCAAATGTAGCAACGTACAGAACATGCCGGATACCCGGAGTGATCCTGGCATTACAAGACTAGCACCCCCGAAAGCGAACAAACGGCCAAGGGTTGAAGTGCAAAGTTATGTACCGATCACCACCGGAGCCAGCCACAATGCACCCCCTAATGTGGCCGAGTCGTTACTCATTGCTCGCACCAGCTGCCAAGATGATTAGAGGAGCCTCAAGGCTCTAATTTGGCGCCATTATTGAAATTTATACGCCCCCGCATTAACGAGAAACAAAAGTCCCCTGCACCCTTAAAAGTCCCGTCGAATTTGTCCCCGTGACTGTCAACCCCTGATTTATCCTCCGGCAAAATAGTCATCTGTTATAATTTTATATTATGCGGAATAGTAAGAAATGTTTATACGCAAAATGGTAGTTATGGTTAAATTGAGGGGTTTAGGTAAGCTGCGTCGGTCAGTGTGCAGAAATTCGAGGTTATATTCGTCTGGCGAGGGTTGAATCGATGGCACTCATAATGCCGGATCGGGGCGCGATACGGCGGCCATTTTCGCGCATGAATTTCCCCCGGAAACTGTCAAGTCCAACCCTAAATACGGGAATTAGCGATAAAGTAGACTATTCGAAATCCATTAAACGGCTTTGTGCTGACCAGGCTCCGCAGGGCGACACTGGCTCTGGTTTCACCCCTCGGCCCAAAGCCGGCTTCTCGTGCTCTCCATTCGGAAACCACCCCTTTGCAGGTCGCCGCTCTCTTCACCCCCAGAGACGCTCCGAACTAATCAACGATCGGGCTTGGAATAAATCCAAATGCCTTTTTGTGTATTTCTCATCGCATGTACCTCCTCCTGACCCGGGGGATGCGAGCGCCGAAAACTGATCAACGATCTGGGTTGGAATACGGCCAAATACTTTTGATTATGTATCAAAAGTCCAATTGGACTCGTTTCGACCACCCCAACGGCACTATAACTTTTTCCTCGATTAACGAAACCTCTGTACATCCATTTATCCTGCAAGTCGTTAAATCTAGATAAATGATATTTATTTAGAATAACGAAGCCTTTTTAGGGCTTGGAAAATGAATCGCAAAGAAATTAAAAAGGATGCCACTCGAAATGGTATACTAAATCGTCAACTACCCCTTAGCTTTAATAAATTTAATTACCTCATGGGATTTTATATTCATTCACGGAAACCTAATGAAAATTTATTGTTTATGGTAATATGGAGGTTATTTGTGAATAATTCGGTAACCGGGGGAAAGTAGGGATATAAATAATAAATAAGGTCGTCATTTGGGGCGATTGCAGGTTGTTTGTAAATTATTTCGTAGCCGTGGCAGATGAGTCGCCGAAGTCTCCTTTATCGCGGGGAAGTATCGCTCGGTGATTTTTCACGGTAGCGTTATTTTCGGGGGTGCCCTTATGGGGCGATGATCGTTTCTCATTATTTTAATGCTACGTCTTGGCGGTTTTGCCGACGCTCGACGTCGCCGGGGCGTCGCGGCGCCGGGCGTCCGCGAGGGTGGAGGGCGAGTCCAATCGTTCATCTTCGACGCCTCCTAGCTTACCCCGGTTTACTCGACTTTACTCGAGTTTATCCGCCCTTCGGTGCCGGATTTATTGACACATCGCCCGTAAAAGTCGTCTTGCATTTGGGAATTAAGTGGCAGGTCAATTTATCGCTTAAGTGCGTAATTGAATTTCCTTCCTTAGGAAAGGATCGGGGAAAAGCCATGAGAAGGAACTCTTAAATTTATACTGAAATTAATCAGGAATAAAATATACCTAACGTATCTGAAATAAATATATTCATAGTTAATATCGATTTAATTTACGAGTTAATTCAGTTTGATTGTCATTAATATCTACAAATTTATTCGGAGGAAAAGCGACGAAGAAGATGGCCAGGATGTCGCACGTTCTCACGCGGATAGAATATTTAAATAATTTTTTTCATCCCTTCAAGCTCACCCCGACCCTCTGCGTCCCATAAATTACCCTACCAGTGAAAGTTGTATCTGTCACTCTCAGGGACTTACACGTCCCCCTGTGTACACGCAAATGGACGTGGGTAAATACTTGCAGATGAGTGGCATGTATCCGCAGATGTGTAACATGCGAGGATGGTTAAGACCGGCAAAACCTGAGGCAATTTGGCAAAATGTCGGCACGAAGACTGCGACGGAGACGAGGACTCGTCTCGAGGGTTTACGGGGCTAAAGCCTCGCAGGAGAAAGAGAGATGGAGAGGAAATACGAGAAAGGGTTGAACGAGGCACGGGAGAAAGAGATGGATGCGAAAGATACGGGGGATGCTGGAGTGGCAGTCGAAAGGGGTGAAAAGGGGAACGTCTCTCGGCGAAGAGGGATGTAAATTGCACCCACGAACATTAGTCATCATCACTTGCGGGGGTGTCTGCGGGTTTCGGAAAAAGGGTGGAAAATGGGATGGGAAAAAAGATTCGCCCTCTATGTACGCAAAACCTCCACACTTTTTTCCTGTCTTCTTTCCAACTACACGATTGCCCTTATATATAATTAATAAAGCGGAAATTTATCAAGGATAATTCTTAAAGTTAAAACGGTAGATAGACGAGACAGGATGTTTCCACCCCAATTTTTCGAGATGCGTTCTAATGGAAATTCAGTGAAATCTTTTTTAGCAACTCAGATGAGTAATACAGGAAAGGGTTCCTATCACAGATGAATTCAGAGTGTGCTGCAATTTAATGTGTAAATAAACGCGGAAGTTCTTTTTCTTCGCAGCGAGTTTCTTCTATTTAGTTCGAGGCGCCCGGTGAAAGCCCGTAAAAAAGGGGAGCTTCCGAAGCTCCGGAACCAGGAGCAGGTTCGGAATCTCGCCGAAGTTCTTAGTCCTTAATTAATGCCATAATCGCATCGAGGCAGCGCTCGCGAAGGCGAATCCGAAGGGTGAAAAGCTCCCGCGAGGAGCCTCGAAGAGTAGGAGGTCATCCCCCGAGGAAACCCCCTCCTGAGCGGCCGCAAGCTCCTGCTGAGCGCCGTTAAAATGTTACTCAAGTTATAATGAAGAGATTTTTCAGGGGGCCCGAGCTAGCGCCGGTTAATTAACATTTTGTTTGCCCCGACAAAGCTCGGACCGCGATGCGCCTGGAAATTCGCAACGGGCCTGATTAATCGGTCCCGAACGTCGTTTTCGCGGGGAGCTTTCCGACCTGAAATTTCTATGTTTATTATCTATCTATGTTTAATTTTGTCAAATATTTTAGTAATTCTATGATTACTCAGAGTCTTGTCACAATCCAAGTGTACAAGCCATCCGACGCGTGGGGAATTCTGTGGAATTTAATTCGTATTTCCTTTTTCGGAAGCTCGGGGTAGAGTAAAGCTCGGGCCGAGATTGTAGACAGAGGGAGGTCCGTTGAATATTTTGAAATTCAACCCCTTTCCAAGGAAAATGAAGATTCCCTCACAGGGCGAAGATTAATTGTTTCCGTAGCCCGGCGAGCTTTTGAGGGTGGCTTTGAGGAAGCTCCGCACGGCGAGGAGACCTCGACCATGAAGGAGCAAAGTCGACCTCGAAGTCCGCCCCGTCTTCCTGACCACCTTTTTCATCCCCCCCTCCTGAAACTTGAAAAGATAATCCTCGCTCTTTGAGCACTCGGCTCTCGACTGGAAAGCTCGCGAAACGCAGTTTTCCGCCGTCTTTTTCCGAGTGCGGCCCCCGCGACAGGGGTGGGTGACAGCCCCTCCGAGAGAGCGAAATAACAACCCCTGGGAACGGCTGGAGCCATCCTCTGGGACACCCTCGGCGAGCCTCGAAACCACCCCGGTTCCGGTAATCGCGCTAATATTCTTTGTTTGCCGCTTCGCTTTTCCATCCACCTAGCGGGGGGCCCTTCAGAGAGATGTCAAGGGAGGCTTCCAAAGGGTAGACGTTTCCAGGACCCTTATCCCGGCATCGGAGGCATCGAAGATGCAAAGTCTTGAGAAATCAAAAAGGCGAGACCGTTCCTCCTCAGACATTGAATAATTCCAGAAACCATGTCTCCGAAAATGTTCTACAGTCTTGGTCACCGTGCACTAAGGAAAATAACCCTCAAATTACTTGACTTAATTCTAAATACCTACGAAAGAGTGACTTTATATGAGGAACAAAGATCCCGGCATTTTTATTAGCGTTTCTTGTAGTTGTAATATTTGTAATTTAATTTTGAAGTAGTTCGTGTCTTCGGCATGGCCGACCGCTGCAACGCGAGGAGACGCCGCCGCCATTTTGGTGCACGGTTCCCGTAACCCTTTATCTTTTGTCGAGTTAGTTTCGGGCCATTGGCTCAGAAAGTAGATGTTTACCCCGTGGAAGGAACTGCGGAGCGAAGAGGCCGTTTTAACTCGGAAGATTTCTGGAAAATGGCGTTCTTTACCGGGAGGAGGAAAAGCGGAAATTTAAAGGGAGGTGGGTGTGCGTATACGCGCGAGAAGAAAGCGTACATCGAGGCAATGCAAGGACTCTTTGGGGTCCTGAAGCAATTCCGCGATTCGCTTAAGCAGACACGGCCGGATAAATTGCACCTGCATGCAAATGTCAACGATGCGTTGACGCCGAGGAGTGGGCCATTAAAGCTTAACGACTTGTAAGGGCACTTCCTTTCCTGGCGCGCTCCTCTCTTTCCCGGAGCAGTCTGTATTTCTCTCGCTCTGTCTCTTCCGCGAGCTTTTTACTCCTTCCCTTCGGGGGATAAAAGCGAGGAAAGATGTAGAGAAGAGGGAGGAATCCGAAATGGGGGTTCAAAGTACGACAGGGGCGAGAAAATTCTCGGAGGTGCGTTAATCGCCTTTTATGAAGTCTGGAAGAACCTGTTAATGTCAAGATTTTAATGGCCTCTTCTCCGAAGACGAAAGTAAAATTAAGATACTTAATCATGTATTAACTGTCATCATTCAAGATCTATAATAATCACGGTACGACATTATTACATAAAGCAAAGCAAATAATAACTTCGGGGCATTATTGGCGTCAACATGGCGGCCAAGCTCCTCACCTCATCTCGCTTCGAATTTTCCATTTTAAATAAATTCTCACGATTTGTGGAAATCAAACTTCGGACGGCGTAATTCGAACCACAGCGGTTGAGGATTATTATTCCGAGTCGTACTAAGCCGGGATATTTCGATCTTGGTTACTAATTAACAAAACTACGGGAAGGTAATTCGAAACAAGATGGCCACTCGCCTCGGAGCGGTCTCGAGTACGTAATAATGTCGCCGGGCGGGCTAACTTCGCGAATATGTGACGTAACATCCTGCGGTCGTCCTTCCTCCCCGGGCCTCCGGCGAAAACCGAGTTTCGGCCGCGCCGGAAATAATTACCCTCCGTGGTTCGCCGGCGGAAAGTTACGAGGCGACGGGCCGCCATTTTCGTCGGGCCCGCGCGCCACTTTTATCACGTGACGGTGCGTGCCAAGCAGGGCCGCAAGGGGCGCAGCTGTCGCTGATAAAAACCCGCCCCGGAGCTGGCAGAAATATGCCGACTCGCTTCCGACCCTGCCGGAAATCGAGGAACATCGAGACGCGAACCGATCGATCCCTCGTGTTCCCCGTGACTTTAAAGCGGGGATTCCGAGGCGAAAACCCAATATTTGCTTCGCTGCCAACCTTTCTCTCTTGGCCGCCATCTTTTTTCGCGTACATTAGTGCGATAGCCAGACATCGATATACCCATAGCATATATCTAACACGTCCCATAAAATTCTGTTGCCCAACCAAAATCATATGACAAAATGAGATTTCGAAGGAAGGAGTTGATATGTTGTTATAGTTAGTGATGTTAGTCTTTTAATTTGGATATTTTTAATTTTTCCCTAATTGATATAGATAAATCGGAATCAGAGGGCGAGTTTAATAGGCCGATCGGAAGGGATGCGAAGGGGTAGTAATGCAAACTGACGATATTTGCATCTCCTTTCCAATAAGGGTTTGTCTGCAGCCTCGAGGTAGGAAGACTAATATCGATGTGTCGACAAAGGGGTCGAGCTTTCCAGGCCGGAAGGGGAGGCGCCGAGAAAGAAGACGTCGCGACGACGCCATATACGTATACAAACGATCGCATTGTTCTTGTTTTGCTTTCCTCCTATCCCTTGCATGCTGTGTTTTCATTTCGTCCATTCTCTCGCACCCCCCTATTCCCAATATAAATTCCTACCTGCCATCTTGGGGAGAATAAAGCTGGATTTTATTTCCAGTTCTTCCCGTTTCTCGCCTTGCTTCTAAAGGACCATCGGCAATGGCGACCGGTCGTTTTCTTCCTCCCCAGAACACTTTAGATTAAAACTTTAGAATAAATTTTCTTCTACTTAAAAAATTGATTTTAATAAAATGTGATTCTTTCCAGTATTTGCAAATATATTCCTTGTCCGTAATAATTCTTTCTTTTTTTTTAGCGATTTCTGTTCTTTTTATTTATTTTTTTTGCAATATTTACATCTTGCTGGATCCTCTACACGAACCAACGTAAATCACTCTGCTGACGCGATTTCGGACCTCGCGTAAAAAGACCGTAAAGAAATTGCGTCCCAAGGATTTCTCAGATTCACTCCGGAATTCCCGAGCGAAGAAAAGGAATCTCCCAGCTGCAATTGCTGACTAGGGAAACGCCGACGGAATGTAAGTGTCTCCCGGAAAGAAAAAAGAGCCCGGAATAATTTATGGACTAGGTTCAGGTGAAAAGTGGAAAGTGCAGAAAGAAAGCTGGGAGGAGAAGAGCGAGAACGGTTCATAAGCATTCCCATGGAATTACTTTACTTGAAGAACGTTCCCCCGAAAATGTTCCTTTAAACTATAAAGTAGCATTTTCCCGATCCGATTCAATTACCAAAATGGGCGACCAACGTAACTCGAAGTTACTTCCTGTTCCAAAGTTACCATTACCTAACCAGGTCAACTGAATTCTAAAATGGCCGTATTTATCATTGAAAGTATTTTTATGAGCAATACCGTTGATTTTAAACAATTCAACTAGAAAAAGAAAGGAATAAATTACCATTTACGCAAGGTGTAACTTATTGCAATACGTAGTCAAATATGGAGAACGTATGCACCTCACTGATTCCAATTTATGAAAATGAAGTAAGGGGAAAAGTGGAGGGAATTTTCGTTTAATCAGCACGAGGGATGTAATAAAAGAAAAGGTCCTGAATTTATCTCGGAAATATCTAGTCAGCATCTCGGTGATCCTGATGGGACTCGAGGAGCAAAGATCCAATAATTCAGACACCACTTCCCAAGGATTGGACCATGGGAGATCCATGGGGTCCTCCAATGTCCTTCCCCGTTACCACCGATGGTGTCCAGAGGACAATCGGATGAATACTTCTCCCAGGGGGGGATGACATTCAATTACGTTTACCGAATCGGCGCATTTTGGCAGTCGCGTTTATCGGTCCATGGGCGAATCGAATGACGGACAAGTCGTGTCATCCCCTCGTCGTAATTGCATTTCCCTCCCCGGGATTTTCTGCTCGCCTCTAATTGTTTATGTGCATATCTGAGTACCCGGTCGAGAGGCAGCGAGAGACCGTCTCATCTTTTATTCCCTAACCGTACAGCTTGTTTCCTCTCTGTCGTACATTTATTACATTCCCTGCGTACACGCTCGGGTACACCCTGGAAAGACAACTGCAGGACCCCGGTAAAAAACCGACCAGAGCTGGAATCTCGCTAGAGGATTTTTTCCCGTCGATTTATTTTATTTATTAGGAAAAATGTCGGGAAAATCGAGAGAAGGATTTCCCCATCTCACGTGGAGATATTCGATAAATCGGAAATCAGAATTAAATGAGACGACGGATTTTAAATTTACACATTAGGACGAGTAATTGCAGCGAATTGTAACGAGGAATTGGAGTTAATTGCGAGAAAAAAGGAAGGATGATTTGGACGTATCTTAAGAGGAAGCGAAACCAGAGGGACGTTCAGGAAAGTGCATCCAGGCTTTCACGGATTTCTTCATAATAGCGATGTAAATAAAAAGGGAACCATTAATTCGGCAATTCGTCAAAACTTCCAGGACGCAAACCAAGCCTGAGAAAATCGAATATCTCCCCGTGTTTAATTTTTAAAAATCATTAAATCATTTTTTTCACGAGAGCTTTGGCCTTGAAGAATAGGCGGAGAATATTTACAAGGTAGGTTTTTCATTTCCAGGGGCGGATGAAATTCAAGGGCCCGACATGAACGACTCTTTCGGGGACGACGCGACGACGTCCTGCGTACACAAGGTTACATCCTGCTCGTTCTCTAACAAAGCAGGATCTCTCGCAGACACGTAAATTTCTGAGGCGACCCGGGTAAGGCTCAGGAAATTACATACCCCTTTGCGGAAGTATAGGAAGTGCATAAAGGAGCTGGCGAGGACGAGATCGAGAAGTGCATCGCGGATGCAATTTCGCCGGTTGGGATGCCAACAAAGCGGCGGGAAAGGAGACTCGGTTAAGCGAGGAGCGAGGAGCAACATCCTGTTCTCATGGTGGATTCCTCCTTCGTCCTTCTCTCCGAGGAAGCTATTCCACCCGTGATTGCATCCTCCTTCCTCCCCCCGGGCACGGCTTCGTCCTTCCTGCTTATTTCGAGATCCCGTGCCTTCCCACAAAGCCGCGAAATTTTCAAAAAGAGAAACAAGTCCTTCGCGCCGGCCAGGAAGGAAACCTTCCTGTGGAGAGCCTGGGAGAGGATCCATTACTTGAAATCGCCCTCCGAGGAATATCTCACGATACTTATCGAGCTGTTCGCGAATCGCAGGAATGTCGGAAATGCCGGGTTGAATGTCGAATTGCGAGGGAGGAAGTACTAAGGATCACTTGCAAGGATATTCTGTGAAGACATGGAATCGTGAAAGGAAATGCAGTTACATTGAAATCTGGATAAGAGAAGCGATTAAAGAGAAAGGGAATGATCAAGGATTATCAAAAAATTGTTTGTAATAGCGATTTGCAATTTTTCAGTTATTACATGGATCCAATACGTCAAATTATACCCTGAAGAGTATTTGGTCGAATGCACCAGGATATCGGTAGGTATCGAAAAAGTAGCAGTGGATTGGAACGAAAAGAGAGCACTATGAATACACGAGAAATCGTATAATTAGCTAAGGTAGAACAAGCATTGTGATAGTAAGCATAATAGTTGTTAAGAGCAGGGTACGCCAGACATTTTTGCGTGGAATGATTTCCAGCGAAATTGGGTGTAATTACTGTAAGTGGTTAATATGCCGGTGCCCGTTGGCAATTACAAGCATTCCGGCTATGAATTACCTCCAAGCATACGTCATAGAGATATTCAAACCGAGAGGGAGTAATTATTATAAAGGAATGATTAACATCAGCGTTGCATCGTTTACAATTTCTCTTACTAAAATGATACAATTACGATACCTGTAAAAGCAACGTTCACAGATATAAGAATATCAGTCGTCGAAGACAAGATCCTGGCATGTAGTAATTATTTTCCCATTTCCGAGATTTCTAAAATGCGAAAAAAGGATCTCGAGGCCCGGCATGCTGTTAACAATTAAAATTGCAAGTAAAATTTCGCCGCGGACGCTTTCGACAATTTTTCCGGATCCTGCACACTCGCCCTTTGTCCCGAATCCGGTATTCACGGAGCATTACCTAGCAAAGGGACTGTCCCTTTGTTTTATTGTGTCCACAGGACATCCTCGGTATTTTTCCGAGTTTACCGAGCTGAATCGAATCCGCCATTCCGACATCGGGGGACGAGAATTCATTATTTTCGACTAACGACCATTCGGTTGCGTGAATCCAAAAAGCGTTGTCTGACCAAGGACCTCGCCAAAGCAGCCGGGCATTCCCTTTTCCCCAGAGAGAAAAAAAAAGAAGGATATAACCGAGTTAAACTCGCGGACCTCGGCCGCTCCTTCGGAAAGGAATTCACAGAAAAGCCCGGAGAATGAAAGCGCCAAGGCTCACTTTTGCCCTCCATGAATTATAATTCCATACAGTCCTTTCCCGAAGAGGACCCCTTGCAAAGGACCTCTTTTCAGGGCCTCGACATATTTAGTTTAAAGAAGAGTTCGCTCAAACCCTACCTTCTTCGCCTTTTGCTAGATCTTAAGCCAAAAACGCACTAATTAAGGCGTCAAATTAATTACTAAAAAAAGGATACCCAAGTTTTGCAATTAAGTGAATGCTCCGAGAAACGCCAGAATGATCAAACGCTTCTGTCAAGCAGGAAAATTAGGAAATTCCAAGTTACCAGGACGAAGGAGATCGCATCTCGGGATTTCAGGCACTTAAAAAGTCACTGAAAAAAATTATGCGTCAGAGGAAACATTTTCTAAGTGAGAGATGTTTACAATTTTCAGACTTCATTTAAGCCCTATTCAGAACGCGTGTCGGCTGAGGAAGTTTTCGCGCGCCTTTTCGCGCGCGATTTTCTCGCTTTCACTTCCCAAGATTTTTGATCACAAAGGGAAGACGACTTTTGAAAAGGCAATCGGGATATTGGAGGACCCTGTGTAATACTCGAAGCCAGTACAAAGCGAGTCAATTTACAATCCTTTGAGTCCCAGGGAGTCCGAGGCAAAGCCAGTCCCAGCCGGCAAGTTTGCACCCTTGGCGCGTCCCCTTCAATATGGCGGACAAGGAGGGGGCGGCTTCCATTTGGCAGCACCCATATTCATTACAAATAATAGGCTATTTTCTCAAGGAGCACTCCGAAGTGCTCGAAAGCGAATGTCTCGTCGAGTGGTGTCACTGACGAGCTTAAAGTTAGTCAAGCTCGGGACGAACCTACTCCGCTATCCGGTGAATTATACATCTCGGTTTTGCAGATCCGTACACTCCGAGCACCCTCTCGGGTCCTTCGACATCTTAAGAACATCCCCTGACAAGATAACTCGCCGGATGTTCTAATTCCTCCAAAGAGTCAATTTCACCTCCCCAATGGAGATGTCGTTTCAAATACGAGGAGAAATCGTCACATTTTGAGAAATGCTTTAATCGTTTCTTTTTGGGGAATGTCCTATTTACCAACTTTCAGTTTCGGTAATCCAAAGAAATCTTCAACGAAGAAATGAGGATATTTTCGTATAAAAATTATGGGAATTACGTATGTTCGGTCGAGATTTTGCAACATTTACAGGAAATATCCTAGGCACTGGGAAGGATTAATTAATTTTCTTTCATTAGAGTAGAACAAATGTGGTAAAAAGTTATTCGCGTTAGCCGTGATTTCCAAAGGTCTTCGGGCAACTTGAAAGGGAATATCTCGTCGGGTGGTTTCACCGGCAAATTAAGTTAATCGGCCTTGCAACCTACCTACTAGACTACTCCGTGAATTATGCATCTCGGTTTTGCGGGTGTACACCGGCCTCCCCTTCCGTTGAGTTTCACCCCTTTTGACGACTTCACCATCCCTTAAGAACGCCCTCTCTGATGAGGGAGCTCTAATTTCTCCCGAGAGTTCACTCGACTTCCTCAAATAATACCGATGTCATTGATACGACGACAAAATCGACACTCGACGCGCATTATACAAACTCGCAAACTTCGCCCTCACCTCGTTTAAAATTACTTTAATTCCACGGTGGTAAACTTCTAAAAGATACCCCCTAAATATGAAAATCCTACATTTAATAAATCTCAGATGAAACATTATTGCAGGGACTTCTATTTCCATTTTTACGGCGTTATTGCGGATTGTTATTGGTACTCCTTAGGTCTCGATAAAAAGGTCCAGTTTAATTAGCAATATTATTCCGAGGAAACTTCTTCAAGGAAATTGTCTCGCGAGATTGTCCTGGGACTTATTCTTGCCAAAGTCGAGCGTCAATATCGCAAGAATATTGTCCCGGCGAGCACTCGATCGCAGGCAAATCGCTTTATGAGCAGTCCTTCCTCCGCGGGGCGGTCCTTTTGGTTTTAATAATCCGCTCCTCGAGGTAAGAGTAATCCGATATGACTTGGCAAGAATGTAATTTACTTCGCGAGACAGAATTCGCCCCTCTCGCCTTCGTCCTATCCCCCCGTTTTCAACCCTTAGCCGACTCGCCGCGAAACTTCCACCCCCGCGTTTCCTAGGCGTATTTAATTCTCCTCGCTTCGGGTTATCTTTCAAATATAATATTTCACGTAAACTCAGCCTTCGTTTCCCGTGATACCATACAATGCCAATTTCCAAGTGATTTCAAAACTTTTCGTGATTCAAATTGACATGGAATTTGAAAAACTTCCTCGCCTACCAATCCTCGAGAAGATATCCCCAACTATCATTTCTCTGGGTACGTTCATTCCCTCAAGTTATTTTTTTAACGTCAAACGGTAGATGAATGATTTTCAGAATATAATTTACTCAATTTTAACAGCGTTTAGGACGGTGCAAATTGAGTTACCAAAATTATACGCTCGTTTCATTTTACAAAACGATTTATCTAATCGACAACCGATAGCGAGTACACCTGCGGTGCATAATTGAAATTGCCCGCAAGTAATTTCATCCCGTTCGTCTGATCTTTGTCACCAGCTCACCCTTGTCTCCTGCAACCATAACATCTTCAAAGGCAACTTCAAGGTAATACCTCCAGAGATGAAGCAGGATAGAACCGAGAGGCCACGTGCTTAAATTGCCTATCAACAATGACAGGGTCGGTTTGTCTCATCTCCTCATTTTGGTACTGTCAAACCCACGAGAAATTTTTCAAATCCTCTATTGTCTCCCATCGTTGATATTAGACAAAAATGCCGACAATTATAGACTGAAAAAAAAAAAAATAAGGACAATACGCCCACTATCGAAATTAAAGAAACGTTATTAGTTATAGATCGGAGAGAAATATAGATAAGCAAGAGTAAAGAAATTGTTCCTGGATTTTTAGATACTTCCGGCACTCATTGCCAGCTCGACGAGGGTGGAAAATTTTAAAAGTTTCCCCTTGGCTATGATATATATCTCTCTCTATATATTTTAGCAGAACGGTGGTGAGCTGGAGGTGAATATAAATCAGGAGGAGGCGCCGTCACGGGGACGGATCGAAATCTCGATTTCGAAATCTCGAGCCGGAGGGGACGGAGATTACCGTGGAAATATATTTTCCCTTCGTTGGCCGCGGTTGTTTTTGTCATAATACTTTATAGGGGTTGCGAGTGGGAGGACGTGGAATGTCAGAGACAGACTCGAGGCCTACTCGTATACTTCATCTTCTTCCCGCTGGACCCTTTAGTGCAGATCCAAAATCCCTTACAAGCTGCCTTATCGACGTCTTCCAGTGGATGCTCTTTATGCCCTCTTCATAAAATGCCTATGGGGAGCTTCGAATCCTCAGCTCCCTTCCCTCCCACGTTCTAACCCTCGTTCACATATTTTTAAAAAATTAAAAGGCCTCACTTTTAATTACTAAGTAAATTTGCAAACTCTAGCCGAACAACTGCGGAATAAAATAAATCTTCAAATGACACAATTAATTCTGGGATAAACTTGTGTCATTACCCTTCATTTAAAATGTCGTCCCACCTACTTTCAATTTCTCTGGATAATTATGTCGAAATTACGAGCCACGGACTCGTCTCCAAGACACTCAATAAATCACGTTTTCGAGTCTTTCTTTCGAAACGTTGTCGTGACCTTTCATCTAGTCGCCAAGATGAAGAAGACGAGGTACGAACTTCGCCTAAAAGCCGAGTGTTTCGAGTTCCTCGGCGAAAGTGAGAAAAGTGCGAGGAGAAATGTCGCCGTGACATTTGGCGTGGTCGTGCGATCGGTTCTGGCAAAACCGAGTTTGCCTCTCTCTCGCACCCACGACTCGGCGTATACCTCCGTCTCTCTCGCTCCCTCGTTGCGGCAGACCCGCGATCGCGAGTCGCTCTTTGAGCATAATTTACTTGCGTTATGTCACCTCGCTTAGGCTACCTTCTAACGCCTCGACATAATGGCTTTGCTGCTGGACCACGAGTGAACTGATTTATTATCATACGCGGAATTTGCAAGATTATTCTAGTAAGTCATCGGATTATTTCCTACGCATTTGTCTACATGGCGGGAAAGGAGAGAGCGCTCTACGTACTTGAAGAGTTAATACAATTTACGCGGATAAGCTAGCAATTATAGCCGAGCTGAAATATACCTGTTTCGAGTTTCCGTCACTGGAATTGATGCATCAATGAGAGTAGAAAGTTCCCTCGCTTCGAATGATTTAATTTTCAGAACGGTCTAACTTTTCTAACGCAATTGTTAACGCGGTAAATGGTGAACGCTTGCCATGGAACTGGTACAATTATCAGCAGGAAATCGGCATTCAATTTGAATAAATGAATTTCCTCGACTTAAGTGTGATCATCCGTTCAAGAGGTAAATGCTAATATTTTTTATTTATTAAACGTCGACCAACCTTATTAATTTGGCGTTGCAACTTTGTGATGAGGGCTCGATCTCTTTGAGCAGCAACACGTTCAGCCTGTAGTGTTTGCTCCAGTTCTTGCACTCGTTCTTCCAAACTTTCCTGAAAATAATGAAAATTTCGTTAATTCAATATATTATAAAGAAATATTCGGAATAGTAATGATATTAATTAATGATTTAATCTGACTATTTATCGAGTTATCCCCAGACTCAACTATAAATTAAGCGACTACCTCGAAAAATCGGTAACCAATTTCTTAAGTATAAACCGCGTTTCTAGCTCGTTTTCACCTTGAAGTTGAAGATGAAAAGTTGATCAAACTATCAGCCCGTTTAAGCCTTTGTCGTTTAAAGCTTTCGGGGAAACACTCTTTAATCGGCATGTCGGGGGTGATATGTATCAGGGGTTGTACACGCGTACCGTGCAGGTTTCACGCAAAAGGGCTGGCCAAATGTCGGGGGTGGCAAACCGCCGGGGGTTGTATTTTCGCGCATTGGCGCCAAATTGAAAACCTACCGGTATATCAAAGACGCGGTGGAGGCGAAAGGGGTAAAGAGCCTCCGCTTTCTGAATTATTGAAGCAACCCCAAAGGGGTGGCGAGAACGCTGGGGGTGGTTTTCGAAAAGGGGGACATCACCGTTAGTCAAAATCCTGACACGTACGTCAGTAGTTTCTTAAACGGCACATGTCTTATTAATTAATAATTTCGTTCAATGATACATTAATCCGATATAAAATCATTTTTAATTAATTTAAGTCCTTCTTTATTTCGTTGGATTTTTTATCCTATCGTAATCTTCAGTTTTATGGAAAATTACTAAGAGGAATGCGTTTTTAAAAAGCGAGAGAGGTGAAGGGTTATTGCATCCCCTTTTCAAGGAGGAACGATATTGCACTGGAGAGTGCCTTCCGGCACTCGTGACGCGTTGAGATAATTTTTGCGTCCAAGTAAACGCAAGGATGCATACATCTTGCGTAATTAATGCGTCGACCTTCCGGCACCGTGTGATGTGAACTCGCCTTGTGCGAAATGATGGACGCGAGAAAGGAAGTGCCAGGTTCGGATATTTCCCTCCTCCGAGTTTGCCTCATCCTTTAAGCCGGGGAGAAATCACGACCGATTCTCCCCGAAGAGGTAATAAACAATAGAAAATTTGTTCAAGAAAAAAAAAAAATTACAAAAGACTTTATAAGGATGGCCAATCATATTTGAACATAAGGAAATCCCTATAGAAATGATTTCCCGTACGAAGAGCTAAGCCAAATTCTTTCAAGCAATTTAGAAATTCAACGAGCATTAAATTTTACCCTGAGAGAACTATCAGTGAATGTGTTTCTTTATCAGAGTTTTTATAATGCCGAAATACCACCTTTTCGCGGTTTTTATGAGGTTTTAGCGTCCTCTCCCTTTAAGGGATGTTCGCGACAAACAATGGCCACGCGCGATGGCAGGGAGGGTGCTAGGAGGAGTCGGTAAAGGGCGGTTTTGCAGGGAGGGTGAATCGCGACTACGTGCCCTAGCATACGAATCAACCCTACCAGTCTCGCAACCCTCGGAATCCTAGAACCACCCCTTCAGCCTACTTCATCCACCTATCCGGCTCTCATCCACCTACACCTGCAGATCCCAACACCTCCGATCGCAATGAATCTCCCCAATACGACCTCGGGAATTACGCATACGGCCTCGAAACCACCCCTAACGATTTGCAAATCGACAGGGTTTGGAGGTAGTCATATTAGGGCCTCTATCCGCGTTTTCGATATCGGCGAGAATACGTCTTCAAGATTTTCCCAGATTTCAGTACTCCAAAATAACCCTTTTTTCCATTTTATTTAACATACGCGACGCATTTACTGTTCGAAATTAATGAAATGAACCCCCACCCCTATGGTGATCGCGACAATGCATTGAAAATTTCAATGGCGCCCCCGAATCCGGCCAAATTGAATTCGATACAGAGTTCTTATGAATTTAATGGAATCGTTATTCGAGGTTTAATATTGGGACGTTTAATTAGCCGAGGGATGTTATTTAGAAGCGGTAGGGAATTTCGATTAAATTTATTTCCAAAGAGTATGTAATTGATAATTATTGGAAAATTCGAAGGGATGTTTCATCCCAGTTTTTAATGAACTCTCGCGTTTTACTTTTTTTACACTCCCCCGTTTAAACGGCGTCCGATCGAGGTAAACGAAGTGCATCGATCTTGGGAGAATTCGGTGGACGCGCCGAGAATACGACGCGGTTTGGGCTTCGCAAGCTTTATTAATTACCCAGATAAATCGACTGGGTAACGCAAACCGAGCAAACGCAAATCCTGGCAGTAGATTCCAGTAAATCCACTAGTTACACTGTGCAGGACCTACAAGGTAAACGGGCCAATTGCAGATGCAGATGCGGTTCGAAGATTAATGTGCTTGACTTCGATGTTTGGCTCTGCTTTCCACGAGGATGGTGTCGATGTTAAGCTCAGAATTTACCTTGAATACCCGAACGTATGTAGGCGCGAATCATCTACAAATTCTGACCCAATTACCCCTTCTCCTCTCCCGTACAATAAATATCCCCACAAATTTCCTATTTTTCCTTCCCTTTTCGAAACTCTCATTTCCCTAGAGGAGACACGGTACGATATTTTTTCCCTTCGTACATGGACTTTATTTCTTCAAATGAAATCTCTACCATATTGCATTTTCTATTCTGGGATATAATAATGCATTCTGTTTGTTTTAAATATTTTCTTGTTTACGGGGATTGTAATTAATCGCATTCCCGCCGGATTTGGATGTGTAAAACGGCGATCGGGGATTCCATCCACGTGCAAAGGGGTCTCAGGCCATTCGTCTTAAAGCTCGGACTTTATCAGAGCTCCGAGGCTCCTTTGTACGGAGCTTGCGAGCTTATATTGCTGATTAACATTGCGATACCGTAAACTGCAGCTCTTTCGAAGTCGAGGGCGGAAAGGGGGAAAAAGGTAAATGAGAAAGCTCCGGGGAAAAAATCCCCAGGAAAAGCGAGGAGAAAATATCTGAAAGCTCCGGCTTTTCAAAGCACCCCTCGTGCGCGGATGTCTCGTAAAAGGGGGTGAAATCGGTCGTTTCCGATTCGACGACCGATTTGAGGGAGGTTTACGAGGGGTGGGACTTTTTAATTGTCGGAAACACCCCTGAGTTTTTCGGTGTGTACGTAAGATTTCTCGTTTTCGGCACGTAAGAAGCTATTAGAAGAGAAGGGGCGCAATTTCCTAGGCCACAAGCCACCCTTAGACGATTCGGCGGGTACAAAGGGGTGAGTTTAACGTAAGCTCGTCCGCCGTGCTAAGCTTCTCGGATCCGCGGGGCTTCCTCCTAGTTTCGTCGGGATTTTAGGTCCGAGGGGTGAACCGAAATTATTCAGGAAATATGCATCAGCCGGCTTTGCATATCGGTCACTCGTCCGTAAAATGCATTTTGCGTCTCGCGAGCAAAAACCACCCCTCCGAGTAAGTGAATCAGGGGGTGCAGAGTGTTGTCCCGGAACTCCGGGGGAAACTCGATCGAGTTGTCGTTCCGGTAGATTTAGGAAACGCCAATTTAGAAAATAATTCGTCGACGAAAAACGTGAAATGATGGTAGAAGAGGGTCACAAGGAGGGTGGTTTTCGCGTTTCAGCAGGGCTGAGTACCTCCAAGCGTCAGAGGCGATCCCGGACTCGAGTACTCCATTTCGAGTACCACCTCCAGTACTCGATCACTATTCCTGACTCACTTCCTCTCCACTCGGAATAAATTTCCATCTCTTCGACGTCGAGCAGCGCGTCCAATGAGCTCCCTTTCGCCACCCAACAATTTCTTATTATCCAAAAATCCTGTTTCATCCATTTCCTCATTTGCACCCCTCGCTTACTACATCACCTTCTATCCATCTCGAAAAAACGAACTAAATTCAAGTGAAATTAAAGAAATGTAAAAATCCGAAGTAAATACCGAAACGTCCCTCATAAAAATTCCTGGAAATTATTTTCAGGCCCCTCGGTCCATTTCGTGACTGACACAAAAATTGTATAAAACCTCCACTGTTCTTAGATATTTATTGAGAATTTTTAATAAGCAAAGTTTTGCGCCATTTCCGTTCTTTATTGTCTCGAGCAATGATTTACATGACGCTTTACCGACGTCTTGAGGCACACGAAATCGCCCTGATTTATCCGGCCACTTTGGCAAAGCACTGGACTCCGGCCAGACCGGAAGGTCCACCTCGCCGGAAATCGCGGCGATATTTCAGGGAGGTCTAGGGTCCCTAGGCGAATCCCGGAGCCCCAGGACACCGAGGCCCGAATTTGCATAAAGCGCCGTCGCGGTCGCCCCGCCAAATCAATTTGCAACCCTTCCCCCGCGAGGACGAGGAAGATGTCAACTTGACATTTTCCCCGAAAGAAAGACTAACTTTACGGATTGAATCATTTAAATGGGTCCTTCGGGCCGGAGGATATGCAAGAGGACAGGGACCAATTTCCTGGATTCGTGTCCCGGCATTTTCCGGGATTATTTTGAAGCTGCACAACCGTCCAATTTATATGAGAGCATTTCTTGCCGTTAAAAAATAACGTTGCTAGAATTCCTCCAGACCGCCATGGGTCCTTCTAAAATATTATAATTTTTATTACACACTCTGGGGTGTTAAATAATCTTTAATGATGTTAAAAATAATTATGCCCCTGAGAAGTGTTATTAAGAAAAAAAAGAAAGCTGCAGTGGAAAATTATCGGAGAGGGAGAATTGATTTTAATGAAATATGGGGGAAGAGGCAAAGAAGACGTATGATGAATAAAAGGAGATTGGAGGGGGAAGGGGCGAGAAAAATTGGGGAAAATTGGAGCGGCGATTGCGGCAGTGAAACGATTAGGTGGGAAAATCGATTCGAAAGAGGCTCGGTCGCATTTCCGCAAAGCGTCGTTTTATATAAAGAGGCTGATGGCGAGGCGGGAAAGTGTTCCTTGGGGAATTGATTCCGGGAGAGAGGGGAGAAAGGAGGGAAAGAAAGGCGCATGCCGACGAAAGGGAACGTGACGAAGACAGGGAAAAGTGGGAAAACGAGGACGGAAGGAACCGGAAAAAAAGAGGGAAAAAAGTAAAGATTAGAGACGGATGGCCCGTAGCGACGGAGAATAACCCCAACCCCGTCGTAAGAGACATTTTAATTTACGTCCCCTCGATACGATCGCATCAAATTCTATTCCGTCGCCATTGTGGCAGATTTGCTTCAACCCTAACCAGAAACAGTTTTCTATCAACCCATTTTTTTCTTTTAAATTTATTGGACAATCCAAGTGACGACTACTGAAATAAAATTCAAATCTGTCCTTCACCAGCTCCAAATTTATTATTTATAGGTTTCTATATTTCTAGAGTATATGCAATTATTAAAAAGAGCAGCATTTAAGTAGGCGTCTCTTTACACTTTGCATTTTACGATTTTTTTCCACGATCTTTTGTGACTACATTCTGAAATATAGAGTAACCATATCCGTCGGGGGTTGCCGGGCTTTATTGATCCCCCTTTTTCAGGGTTTTAAATAAAGTCAAGTATCGCTAAAAACACTCTGAAGATCCCCGGCTTTCTCGAGGGCGGAGGGAAGACGCGTCGCCGAATCTCGAAGAATACTCAGGAAGGGAGACTCGGAGGGTAAGCACTCCTTTTTCTCAGAACATCCCCTACCTTTTGATCTCACTGATCCTCTTCGATGATCAATGTCCGAAGATATCCAAAACGGCCGCATCTCCTAAACCCCGATAAAAAAGGGAGATATCGATGCAGAATGCTTGCCTCTTAAGAGGGTGGCTCCGCTTCATCCCTTGATGCTTTCCTCATACGGAATCCTTAAATCTCCTTAAACCCAGTGGGCAATTTTATTTATCATACCAAGCCGAGTATATTGAAAACATTCTCCAAATATTGACTCCATGTAATACACACTTGTACGAATAAAATTATAAGGATTCCTATTCCTACCACAAAATCAAAATCAAAATCATCCAGATTAATATGCGAATAAATATTTCAGCGGTTTAAATTTGTTATCTAATTAACTTTGTTTTCAGGACAATTCGAGGCTGCATTTGCGTATGAATAAAAAGTTGAGAGTTTCTTGAATGATTTTTTGTGGTCTGAAAAAGTACTTAAGCAACCCTCGGTTACTTAGTGTCTCACGTTTCTTCTTCGGGGAAGAGTTCCTTATAAGAAATCCCAGATTCAACCGAAATGCGATACAGAGTCAATTCGAGTTAAAAAAAAATGTGAGATATGTGAGGGCATTTATCAGCCATTATCTTCTCGATTGCAAAGCTCGGGGTGGTTTGTAAACGAAACAAGACGAGGGATATCTATCTCCCAAGAATTTGTTCCTACCAACAAGGGACGACCCCAAATTCAAGGGAAGGGTTCCCTTCTCCTGGGGAATCCAGAGATCCCATAGCCGAAAGATAATACCGAGTCAATTCGAGATATGCGGAAACATTTGTCGGCTATTATCTCGTCGATTGGAAAGCACCCGGTATTTTCATTAGATCCTGGATAAGGAAGTCGAGGTGGTAGTTGCTTCCTCCTAGGGACTTTTGTGTTCTCCAGGACCCCCCGAACACCCGCGCCATTAGCCGTGTCAACATTCACTTGTCCCCCATATTATTTCCGCTCCGGAAAGAAGAAACCGCGCCGTCGAACCCCTGGTACCTCTCGATGGACAAACAATCAGCATACTTCCCCATTTACCGATCTTTAATCTTCGGACTGAAAGACCTGGGGGAATTGCGGGAGATGGGAGCGCTGATAATAGGATTTAATTAAAAGTTGGAGAAAAAGATATAAAAGTAACAAAATTCCCTTTTATCAGAGACTTCTAAAGATCAGGTTTACGCGGAAATGAGGAAAATAGAGACAAGAATTAGAAAAAAGAAACATATGAAATAATGGAAATATGAAAATCGCATATTTTTGGGTATGCAAATTTCAACCATAGGATTTCCAGATCAAATTTAATGGGGTGGTCGCATTTGACATTTCGCGTTCCTTTTTTGAGAATTTCAGATAGTGCGGCTTTAACGGAACGAAGGGTGGAGGAACGGTTTCGGAGGAGAAGGGTAAGGACAACGAGGGGTAGTTAAGGAAAGCGGGAGAGAAAGAGGGGAAGGTAGGGACCTGGGCAAAGGGTGAGCAGAGGGTTAATAGAAATGAAGAGCCTGGCTGTCGGCAAAACACCCTCGTAGCCTGTACACCAGGTGTGCCGCGATAGGGGGTGGAAAATTTCCCAGAAACTTTCGATTTCTTCCCCTGCAAAAATTAAGACGATTTCCCCCATCGCCTAGTTTTTCTTCAAAAAATAATACATTTAAGGAACAAGCTATATATCAAAAGGGGTGGCGTTTTTTTTCCCGACCCCTGCACTGGGGGCGCAAAATATCCCCTATCTGGCGACTTTCCCGTGGGGCGGTCTGACGGAAATCGCGCCTTTCCACTTCCTCGACTCGAGGGGAAGATTATTGCGGCAGATAATCCTTCGATTTCGAGATTTATCGGTCTTTGTTTGAGGGACGCACAAATTAAGGCCCGGTCGTCCGGAAACCTCCCCTCGCGCTTTTTTTCACCCCTCGTCCCGTAAGACTCCGCGGGTATTTAAGTTATGCAGATTTTGGGGATCACGCGGAATCTCGGCGCAAATTGAAATTTCATCCCCCCGGTACACGTGGCGGGGTGATGGGCTCCTCCAAGACACCCCTCGCAGCCCCATCGGGGGTGTAAACGAGGATTTTGCCGAATGAATTTTGGAAATCTCCTTTCCGGCCGGATTTTAGGTCCACGACGGTCTCGTTTGATGGTTTTTTGGGAATTCGATTGGCCCTCTCCGACCAGCCGGGTCATGAGATTAGGCTAGACAACACGACGCAGGACTTAGATCACCAAGTTGGCGAAGTTTCCCCGACGCAAAGTTAGGGCTAAGTCCTTGATGGAAGGGACTGGCTCGCCGTATACCAAGGATCTCGTTCCGAGTACTCCATTGGGTAACCTTATCCAACGGTATTACGGTCTGGAGCTGAACCGTAATCGATCTTGAGGTATCCTTGCGGCCATTCGTCTTCCTGTTAACGAGGCTCCCTGACATGGCCCTGCTCATGTCCGTCGCTCAGCTGAATTTTAATTTTTCTCACACTCTCGAGAGCCTTGAAGAAATGTTTTCCAAGGATCCTCCACCCTTGAAACGATACCAGGTCCAAATAATAATTTGTGCTGTTATTTTCACATACACAAATCATCGTGGATATTTGAATATAAAAAACTCTGCAAATGGTCCGCGAGGATTTTCACGTTACGTAAATTATATATATATAAAAAATTCAATATAGGATCAATTTCGTTTTTCTGGAATTGTTTAACAATCTGACGGTAGACCAGGTTGCTCCGGTGCGTAAAGTCGGAAAGCAATGACAGGATTCACGGAGTGGAACCTCATTCACGGATCACGGGACATCCTGTTCCAAGTCGATATTCTTGGCCAAGAGACCGGGTCGGAAAGATCGAGATGAGTCATCGATCCACTCGGGAGAATCCTCGACCGTGAAAAGTCATAGTTCGATGATCTCCGTGAGAGACGGAACGGTAGGTCGAAAAATCATCAAGAAATCGACCGCACCCGATAGTCGGCTTGATCGGCTTTCCGGAAATTGCTTCGGATGGATCGACATTTTGGATCCTATCCAAAAACGTTCGATCCGCTCGATATCGCGAATCCTCCACTCCATGAAGTGCAAAACACTGAAAATAATTCCCTGTCACTGCTCCGGATTTTTTTCTACCTCGATATTCAGAGAGTTGGGATATTTCATGAGGGGGCTGCCCAATATTTTCCCGGAGTTATGAATATTTCAGACTGATCATTTTTATTGAAAATCAGTGTTGATAGATTTCACGATTTAGGAGGTTGCATTAAATATAGTATATTCAAGTGAATGTTAAAGTTTTAATAAAATATATAAAATCGGGGTGGCAGGTGAATAAACATCCGGATATTTGTGATCCTGCAGAGATAATTCGACAGGGATGGAAAAATTCATCCTCTTATGAAGAGCCCTTAGTCAACACGCATTAGTCAAGCTGTCGGAGCTGTCGTTGTTAGAGCTCGATTGGCACGCGTGCCTCCCGAAGGAAATAATTTCATATTTCTGAAAATTCCACGTCATCGATCAGGCCCCTCGACCAGACACCCCGTCACACTTGACACCCTTCCCTGGACTGCCAAAACGCGTCAGGATTCCCCATAATGCCGACCGACGACACTGACAGATCGTCGACCATCTGACACCGGCTCGGCAAAAGTGCCCCTGAATAAAACAGATTCTCCTCCCCTCTTGTAAAAATGTGATCCCTAAAACTTCCCATCGGACAAAAACCCGCGTTTGTACCTTTTAACAACCTTAAAAGAAATTAAAACATACATTTGAAATCGCTCCTAAGCCATTCAGGATTATTTTAGAGAATCTCCCTTTACAAGTCCAAATTTGTAGAGAACATGAAACATTCGTCTAAAGACTAAGAAGTTTCAATAATATCGCCTGAACTCAACGTACGGATATTTATTCAGTCGTTGTTAATATTTATTTTTAGTCTAAGGTAAAATTCCGATTAATTTATTATCAATTTTTGCCATAGCAGGATTAGTCTTGAGATCGGAAAGAGAAATCACGTGGCCCATTTCAGCCACGTGGACGGTCTTCATTACGGTCGGCATCATTGTTTCTCGATATAGAAACCAATGATTTAGGGATTCCACCCTCGCAAGCCCTAATCTGCCATTCATCTGGCAAGTCATCAACAGGAGCCGTGCTCTGCCTTCACGGAACCGGAAGAGCGATGTTCCTCCCAGATTCTTCCTCCTGAGCAGGACGAAGGATTACCCATGGACCAATCATGGCATTCCGGGACCCTCCGTCATCCCATGTCCTCCATCCATCAGGGATCGCTAATGACGGGCCGAACGATCACCCTTATCCCGAAGGACCCCACGACCTGCTCTCGTTATCCTGCAGAGCCAAGAACGCCGATTTTCGATTTCTGGTCCTTGACTCCTGTTAAAATATGTGTTACTCGATATATCTCGCGATTGCTCTTTTAACCCGTGACCGAGTTCGTGATTTTAATCCTTAACCACTGCACTTTGCGTATGCAATCTCGCACTTTACCATATTTTCAAGTAGGTATACGAGTAATAATAGTCGGGAGGAAAAGAAAAATGTAGATCACGTCTTTTAATAGGAGACATTTAAATTTCTTGTATATATCCACGATAAAATGGCGTTTGGTCAAAATGGCCCTATTTTTGTTCAAGGGTTGATCGACAGCACTCAATTTTCAGCAATCCTTGCAGGTGATGGAGAGGTCCTGGGAAGATCCTGGAGGGGTCCCGGAGAGATCTCGAGGCCGTTGCGAAAGGTTCCCGAAGACACCCCGATGAGGTCCCGAAGACGTCCTGTAGAGACCCTGAAGTGGTCCCGAAGAGATCCCGAAGAGATCCCGAAGAGGTCCCGAAGAGGTCCTCGCCAGAAGGGAGGGAGATGGCGCGGAAAGGGCGGAAGGTTATCTCGGCAGGATGGGGGAGGGATGTATAATTTGGAGGGAAAGCATTGTGCCCCGTTGAGCTCCCTTTGTGGGATCAAGGCATTACTGGCAGCAGTGCTCCCCGCCATTGTTGCAGCATCGGCCAAGGGGGTTGGCCTAAGTCACAATGGGAAAGAGAGCCACCCCCTCGAAGCGACGAACGCCGGCTCCGCGGCTTGTTATTTGTTACCAAACCTAAACCTAAAGCGTACACAATGCCTCCGACCCTGACCGTGCAAGGACCCCCGCAAATCCGGGGACGATCGTGCGAGAAAACTACCCCTCCCAAGTTTAACTCTTTCCTTTTCCGATATGCCCTTTCTTAACGTGACAAATATAAAAAAGGAAATATTTGAGATCCATTTGTTTATAATGCAAAGTCTTGCCTGTTTTTCCGAAAGTAAAAATTTCTCTCTACTAGAAAATTTGAAAAGGTATTTTCAAAGAATCCGATAAGAGGTATAAGGTATCCAATTAGAGATACCAAAAAATAAATAAATTCGTCTAGAATTATACGTTCTCAAAATCATGGGAATTTTTTTTTTCTAATTTCCTTCCGAGAGAATTTTCCAAAATCCGAGCAGAGGTTAGATATCAACGATAAGTGCGCGTTATTAAGTGGCACCCCATTCCCTCCGGACGTTAAATAAATTTCCTGGCATTAATAACGACGATAATAGGGCGAACGAGGGGACGGCCGGGCCAGTTTTTCGAGAGATAATTTCGACGTGTCCCACCCTGAGGATCCGACCTATGGGGAATCTCTATCTCGCCTGCATGCTCGAAGGAGCAAGCAGAAAACCGCGTGATTAAATACTAATGGCGACTCGAAGGGAGGCAAATTAAAGGCGCGCGATAAAGGGACCTTCCCGGCGATACCGAAACAAGTGCGGCCCCGACAGCCATTAACGTTAACCGCGGCTAATTTATTAAATATCATAACTTGCCGGGGGCTCCGGGATACCGGGATACCGCATTTAGTCCGGTAAACCTCGCCGGTTGCGCGTAACGCCTGTTCCAGACATTACGGGGTATTTAAATGTACGAACTTGTTACGACGTTAAGCTTGTAATGAGACTCCAAGGGTTGGGATTAAATTAAAATCCCGCGACGTCCCGGGGCGTCGATTTCTTTCGGCCGCGACGTGTCGCCTCTACTTATTAAGGGAGACTCAAAACAAGCCGAAAAAAACGCCTATATAAAATACATCATTGATAAGAGAAAAGGTGAACGATGGACTGATTAATATACAAGATATATATTTTGACGAAAAAAAAAAATCGTTCGGATAGACTGCACTTGAATTTGCGCTCAAATTCTTATCGTATCATAATATCGTATCATAAAACGCCTATATAAAATACATCATTGATAAGAGAAAAGGTGAACGATGGACTGATTAATATACAAGATACATATTTTGATGAACAAAAAAAAAATCCTTCGGATAGACTGCACTTGAATTTGCGCTCAAATTCTTATCGTATCATAATATCGTATCATAAAACGCCTATATAAAATACATCATTGATAAGAGAAAAGGTGAACGATGGACTCATTAATATACAAGATACATATTTTGATGAAAAAAAAAAAAATCCTTCGGATAGACTGCACTTGAATTTGCGCTCAAATTCTTATCGGCATCCAAAGTGAGTCCAAAACTTGAATTGGGAAATTAATTCCCTCCCGACAAATTCTTCTTTGATTAAACTGGAAACCTGCGAGATGTGGAAAAAATGGCTGGTTCTGATTATTTTACGCACATATACCCCATGTAACCGGTACCCGGTGAGCAGATAGGATAAGGCCGGATAAGCCGGGAGGAGAGTCACGGTTTGCCGGGTGTCTCACGCGAGTCAATATCCAGGCTGGACACCCGATAGTGCGACCAACACCATTAGCATAACTGGAATACGATCTGAACGCGTGCAAGGGATATCGCCGGACACATACGCGCATTTCTTACCTGTACTTCTCTCATGACTTTCCACTATGGCTGCTACTATACGACATACTTCGGGAGTTCCGGCCAGATCGGATATCAGGAGGGGAACATGGCGGCGATCTACAGATTTAAATGTATGATTAAACGGTCGACCCGTAAAAGTCTAACGTCTCGTTCTAACGTACGCGTATTCCTGGTAGATACGAAGATGCCTCGTAAGATGCGGCACATCCGCCCTGTGAGAAGGGCCCGTAATAAGCCGGGAAATGTACTGTACTCGGTACCGAGGAATCCGTACTTTGGATCCGGGTAATGAAGAAGGCAACGAGAGTTTATACGCCGAGCAACATTGTAAAATGGAGTGTCTTGCGGTGTACTCTTTCGACGGGATGCTGCAGCGTGGGTAGGTAAAGTTGTTCCGGGCTTTAGAGGCAGAGAGAACGTTAAGGATGATTAAGGATGATTAGAGATTAGAGGCTAGTTGATGCCGATGCGAGGGATAATATTGTAAAATGCGGTTTATCGATAGTTCTTTATAGAAAGAGTGGAATTACTCGACTGGGACAGGGGGACTTCTGTATGAATGATTCAGTAGTTCTGGGATTAAGTATTACTTAATTATCCTTGAAGTGCAGGATAATACCGTGGAAATGTTAATTGATTATGTTGTACCAAAGGGTCGGCAGGGGTTTCATTGGCAATTCAGGAAGTCAGCGGGGTGTATCGAGAAACAACGGCGGTGGTGTGCATCTTTTCGAGCAACTGGACAATTTCGCAAGTTAACGGCCTGTGATTCCTGTAAACTCTAAAGGGTAATTCCTCTAACTGCGGAGGGGTCGGTGCACGTGCATTGTGCGCCCCCTCCTCGGTTATTCCATGGCTTATTCCCTCGTATCCCCCGAAATCTGCGACGGTAGATTAAGTCTAACATCGACACGCCGACGAGCCATCCCCGGAGCCTAACCGTGCTATCGGTAGAGATCACGGCTCGTCGGTCGCTGATAACTGCCACGGCAGTGATTAAGTCGCGCTAGCGCATCCCTTCCAGTGATTAAGTAGCGCTTGCTCATCCCTTATTGTCGATTCACCCTGCCCGCTCCAGGGGAAATCAAAGGGACTTCAAGGGTACCCAAACTTCGAGGGACTCCAAGGGATGCCGGACTAACAGGGTCCATATGGCCGAGGCCATGATTTTAATCAGTTTGGAAACGAGACTAACGATAACGAGACTTTGACTCGTACCCGAATGGGAAATGGGCACTTTAAATTATTCATCTGTACAAATGCAATGAATGAAGAATGTAGACAAATGCGGACTTTCGTTAACCCTACCTACTTGAATGATTAATTAAAAGGACTTCATGGGGTTTTGAGTTTACCAAGGGTACGTAGACTTTAAAATCTCTCGTAGATCGTGGGAATAACGCTCGAAATGTTCATTAATAAATTGCTATACATGTACCTTCCTCTTTAGAAAAAAAAATCTAAAAGACTAAGGACACTTAAAGAAATTTACAAGATAGCCTCGCAAGGACTTTAGGAATTTCTGAGAGTGATGATGAGCAAGGACCTTGAACTTCCCAAGATTGCCTCTTACGTCGGAAGTGCTTCTCGAATCTTTCATGTAATCCCATCGTAATGACATTAACGGGAATAAGACATTTCGAGGGCGTTATCAATGCAAATTACTTTGGTAGCCGGTATGACAGTGATTAAGTCGCGCTTAGGCGTCCCTTAGGCGTCTCCTCCACCCTGTCTGAAGTCAAAGAGACTTTTGGAGGGCTCGGGAACATGCCTTCTTGATCTCGCCGAGGCCCAAGAACTGTCTGATGACTCGTGATAGCCGGCCATTAAGGGGAATGCCTTCTCGGTCGGGGCTAAGGCATCTTAAATAATTACGAGCGGTAATTTAATGAGAAGTTAAGACTGCGAGAGCATTCGGAGTGCAAAGGGGGATCCCGAGGAAATCATTACGGAACCGGGGGCCAAAGGACGAAATTAAGCCGCTCTTCGGCAACCGAGTGCCACGGGGACAAAGGAGGATCATGGCGATTATTCGAGGCGGATAAGAAAATTCTCCCAAAGCTACGTCACGGTTGAATCGTGCCTTTCGAGTCGCCCGCAATTTGAATATTAAAATTCCGGAGAATCCAAGGGTCCCCGTGAATCATTTCAGAAGACCGTGGTTTAATTCCTGAATATTAACGATCGAACGATATTTAAGATCGAGGGAATTTTCTATGAGGGTATACAAAAATTAACCCTCGCGGATAACTAATGAAAAATCCGAATATAAATTACCCGGCACGCTAAGTTTCGTCGAATGGGCTTGGCAATTAAGAGATGACTCAATGGAAAGCACGCGTAGGACGTTTTGATGAGCATGCAAGGGTGGCGGGTGCAACGGAAAATTGTGGAGGAATGTTTTTTATTTCTCGCTCTTGGGATCGTGGGAATATCCGAGATCCCTCGGGAGCGATTCTCACGACTCGAGATTTTATCTTAATTTTATTACGAGCATCTCGGGTTCCAGCGTGGAAATCAGGAATCGCGACAGCCCGGGGAATGTCGGCTTAATGTGGCCGGCCAATAAAGGGCTCGTCGAACACAACCCCCCTGGTTTTTTAAGGCAAAGTACTCGGGCCCAGGAACGCGGAATCGCTTTCGATGTTCCCTCCGCGAAAGGGGACCTCGAGACCGGCGTTCGACCTCACTTTTTTGTATTTTTCATGCTTTTAAGTCGGGCTTCGATGGTATGTGCAGGGAGCGCAAACTATTAGCGTTAAAAGCCGACTTTACACGAGTGTAAGTGCTCAGCGTATGACCCCGAGTCTAATCGAGTTTCCAGAAGTAAAATGGTAGTAGCCTTGATATTTTGGGGGTGGATTCGAAAATTATACGCGAAGGAAGCTTAATTTCAGACATATTGGAAACGAAGGTGCGGATGGAGAGAAACGGGCGGAGATGAGTGAAAATGAATTAAAGAAAGCGGATAGAGGTGAGAAGAGGGGACATCCCTTCATTTTGAGATTCGTACTTTTTCGCAAATTCCGAAGTCGCGCCGATGCATTGATTTGAACTTTTCCCTTACGATTTACTATTACTTTTCGATCCGTGACGTCGTGTAGGATCATCATTGGAGTTAAACGGGGATGAATCGCAAATGCGGCCGAATTGCAGGTGCAAACAAAATAATTACAGCTTGGTCGAAACGATTATTGCTCCGGGTAACGGGGTGAAGCGAAATGGCCGATCGTGGCCGGGGGTTCGGAAAATCCAGGGGAAAGTAGCTCCGGGGTATTCGGACGTCGAGGTAAACGCGCAAACACGGGGGTGGAACTTCCGTTTAACGGGCTTCCCGATTAAGTCGCCGTTGAACGCTTCGTCGTGACCGTCGTTAGGTGAGAAGACAATGCCTCGGATAATTTCGTTTCATGACACTCCCTGGACTGCCTCCCGGCAAACCGGGGGTGGAGGCTACAGGGCGCTCCAGGAAATTCAACCCTTCCGGGGAATAAGCGAAGAGGGGAACGTCGGAGATAAATTCGGCGAACAATTGGTAATTTAAATATTCTCAAGTAAACCTACCGGAATAACGATTCTTTTCGCCAAAACCCCTTAACCCTTTCTCAGAGTGAATTGCAAATAAATAATATTATATTAATAGAAAGCGATCTCCTTCCCTATCATCCACATCCTCGACTAAAGCGACGTAATCTCCGGGATATGTTTCGCATATTTCTCTAAAATTCTTCGGAGTTGGAGATAAATCAGAGATTCCTTCCCCTGTTTCCCCCAGCATCCCAGCAATTTTCTTCTTTCTCCTCGATATTCCTTATCACCCTTCAAATCGATTCTCTTCCCTGTGTCATCCACTATTTCAAATCAAGCGGCATCATACCCGCAGTATATTGCAAAGATCTCTCGAAAATTCTTCAGAATTCCAGATTTATCACGGATTCCTTCCCCTTCCTTTCCCAGCATCCCATCAATTCGCTCGGCTAACCGGCCTCGTCGAGGTGCACGGATCGGTGCACCGATGCACAATCGGTGCATCGGTGCTCGCTAACTCGATCGCGAGCCCTGCGGACGCCTTCGCGATCCGCGATCACGATCCGGCAATTTTCCCGGCTCGATCTTGGCCGACGCCTCATTATCGAGGGTGGATCTTCCGTACGTGTCCCGCGCCGCGATCCTTGCGTTCGAGGGAGTTCCCTCGAACGCAAACGTACCCGCGGGGAGAGGATATTACCTTACCGTGCGTGCCGTTTCTAAACGCGCTCGCAACGCCTTTTTTCGAGCGCACCCTCTCGCCAAGTTGCAGTTGCGCGCCCTCGGCGCTAAGTCGCCTTTCAGCTAATTTCCGAGCAATCGGTGGCGATCGATTCCCCGATCGCGCGATCAAAGGAAGAGGTGCGATCGCTCGAGGAGTCGCTTCAAGGGATTGCGAACCACGAGCGGGATTATAATCCACAAAAATGCATAAACATTAAAACTGTGTTACGGGTGGAGTTTATCTACATCCCAGGTATCAAGTTTATTTCAATCGACGCCAGGAAGTGATCGACATATTGCCACCTGAATAGTTCCCATTTAATTTTGTAACAATCCAGACGGGGCAATTTTTTATTTTTCAGGCAACGGATTAAGAGTAGACATTTATTTCACATTCTATCCGGTTCGAGTATTTGTCCTTTGATAGTAATTAGGTGGTTGCGCGGTAAGACGTGAGTATTTAATTTTTTTATACGCTAATCGGAGCATAATCCGAAGTTGTCGCGGACATGGCATGGGAGGAGTCCCTTAAGAGACACCCTCTGGAAACGACATGAGCAATTTTTTATTGAATGTGTGTGTGAATGTATGAAGTGAATATTTAATTTTTTATACGCTAATCGGAGAATAGTCCGAAGTTATCGCGGATATGGCATAGGAGTCCCTTAAGAGACACCCTCTGGAAACGACACGAGTATTCGACGGCCTTTACCTCGGCCCGGTAACGACCGCGGCCGATGTTATCGGGCCCCAATCAGGATCGATTAATTGCAACGACATGATAACCGTGCACAATGAACGCGTGCAGCTGCAGGTATGCGCCGCGCAGCTGCAGGTCGGCCGCGAATAGTTTATCGGCGGCAATAAATTCGCGCCGGGGCGGCGCGATATCTCGATGTCTAATTGCGAGCCTCCTTACGATCTTGCCCCCTAATTGCGCGTCATTCCTGCCAGAGTCATGGGACTCGTGTGCTCCTGCGAGCCCCCAGTTCCCGATCGATCGACTCATCGATGGCGGATAAATAATTGTACCCTGTATTATGCAAAACAAACGCCGCGCAAAGAGCCCCTCTCATTCTTGCGTAAAAAATTACGCAAGCCTTATCCACGTTTACTTCTTAATTGAAGAAATTATCGAGATCTTATATAAAAAAAATGAGATGAACCTTAAAGGGGAAAAAATCGGTTTTAAATGGCCGCGAATACGATTAACCATTCCTGATATATCTCCCAGTAGGAAATAGGTGGATGCAAAATTGACGTTAATGCGTTTCTTTATTTTTCCTTTTTTTTTTTTTAATTTAAATCTGCAGTTTCAAGTCCCGCAACCGAAGATGCTGATTTTATCTCCCAGGAGCATGGCTTTGCAAAGCGGTTTCGTAATCCCACGTTACGTCGAACCGTCTTAGACGTGACGGCTTCTCCGGAATAGTGGCTGGATATCCAGTCACGAAGAACAATGACCACTTAAGGGAGCAGACACGAGCCGATGCACTTGGTGCCGAGTTACCGGGCACTGCAACGCGTGCACTTCCGAGTGCACTCGGCGGTGCATGGTGCAGCACCAGGAGCAGTGACCTTCCGCACCGACGAACCTGGTCCCGCGGATCGTCCCTCCTCCTTCGCGGACTTTACGGCTTTCGCCTGGCGAACCTGGCGAACCAAAGAGAGACATTTATTGGTCCCTGTACGGTAAGCCTCAGCCGACTCGTAAACGTCCTTACAAAGATTTTCAATGAAACGATATCCTTGTCGTTGCTCGAGACGTCCTCCTCGCATCCGAGGACTTTAAAGATTTTTTTCGCATTTTTTACATATTTTTTTTAGGGCCAAGAGGTCCAGGACATATGCACGTCCTTATGGGGATCCCAAAACCTGACGATGGGAAATTCCAGGCGAGGAAAATTGAGAAACAAAATATAATTCCTCTTTAAGGGGGGCTCATGCGACGTAAGAGGGGCATTGTTAAGGAACGAAATCCAGAAAGTCAAATTGAAACGATGAAGTAAAGTCTTTTGTAGCTTGTGGAAGAGCGTATAGTTAGAAGGAGATTAGGGAATTGGATTTTGTACGGGCCGGGAAATTCGGTGGATCTTAGAATTTTTCAGGCGTTTCATTTTGATAGAGAAATTCGTAAGGGGCAAAAGCCGTGGAAGAAGATTCCAACAATGGAGCCAAGTTTTCGACGTTTCGCCGAGATGCAATTTCCAAGGCACGTTCGCAATTCTCGCCGGTTTTGCGCGTTAGGCAGCCAATAGGAGGTGCGGTAAACGTGACCGTGGAAACTCGGCTTAAGGATAAACTGCATACCGAAATGGCCGCTTTGGAGACGCTGATAATGCCTGCACGTGCACCTCGGTGTCGGCGACCGAGCGAAGCTGCACGTCACTGTCATTAAACTCGCCGAGTCGCTCGATCACGTTAAAAAGTCGCGCAATTTTCGGGAACTCCCACCCAGGTGAATTTTTATGCGAACCCGTCCAAGTCGAGATAAATCTCGATGCAGCTGCACCTGCGCCGGTAATGGCGCGCGTTGGCGCGGAGATAAACTGCCATCAACTCGAGCGATGCTCTTGTGGAGGAGTTTCCTGGTAATTGGCAGGTGGCAGAACGAAAAACTCCGTGATCTTTGACACCCACCGACCCGGAAGTTGCCGCAGCAATTCCGAGTTCCCGACTCCGAGGGCCTCTTACCGACACGCGACCTCCCGGAGTCGTAAAAACCATAATGACCATGATCGATGTGATTTTTCGGCCCTTACTCCCTACCATTGCTCAATTGTCCATGATCCAATACCCTAAAAAATGCCTAAGAGAATTTTCAGGCTGCAGAAGATGTTTCATATCACGTAATATCCGTTCTTACTTTCCTTCGGCAAATTATCCAGGATTGAATCGATTAATCTGAAAAGTGCCGTAAAACTTTTCAAGTCTCCAACTACTTGATATCATTTGTTTCAATAGCGCGGTATTTAAATTCCTCCCGAGGTCCATAGATCATCGGTACCGAAACAATGGATCCCCCGAAGAAAGGTATTCCTCGTCTCTCCTTAAATCACCCCTTTAATCGATCGGCCGATCGCGATGGCCGATCTGGATGCCATCGACGCTTCTTTCCCGCGCGCTTCCGAGGCGTCTGAGATTCTCCTCGAGTCAGATCGCAGATAAAGAGGGCGGAGGTGGGTCCGGCTCGTTAGGCGTTTCCTGCGGGGGGTGGCGGGTTCCAGAAACCGTTCCGGATGGTCTGGCCAATGCGCAAAAAGGAACCCGAGGAAACTATCCCGAGTCGAATCCGACGGGTGCACCGTTGCGAAGTTGCAGGGCTTGCAGACGCAGCCAGAACGGCGTGGTCGGTCCAACGGAGCAGAAGGAGTCCCTTCGACCAAACCCTGTATTTATTTCGCTGATGGATCCGATGTTGGTACAGCGCGCCCAGCGATTTCCAGTCGAGGCGGTCTGGCCGCAAGAAGTGAATCATTCCACCTTCCAAAGGCCCTTAACACTCTCTGCGGATTACCGGGCCCAGTCTGCGGATCCGCGTCGCACCCTTTCCCGGCTTTTACGATCCGTAGACGGAGAAAAAGCGGCCTAAGAAAAAGCTCCTTTGCGGGCTCGAGTCGCGCCCTGTTGGGCGTCTCTCGAGGCAAACCCCTCAATCTTGGGCTGTTCCTGCCCGCCAATGGGGGATTCAGAAACTGGGCCGGAATGGGCCCTGGTCGGGACTGGTCGGCACCGTTCAGCCCCGACTTCGCCGTTTCTCGGGATGCAATTATCTTAATGTCTACATCGGGCCTCCCTCGGGCCCAATGTCCGCCCAGGATGGACCCCTGACGTCTCCGACCGGCTCGGATTGGGTAAGTCGACCCGAGGGTGCCCGCAAGCACCGGGGCAAATTGCAGCGTGCCAGTACTTGCGGTATCCGACCAGTCCTGGGAAGACACCTCGACGAGGTGCCAGAGGAGCTGGGGTGAGTCTCCAGGGTCCGAAAGGTGCACGAACGATACACCGCCAGGTGACCGCCTTTGTTTGACCAACCCTGACCAAGAGTGAGAAAAGGCCCGAAGGCAGGAAATGGTTCGAGACGCTTTCAGGAGCTGGTGGACCCCGAGTCGGGGCATCGTTCGCTAACTGCACCCATCCAGACCCTTTCTTTCGCCAATGGCTAGAAGTGTTGGACCAAACTATTAGTTCCCACAAAAAGTGTTTCACGACACCTTGACCAGCTGTCGAAGGAAATTGCGACGGAAAGTGGAGATTTAAGAGGTGCACTGACCGCCGACCAAGTTGACCGACCTGCACCTCTTTGTTCGACGGATCCCTGACCCGGGGCACCAGAGTCCATTCGTATCTCTTCTAGCGGAACTTCCCAGCTAGGGTTAACGTTTTCACCCGGGTCTACTGTTAACTGGTCCACACGGTTGGGCCTGACGCGTCCGAAAGTTCATCTCCATCCACATCTCATTGACCTAATCTCGCTGGAAACTTTCCTGAACTACGGTCCCGAGCTAACTCGACCTCGAAGTTGATTCGGTCGGCTGCCATGCGCAGTCTATGAGAAACTTTAGCCAGTCCTGTTACTCCAGCAATATCCCGGTAGCAAAATGTAACGAAACGGGGTGCCGTTGCTCGATCATGCCCTTGACTCCGGAACTGCTGGAGATTATGGGTTTTCGACTATTGAACAGGCCCGATAAGGCTCGCATTTTTCTTGGACGGTTAACTTAACAGTTGGTGCATCGTAAAAGGTTGGCAGCAAAGAGCGAATGCAGATTTGCGGGCGCCAAACCGTTGCGTTTCATGGCGTTCGGGTGTCGAAGTATTTTTCAACGTTTTGCGACCCTCTTGTTCTGCCAGATAGTGAAACGGGGAATGTTTTTATCGGTGATCAAAACAGCACTAACTCTAGGGCCGACCTTTTAACCCCTTCTTTATGGTGCGCGCAGACGCGTGTAGGATTTCTATGTATGAGGAACTTCGTCATGTAATTTGCTGTAGATAGGATGGCACGCGCGGTTTTACATAATGATTCTCTAAGTATTAAATAATTAAGGGTCAAACATACCATCACCATAGTCGTTAGAGGTACCGAAAGTGGTACGGAAAGTGGCGGCGCCAAGGAGCACTTATGAAATTTTAGAATTCTATCCTCCATATTCCTTAAGTGTTCGGTCTTTTAGTCGCGGCGAGTTTGGCAGGGAGATGTAAAATCCAGACAGAAATCCCGGGAAGGAGGTAGGAATGAAGTGGTAAAGGAGAAAAAATGAGGAGAAACTGGTAAAAGTGGTAATTGCGCCGAGGCCCGTGGCCGTGACTTTGACTCCCTCGATTGCTCAGTGCGCTCTCGGTACCTCGACACAATGGACCCTCGAGGAGGCCATTGAGGCCGGCCGGAATAAAAATGGCCCCTGAAATCCCGAAAGCACCTCGAGCGAGGGCGACAGGCAAAAATGGCGACCGGGCGACCTTGGCTTTGGCGGCAGCGCGGTAATGCAATAATTAACGAGCCCGTCTTATGACTCAGCGGTACCGATCGGTGTACCCGTTGCCCAGCCGGCAATGCAGGGCATAACATTATTGCCGGTAATTGTCCGCCTTATAAGGCAGCACCCCGGTAAACGGCGGACTCTCCTCGCTCGCGATAATTGCCTGACAAATTACGCCGATGAATTACGCGAGGGAAGAGGTCGAAGAAGCCGGCTACCGGCCAGCCCCCACTCGCAGAATATGGGGATGCGTTCAAAAAACCCGATTTACATCCCGAAGAACACCCCGAAACGACTCCGCGCTTAACCTAAACCTTGGAACGATCCCTCGCCCCCGACAATTTTCAATCATTTTTACACATCACTTTCTACTGATTTATTACCATCGAATTACACTCGGGGATGCATGGATGGTTGCCCCCGCAAAGTTCTTTTCTCTGTCAAACGATCTTTCATCGATTACCCTACTTTCACTGTACTTGCATTCGGGGGAGGTTGCACCTGCACCACAAAACGTGTTTCGGATGTACGAGAATGTTTCCAGTCGCTAAAAAAAATTCTTTTCGCTTTCACCTTATCAATTACCCTATGTTCACCGAGCTTGCATTCGAGCCCGAGTACACGGGGGTGGTGGCACCTGCTCGTTCTCCCCGATACCGCGAAACGCGTTCCGGGTTTTACCTTTCGCGCTCACCGCACGGCCAGTCCCTTTGATCGGCAAACGCGAAATGCTCTAAAGTCGGGCCGACAAAGCGCTAAAGTTGTACTTTGAGAACCACTCGCGTCTCCGCATTTACGGCCGTTTTATAGGCCCTCTTTGCGCGAGCTGCTCCGGACGTAGTCTCCGGGGGTTGGGATGCCGGTCACTCGAGTTTCTCTCTCTCTCTCTCCTCAAAGTGTCGCAAACTGTAGGAACGCTTAACGGATTATTTACAGTCGTTTACATCTGTCGCGCCCGATTGGCGACAATTTGCCGTTTACGGCCGACCGTTAAACTCGCCCCCCGATTTTAACGCGCCGTTTTGGGCATTAACGAGAGACCGGAGGGGTAGGGAAGGAATGCGAGGTAACCGATTTTTCTGATTCCCCGCCAAATTTTTTCCCTTTTCATCGCCGGATTTAATTGGACTGGTAATCGGAAACGCCGCGCGGTTTTTACGATTTCTCATAGAATTTACGGAGAGACGTTAGCGCGCACATAGTTGCGCACTTAGCGGTTGAATTTCTTTCCCTTGGGTTGTACGTACGACGAGGGCTCGGTAAACGCGGGATGCTACGAAGTTTGGCTGACAAAGCTGTAAACTTCCACTTTGAGAACCTCTCGCGTTTCCTCATTTATGGCCCTTTTATGGCTCCTCTTTGCAAGCTGCCCGAAACGCACTCCGAACCTTCGATCCAACTTCTCTCCCCGAAGTGTCCAACGTTTTGAACGATTTAATAGTGTCTCTCTCCTTAATTCGACATCCATCGTTACCGATGATTTTATTCCTCCCCGATTTCGCTCCGAGATAAAAAAAAAAATTTCAAGGGGCCAACGAAATCCCCAAAAATCCACTTTTCGATCCTTTTCGTTACAAGAGATGCATGTACCCTCGGAAATGATTGAGCAATTCTTTTATTTTTTTTTATTTTTTTTTTTTAACTAAAATTATACGAAACTAATTCTGGCAAACGCCCGCACCTGCAGTTTCTCATGCATTCTGAAGCTTACACGCGTTAAATCGACGTACGACGTGTTCTGTGGTCGGTAACCGCAAAATGCTCTCTCGAGTCCTGCCGACAAAGTAGTGACGTTGCACCGCGAACATAACCGAGACTAAAATGACTCCGAATGTTATTACCATTCCTGCTTCTCGAAAGATGAGAGGTACGACTGCGTATGAAAAATACGTCCACCGTAAAGCCCTCGCGTGTTACATCAACGGTGCATTATAATTTACGGTGTCACGAGTAGCAGCGAAGTCGCACTCTGAATGCTAATCTAAGCATTTCCCGGTAATTAGGAAATCGTCCTTGGATTTACTCGTTGCACCTGGGAGTTTTATTAAAGATCGCTAACCCGACGCGAGATAGGTCGATGTACGAGCTCTGCGGTCGGCAACCACAAAGTGCCCCTCTAAGTACCGCCGACAAAGTGTCATACGTGTACTTCAAAGAGCACTTGCAGTTTTCCGATTAGATCTTCGCAGATCCCAAAATACCGAATTACTTTTCTCCACCGAGGAAAGGTCGTTAATCTTGCTCTCGCATCGCTATCGGGAGTTTGTCGAGACCGATCGGCCCCGATTATATTCCGATCGGATCGATCGCCGATCATCTTGGAGACGATGACTCGTTCGGGGGTGAACGATTAACCGGCACCTCCGATTTCGGGATTTGCCTAATTCCCACCCCGAGGCTGGTACCTGGAAACTCCGTAAAGTGCATACATGCACGTCGTCGGTACTCGACAACCCCTAATTTTTTACCGAACCTCCAAGCTAGTCTGGAATCATGGGGCTCGTGCTGGCAACCTGTTCCCCGAGACACTTACGAGCCGGTCATTATGGGTCCGAGGTGGAGGAGCTTTGCCATTGTCTCGACTGCACCGAGGGGGACAGAAAAGCCGACTTGGACGGAGAAAATAAGGCGAGCGTGTTAAAGATAAATAAATATATCTTCAGGAGAGCGATGACTATGTTGAAAATGAATAAATAAATAAACAAATAAATATATCTCGGGGAAGAATATCCTGCGTTTAAGCGCGACTTACGTGCTTACGCATTCATACATTCGTGTGTTTATGAATTTATGCATTTATGCAACAATGCTCTCGCGCTATACTGCCTTTATGCAATAATGCGCTCGAGCAGTTGGTTGGGGAAATAAGACGGGAAAAAAGTCGAGGGGTACCTAGTTAGGCCCGGGACAAGTTCGAAACTGGCCAATTAGTTGTCCGAGCTAGGTCTGGACAGGCTAGGGGTCTTTTCAGTTCCGGATTTTGGTCCTGGGAAGGAAAACGAGGTCCACTTCGGATTGTGAGAGGCTCGGGTCGCCTCGGGGTTACCAGTGGTCATCAGGGTGGATGAAAGGACGAGGTCACTTGTGTTCATGTTCTGAAGGTTTCCAATATTCATTGCGAAAATTCTTTAACGGGCTGCACGTGTAATTACAACATTTCTAATTTAATTTTCCCTATTTTAAGAACTATAGAAAAATCTCTATCGCCCTAGGACATTCAAAGCACGTTTGCCCTCAATTTTTAGTTCCTGACAACGCGTAATTTAATTTTTACTGGCATGACAAATATTAAAAATAATGTTGATAATGGGATGTGCAAAAAAACAGACTGAAACCTTCCGAAATTCGTGATCGTCAAGAGAGCATCTCTTCCATTTTCGGCCAGTTTTAATGAGTTTCCGAATGGTAGAGGAAGTTCAGACGGCTGTGGGAAACGAGGGTCGTTCGAGGGTTACTCAACGTTAACAACGATCATCTACAGGTCTCGTGAAATGACTACACGGCCTCGAACTTGTGAGGAAAAATATCGGGACCGGTAAGGACCATCGATCCGCCTCGTTATCAACTTCTAATAAGAAAAAAAGTCCCTCCGTTCGAGTCTCCTCGCTTAAATGCCGCACAGCTCCCTCTGCGCTCTCCCACTTTTTTTTCCCCAATTTACCCGGAGAATTTTATTTTATTTCTGCACCCATACACTTATATCCACCTTCCTTTCCATGACTTTACGCAATAACAAATTTTCGTACCTTTAGAAATGTATGTTAACAACCCAATGTAGATGTATAAATGATAAAAATGTACACGCACGATTTTCTCGCATTTTTTATTTAAATTACCCCCCTCCCAAGGCGCCTTTCCACGTCGCTCGCGATAGTCTACTCTATGATTGGCAGTGATTACACCCTCGACCTGGCTCCAGGGGAATCCGCGGTTGCGATTGGCGCATATCGAATCGACCGGCAAGATCGATAAGGGGGCGGCGATAGGTGCATCGCTGATTTCTCTCGGCTCTCTTTCCCCCGTACTTTCCACCTCCACTGGTCCTCCTCTTTCCTCTGAAGCCAAGACTCTTCTCGGGAGACTCGAGTACTCGTGGGTATTGCGAGTACATCTTATTTACGGTAATTGCGCCACCATTAAAGAGAAGGAACTCGCTTCGCGGGTTGCCGAGTCGAGTTCTGACGCTGCTCGTTAAATACCGACGACCTATTCGCGAGTGGACCTGGATTCCCCTAGGTATTCCCCTAGACGCCGTGGATGCGATCAAATCTCCCGAAACAAATTGCATAAAACGGGGAGAAGACATTAAACTTTGAAAATTGTGAAATGAAGAATTTTTATGAAGAATTCTGAAATCGTGATCATGTATCTCATTGACCGACACTAAAATTGCCAAAAACTAGACTGCTGGAAAAATAAAAAAACTGGATCACCTAAAAATCAGAGTCACGGATTTGTGATAACCATGTATATCGTTTAGCTTAGTGAAAGAAGCCTGCGGCAATTTCAAATATTTTTAAGATGAAATTTGAGTCGGCGTATTTCTAGATTACTCTAAACAATGTACGTTAGTTTTGGATTTGTACGATTTTTATTCTCAAGTTTGGAGATTTTAGCGGGGAGCAGTAATTCACAAGTGCCTTCTCCGAAAATGGACGATTTCTCGTTTAGTAGATTATAACGAATCCTCTCCCTTTTAAAAGGAAATAATTTCCCCTCGAAAGGATTAAAACTGGAACTCTGGCATAAAAAAGTTATTTAGCACAAGAGCGAGCCAAGGGCTTAAGACGAAATTACTCCAGATAAACTCCCCCTTCGCTCGAATGTGGCGATTTTTAAGAACGGATATTAATAGTGCATTGTTCGGCAGCATCCTATTTCATCTCGAGCTCTTATTTTCTCTCATACGAGAGAAGGAATGATTAAACGTTCGCCGCGTCTCCCCCGGGGTGGAGGCAATCGCCTCTCGTGATACGCGGACGTTAATCCATGAGCAGGACTCCCCCTGGAAAGGATCAGTCGATATTACACTTCGAGAAGGATCCTGTCCCTCCTGGTCCTTCCACTCGAGTTTCTTTCACTCCTCCGAGGAGGCCCTTGTCCCTCAATAATGGCGGCAGTTAGCGCGACCACCCTAATGGCCGCACTTCCGGCGAATCCTAGAGGTTCGGATCGTTTAGCCGCGATCTCCTCAAGGATTTACGGGGATGCGGGCAACCGGGACGAATGTCCTTCTAAGAGGTCTTTCCACGACGACCCAAACTTCGGGGGGCCATTTTTTCCGCTTTCCCGGGGAGAAAGCTCTCCTGAAAACCCGATGACGAGCACCTCCGGAAGGACTCCGTCCCTTACGAGAGAGAAAATAAGGAAAGGAACAAAATCGATCCTTTTACGACCCGCTTGGACGAAGGCCGAGAAAATGTCCTGCGGGACTAGGATCCAGCTTCCCTCTACGTATATACGTGCTCTTCCTTTTTTATAAAAAGATCGGGGGATTACACTTTTTTTCTTGGAGATTATAGAGATAGGATTTTTTAATCAGGATCCGATGGGAAATGTTCTTAAAGGATTCGATTTTTCGATTGCCAGTCTTCTCCTCTCCGGGAAAAAGCTCTTCCAAAAAACCGGCGAAGTTAGTCCTCCCCCGAAAGGACTTCATCCCAAAGCAAGAAAAGAGCAGGAACAACTCCGATCGAGATTCTCGCTTCCGGCTCGCTTTTACGAGGGGTAGAAAAATGCTCGGATAAATGTTTTGCACCTCGGAAAAGGCTTTTCTTATGTACAGTGTTATCGCGGCATTTTTACCTCCCGTCGGAATTAGTCTGAGTAATTTTCCATGTTCGCCATCATGGCTGTTTCAAGGAGACGAAGTAATTCGCGATCGTTCAGAAAATCTAAAAGACCTTCCCTGGCTTTTCCGATCAAATAAGGGAGGCTTTTCTCCGGGGTAACCACCCCAGGAAACAATAATCGAGGCAAGAAAATAACAATACGGAGACAACTATCGAAGTGATCTTCGAAGAGCTCCTTTCGGGAGTTTAAGTGAAAGGACGTGGGACTCCCCTTCCCCTAGGACCGGTCCAAAGGAATAAAAAGGATAAGTGTCCCATCTCGGAGGACTAAACGAAATCCCCTCATCCACACACATCCGTTCCGCGATATCCCGCCCGGTGGATACCCCATGGATATTCCTCGGATATCCACCATAAAGCGACGTGCTAGCCCCGACACACGGGGCCAAGGATCGAGATCCTTGCTTCTCTCGGGAAAGGACATCCTCGCCGGTGTAAAAAGACGGCATTAACGGCGAAGGAAACGTCCCAGGACGCGGAAGGGAGCGAGCCAAGATTTACGAGAGTCCCGCGAATCCGAAGGACTCTCCTTCGGGATCGTAAAATGATTCTTCTTCGAAAGACATTCAGGATCGATTCCTCGGGCCGAACATGTCCCGAACACCCCTCAATAAAAAAAAGGACAAAGAGATACCGCGCGATAAAAAATGTACATACAAATTGCGCGGACAAAGTGTCTCCATCCGATAACGACATAATTCGTCGGTAGATGACGACGTAATAATTGTTATTATCTCGGAGCATCAAAATGTGCAATATCTGGAGTAACTGCGTTATTATTACGTTATTCTCAGATTCGGCGAGGATGGAAAATTTGTAAATATCATTCGATCCGGCGAAACTAGGGGAAATGGGCCGAGCAAGAGTTCCCTTAATCTGGAGGATTCCCCCAATTTCCGCCGATTTCCAAGCTCTCCGAGGCTCTCGGTCATTATTTATCCATTCTGTCCGAGACAGGCTGGCTCCGTCCTTACCCGGGAAGTTTCTGCAGTTTATGAGGGGGCGAGCGAACGTATTCGACTCCTTCGAGCAAAAAGCTTGCAGCTGCGAGTGGCAGCTGGAATTTGATGAGCGCGTGATAAGGGTGCTCGCGATTCCCGAAAACCTCCCCAAAAGTGTCCGCGTCTCCTCTTATCCCTAATAAAACCCTCCTAAAAAGTGACGTAAACGACTAAACGACATGTACAACCCTCGGCTGCCATTCCCAGATTAAAAGATAAAAAGAACTGACTCTCCCCCAAAAACTCCTGACAAAACAAATTAATTAAATAAACACTCCCGAAGATAAGCATACTATCCCTTAAACATCCCTACTACGAAACAGCGATTGGACATTTTATTCGCGACTTCGAGAAGGGAGAAATATAATCCCGATTAAAAATCGATTATTTGCGCGGGTTTTTGCCAGTTTCTTTTTTACAATCGTTAGTCGATTCACCACTGCGGTTACATTTAATTTCTTCCTCGCGTTAAAAATTCTAAAAATTCATCGCGACTTGGCAGCAGCCCCTTTGCCGGGTCCTGCATGGGAAATGCGTTCGCTTTGAATCCTCCCGCTTCTGAGGGACCCGGGATCCCGAAGGAATTCCTCCGGGGATGGGTGTCTCCACGTTTCCGGGAGCCCTCCAAGGGAACGTCTCCCTTAATTGCGTAATCCACGTATAACTAGACCACCGTCGATGAGAGCGACGCATCTTCAAAGCTCTTTGCTGGTCGGCCGGCAAGGTGCAACGAGGAGGTGCAACGAGGAGGTGCAACGAGGAGGTGCAGCCGGCCAGCAAAAAGGCACCAACGTCGTCTCATCAGCCCTCGGCTCGACTTCTCCTCTTCCGCTTCCCTTTTGGTGCGTCCTCGCGAACATGGCCAAGCCATAAATTATTTTAATGCCAACCTCACCTTTCCCTAACCGCAACGACGCGTCCTAGCCGCGATGCACATGCAGTCCTGGATGCAGGACCGGCGACGCCGAATAATTACGTCGCGCCAAATTTATTTCACCCCAAGTTGAACGAGGGAATTCACGCGAGAAGAGGGTAAGAAGGACATGTACTTAGGAATACCAGGTAAAGTATTATATTTAGAGTACCGGTAGTAAGCCCCGTAAATGAGGCAAGGGATCTTCTGCATGTGCATAACGAATAAATCTGCGGTAGGGACAGTTTCTGTCGGTTTTTGCCCCCGAGGAAATACGAGGTATAAATCATTTCGGAAAAATAAACCTGCCAGGTAATTCATAAACACCGGGAGGACAAATAACCACGGGGTGGATTATTTTTTACTTGTCTCGTCTGTCTGCGGTGCATGGTAACAGGTAGTTGCACAGAGACGTCTGCACCTGAGTGACGGACTAAATACGCGGGGCGGTTTTCACGTGGAAATGCGAGGTATGATGGGAATAATTCCGCGAGCAGAAATTGACAGGAAAGTCTGTCGGCTTTCAAATATTCGACAGTGGAAAGATCGGTAGGATTTTTATTTTTTTTTATTTTTTTTTTTTTATACCACCGACATCGAGTTTCTATAATCGCGAATGCAATCACGTGCACCTGCCTTGCGGCCTGCCAAGATGACCGACAAGGACCCTAACGACTTCCATGTCTGCCTGCCGTGTAGTCTGACTTCTTTTTTTGACAAATCTGTCAAGACACCAGGTACCCTCGTGCAACCAGTTTCCAATTGGCACGGCAAAACTGACCTACGCTTACCGCAAACTCTTGCGGAGGGAAAGTTCTTATAGAACGCGAGGTCGCATCGTGGAAACGCGTAGGAGAGAGAAAGAGAGAGAGAGTAATGGTTTCTAGGAAATTTACTGGTTGCACCCTGCCATAACGAATCGCTTAACGAGGGTCGGAATGTAATTGCTGCTCGACAATTGTCCGTAATTCTCCGCACGACATGATCGACGGCTTCGATTTTGAAATCCGATAAAAGGTAGGACGCCGCGTTAAAACCGATGACTCGTCGGAAAATACAGGGAAAGAAAGAAAAAAAATGAAATTGGGACAGAAAGATAAGAGGTACGCTTCATGTCTCACGTTCCTATTCTACATAATTATTTTCTATTCAAAATATAACCCCCTTTTTATATGATAAAGGGTTCTAACAATCCCGTACGTAAATCTGGTTATGTCAAGAGAGTGTAAGTACAGGTGAAAAACCTTCCTCTTTCCCGCTGATTTCGGAAATCCCAGGGCTCGGTGCATCTTGCAACGAGGTTGCGCAACTCGGTCGTACTTGATGCATGTATAATCTATTACCGAGTGAAAGGACAGATTTCCCAGGCCGATGGCGTTCTTGTCACCGGGCAGAGCTTATCCGAGGACCTTCGCGATCCGTTTAAACCCGCGGACAATTCACCGGGCCACCGTTCAGTGGACAAAGAAAAGCAAACGATTATTCGACGGGGAACGAGATAAATGAAAAAGACCTGTCATCGTTACTAGTCGTGGCGAGTCATGCACCTTGCGTTTGTCATCGGCCAAAGACGGCGACGCGCGATTCGCCAACTGCAAAATGGCCGCCATAGCCGAAGAAACGAAACAGGACCAAGAAGTCCTTGCATTTCTTCACCTTGAGTCATGCGAGGCAACGATTGTAAATAAAAAGATGTCAATAAAATGATTTAAGAAAACAACCGAAATTTCTATCACTTTTGCTTGCCAATCCGTCGACCGGCTGACCAAAGAAACGAAACGAAACGTTTCCTCACATATTCCTTCTCCTTACATCATGCAACGCGACGAAGTTAAATAAGAAAGTGATTAAAAATTGGTAGCAAAAAGATGAGTAGGATTTTTATTCATCAAAATGTCAAACTACAGGAGGTTTCTTCTCATTCTTCCGTTTCAAGTAATGCATGACAACGATTTTAAATAAAAACTTTAAGCAAACATGTGTTAAGAAATAACTGCAAGGGGAAAGAAATGATTACAATCTTTTCTCATGAATCCGTTGAAGAAACTAAGCTAGGTCGTAGAAACGAGAAACGCGAGGAGCTTCGCGTGCTTCTTACCTTGAGTTGTGCAAAAGAACAATTTAAAATAAACATTTGTAAAGAAAGATTTAAAAAAGGACACCACGGAGGAGATATTACAGATTTGACTTGTCGATACGTCGAGTAGCGAATTTCAAAGTGGCGGCAGGCGGTCGGAAGGCAAAGCGGAAAGGAACATGGCCGCTCGCGGCAACATTCGGGAAGGTCCTGGAGGCGTCGGAAGGGGACATTTTCAATTCGCGCGAGGTTAACTACCGACTGTTAAGACTGTTGCACTCGGCGGTTTTTACGAGGCCGTAAACTCGGGCGCATCGCGGCAAACGTGGATAGAGGCGACGGTAAAACGGCCGCGAAGACCGCCTTTAATCACGTCCGCGCGGCCGTAACGAGCCGCGCGATCGCGGCTTAATTGTCCGCCAACGGTGTCGTTTCCCTCGCTGGCTTAATTCCGCGTTTAGGGGGCATTTCCATGCACGCCGCGAGAATCTACACCCGATGACGGGGGGAAACTTAAGGCCAAATGACCCGAAACGACCAACCAACAAATCCCCCAAGCGGGCTTCGAATTTGTCCTGGGGGCCATTTAACTCATCCGCGACGTTAAGACGCACAAAGCCCGATTTTCATTGGTGATTTTAAAATAAAAATACAAGCTTCGCATAATAGAAATAACTACTCGTCACGGCTGTACTTGTATGTGGGTAGTGGGTCGGTGTGGGATGAAATTTCAACAAATTAAACATTTCGAAAATCCACCGCCTCGTACATATTCTGACCGTTATTAAAAAAACTTAATATACACATTTAGAGGGTAAAGAATAATAGTGGAGGGTTAGCCCTTGTCCAGCCAAACCCATAAACCGGGAAAAAAATCCACCGATTTGCCGATGTTAAAATAATTCATAATTAATTAGAATAAATTACTTGCAACTAGATAACTCCTCGTATTTTTATTTCCTTTCGGCCCCTTCCTCTCTTTTCCCCTAGGCGGCCGAATCAACGGAAAATTGAAATCGCTCTTTTCCGAGCATAAAGACCATCCGTAATCGTTCGCTTTGAATAATGGCGGAACGGGGGTAAGTTCGGTTTCTAAGAAGCGACAGGGTGGCATGATTTATGCGAGAGGGCGAGGTGGCCGGTCACGGGATTCGCTCGTTTCGGTTCTCGAAATCGCATAAACGGCGTAAATGCCGGTTTGCATGTGTCCTCGGGCAGGCCGAATAGTCGCGACACGTTAACATCTAATTCGACGAAGGAACCGGGAAGAAACGTTAATCGTCCGAGTCAGCTGCAGCTGCACGCAGCCATAAGTGACAACCGAACGGGCCGGCTGATAAACGATTCTCGGTTTCGCCGAATATATTTTTATCACGAAGCCATTGTCTTTACGAGCCACGACGGCCTTTAAGAGGTCGTTCCTCAGCCGCGGCAAAGAGACTTAAGCTCGGCTTAACACTTATCAGCGCCGCACGCGTTTTCCCTCCGGAACGCACACTTCCTGTCCAAACACCAGGATTTATGGAAAACTCGGATTTAAAGACTCCGCCACGAAATCTCATGGGGACACTTCGGGTTTATTTAATGGATCGCTCGGTTTTCTCTAAGGGACCAGTTGGACAAGAGCTTAAGATTCTCGCGGGTTCAACATTTATTTTCCCCCCGTCGATTAACATCCACCTAAGATCTCAACCACGCATACATTGAATATATAAAATCTGTATAAAAGGCTCATCGAAGAATGGAACGATTTTTAAACGGTGCGATAATTATCGATGCGAGGGAATGTCAACTTTTTTTTTTGCTTCTTTTTTAAGGCCCAGGGGTAAGCGGGGAATTTACTATCGAGTCTATTATAGAGGTTGAATATTAAGCTTTAATTGGAAACGCACAATTGCACAATTTTTTGCATCACGGAAAGTATCATCGGACGACGTTGGTCGCATAAGTGTTGACTCAATAAGTGTCAGCGATTAAACCGATCCTTTGTTTCCGCGACGGTAATCCAATGTGGCGGTAAAAGGGCTTTCAAACATTTTTTTTTGTTTTTTTTATAAGGCCCAGGGGTAACGCGGCTTACTATTGAGTCTATTTTAGAGGTTGAATATTAGGCTTTGATCGGAAACGCGCAATTGCACAATTTTTTGCCTCACGCAAAGTGTCATCGGACGACGTTGGTCGCATGAGTGTTGACTGAATAAGTGTCAGCGATTAAACCGATCCTTTGTTTCCGCGACGGTAATCCAATGTGGGAGTAAAAGGGCATATATCGCCGATCCATCGGGACTGACAGAACGTAAAACTTGTTATCACGGTTCAGGAAAAGCGGAAAATGGCGCAAGAGGAAGGCGGAGGCGAAAGTGGCGTTATCGCGCGGCAACTCTCGGCCGGACGAGCGAATCCCGGGGCAGATTTTCAATACGGCGGAACCGCGTCCGTTGTCGACGGAGCACTTAATGGAATCCCGAGGGATTACGGGGCGAAAGGCTCGAAAATGATCCCGGTCTCTTTCGGCCGACGCGACGAGCAATTAATGGGAAAGAGTTCCCTCGCGCCTGACGAGCCGGGCCCCGAGGACGCATTCCCAATCATAACTCCAATTCATTTCCCGAAATTACTCCCGACGAGCCCTCAAAGAGGTCCTCTGTCCCCTCCACCCCGAGGACCCGCCAGAGATAGAGGAATCGGCAAATAGGATTCGCGGGCAGACTCGCGTCCCGCTTCCGGCGGCCACCTTTCATTCGACTTCCAGCCTGAAAGCTCGTTCCTTCCTCCTTTTCTCCCTTTTTTAAATTATTTCTCTTATTTCCCACATTATGTCCCTCGGGAACCGCGTCCGTCCGTGGGACCATGCGAGAGCTTTGCGGGCGACGTTTTCTTTCTCCCGTAACATCACCTGCAGACCGGCCCGTGAAACGTTTCCCATTTCGGGAGAGAAACCGAAGATTAAGAGGAGCTTCTCTTTCTATTTCTAATTAAAAATTCAATTACACAAAATGATAGCATAGGTATAATTATGAAAAGTACGAGGGACCGGGTACACCTCGTACATGTAGGCCTTGGCACCCAGACTGTATCTTAATGAACATTACTTGGCACCTCGTTATTGTCCACATGTACGTTAAATTGTAGAAATTTCGAACGTCACCTCGTATCATTTCCTGCGTACGTCCCCCAGGAACTCGCACGGTAGACCCGGGGACACTTCCGGTCCTCGCGTTTTCCGGAGCAGAACCACCCTCGAGGTGTTCCCGCAACCCCGGAACGTGTCGCCGAAACAAAACTATTAGGGCCGACACATTGCCGGGGGTTTATCGGCGCCCAAGGGTCGGGGGTGGGTCCCACCCCCGACACCCGGGGGGTATCCAAGGACGCATTGTTCATCGTCGAAGGTGGCGGCCACGGCGGACCTTATCTCGGTGGACGCGTGACCGGTCCGTGACGGGGGATGCCGAGAACACCCACCCCGGGGGGTGGTGCTCGCCAAAGGGTGGCCGGCGCCGGGGGTGGCGAAAGCCCGAAGGGTGGACGTCGGATAGCGTCGCGATGGCGACGCCCGGCGTCGGGTGCACCTTCACCCGTAAAACGGGATTCCTCCCTCCCGAACTTTCCCATTCGACCGCCCGACCCACCCCCCGACCGCTCGTGTAATAATACCACTTCGCAATTATGGACCTCTCGTGTCCCGACCGAGGCGACATGCATTTATTACGCCGGTATATTATAGTACATATATTACATAGTTACGGAAATTTTTTAAATAATGGAACATCTTCGCCGACAAAGGCACGATACGCCTCCCGTTATCTTTTTTCTCGGATTATTCCATAGTCATTATAGGGCTCCGAAATAATTCTCCCCTGTACCTAGAACGCATTATCGTATGCAATAAAATGGGAAATATTAGGTTACGAAAAACAAAAATAAAAAAAAGTAAAAATCTGTGCGTGATCCCCGCTCGCGTTGGAAACGATACTCCTGAGATAAAGGAAATTTGTATTCATTGTTTTAAATCATCTCTTCACGCTCGGTATTGTTTTCCCTTGGCATGGCAATACCGACGCGAAAAGATAAATATAGAAAGCGATCGACTGTAAAAAATGAAGGAATAAATGAGACTTGCAATTTCCGACGGGCTCCCCTTTCTTAACGCTAGAAGTTACCCTGACATGACCAGAAGTTTCGCTTCGTTGTGAAATTAATTAAGAATGCAAATGTGGTTTAAAAATGAATTCGGCTGGATTTTCGCCTCTCTCCCGTCGTCCAACCCTTGACCACTTACTCCCTCTCCCCTTCGCTTTCCCCGATAAGAAACTCGATACCGTATCGTTCGTTATGGGTCACCACTCTGTAGTTACAGGGTGTGGACCCACAGGGGGTGTCGCCTCTCGGCGAGCATTACGTTTCGAGCCAGTACAGCCGTGTCGAATTATCGGACTCGGTCAAAATTGCCCGCTCGCGTGTCTCCTCTCTCGGGAGGTAATCTTATATTTTCCAGGAATTATCGCCGTTTCGCGATTTTAACATATCAAGCGATTTAAGAGGCCGGACTCGCGGCCGTAACCGATGACCCGAGGTTACGTGCTCGCGTACGCGCGCCCCATTCATTAATATGCAAGTATGTTTGTAGGACTCCCTTGATACACGGGTACACAACGGTGAGCTGGCAGGCACTTTAAGTCCTCGGGATGATAAGTGATGATCGATTGCTTTGACTTTTGGACTTTGATGAAACCCAGGGGGCGCACGAAACAGGCGGTGAAAGTATCCACCGGGAGTTTTGAAAGTGTCATCGAAACCCGACACATGTTTGAAATACTCAAAAGCAAATCATTAAGAAAAAAAAAAGAAAAAAAAAACGATAACTATGTCAGTACTATAGAGGTAAGGGGAATTACGTCCAATTTGAGAAACTTTTAAAAAACTTTCACCAGCTGTCAAAATCAATATCCGGCAACGAAAGAAATAATAGTAACTTCATATTGGCCTTGAGACAGTTTACGGTATATATCTGTGAAGATTTAATCGATCATTAGCATAGAGAAGTCACGAGTTCACCCTTTCGTACTTGCTAATTTAGAAACATGAAAATATGAAAACGTGAAAATGTGAAAGTGTGAAAATGTCAAAGCATGATAATGCGAAAACGTGAAAATGTGAAAATATGAAAATGTGAAATATATGAAAATATGAAAACGTGAAAATGTGAAAGTGTGAAAATGTCAAAGCATGATAATGCGAAAACGTGAAAATGTGAAAGTGTGAAAATGTCAAAGCATGATAATGGGAAAACGTGAAAATGTGAAAACATGAAAATGTAAAAACGTGAAATATTGAAAACGAAATACATTTGAATATTTAAAATTGAATAGATTTGAATGTACAATGAGAAAATAATGAAAAAAGGTAACAGTTTAAAAGGGAGGTTACTCACGCCTCCGGGGATGTTTTCCTTGGGCGACGGTGGGACAGCGAATCGATCCCATCGGCCGTGAGTCGATCGGAAAGCGGCGTCTCGACGGGCGTCGACGGGCGTCGTCGGCGACGCATCGCAACCCCGACGCGGCCTTTCGCCGCCCGACGGAATTCATTAGCTCGACCCCCGACCAACGCGACGCAGCCGGCGATTCTCGCGGCGGAAGACTCGACAAAGGCTTTTAATTGGCTGCCGCGACGTCCGGCAAGCCGGGCTTAATTTGCGCGCAAAGCCCTTGGCGTCGCGACGCCCTGCGTCGAGAAGGGATCGGATTAATTCCGGAGACGCCTCGCGTCCTGCCGATCGCCACGCGTCTTATGGCCACGTGACGCGAGACCCCACGTGACACCCTGCGTGACACGAGGTAAAAAATAAAAACCACGAAATTACCTACGTAATCGAACGAGTTTCAGTCAACGAATGCTTTAACCACTGCTTTTCGAGAGATGATTATAAGAAAGTGTATAACAGATACTACAATCTTCGATCGTTAAGAGTCTCGAAAATGGTTCATAAACACCGAATGTTACAAATAAATTCGTATAACTCAGGAATATCAGATTTTAAAAAGTTGAATTAATTGGTAAAGAGAGCGCGTCAGGAAACCACATGCGTATCTTCAGTTGTCAAATTATAAGTGCAGGCAAGTTATAAATGCAGAGATTGCTTTTAACTCTTCCTAACCTCTCAAATCGTTGCCGTATCGATCAAGAAACCAGAGTAACCTTACAGCGTACGGAGTGGTACGGTTTACCGGCGATTGGTTTTCCAGGATTTCCCTTCGGCGGGGCTCGGGGAATCAATGTTTAGACAGGACGTCAAAAGCGGGAAAGGCGTAACCGATGTGAAGGGCCCTCAATCCGATTGGCTGCCGACAGACCGGAAGTCCCGGCATATCCGATGCGAAGTACTCTCGCGACGGAAATATCGGCTGTTCCGATATACTCGCGCGACGAGCGGCGCGTCCATTGTTTCGGCTGGCATGAGAACGTTCGCAGGAACTGACGAACCAGCCCGATATCGAATCAGTCTGGGAATTTCTGCCTGGAGAATTTCCATGGCTGGCGTGATCGCTGCTCCTCAATTGTCCGTTTTCGCAGAGCCCGAGATGCCACTTTTCGATCCGCTGTCATTTTTCCACTTCCACCCATGCACGTAAGATAGCCGAAGACCGTAATGCCAACCATTTCATTCGTATGCTTGTTTGGCGAAAAAAAAAAGAAAGAGAGAGAGAGGGGTCGCCATCCCTTTTCTTCCTTCCCTTCTTCCTTTCTAGCAGATAGGCTATCGCCATATTATACCGCGCATCTGTTTCGCCGAGAGAAAGGGAGAGAAAACAGCCCCTTTGTCTTTTCCCTCCCTGTTCTGTTTTCATGGTCACGGTAGATAGGCTCCATGTTTCTACCTCGACCTTGAATTTTCCTAAAACACTCCCGAGTTGAAATTCCAGCCCTATTTTTTCACAAGACCTCTTTTCATCCTATTTCCCTCTCTGGATCCTATTTTTGATCTTGCACTTATTAAAAATTAAATCTTACTTCAAATCTCTTAGTAGAAGAAATACACGTATCTGTCACTTTCGTTGCCTAAAACTTCACATCGATTGTATAAAAATTACCCTTCCTTGGATTATCTCAAAACTTATTCGGGACCTACGATTAGAGGTTGAAAAAATGTCGACTGGAATTCCGGCGACATTTTAAAAATTTAAACTCCCTTTTCTAATAATAGTTCCTTACATTATTCAACGAGGAACTAATTGTCGTAATCCCTCGTGCAATTTAGATTTAGATTTTTTTTTTAATGCTTGAAAGGGGAACTATTTATCGTCATTCCTGGCGCAATTTGGACTTAGACGCGGATTTAGAAGCGATTTGGAAGCTGTCGGACTCGTTGGCTTTGCAGTCGCTGCAAGTCGCTGGGCCAGCCAAACCGCATACCGATGGCCGAACTTTTTTCCAGTCCTAAGAGGACCTGCAGCGACAAGGCCATGAATTACGGCCTGTTGAAGAGGCGGCTCGCCAAGTAAACCGTCATCGTGTGTCCCAGCAGTAAATCTCAGTCAATAATCGCGCCATAAATTAAAACGCCACGCAGCCGGACACGCATCTTTGAAGTCCCCACGACCCGAATACACGCCGTGGAAATCTACGGGCCTTTAAACGCGTATTTACCGAGATGTTAGCGCAGTTTCGCGTTTCATACTATTTAGAACAGTTTGTTGCTCGAAGCACTGCGAGGACCCCACGTACGCCGAGTGTGATCTCGAACACTCCGTATTTAGCTTAGAATAAAATAGGCCCAAAACTTGCATTAAGGTGATGTGAAAGTGGCGTCGAAGAAGTTTTGTTTATTAAACTTTTCCCCCAACTCGGTTTACCGAATGGTCTGAAACGTTACAACGTGAATGGGGAGACTATAAGGAAGGTCCTGACACTCATGAAATTTCAATTCCTTTCAAATTTGTTTATAGGTATTTTGAAAATAGTATATAAAAAAATGAAATTTCGCGAGTTTCAGGAACTACCTTAGGGTCTCCGTAATCACGTTTTAGAGTATGAAACGATTTGAGAGAACCAGTTCGTAGAAAAGTTTTTTTAACGAATGAGCTTTCACATCCCCTTAATACTTACCGCAAAATGTATAAAAAGTATCCCTTAAAATACCATTATCACGGATATTATAATCTCTACGAGGATAGTCTACATTTTATTCCATGAAATAACCGAGAAACTGCAACTCTCGATGCGTTTTTGGAAAGAGTGAATCGTAAAGGGGTGCTCTTTATGTAGAGCAATGAAGGGTAGATGTTTCGGTTATGTTTAAAATTAATATTATAGGGGAAGGCTAATCGCGGTACCAGGGAAAAATTATTAGAATGGGGTATAGTCGTATGCCGGTAATAATCTCGGCGTATGGAAAGGGGGGTTCAATATATTGGGAGGTTTAACTTCGCGCGTCCCCATTGGTCAGTTTGGGGGGTTTGTACGGGGGTGTCGATGCCGGACGGCTCGTATTTACGATATTGCTAATATCGCTGGACGAAAGGGAGCTGGAAACCTCAAAGGGACCCCCGCAAAGCTCCCACTCGAGCCGCTTAATTACGTCCCTGCAGAAATCGAAATTGAGAACGACCGTGGGCTCTTCGTGCTCGACTAGCGCCACCTGGCCGCTTCATTTTTTTTCTGCACATTTAAAACAAATATTTTGCAAAGCCCAAAAATATTAAACATCAAGATCCACCCCACACACTTGTAGCCAAATTCCCAATTAATCTCGCCCCGGCGAAATTGCATCCCCCCAAAATTCGAAATTAAACCTAACATCCGACCACCCTCCACGTACATATCGAGCGACCCGGAATATAAATAAAAAATATCAAGTAAGATAATGTTATCTCCGAAACATGAGGAATTATTAACGCGTTCAGGGGACAGCTAATGAAGAAGTAAATTAATCTGCGGGCAGATATCAAGGGAGAGAGCTCGCAAAACAAAATTACCCGAAGACAAATCGCAGAGAGGAGGATCTCCGATTACAGTACTTACAATAATTACCGCAAATTCGAGGAATGTATTATACCTCGGAGTAAAACCTGCGACCCGAGACGCGGTTATCGGACTCTCTGATGAGTTCGCCGAGTAATCGTGCGTCACTCTGAAATATCTCTGATAAGAACTCGAATTCGCGTAAATAATGGCCGACCTAACCCCTTGCACGTGAAGTGCCGACCAATCGCGTCGATTATCAGTGCAGCCACTCGGCACTTCGAGTGCAAAGGGTTAAACGCAAAGTAATCCGGGAGTAACGAATGGACCCTTCGCAGATGACGATACCGATATACCAGATACACCATAAGGATAATCAGGATGCACGTGTACGCGTGGATCATGCAAACGGATAGATACACATAAACGCATGTTGTTAGGGTGTTCGTAGTAGGAGCTATTATTAGCCAACCACCTGTATAACCCGAGGCAGTACTGGTACAGCATGTATGTCAGATGGAAATCTATAAAGATTCTGGAGGTGTTAAGTCGACGCGTTTTAGCCGTCAATATTTTCCTGCCGGAACGCACGTAACCGATGAAAATTCCATCGGTAGAAATTCCTCCTAGCGTATCTTCGTTTCGGACCGGCGCGTAAATTTAAATTAGAGAATTGAACAACGTCGAGGAAATTCATTTTACGACGTCGCTAAATTCATATACGTCGGACTTTCGGATATTACGGTAAATTAAAAACGTCGACTCTCCTAGACAATTTTTTTAACGCTTGTTTCCCTTATCACGAGGATCTTGAAATTTGAAGGAAAAATTAGTAGGCGTGAAAATGTTGATTCGTGTTGCACTGTAAATCCAGATGATAGGAATAGTTGCGTTCATAAGTATATGTTATTATGCACTTGGGGAGAAATTTAAAAATCCGAAAGGATTGCGAAAAGAAAAATGACGTCGACGACGGTTAGCACGCAAAGCGCCGTGGAATCGTCGTAGATTATGTAAACTCGAAGGGTCGGTAGAAAAAAGGGTGAAAGAGGTAAAGGAAGCAAAAGGGGTGAAACGGGTAAGATGCCAGTCGCGACATCGCGGCGTAGAATTCCCCGGTCGACATTGCGCATATTTTACTGCTAATCTCCGCTTTTCTCGGTCATATTTATTGGCCCGACCTAGGCGGTTATGCGAGTCGAGATAAATCCGTAATGAAGTTGCAGACTCCATTGCACGCCTCACCTCTTCTCGTTGCGGATGATTCATGCCATTTCCGCGTATTTACCGCGTCTCTGTACACCTTGTGCTATCAAAAAGGAAAAATCGAGCGAGTTTCTAGCATCTCTTCGAGCGAGCAAATTCGGCATCGCGTTGGTTTAAACGCTACGAAATTAAGAATTAGACTTGGAATAAATTCAAATTAATTACGTGACATTTTATTAGAAAAAAAATAGTAAAAAAACGAGTCTCGAGGAGAATCTCAACTTTTTAATTAATATTTAGTGCACTCGCGAGTTCGCAGAAATTGCAAGAATTGAAAGCTCAATAATTCATGACGCCCTCCCTTGTGAGTAAACAACGAAGGAATGGAATCCAATAATTCGTCCTCCCTTTGATACGCCAAATTGAAATTGGAAACTCGATTTAAGTCCCCGGCTGAAAAATTAAGCGAAGGAAAAAGACCCTTTCAAGATTCAGGGAGCGATTCGGAATCCTGCGCTCCAGCTCGGCTGATTGGCAGGCGGCCATTTTATTCACGGGCTTTACGAGTTAATCGAGAAGGCAAGGATTTAATTTCCCGTAAAGCTGCGTGCAATTTCGCACGATTCCATGCAAATCCGTCGAACGAGCCGGCAGGGAGCCTCGGGAAGGGCCAATATATTCCGAGGGTGATTCGCCATCGACTGCAATGACGGGAATAGCGATGGACCGCCCAGTAATTAGAACAATCAATCCAGCCGAGCCATGACACGTGCACGCGTCAAAACGGAACGTATATCTGGGACATTTCCTTTGATCGTCGGACGGCTTTACATACACGACACCACAAGAAAATGTAATTAAAAAAAAAAAACGAAACTTGCCCTAAATCATACCCCAAATTAAGCGGCTCCAACGGAAAGTGGAGTTTCCACGTCGAGCTAATTAACGTTCATTTCCTTTCAAAAATGAATTAAAGGGGATTGACATTGAAATTCTTCTATTTCGTTACGGGTAGGTACATGGAAAGGTCGTTAAAATTAAATTGTCTCCCTTAATCTTGAATTTCTCCCTTGTAATCGGTCGGCTCCAACGGAAAGTCGAGTCTTCGCGTACCGTCAATTAGCGCCTCCTCGAGGTTCGATCAATGGAGATCGGCCTTGTCTCGCTCGGCATTGTTCCCGGCAATTAGTGGGCGACGCTCCTCGGGGATAATTGTCCCGTTTAGTCGCGCGCTAATTATAACCCCCCTAATTAACTGGCCGGTAATAAAAATCGCGACGACCTTTCTCACCGGGGCGAGTCGGTGAGGGGAAAAAGTTGCTGGGGAGAGAAGCGAGGGGGTTTGCTCCACGATTTTCTAATAGCGCGACCGATAACATCAAAGCGTTTCGCGGGTTTCAATTACCCGACGCGGGCCAATTTCGCGCATTAGTCCGACGATTCCACACCAAACAGTGGAATGGACGTTTCACCCTCTTTGGCACCTCTCCAGCACGCTGCGTCTCCACGGTTGACGCGCAAACACCTCCCCCAAAGCGTTAATTAACTACCCCGACGCGTTGCCACCTAGCGACGACCGCGTCGGATCTCCAAATTTATTTACTTTCGCCGAGTTACGTCCAGGAATCCCCTGACAAACCCATATTCTAAACCCTCCTCTCGAAAAATCAAGTCGAAAATCCCTTTAGCAGAATTTCGAGAAATCAACGGTTCCGGAGATATTCCCCTTCGAAATCGACCAATCACGAGACTAGATACTCAACCGCCAGAGGGAGCCACTGAGCCTTGATGGGGAAGGTTGTTTCCGTTTAAATTGATCTCTCGAGCTAGTGGGTGCGATTTTTTTCGGAGGGGATACAGGGTTTTGGAGTTTTTATAAACCAAAAAGAGAGAATGCGATATGTTAACAAAAAATCACAATATAAAAATGGTAATAAGATGAAAATAAGTACTATGTAATAAGAACGTACGATTGCTCCGTTAAGGAGCCTATGCGATCTTCTTACCAAAAAAGTAAAGAAATGCAATAGTTTATTCGCGCGAAGGAAAAAATTGTAATTGCATAGTAGGGAACATGGCTGAAAGAATAAACAAGTCTAAAAAAAAAGATACAAAGGGGGAACGAGACGGTAATCGCGACATGCGACAGCAAATTATGGGAAATCCTAAGGGCGGAAAAATAATTCAAGAGACCTTATTTTAACCGGTACGCCGATGCGAGATAAAACTGTCAATTAGGTGAAATTTAATTAATCGTGATTAGAATTGTAGGACGGATTATTTTCATCATTTTGAAATAATACAAAAGGTACCTTCTGTCAATGTCTGACCTAGTCCTGTGCTTATACTACTTAAACTCTCCCGGACCTGTGGTTTAGACAATTTCTACTTGAAAGCGTGAAAATGATTTGTATTTAAAAGATAATAAAGTAAAGTTGACGAGCGTGAACTGGAGAAATCAGGACTTTAAAATCTCTCTAGGATACGTTTTGAGAAAGTCGTCTTCCATAACACATGTACTATTCCTCATTTGAGTCGGACCAATGGTAAACTTCTAGTACTGGAAGTTTAAGCTAACCCAGGCGTACACATGAGAAATAATAAATAATTGCAATAAAAATCCTATTTAACATCCCTACATCGTCAAGAAGCATAATTAAAAATTACCTCCAAAGGTAGCATTTAAACCTCCCAAGCTCTCACTCCTCTCGGTAACCTCTAAACTTCCCAAACCCAAATTCCGCTCAATTTTCCCAGTATCTCTGCCAAAACGCCCTAGACGAATTCCTTCCCAAGGTCCATTCTCCTCATCCCGAGGCCGCCTGAAAGCGTCTAAACCGTCCCGCACCTCTTCAACGAAGCCCCGAAACTCGGTCCATCGTTCCGATCGTTCTCGCAATTCCACGGTCCGTTCCCTGATCCCGGTTTCGCTTAACCTCGAGTTTACGGCCGCCGGAGAGGTAAAACAAGCCCTCAAACGAGATCAATTACAGCGGCCGTTTCTAAGACGGCGCATCCCTTGGCCCTTATCGAGTGGTCCAGAACATATCCCGGACCGATTCGGCATTCCTATTAGTAAGGCTCGGCATCCCCGGTCGTCCTGACCCACGGGACACGGGAAACCGTCGATCCTCGAAGACGCGCCGTGAGTATCCAAAGTGGCACCCTCTCTCTCGCGCGCGCTCGACCTGGCTCTATGCTTCTCTCTCGGGGCTCCAAAGACCTTATCTATGCCCGCTAAGAGAACCGACACTGCGACCGCAAAATACGATGGCATAACCTCCGCGTGAGGTCCAACGCAGTTTATAAGGTACCCCGGAATAACGACCTCGAGCTAGAATTATCTTCAGGGGTGCAAGGAAGAAGAGGGTGAAGTGATATCCTGAAACCTGCCAGGATATGTGCAGATTGATAAAATCGAGGAAGTATAAATATGGAAAATTCCGTTTTCCACGGACCAGACATATGGTATTACTGGGTTAAGGGTGTTCGAGGAGAGTTAATATACATTTTGATAAGGGGTGCGTGGATGAGAATAAATGTTACACTTGTAGGAATCGATATGGAGAGCGGAAGGAACGTTCCGGGGAGCGCCGAAAATAACTTGGCGTAAACGGAGCCTATCCCGGTGATTAACTTTAATCGAGTGGATAATCGGCCTCTGCAAGTCCGGCGAATTAACATAATTGACGTGTCATGGAATTAATCACGCCGCTGCCCGGCGAGCATATATATATATATTAAGGGGCACGCAAAGCGGTCCAGCCATTAATTACGATATACTTCTGCAAATAATGAATAATAGTGATAATCCTAATTGACGTCTACAAGTCTCGCAGATTAACATAGCTGGTGAGTCTTGATCGCCGCGTTGCTCCATTGCGTGACCGCACGTTAGGAAGCTTTCACGGTAATCCAGGAAAAACTGGGAAATTACTTAAACAACTATTTCGCCGAATAACTCTTACCTAAATCAACCAACGAACCCACCAAATCCATAACCACTCCGGAGATTAATTAGAGCCACCCCAAACATCTCACCCCTCGTTTCCCGCAATTCCACCCTAATTTCGCATACGTTTGATAATGAACTATTAATTATTCCCCCGATAATTACCGCCCGAAAGTCTAATTTCTGTACATCAATTCGCCATGTCTCCATAGGTGCGACAACCCCGGCGAGCACCTCGACATCCAATTCCCCCAATTATGAAAAATAAATCCATAACCACTCCGGAGATTAATAAGAGCCGCCCCAAACATCTCACCCCTCGTTTTCCGCAATTCCACCCTAATTTCGCATACGTTTGATAATGAACTATTAATTATTACTCCGATAATTACCGCCCGAAAGTCTAATTTCTGTACATCAATTCCCCATGTCTCCATAGGTGCGACAACCCCGGCGAGCACCTCGACATCCAAATCCCCCAATTATGAAAAATAATTCCCCCGATTAATTAAGCCGCGCCAACTCGATAATAAATCCACCTCTTCCATTACCGCCTATAATTAAAGGGGCCCATTGGGAGCAACGCTTTGCTCCCACTTTCCCCGAGCATTCTCGTGAAAAACGACGCGTAGCCGTTTGAATTCGTAGGAAATCCTTCAACGGGAGTCGAAATGAAATTATTTTCGGGCTTACGGCTCAAGGCAACGAGCAACAAGCCGTTTAATACGCGCTCACGGCGTTCCCTTAATTCATCTCGGCATTCGTTAACGGGCCGCCGTTGCAGCGCGGTCCGCCGATTGTGTACGCGGCATTACCTATTCATAGACAATTATATTTATGCCCAGCGAGAGACATCTAAATGCTAATATCGGATATATCCCCGTGACTTCGTTTTCCCACAGGCCACCCTTCGCCATTTGTAGAGTCCGAAGCTTCCCTGGCTGCACTTCGCGACTGCACTTTACTGCACTTTACTGCACTTCGCGCAACGCCGTTATGTCGGCCGTTTCTACTTCATCCCTTTACGGGTCTCGTTAACGGCCCGTAAAACCGTCGGATCGCCTCGTTCGATTGTTTATAATCGGCCGGAATCGACAAATAAGCGACGCCTCGCAATCGGCGTAAATCCCAACGAGCCCGTGCGAATATGTTAATCAATTTTCCGTTTTTCATTTTTTTTCCTCTTTTTTCATGCATCTCGCCGCTACGTCGAGAGCAGGAATTTTTATCGGCGACGGTTTAACGGTATCATTAAATCATCGGCGTTTGTGCCCATGGAACGATCGCGTGATTAACGCTTTTGGCCCCGATTTCTTGGCGTTATGTCGAGCCGAGCTCTTTGAGCTTGAACGTTAACGAATGTTTCTGCGGCTCGTTGGGATGCAGGGATTGATAAATCTCCCGCGTTAAATCGCGGCAAATAAGCTGACGAGGTGGCAATTCGAATAAATGTATGAGCAATGAGGGCTGCAAGACCTCTCCCGACTGAGTAAAAAGGAAATGTAAAGTACGGTGAAATTGCAGAGACGGGCAAAGAAATTTGCGCGACGCTTCGGGGGAAAAAATTAAGCAACTTTTATCTTATTACGGTGTTAAGTAATTTGGAGAATTAACATATAGAACCGAGGGCGTTAATTCCCGAGGAGTTCTGGTCAAAGCTCGCGTTATTAGCCGCGTAAGTAACGCGTCGTTAAGCGCGCTTTCGCCGTTTGTCTAAATGCAAAATCGCCGAGCGAATCGCATTGTTACTTCGGACTCTGGAGGTGAAGAGGGAAAGAGAACGAGGGGAAGAGAGAAATAGGGGGACGCCGTTACACTCTTCGTCGGAATTAATACGCTAATTGTCGCGCTCGAGAAGCGCGACTAACTGAATTCGGAATTAAAGTTTGATCGTAGACGTTAGCGCCAATTTAACGAGCCCCCGAATTTCCCCAAAGTTTCTCCTCCTTTCGTGCGCTTCGCCCTCGTTAACTTAACAATGATAAGTGATTTGCGTTCGAATGAGCAAAAACGAGCGCACGGTCGTTCTCGAAATTCCACTTTTTTTCGTGGAAACTGTCAGAAGGCATTTATCGGGCGTTTCGTTCGATAGGGAATGAGGAAAATCGGTAACGAATATATAAACCTAAGAATAGACATATCTTAAGGCTTTCATGGATTTTTACAAAATTTTATATACGTGATCGTTTAATTATCCACTTTAAATTTCTTCTGAATTTTTTGTACCATCGAACCTCGTATACACTTTTGAATATTCTCCATCGTCGAGTACCTTCGTACATCAAGGTATTAAGTTTCAGCTTTCGTAGATTTTTACAAAATTTTATATACGTGATCGTTTAATTATCCATTTTAAATTTCTTCTGAATTTTTTGTGCCATCGAACCTCGTATACACTTTTGAATATTCTCCATCGTCGAGCACCTTCGTACATCAAGGTGTTAAGTTTCAGACTCCCTTCCAGAAGGGGGTTCAAAGTAACGACAGCAAAGGGGTTGCATAATGGGGGTGGCGAATCTCGCGCGGAGAGCATCGCCAATTTCGCATTAATCGTCGCACATTGGGCCAGCTTGCGCTCGCGCGAAGAGAGCGTGAGATTCGATTACGTATGGAAATCCTAGACGGCCCTATCGAGGAAATCAATTACGTCTAATGAATACAACATGAAGGGTAAAGGGTTAGCGCCGTCGCGACGCGCCCGAAATCAAATATGACCGGCTTTTAAATCTCCACCGCAATCGACTCCTTCCAAGTGATTTGCATTTAATCGGCCGAGTCTCCTATGTCAATCGAGACTTGATTCACCCCCTTTTCTCAAGGGGTGAGAAGATTTTTTAATTCACTCCGAAGGGAGTACGCGTCCAGACTCTTAATGTCACCTCGTCATCGTTACTTCCGTAATTACCTCGATTACCCCGCACGAAATAATACTATGAATATTTAAATGCCTCATTTAAGGGGAAAATACTCTTCCTTGTTCTCAGAGATATCCATTTAAAATAATGTCTCGTGTTCATAGTTTAAATACAGGGTGAGTCGCCATCAAAGAAATATTTTATTAAAACTCCGAAATAACGCGAAGGGAAGAATGACTGTATTATCAGAAACTGAAAATGACTATCGTTGTTTTATGAGTCAGGGGATGTAAAAATTTTGAAAATGCACGATCTATCCTCTGGCTCTATATTCATGCAAATTTTACGCTGTGCAGGTTCCTGCAGCACCGATACTTAAAAAGAAATACTCCCGGTGTAATTGTCAGGTGACTCAGCCTGTACATGCAAATGAGACGTCAATTCGTCGTTGAGGGTGACTCACCTTCGCCGGGTCGGACTTCTCCGATTGGTCGGTGAAAGTCTGCGACCCCCTCGAGACGGTGTTCCGGCGAGGGGTGGTGGCGCCATCTTGCGAGGGGCGCACGAACTCGATCCTTCCGCCCTCCACGACGATGTTGGGGGCGGGCGGGAAGTTCTCTGTATTACCGATCGTATCGCAGTACCCCAGGAATCCGGCTTTCTCGCCGTACAGGGGGTGGATTTGTCTGCAACGGTCGATAAAGAAGGGATGACTTCTCCGAATGCACCTAGCAGTGGAAATTTGCCAGTACGCCACTTATCGACGAGAGTACCCCGAAACGTTACCATAACATTGGTCATTTAAATATGGTATCTATCTTTACAAAATAAAATAAAAAAGGAATGAAGGTAATATAAAATTGATTCTTTTGCGTAATTGGACCCCATGTTTTTTATTGCTTTTCATCATCACTGCTTTACTCCATTCAGCAGAAAATATCTACCGAGGAGCAAAAGTAACGTCAAAGTCGAATTCCTTAACCTCAAAAACCCTGCGTTAAAAATAAAAGGAAACTAATAAAAAAAAAAGAACCTTTTCCCTCTACGTTTTTCCACTCTCGTTTAAACCACACCTTTTAGGCCATCGTCAGTATTGGAAATGTACCGAATAATTTCGAATGTATTAATTCAAGCCCTCGTTTAATTTATGAATATTGATACGATAATTCATAATGTGATCTGTGGACGAAAGTTATCCAAATTGAAACGTTTGGGAATAATCCGTAGCTCGGATAGTTTCCTCCTCTGCCGATGCAAATTGCCGCGCTATGCAGCGAAACTGCATCCGAAGTAATTATCGAGTGCATGGAGTAATCATGCTGGAACAAATTGACGAATGGCCCCATTACTCTATCTCTCGGTGGCTGCTCTAAATTCAATCGGCGATACTTACCGGCGTGATGTATGCCCCCGACGTCACCGACACACCGCGTGAGATTAATGTTTACAAGTCGTATCGACATTTATCTAAACACTTAATCCGGTTGCATCTTACCCAACTCAACTGCGACAATCTGCTTAATCGACTCGAAAGACCGTCACGCTCGCTGACCGATGCAACTGCACCGGCCGATTCTCCGAATGCATACTTAAGGAAATAACCCCGACGTTGCATAAACCGAGAGCGATGATGGCATGCGGAATTACGTAACTACTATGACAAAAACGGTGAAAAAGAAAAAAACGAGAACAACGGTACGCCGTCAAAAATACACAAACTCGGGCAACACAACCTTCCAGACATTGTTAAATGATTTATCCAAACTCCAGGAGATGCTCCCTCTTCCTCCTCTCTATTTTGCACGTTTTTCGAAAACATTAAGACTGTGTTTCTAATAATAGTAATTTGCAATTAATGAGATGGTACGTTAATTATGAATTTGGAACGAAATTGCTGTTATAAGCTGCGTTGATTTATTCTAAAAAGAGCTATATTTAGTTCAGGCGTTTGAGAAGTCGGCATTTTAATGAAATTCTTGTAATTAAGTAAATAAGAAGGGGAAGGAAAAATAAAGCACTACTTAGTAAAAGCCCCGAGGTGACCAATGTTATGGAGGGCCATTATTAAATCAATTTGGCGTCGACTATAATTCGACTATAATTAATATTGTCTTGATAGAGAGGGTGTTCGAGCTAATTAATATCGAAAATGTTGATACTTACCTAGGGGATGGAATCGGGCGTGGTTTGTCGAGAGTTAAGTCCGAGCTTAAGGGCGAGTCGGGGCCGCGGCCGCTGGAAGCCCTGCACAAACCGAATTAACACAACGTTAGTTGAATTAACATTCGGAAGCCAACAACTTATGTAGGACCGGACGGCGCTCGTAATTGAACGGGGTCGACGCCCGCAAATGCGTCGCGACGATCAATCACGAGTGATAATTAAGGTTAAATAATAGTAAATGAGTAGTTGCGCGACTTCGTGCCATTTCATCATTATGCGTGATTGAATCATTAAGTACGATTGGACGTACAAAGTAATACACACGATTCCACTTAATCTTATCGACATTATGCATTTATTTCCACACACCCATCGTGTGCTAAAAAATAATCAAAGCGTTCAATCGGATGCAACTTACTCTCCCCTTGTGCCATATTTATTAATAAAATGGGAACAACTATGGTGAGTATTCTAAAATTAGAGCAAACCATGTTAAATTAAACCTTTCTCTCTAAATAGATGTAATTAGACCAGAGTAGACTAAACGTTAATATTATCCTAAGTTCGAAATTCCATTTCTTTTGTTCCTACCTGCGGCGTGAATTTTTCTCGCGACTATAATTCATTCTCCTGATTTATTTCGAATACACCCAGCAGGCGTTACAGGGAAGGGTGATTAATTAGAGGGTGAATTTAAGAGGTGCTTTAATGAGACAGCCGTAAGACGATTTTCTCTTCACGGGTTCTCGCCTCTCAAAAACGAGTCTTCGGCGAACATCCGGCTTTGAAAGTCGGCCTTTGAGAGTTCGAGAGCGCCGATGTTAATTGCGCGATGCATCGCATCGAATATCCCGGCATCCTGGCAGGGGATGATTGACGATCCCGGGAAACTCGAAGAAATTTCCCGGGAGTTGCTCATCGGGAGCGCATTAATCCAGCCCAAAGTTCGACTTGACGAAGACGAAGTCGAAACGCCGGCCGGCATCTCTTGCATTAATTACTCCTTCCGGAAGTTGCCGAACTTCGCGGAAAAACTACCGCCAATTAGAAACCGCCCTTCCGGTCGAGATAGCGACGCCGAACCGTAGGAAGTTTCTCTCTTAATTATCCAAGAATTTCTGGAAAGGTCGGAATCGAAAATTTAAATCTGCGGGGGAAATCTCCGAGGACGCGATATCGAGAGATACTTTCCGCCCACTTTGCGAAATTGGGACTTTGCGAGGAAAAGCTTCGTTTGGATAGCCGATTACGATGATGGCGCGGAATCGGGGGAGGAATTCGCGATTTAACGAGCAACTAGAAATGATATCGGAAATCGTTAATGGCTTCCACCGCGTGTCTCTTCCGGTGTACGAAATACATTGGCAAGACGCGTCTCCGCTTTCGCGCGATGAATTCCCAGCGTTTCCAATCGAGCCGCTCCTTACGAGTGATCTGCATTCCCTTAATGACGTCTTGCAGTTCCGCTTTCGAGAACGTGTCCATTAAGGGTTCGGCATTTAATATCTCGGGCGGTAAATTGCTCCAAATCGATACCCTCGAAATATTTTCTAAGGAACAAAAAGAGCTCCGCGGATCAATTTCCAGAACGACTCGCAAACGATATTTGAATTCCATGACAACCAGTTTCCATCGTAAATCTATTTTTTTTTTTTACATCAAGCTTATAAAGGTAAGATTTCCCTAAAGTATAACATAGGTAAACAAAGTTATTCTAAACTTCGAATTAACGAGTAATATTATACATCAATAAAAGTACACCTTAAACATTGACGAAACACTTCCTCTCTGCGAGTTAGATCCGTACCAGAGGGCCTTATGCCCCAAGAAAATAATTGACGATAATATCAATACATGTTATTATCATACATTAATGAGATACATGGGAGAAGACAAATTTGAGCTTGTCTCAATTCCTTTCAACGGCTCTCTACACGATTCCAGAAGAAGACTTCACTCCTCGAAGACGATAAACGCGTCGGCTCGATCCGTAGGTGGAATAAATTGAGGCTCGTCTCTTCTTCTCGAGCCGCAAAGAACCACAGGTCATAGGTCGGTCTTGTATCTCTAATTACACCGTGGCGAAACGTCCGAAGGAGCGTGCAAGCCCATAGGAAATAAAAAATGCAACATGGTATAGAGAGTCGCCTTCGTTAAGAACTGCCTCGCCGACCCTCGTCGAACGAGCTTCGACTATTTCCGCGACACGCGACTACTTTCTAATTGAAACGCATATCCCTTGGCGAAAGTCCTTGGCGAAGGGCCTCGTTTAAAAAACACCCACGGGGACAAAACCTCCCCCTTTCCCCTTCATCCCTTTCTGACCGGCTCTCTCTTGCGCGCGCACTTCCTGCAAAGAACTTTCGCACGCTCTCGGAAAATCTCGGGACGTGAGGCAACCTTCCCTGGAAATTGATGTGTAATTAAAAAATATAAAATAAGGGGGGAAAATTACACGACTCTGCGGACCTTGTAAATGGAAATACTGCCTAGCGATTCCTCCCTTCACTTTGCTCCACTTCGAGGAATGCGCGTTCCTCTCTGCGCAGCCCTGTTTAAGAACGCGTTCGTTCTGGTGAAAACGTGGTTTCATTTTCCACCCTCAAGTTTTTCTTCATTATTGTGTATGAAACTCTTCTTCTATTTTTTTTTTTTTTTAAGTAACAAAAATCACTTTTAAAATTAACCCATTACGGTACGAACGTGTTCACGTAGGCTGAATTTTTGAATTCGATTCTTTAATTTCATCGTATCGATTTCAATTTGAATGGAAGTCTTATGCTACCTTAGACATTACATAGAATCACAGGTTAACGACAGAGATGTACATCTCGAGTTCTGAATAATTATTAAATATGCATATATTAGAAAATATTGAGTATTATAAGTAGGACGTAACGAAGGAATGAGTTAAAGACTCCCTCCCCGGATTCACGACAGAGAACCGCATTTTGAGTGTTAAGCAATTATTAGAGATATTAAAAAGTACTGGGTAGTGAAAACCGAAATGAGGAAATCATGATTAATTTTTAACGTTCGAGGAATATTTCGAGTAAAGCCCGCCGCAACTTTCGTGTAAACTATTTCACGTGGCAAGGGAATCGTTTCTTTTACGGCACTCCTGTAAAGTGGCGTCTCTTTTTAAGGAAACTATACACGTTGGGAAACACAATTTCGCGTAGGTAGAACGTCGGCTCCTCCACTTTGACTAGAGGCAGAGCAGACACGGTCCAAAGTGTTCGCTCGTCTCGGGCCTGCATAAAGAACACACGGAAGAAAGAGGCGAGGGTGTGCGAATGAATCCTCCGGTGGGAGGGTGGAAACCCCCGCCTACCCCTTTCGCCCAGACCTGGGGGGTAGTTTTAATAACTCGAATGACGGCTTTCGCGGAAACGGCCATTGACGTAACGAGAACCGGGAAGAGTCGACGCGTCGAAGTGAAAATACGAAAAAAAAGGGAGAATGAGGAAAAGAGAGGATCCGGGGACAAAGAAATAGTAAAGAACGAAAGATGAACGAGTCTTTTCGAGAAGAGGACAAGCCTGTGTTGATTCGATGATTTACGAATTCTAAGTCTTCACTTTTTGGAGAAATCTTCCGCCAGGAAGTATCGTTGAAATTGTTTATTTCAAATAAATGTGGATATAAAATGTCAATCGATATCGCTGGAGTGGGAGGAATTCAGGTGAGGAATGGAATGATTTAATGGATGTAGGGTAAGGTGACATTTTTTAACGATTTTAATGCACCTTCGAGTTGCCGCGCAACTCGCGAGGGTATGTCGGCAACGCTCTCTACAGTCCCGAGTTTTGTTTGACATACAATTAGCCAAGTGTTAAGTGCATTTCTTACGTACGTCTAACTGGAAGTAATAGCAGCCCTCGGGTTACAAGTTGTTACCTGCCTCGGGAATTATTTTCTCCTGTCTTTTAGTGCACCTCGCGAATGCATTACCGATCTCTTCGGGAGCGTTAACGAGGTATCGCTCGAAGGACTCGAGATGTGACGAGTTATTCCCATCTGTCCGAGGGCAATAATTTGTACGGTAACTAAAATTGACTGCCCTCCTAATTATGCACACAATGTAACTCATTCACGGCGTAGCATAAATTTAAAAACACTCAGCGGTTAATTAAAATTGAAATTAAAAGAGTTTTTAGCTAGAGAGAACAAAACTCGTCCCCCTTAAAATGAAATATATATATATATATATGGAAAAGAAATGTAATGCCTGTAATTATAATTTTAATTAACCCTTAGCTCAGCTGGATTTCACATCCCCCAATAAAATTGATTATATATACCAGTTAAATGTAAATTTGCATAACTTTCATAAGTGCGCAATTATAAATACATAAATGTTAATCTCGGCACTTTTTCTGTCGGTTTATTGAACCCTGGGGAGCGACAAAATCAATCTTGCAACCGGAATCGACAGTAGCAAAAGGGGTGAACGAAACGTAGCCGGAGCAGTGGGGCATCGTTTTAACACGCTTACATCGTATTACTATAAATCATCGTTGTCTCACTCACTTCCGGTTTGCTGTACCGAGGTATAGCATACCACGTACGTACCACACATGTACCACGCGTATACGGTAACTCATGCCACTCTCTAACGTGGACGTTTCCCTGCATTAAATCTGTCGGCCGCTCCTGTCGGTCCGCCGGTATTTATATTATATTTATCGCAATAAATATTTCCGCCGATAACATCCGGAGCCGATTCGAGATTTCAAGACGCGTGTTAGTTTCTTTAACCATTACCTCGATTGCATCTGACCGTTAATGGGAGGACTTTCGTAATACCTATAAATCGAAGAGACATGTAAAACGTAACGTGATAATTCACACTCGGAGGGAACGATAACGTGCCATTACAAAGAGTGAGAATTAATCGCGGGCTCCAAAGGAAAGGTAAAGGGAAACTGTGGTGGGCTCGGTAACGAAGAAAAACCGATAATAAGGGGCAAATCGTGAAGAATGCAGCGTAATGGCCGCGCGTGCAGATGGAGTCCGCGGAAAATTGCAGGCGTTTAATTACGACCTCGGGGAAAAAAAAAATGGCGACTTCGTCCCTTAGTGGAGGAATAATTTCTCCGTAATAACTGCGGGGAAAAAAAAATCTTACAATGGTCCACTTTACAGTATAGTCGGAAATCCGCCGCAACCTGTGCCGGTCTCGCTGAGGAATTAAGTTTCCACAATTAAACGGACAAAATTCAAAATTGAATTCATTTAATTATCACTCGTTATTCTTTTACGGCATGGAAAAATAAGCAGCGCCTAGTTAAAATAAGAGCAGCCGTTTCTCCAGAGTTTAAAAACATATGCAAATGAGGAGGAACGTCAAAGGTAAGATTCCTCGCGTCACGTTAATCCATTTTTCTTAATTAAACTATAAAATAAAAAAAGGCCGACAATGGCCCACACTCCAGGATACCTGCTCGGAAATTCATCACGACCTGCACGGTTTTCACTGAGAAATTAAATTTCCTTAATTAAACGATTAAATACAAAATTGTATTTATTTAACCATCATGTGTCATCCTTTCACGTCGGGGAAAGATGCCGCCTAATTGAAATAAGAAACGTCAAAGCGGAGATGGATTTTGAAAATATGTCCAGAAAAAGAGGTAAGAGATGTCAAAGCTGAGATTCTTGGCGTCGCGACGCAGGTCGCGATCCCGTTAGCCCGAAGACGCGAGACGCGAGACGCAAGTCGCGAGGCTTTAATCCCGGCACGCATGAGAAGCAGGGCGAGGCGATTAATATTGCGCTTCGCGAAGCGGTGAGAAGGTTCCTCAAGGCGAGGCGATGCTTAACGGCGAGATGGCCCGTCGTTTACGGCTCTCCTCAGGTGAAATCCTAGATCGTTAATTCCACCCGGTAGCTACATAAGCCGTTTAAGTTTACGGGACGAGCGTCTCCGCGGAACCAAAATGGCGGCGTGCTCCCGAAAGTAGCGCACCAGACACTTCCGAGGGCAGGATTTATTGGGAGTCCCCATATTTTGAAGGGAATAATCTACAGAAAATTATGTACCCAATAGCGTAACCAACTACATACTGCGACAATTACTCGGAAATAGGGGAATAATTGGTGCGCGTGTGGAGCGCAAACCAATATGGCGGCGAGATCCAAAACCATAAGAGAATATAATTTATTATGAATTCCTTGAGGAGAGAGTTGCGATGTATTTTGGAAATAACGTTGTGTAAGAGTAAAGAATACGTTGTATTGGGTCATACAATGATAATTCTGGGGAAAAGAGTATTATTAAAATTCCAGATGACCCGGCCAGGGTAAGATGGCGGAAGAGGGAAGGATTTAGTAGGAGACTCGTAAAGCGACGGAATGTTTGAAACGCGAAGAGCGACCCATAATTTGAGAGCACACGAGAGAAGGTAACATTTAGAGGTCCAGAAGGGATGGAGGCATAAGTCAAAAGGCAAAGCCCGCAATAAAATCCGGCAAGATGACGCTAAGTGGGTGCCCGCTTTTATGTGCTCGCTCGTTTGGTTCCACCTTCACATTGTCGTCGGCGAGCGACTGTCAGATTTTGACTTTTGAGTCAGAATTGCCTGCCGTCATTAAAAAGGAGTCGTAAACGGTGTAATCCGGAATGGGAGGATTGAAATACCATCAAACCCTCGCCCGGACGGACGAGGGGAGATGAGAATGGACGAGATGCAAACGGAGACGAGCAATAGGTCGGAGAATAATTTCGGATTTAAATGTACGGACGAGGATTACGGGATTAAGGGGAGGTAATGAGAAAAATTGGTATTCGGGTAAATTTTACGAGCCCTCCTCGACCCCGTGGGCGGCGGAATAAAACGATAATCACCGGAAATGGAAATCATTGCGTAACCGGCGATATTTTCGGTGGACACATAAATATTTTCCATTCGACCAACGACAATAGGAAGGGGAAAGTGTTTCGAACAACGAAACGGGAATATGTAGGCGATGTTGGGAGCCGGCTATAAAAACGCCGAAGGTGACACTTAAGCCTCCGAAAATGGGAATTCGTGTGGGTGCCTTTGCCTCTTAGCTAACATAATTCGAGTACCACGTAGTATGCCCAAACGTGAATGTAGAAATGTTGAGTTTTGAAGAAGATCCTTAGCTAGAATTGTACGACCTCCTGGGGAGCAAAGTCGTAAAAATGTAATCCGACATAGATGGGGTAAAAGGTCGATAAATTTCACCCATGGATGGGGTCCAAGGAAGGATAGAAGTGGATCGAATGGGAATGCAGACACGTAATAAATTCAGATTAAAATGTAAAAATGGGAAATTACGATCTCGGGTCTGAGAATTTAATTACCAGAATTTCCAGGAGCATTGACTTAAAGAAAAAAATAAAAATGATTAAAAAGAATCGCTCTGGTGCTTCCTCAATTCTTCCGGTAATTTTCGTTTCACTTTATCTCGTATGTCTCAGGCTTTACATTATCCTCCCAAGATAGGAATAGAAATTTGGTATCTTTTTCCTGGGTCTTCTCCCAGACCTCTTCGGATTCTCCTGACGGAACGCATAAAAAATGTAATCCACCATCGATGGGTTAAGGCGCCCATAAATTCCCATCTCTTGGTCAACGAGACTCAGGGCGCCCGGAACGGATCGACCGAGAATGTAGACACGTAATAAATCGGAATAATTTCAGGTTGAAACGCGAAGGCGAAGAACGGAGCCCGGAATGGCGGAAGGAGAGAATAAAAGAGGGACTTTATTCATGCCCGTCCCCTTTAAAGTTCATCGGAGCTCTTAAATCTTTATCAATAAGACGAGCTGGCCCGGTGGCTCCTTCGGGACTCCGTCCGACAGCTCTTCGGCATCGTTCCCGCAGAAGCTCCGTAAATCCCCCAATTTTACGAGGACACGGATCGAGCATGTAGTGCGACTAAATCATCATTGAGGATACCTTACAAAAAAAAAAATGAAGGGAACTGTTGCAAATGACTGCAAAGAGCCGCCTCTAGTTCGCCAAAAATCGCACTTGCAGCTTTCTTTCTTTTTTTAAGAGAAATTTTAGAAACAGCAGGATATAACCGTCCTCACCGGCATCAAGTTATTGATTAGGAGATTCATGTAGGAATCATTCATATAAGAGAATCAGAAACTGACATTTTACCATTTACTAGATAAAAATTTAATTTCAAACTTCTAAATTCGTGAAAAAAGCTTCCCGAAGATATGACGATCGCCCCGGGTCGAGGGAATTAGGTCAGTTTTTCGTATGGTTATGAAGTTTCATGGTTTATAGGTTTTGATTTCTTTTAGGGGGATTTAATTGCTTCAAGGACAGCGCATGGTTTTCTCGAAAACGGGAGCAACCCCGAGATGAGTCCGCTTTCGACGAATCGAATATCAGAGTGGAGTCGGCACCGTTCCTCGAAGTAACGACGAGCAGGTGCACGCGTTAAAGTGTCATCCTATTTACATCGTAGTGGCAGCAGTTGCGGGACATGCTCGTTAATAGATTTTCCAGAAGGACGACTTCGGCAACAATGATTCACGCGGAGTGCGTGCCAAAAACGAGGCCATCAGCTGTATGGCCACGCGGCACACCTTACGCACTTTTTGCTGATCGGTCAGAAACTAGTACCAGCAAATCTAGATCAAGTTCTTGATTTCATTGTTAAAAAAGATCTGTAATAATTTCAAGAAACACATATTGGAAAGTTTAGTCGGATACGATATACCGAATCCATAATGCAGTCGTAAACGTAGTGCCATAAAATTCGAACCTCGTACGCGCTTTCATACATTTGCATATTGCATTAATCGCATATTAATTAAAATCTCACGTCAAATTTATGATTTTAGTACAACTTTATATTTTTAAAAAATGTAAGAAATTTACATTGGTATTAATAGAATCTTATTAACGAAATTACATTTATCACGAAATGTTGATTAATGGTTCACCCTGTTCAGCTCGTCGATAACATCGGGTCGGGTTTGTATATTTACTTTATTGCGAATATCTATCTAAAAAATGACAATAATTGCATAACGCGGTTAGACCCCCTGTATCAACAAGAGGCAGTCTCGCTCCCTCGGGAGCTTCCCGATTCCCAGGAGGTTACTCACGGCGCACGCCCGATGCACGCGTGTACCGATATGCAGCTGCAGGTGACCCGGCACTATTCTCTGCGGGAGATCAAAGCGAAGCGTGCCAGATATTTCACGGCGACGTCTGACACGCAGCCAAGAGAAGCGCGTCCGTCTTGGCCCTGTGGGGATATTTGCGAGCGGAAGTGCAAAGTGCTAGGGACCCCAGGAGAGGACCGCGTCGACTAAAAACGAGTCGGCGGGATCCGCCGATGGAAAGGCCGTTTCCAAACACTATTTCCGACCACGGGGTGAGAAACTCGCCCTTACGTTCCGCCACGTAGCGCGAACGGACGAAACCGCCACTACGGACGAAAGACAAGAAAAAGGAATACAAAATAATGAGGCATTTATTAATAATTATTAAGATGTGAATTATTACTCTCCTCGGGAAATGCAACATTCCAAGTACCTTTTCCGTACTCTGGAACGGTATCATTTGTACACTTTTAGAATATATTAATTATTTGGAGAAATGCCGACAGAGCGATTTGGGGGGTAGGAAAATATGAGTATAATAAAACGAGTAATATAAAATATATGTTTTGCCGAGTCTCACGTGTTAGGTCCCGACCTAATCGCCGATATTATAATATTATAATATTAATTCTTAGATCCTTAGGTCCTCCTAGGATTTCTACGACCTAACACGCAAGATCGATGCGAGGGACCCACGTCCCCGAGATGCATCTCTTCCCTTAATAAATACTCCGTTCAAGTCACGGCTCGCCGAAGGAATTCGCGAAGGGAGGGAAACCGATTTGCAAAAAGAGGACCGGGGATTTCGAGAAAAACGCCGACTCCGATCGGAACGATAGCCACTTCCGGCGGACGCGACGGCCTCTTCGGAGGATTCGTGAGCCAACTTTTGAGTCCCTTCCAGGCGACATCGCGCCGAGACGTTTCGCGGTGAATCTGTCCCTCAAAATACGAGAAAAGATCTAAACCACCCTCGGAAAATCGCCGGGGAATTTTATAAAACACCCCACTCGCCAGAAGAACCACGCCTGAATATAAAAACCATCGAAATCCCAGACTAACCTGCCTCGTTTCTGATAATACAAAGCTATAGTAACTGAATCTTGGTTCAGAAAATACTTTCAATCCCTTAGATATAATGATAATCTCCTTTCGCTACATTACGCATTACGTGTGGTTATCGAATGTACACGATTTGAGTGTCAGGTGCGTTATTTTTACCAGCGGGGTATAATCAAACTTAGGACGAACTACGAGTGGAAGTCGATACCACTGATACTTCTATTAAATGCACTAGATCGTGCTTTTCCGCCTTGCGACAAAATGCAATCCGCAATTGATAGAAATTATACGAAAGGAAACGCCTCGCACTATGAGACACTCGTTAATAATAATTATATTAGCTCGACCGGAGGAAACGTAAATACCGTGAAGTTCCCTTCTACCGTGGTTGACAATAAATACTCGAAGCGCGATTCCGCGTATCGCGTGGTGCGAATTAAACTCGCGCCAAATCCGCGACTAACGTCGTTAGTCGTCTCGTTGAGTCACGGGTGTCGAGATGTCTCGGTACGCGACTCGAGTGAAATGAGTTTCCTGGATGGGCCGCCATCTTGGTCGCGATGTAACGCGGCGTTCCGAGGGGAAGAACAATTTCGAGTTGCGTTTAAGTTAGACCACTTAGAGACCTATCCCGCAAACCCGACCCGCTATGCGAACACAAGACGTCGCACATTAATGTCTCATAGACGTCCAATTATCGTCCCACCGATGGGGAAATATTTCCACGATTCCGGAAAAGGAGGAGGGAACGGACAAGGTGTTCTACGACGAAATAACTGTACCCGTGAATTTAGAATTACTTTCTTGTAACGCATGTAGAGCAAGATCGATCCATCGCGTAGGATAAATGTGCCCATAATTATGAAAGTGGTCTAAGTCAAAATTAAAAAAAAGAAATGAGTTTATCAGTTATTTCACGCCATATTATTTCAAACGAAATTAATTCAATGTAATTTCGAAACAAAAAATATATGACTTAGACCACTTTCATAATTATGGGCACAAATATAATTCCGTGGATATTGTTAAACGCGCCCCTTTCTATTTCCAGAAATGAAGAAAATTCTTACGAAGAGGTAAATTAAAATGGCAAGATCTTGAATAACATCCCGATGCATAAAGACGTTGACATGATCTGGGTGTTTCGAAGATTAGGGACTGCTGTATAAAAAAGGTCTTGGAAATTTCCTCAATTATGACAATTGCCCGGATAATAATAGCGCATCGGATCGTACCCCTGATCGTTAAAGAAAAAAGGAGGATTTAATTATCCTGAGATAATTCCATACCGTAGAGGTGAATAGTGGTAATCCACATTGATAAAATACGGAATTAAGACCGCTTATCATTGCGATACTGAATTTCTTTTTCCAGTATTTCGCACGTTTCTTCACCCTGTCCCATATTTCCGACCCGCCGAAAGAGATAAAAGGAAAATCCGGGGGCGTTTTCCTCATTAGCGACTGAAATTCGAGGCATTCCGGCGGCGAGAAAATCCCGGCCCCAATTAAACAATTAATTATTTCGGGAGCGATACAGGAAATTAGAGGGCGCGAGAGCCGGAAACACGGGGTGGAACCGCGAAAGGGATGACGGGTCCAATTTGCAGGCTGGCCACCTTAAGGCGAGTATTCATTGGACGGCAACAAGACGCCGAGGAGCTCTCGGGCCGTGCCCAAGTTCCACGGTTTCTAATATACCCTGGCAATTCCCCCGAGCGTCTCCACCAATGGCGGGCCGCATTCCGCGCTCCAACGGAATCTATTTCTGTCGGGCTTATGGTCGCCCGCGGAATATAATTACCGGCCGCTGAATCATAACTGTTCCTGGTGCGGCTCGGTGCACTACTCGGTGCAGGAACTCTTGCTGCAGGAACCCCCGGAACGCGAGTCGCGTCATCGCGCCGACTATTTTCGAGACGCAGGCGTTACTAGTCGGATTAATTATCGCGTCCTGGGAAGGACTGGAATAGTCCGATTACGAGAATCATTTTTGGATCGCACAGAGCACGGGGACGATCTAAGAGAGAATCAAGACGCGTCGAGATAAGCTCCTGACATACGAAATTAAGCTTGAAAATATATTTCTTTCCACGAAAAGGGGGTAAATGTAGGAAAGTTGCATGGGTTCTAAAAAGTGAAGGAGGAGGTGAGAATAAATTCACACGGGACAAAAGTGTAGATTGAAACTTTTGTGGATGAGTTAAGATCAATTGTCATTGGTCTCGATCGGAAGCGGAATCAATTCCGAATGTTTCCTCGGCGATCGAAATGGAGAACATGGGCAGTTGCAGATGCAGCGCCCTATCTCTCGTCGTCTGGTTAAGGGTATTTTGGAATAAGAATAATCAGTACCCGGGACCATAAAACAACCGGAAGACAACCAGGCTAACGCGGCCTTCCACGTGCTGATACGCGCGTCCACCGTGAACTCCCCGCATCTGCACAATCGGTCAGCATATTTCTCTGGTGCACTATCTGTACCACCGCCTGCATAATGTATGAAGTGATAATATGGCAGACGTGACTTCGAGGTTCGACCGAGGTCGTCGTCCACTGGCAGGAACCTCGCAGCGTCCCGTTCGGATAAGCTGGACCATTCGGGATCGAAATAAAGTCCCGTCCTCTCGACTTGCCTCCGGCAAGAGCAACAATGTTGCAACCGTAAAATGTTCGCTGAAAAAAAAAAGAAGAAGAAAGAGGACCGATAAACCCCAACTTTCCAGAAATTGATCCCCCCCATCCACGATAATAAACGTTTTAATTAAATAATAAATAAATGAAAACCTCAATCTTTAATTTCTTCGCCTGGAACCATTATCCGAGGATATCGTTAGATCTCCAGTCTCACCGTTCGTATTTTAAAGAAACAATTTCTCTAACCCTATAAAGAAGCGCCACCATAATGGCCTTCCACCCACTGTCGCTCTATAGTGAAAAAATCACTATACCGAATATCATCGATTCTCAATTCTTACAGTCGGTACAGCAAGGCTGATGCGTTGTAGCAAGAGATTTAAAAAGTCTTTAAAAAATGGTCCGGTTCCCCCAATAAATGAACCCTCGGTTAATAAGTCAGTCCTAGGATATCCTGCGTTAACTTTACCACGCGGTAAGATAATCGATGATTTAATCGACGTTGGCGGAGTCGCGACTCGAAATGAAAAGTGATTGCTTATTTATGAATTGGCCAAATCCCGAGGAGTCATAAAGTAAAGGGGCCTTGACGGCGTTGCTCCAGCGGTTCGGTTCACGCAGGATTCTCACGTGCACGCATCACCGGGCTCGTGAGACCCGGAGCGATGAGTGCGTGGGTGGTTGACACCTACGCGGTGCTCGACGGGCCTCTCCGGTTCCGAACGGTGCCGTTTATTGTATCGGGAACTGGCCGATACACCTCCGCGGGCCCGCCTGAGATTCTGATCCCTTTTCCGAGCAGGAATCTCCCCGAGATTATCCACTCCAGGGTCTACTCCCACAAGTGAAACGTCCCTATCCGAGTAGACGACTGCATCCTTCTGGCGGATGTCCGGGATCTCGAGGGCAGCCCTCAAAGCCGTCGTCTCGCGTGGCCGACCAGGGGGGGCACTTTGCTCGAGTTGCTCGGTTCTCTGCATCGATTCTTTTCCGCTATTCGTTAAGTCGAGGATCCGCAATATTTTAGGATCCTCCCACGAGCGTGGCGCATAGGTGCCCGCGTATGACTACGTTCTCGCCGAGGAGGTCCAGGATCATGATCGACAATGAAAACGCGCGGGTGGTCAGCCGCGGGGGGCACTTTACCTCCCCGACTCGGGCACAATGATTTCCCTTCGTTTCTCGAACGGCTTGTATTTTTGTATTCTTTTCCAGGACCCTGATACGATATTTTAGTCCTCCCACGTTCTACAACGGGGGCGACGATGTTCAACTCGCGGATGTCCGGGATATCTTGAAGGGAGTACTTTTGTCCGGCGAAGTGTAGAGAGTACTCGAGTTTTTCCATTGTGTCAATATTTCCGTATGGCATCGACGCGGGAATTGATATTAATGTTTAGCACGTAAAGACACTCGGCGACCGCGCAATGTATTTACCGCGAGACGCTACCGCCTTTCTCCCGTTTTCCTCCTTTCTCCGGCATTGTTCGGCCTTGTAGACAATGCCGATGCCCGATTCGTCTTCCGGCCTGGAAACCGGGATGACCATTGTTGCCCGGTGACTTACACGCTCGTGCCGTTCGGGCTCATAGGTGCGATCGACACAAAGGATCGGCGGAATAATTGCGGGCATACCGCGCGGGCCATTCCGGCATTCCCCTTATCCCGGCGGACCGTTTCCCGAGGGGCCCGAGGGCCGAAAGTGCCCGAGGTTCAAACCAAGAACCAACTGGCAAGGACTCGCGGCGCGTCATTACGTCATTACGGAGTTACACGGTCGAATGGTCGACGGTACAAATTACAAAGATGGCAACCCGGCCTCCTGCCGCTAAGTGCAACGTGCATTCGACTTGCATCTAAAGCAAGGGGCATGCCTCTAGACCGCATAGGAGGTACGCTATAGGGTGGTCGTTGGAAAAAATTACAGAAAAAACCTGGAATCACGTCGGCAGGATTACAGCTAGGTACACAATGGGTATTCCATCTCTACGGGAGATTTTACTTTTTTTAATAATAATTAAGAAAAATAATTCTAGTCAATCTGGGAAGGAACGTCCGAAAGTGCCAACGTGCACTTCACCAGATATGAGACCGTGTACCGTGTAGTTTTAGCAAATAGTTAAGAAACTAGAATATTTTCATTAAATGTACCAAATTATTTTAATATTCGGTGCTAGCTGCCAGAATATGTAACGCGATAAGTCAAAAATGATTAACCAAAGAATTTAATCGTGACAGCAGATATTTGATTGTCCACGTTCTATGGCTAAATCGGCAAAAGTGTTATTGATTTACCCAAATGTTTTTGCGTGGGCATCATTTGGTAGTAGATTCTAATTTCATTACATCGTGAATAAATAGTTAGTCATCTCTTTCAAGAGCGAAATGGAATTTCAAAGAGGGGTCTAACGTCACGTTGAAGACCCTAGTAGAGTAATATCCTATTAAAGTGGTATTTCAGTCCTGGGGGAGAAAAGAAATTCCCCGGATACCCGCACTGGGTATCCCACTCAAAGCCCCCAATAAGCAATTTTATTGCGAATCTTCGGAAGAAATCCTCGTTGAATTTCGGCGACCCCATTTCCGCGGGATCTTTCGATGGGGAAACGCAACGAGTTCCGTAAGAAAATCCCGCGAAACCTCGGCCGATCGGTGCAGCTCTTAATTGCCCGTGGATCCGAATTAACGAGCGCATTAACCGAGCACGGAGACTTCGGCATCCTGGCAAGAACTTCTTAATAAACCTCGCGAAGTCACCAGAAACGGAGGCTTTCTCCTGGGCTCGGTGGCCTTTAATTTGCCGTACTTTTTCACCCAAATCTCTGCCATTTATGGCCTGGAATACTTCTCCCGCAAATTGAATCCTGTCGAGCGTGCTTCGTCCTTCCGGGAAAGTTTGAAGAAAAAGGAGGGAAAAAAGAAAATGAGACCCTGGAGAGCGACCGCGCTTTGATAAATTATCCTTCTTAAGAAGAAAAATGAGATTTTAGGAAAATTTAATACGAGCAAGTTTGTATTAAATTTATTTAAATTAATATAAAAGTTCTGCTAATTAGCAGGTTTTAATCGTTGTCCTTTTTGAACCTTTATGTACTTTCTAAAGTCAGAGGAACTTCGGCATTCAGGATAGGTGATATATATTTATGCGAAGACAAATTAGATTTATTTTCCTGAAATACCGTGGATATGTTAGTTTTCGATTTATGAAATTCGAGAAAAGCTTGGTACGAGCTGAAATTCAGATACTTGAGAAAGGGCCGAAAGCTGACTTTGAAGATGTTTTCGCCGGAGATTTTAAGGTAGAGCGAAAATTTACGCGTTAGGATCCACCGTAAAGTTGGATAAGGCATCCGGACCGGCGTATAAACTTCCTAAATGTTGATAAGCCGATTCCTAAATTGGTCCGGGCTTTAAGCTCCGGTTTGGGAATATATTTCAGACAGAGATTCCGGTGGAAGCTGGATTTAACTTCGTTAATCCTCCGACGGAGGTAGGTAACGGAAACAATGAGGCCCCGTGATAACGCGAAACGAATTTACTGAAATGTACCAAGTTGTACCCCCGTTTTGCCACCACTTTGACCCAACTTATCTCCCTAAGAAAAATACCCCATATACATATCTTTACTACCACCATAGCTATAACAATCCCTCCACGTTCCTCTCATCAACCCTCGAAATCCTGACTAATTCCCCCCTTCCCGTAAGCCTCAGTCCGGTAACCAATTTCAAACCCGAGATTTGAACACAATCCCGCCACGGAATTAAATTCCCTTAATCGCCCAAAAACCAGAAATTACGGTAATGAAATAATTCTTGGGAAATTCTCGGGAAAAAAAATACTGACTAAACCTACAAATTAAAGCCATTAAAATAAACGGGATATTCTTTTGACACTACTTTAGAAACCAAAATGTAACTTAGAGCCTGTACAATAAATCTAGGTCCCCCCTTGGGGATCGAACACGAATCGATCGAGCACCGATCGGACATCGATCAAGATGTAAATTAATCGTAGACTCGAGCCGAGCAATAACGGCAAGTATCCGTAGACTCGAAAGAGTCTTAGGTAAAGTCAAAGGAGCGGAATCGGGCGGAGCCGAGCGGAAAACGCGTGGGCCATGTAGGACGGTTCTCTCCCGAGCGCTAGAGCCGACCTCTACGTCGCTCCGTCTCGCTTCCACTCATAGGGTCGCGCATCCGCTCGTCTTTGTCGCACTCGCGCACTCGTCCGCGCGCAACAACGTCCTCGGCTACGTCTAGGTCCACGTCTACGTAACGTCCCAGATACGTCGACGGTCTGCTCGATCGGACGCTTGCATAATCCTCCGATCGGCACTCCCTCTTCCCGCTCCCTCTCCTTTGTCCTTATCCTTATTCCTCGCGCCGCCACCTACAACGACTCTTTTTCTTTTCCTTTATTTTTCTCTTCTGCCTGAACTTCTTCAGCCGGTCGACGTTCCCCCTTTCTCTCTGCCTCTGCTTTATGCTTATCTTTATCCTGCACCCTGCCACCTACAACATCTGGTTTTATCTTTATCTTCTTTACCTCCATCCTCGTGCGTTCACCCTCTGCTTGGGTCTCTTTGCTCTCTCTGGATGAAATATAAGTAAAATATGGGAAGTAATTTCTTCGGAAATAATAAAAATCCAGTATTCCATACCTAGGAAAAGGATCCCTTGGATTTGTTTAAAGGGAAGAGAAATTCTTTTCCACGTTGAAGTTTCCGTTTAATGGCAACCTCGTGATCCTGTTTTTTTTTTCTTTTTTTCATTCGGTACGTAAAATACCCTCCTCCGCTAAAAGCGACAATATACCGAAGGGATAAAAAGTAACAAAAGAGTCCAGGGGAAAAATCGATTTCGCGTTAACCCTTTTTGCCCTAAAGGGACCTGCGAACCCCTACTCGAAACACCGAGTGCTTCATCGCTGTTATCCCCCATCGCCATATTTTTTAAACATTAACTCCACCCGCGAACAATTCCAATGAAACATCCGAGGTACGCGGTAAACAAAAGGCCCTCTATAAAATTAATTCACCTCAATTTCCCGTAGGGTTGAAATTCATTTTAGACGCCGCAGTAAATAATTACCTTTTATGCAACACTTGTAAATCTGGTATCTTTTTTATTAATCTCGTTAGATATGTAGAGAGCGCTCTCATGGGCGTCGCTGAATCATCTCGATATCGAATTATGATTTCGTCATGGGATACTGTTTAGGGGCCGAAATTGAATCCACCTGATGAAGGCAATTCGGGCGAAGGCTCAGGCCAGATTACAAGATTGTAAAGGGCCCGCCGATGGCGCAAGGTGAAAGAACTCCGCCGAGGAGAAGAAAGGGCGAAATGAAATATCGAAGGGCCACTGTCCCAATCGTGAAACCGAAACGCCTAATCTCGAATTCTCCCGTCCTATTACGTAATTATGCCGGCCCGGCAGGCAACTGTAATTATCCCCTGACGTATTTGTGACTGGAAAGGATGCTGTAAACAGGTCATCGAATTTCCAGCCCGCCCCCGCACTTCCTCCACCTTTAAATTTAAGTCCCGCTCACAACAAAACGACGCCCGTGTCGTAACCGATCAAAGGCCGAATATGACTCTCGCTATGAAAAAATATTAAAAAGGAAAAAAAAATCCTCGTTTTCCCCTACCTAATGGAGACCACCGATCTCCGGAATAACTGCTCTTTCCGCAATTTCTTGACAAAATAAAAGTACATATTCGGCGAGCATATAATTAGCGCATAATTAGTTGATAATGTTCATCGTTAGATCGTTAAGACAGATTTTTTCAATGAGGATGTTTACTTGCCGAGTACTTGTGATGCTCCCTCGGAAACATTTTTCTCGCAAACCGAGCCAGCAGGAGATTTATAAATTTAGCACATAATTATCGCATAAAGAGCAGAATATTTTAAGATGTAGAAATTTTTATTTCGTAAAAGTGGGGGTGCCGGACTCGTGCATCTGACTCTCGTCAGTATCTAACGAGGAACTCCGCGGGTTCTCGTCGTAAATCATTCGCGATTCCCGCTTATCTCCCTCGTTATATCCACGGTAAAGTGTTCCGCGGTGCCTACGTTCCCGACGTTCGATACCGATGTCACTAGGGAGCACAGCAAGGGCTCTGGGGGAAAAATACCGGGACGAGTACTGGAAAGAACCTAGACTTGACCCGGGAAAGGGTTCTCGTGCTATACCAAAGTCCCCAGAAATCTCTCCGAGTAAAAAATGCACTCGAACGCTACCTTACCTAATTCGTTCCCATAACGGTCTTATAAAAAAATATATTATAAATTTAATTACCACCGAGAATAAAGTTATAAGAGCAAGACAGAATGGACCGAGGTAATATATAAATGAAAAATGTGGAGAAACGTATTTTACCTTAATTCCTGGGTTACCAAGCTCTTGGAAGGCGAGACTCACCAGACGGGCAAAAGTAGTAAAGTAATGTAATGTAAAAATACAGAAACGCGGTGAAATGTATTTCACTTTAATTTATTGATTACCCTGATTTTCGGAGGCAAGAATGCCAGCAAGATAAAATCCTTGGACTATCTGCCGGCCAGAAGTGCCGTCAAAAGAGACAAGCAAGGGGACGATAAAGCCCGATTGGCAAGCCTGGCCCGACTTTGGACGGCTACCAAGCCAATCGCGAAATCTCGTGGACTCGCCCCAGCCAATCCGCGGCTAACGAACCGATCCACCGGAAACGAAGCACCATACGAAGAAGCGGTCCCTGGAATTGGCACGGGACGACCAATCGGGGGATCGATCTTTCCCTGCTGGTGCTAAGTGCAAGCATCGGTGCCGGTTTGCAACCCTCGATTCGTCCCTCGAGGGCTAATTCGAAATCCGCCGAAGGTTATGGCCACGTCTTCGGGGTTATCACTCCCCTCTCGACCGTCCCTTATCCCGGCGGGATGTTAACGGCGAAAGGGAGTTCGTTACAACTCTTAACACACTCCGAAAGAATAATACCTCGTTTAGTTTGAACGTTAATTAACGCAATTTCATATCTCAAAGAACGACATGATTTTCGATTAAGCCTTTTTATCCCGTATGCAATTATTTATTACATCCACGTACAATTATTTATTACATCCTCATGACTTTTATTCGACGTGAGATAATTGATTCAATTAGTTAATCCCGAGATCGAAATCAATTCCTCGAACGGCGAATCACGGAAAAGTTATGCAAAGATAAAGATCCGACTTTCGCGGTTACTTGGAGCGAGGCAATACGGAGGTGCAAATTCGCCGACGAATTTCCCCTTAATTACCGCAACGAGGACGCACTCGGGGCTTAAGGCGGCCGCGAGGAGAAATTCGAGATTAACGCACGAATTTTACCGCCGACGCGTTACACGTGTAAACGCGGCTCTCTACACGGAATACCCGCCGATTTAAGTAACGAGTAAATACGCTCCTACACGGACGCACGCATCTCACGCCTACGCACCTTTCCGGGCCTTAACACGATAAGCACCGTTAAGGTCCCTTCGGCTTTCTCCCCGGCACCCACGAATCTCCGCCATGACCTCGGAATCGCGGATGAATGAAACCGGAGGATTCTGGAAAGCATTATCGTATTTATGCAACCTGAAATTATTCTCGAGGGAGATTTACCGCGCGATAAATCTTTTCCTCGACACCTCGTCGCCTCTCTACAAAATTAAACAATTTTATGACACACCTTTCCCTCGTCACCCCGAAAATGTCCCTCTCGGTATGGAATTCTCAGATTTCGGAAACGTGAATTTTCCTCCCAATAATAATGTCACGTGTTAAGGGAATTGAAATCATTTCTGGAAGGAAAAGATGTCGGAAGTGATACGGTCCAATTTCGGGAATTTCAAACTTTTCAAGGTAATAATGATATTTCAAACATAAAGGGGGTGACGTAAGGGAGTCAATTTGAGTGGCGTGACGTCACTCGAAATTTCGAGTTCTAGAGGGGGCGATACGCCCCAGGGCCAGCTCGTGTAATCTCATCTGGGAGCCAATTTCGCGGGGGAATCGTGTCGGTTTCCCCGCGGCGGAAGTCCGCCCTAGCGGCCACTTCGGCCGGATTTCTCGAGGTGGCAGGATTCCGTATTCTGCGCGTCCAAATCGAGGAATAATAAATCATCGACCGGAGATGTAGGGGCCCCTTCGCGCGGAATTATTCCGCATGACGAACCGCCCCTGGCGGGAGGAACGCTTTACGGACTTGTCCATAAAAGCATTTACCACGCCGGATAAAAAGATTCCCTGCACTTGCCCATTCAATTTATCCCATCCAGAGATACGTCTCAATTTCCCAGAAATTCACCTCCACCGTATCCAATGAAATCCCGACTACCTTGCAGAAACAACTCTCATCGTGTACAAATCACTTCACTACAATTATTAAAATACCTTCCATCGCACTTACTACCGCAACTTTCAAGTAATCGCGTCTCAATTCAAACACAATTTCCCTAGAGGAATTATTATCCCAAGTTTGGGTTCATTAATAAAATTATAATGAATGTGACGGGACGTTTGACCGGTTCGATCGAACTCCCTGAAGTAAGTGATATCACTAGTGGTTCTGATAAGGGTGAATTGGAATTAAACAACAAAAAGATTCGGATCGATCAGAACCAAGAGCCCGATTAAAGCGTACTTCGTACCACACTGGCTGTAAGATTTATTAATTTAAGGACTGAGATAAATCTTTTCGATTTTTTTGATCGATCGGGAAACATCATCCCTGCCAAAATGGTCCTTGTATCGATGCAACCTGCAGCATGTTCGCCATGTGTAGACACGTGGGCCGCGATTGAATTATGTCGGTAGGCGCGGGCCGACGTTTCCTCGATGCTCGAAGGTGTCGATGGACGGATCGATCGGCTAGATTATTTTATCGCGGCTCAATGATAATAAATAACCCCTGGCCGCGATTTATCTCGGGCCGAGCGGTGCGAGATGGACGAGATGGACGAGGAGCCCTGGCCATGTTACTCCCGGGGATATGATCCCAGAGGAGGAGATACCTTGTCCCAGGTCCGGGACGAACCGTGTCGAGGAAGACACTCCTGTGTACCGAAGGTACACAGAACGCGATTTGACGATAAGTCCCGTCTCTCTAGGAACATCCCTCCATTAATTATCAATAAGCTCTATAATTAATCCCGGTGTCTTATCAGCCCTTTTCAGAAAATCCAGTATTCACCCTGCAGATGAAAGAAATTTAAAAAAGAAAATTGATAACGGGCGAAGGAAAGGACGAATAACCTGTTTCTAAGCACCTTAGAAATTAATTATGAATACGTTTCTTTTGCGTGAATACGTTTCTCGTAGAAACGTATTCACGCAAAAGTCTCAGAGATTCAATCGTCAATATCAAACAGTTATCCCTCCGAGGAAAGAAGATTTTCTTGAAAGCGAAACGTTCTTAAGGATGCTTCCAAGCCGAAATAGAAGTAGTCCTCAGGTGGGAAAAAATCCGCTGCAAATCGTTACGTAGATTTGGAGAAGAACGAGGGAATTCTGGACGGCCTAGGAGATGTCTTGCAAGTGAAAACAAAATCAAGAATGCTCGGAAGAGAAAATGTGATGTCGATTCAGCTTGTCGGCTTTGATCACAGGATCTTGCTCGAACACCCAAAAATCACCACAAAAATTCTCGAAGAATTCACCCCCGTATTCTTCCTCGTGACGCTTTTCCGTGTCGGGAATTCGGCTTACCTCGCCGTCAAAAAAAGTGTCACTTCAAAAAAAAAAAGTTACATTGATAAACCGCAGACAAGTTAAATCCAACTCGGGTGGTTTCGGCACTTTTGTCGATGATTTTTATACTCGGGAGGGAAAAATTTATGTACGTGCCTTCGGAAGAGAAAAAATCCTGGAAAAGGTCTGCAGGCTAGCTCGAATAAATTCGGATTCTGTTCCAAGTACCGAGGTACTTGCGCGTTTTACGCTCTCCCGGCCGTATTTTTTCTTCCGCGAGTATGGTAAAAATGTACGGGTGCGTGCACTCTCCCCGAGGAGGTACTTTACTTACGATGCACTTTCGGATGCATCCCGGTCCTATAAATACGCGAGGGAGAGACGCGTGAGGTCCCCGGTCCATTCATGCGAGCGAGTTTCTCTTTGGTCTTCACCGCGGGAGGAATGACTTCAGGAAATGGCTTCTTGTTGACGATTGGTCCAACCGGTGTGCAACCTTTCGGACCTTAAAAACCTGCCTGGTGAAGCAGCCTTTAAGTGGACGTAAGTCATGACCAACAATGAACCGAGTTATGCCACCGAAACCAAAGATTCCCAGCAGAATGTTCTAAATCGCCGCCTACTAAACAAATATAATCAGTTAAACCCATATCAATACCCTAAATAATCTACACAAAACGAAAACTTACAATAGAAATTCTTGGATCGAACAGATCCTTATTATCTACCATCGGCGAAATAAAATCAAATTAAGGCAAATTACCAGCAATACTTAATTCATGAAACTCCGCTCTTCAAATTCTGTACGATTCCTACAAAATCAATTCCACAAAAAAACATTCAGATTACCGTATTAATTTCTAGAAATGAAATGTTTCCACGAACGTAATCCCCGATAAATTCACCCAAGTAATCAGAATTCCGAGACACCGGGTCATCGCGAATATTATCACGTACTAAACGAACAAATAAAATGAAAAAAAAAAGAAAATCACGGTCACGTCCAGCCCAGAATCTCGAATCGCGCCTTGCGGAGAGATACCGAATCTCCCATGGAAACCGTCTGAGAAAATTCCCATGAAAAAAGGAGTCCCGCGATATCTCTTCTCCGGGACCCATTCCAGGCCGAAAAATCCGGACGAAGTGCGAGGAAACCGCGATAAAACGGCGTTTATCTCCGGCTTGGAGAGTGCAGTCGAGCCTGCAACTGCTCGACAAGGCGATAGGAGCTCGAAGGTGCAATTCCGGACGGCGTAACGAGCATTCGCGGCGTTCGGTGCATCCCCTTATCCGCCGTCACCATGTCGTTCCCCTAAGTGGGTCTGCCAGTCCCGGCTCGCGGATGCACCCCAGGGATCGAAGAAAGTGCATCCAGGGGAATTTACCACGGACAGCCGGCCCCTCACGGGTGCTCCTTAGCGTCCAGCAGGGTGGAGGCGCCTTTAGGAGCGGATATATCGCGTGCGAACGCTCCGCTTGGTTTATGCATCGCCTGGGACGATGCTCGGGGCCAAAGTCATTTCCTAGCCCTCGTCACTCGCGTATTACTGCACCGCCGCGAATCGCGAGTCGCGGCCGTAACGCACCGTTTGCCGTGAGCCGATCGCTCGTTAAACGCGGAAAGCTCCGATCGAACCGCTATTCCGCAGCCGCGGTGTCGATGCCCATAAACCGCCGTACAACGGTTCGCTCGCGAGTAACTCTGACGGAAATTTAATTGAGATTTATGAGCGAAGTGCACTTGGGAGGAAATAATGACGGAAAATAGGAGGGCAAAGTAATCGAAATATCGCGAGATTTCGCTATATATATTTTTTTTTGTTGTACTTTACAATGAGACGATTTTTATATAAGACCTTCATAAAACGGAAGGACCGGCTAGGATGGATCGCGGTTCTAAAAGTCCCATGAACAGGACGAGATGTATCGTTCATGCAAGAATTGCGAATCCCGCTCGTAACGCACCGCGCGTTCCGCAACGGAAGCGCCGCGCTGGGTCGTTAAACGGAAAAGGCTCGGATCGAGCCGCAGCTCCTCGGATGCGGCATCGGTGCCCATAAACTATCCGGACGCGGTTTAACTGGCCGTGGGTTCTGAGGAGGATTTAATGCGGAATTACTGGCGGAACTTCCGAGGCAGTAGATAAACAGGTTGCACTATTCGAAGTGCGGAGTTTTCCAACTTGGAGTTTTTAAGTCCCGAGGGAGACGCGAGACGCACTCTTCGCGCGGAAATCCCGAATCAAGCTCGTAACGCACCGATCGTTCCGCGAGCGGAATCGGGCGCACCGCAATCGCGTCGTTAAACGAGAAAAGCTCGGCTCGAACCGCCGGTTCTGAGATGTGACTCGAGTTGCGGTATCGACGCTCGTAAACCGCTTGCACGCACTTTGCCTGACAATGAATTCTCAAAAGGAACTTTCGACATGGGACGCGAGAAGTTTGCGACGATACGTTAAATATTGTACACGAAGGTATATGAAAAAGGTATATAAAAAAAATATTGTACATGAAGGTATATGAAGTAGGAAGTCTCGAGGAAGTCTGAAATTTTTCCTTGTGATATAGGGAAAAAAAAAATGTTAAACGTTATGTTATAAATGAGTAAAGTAATTCGCAATTTCATGTGAGGTTTTAAATGAAAAGTTTCGGGTAGTAAATAAAATAACAGAAAATAAACATTGGTAAGTGGGAGATTAAAAGGTAAAAGGTAGAAAAGGCCTTTAATCCTCTCGATGTAGATGGTAAACACAACAAGGATATGCCCCCTGCAGGTTCAGTCGGGAGGACGGAGGGAGGGGTGCAAGGAACCGGTCGAGACCGTATAATCAATCGCAATTACTCGTAATCGCACTCGGAATTAGTCGAGATCGATTGCGCGACCGATTCTACCATCCGCTCCGGCTTATCCTGCAACCTGCTCGGAATCGATTCCGAGTCTTTCGATTCCGCGCGGATTTTCAAAAACGAGAAACGGCCGAGTGACCGGTGGGTTTTTTCACCCCCGTACGAGATTACTTCCGGCATTAAATCCCAGTTCTTAATAAGCCGATAAGGCTATCATTTCGTTCGACAAAACATCCCCATTTCTAAGCTCTCTAATTGCTACAATTTTTACAAGTATGCCAATCCACCCTTTATCGTCGGGAAATTATGTCCAATTCAAGCCAGGCTTCATCCACGACTCCCGAAAAACGTTTCCAAAATTTCACTTCATTAGTCTCTTCAACTACGGGGGCTAATTTGGAAAATCCAGGAGAAACTGCATCGACGACCTGCCATTCCGCGGGAATTCATTTACATCCCCTCTGCAATCAGAACGTCGCATTCAGCGCAGTTTAACCCCATCAAAATCCTACGTTACCAAAAACTCGTTGAAATATCTTGCCTCCCAGTACCGCGTCATCAGCCATGATAAAGCTACAGAATTCAACAAAACCATCATTACCATCCACCCTCGCTCTGGCTTTGGGAAAGTATGTCCACCGGCGACCCTTTTTCCGAAATTCCAGGTTAATCCAATATTCAATCAGTGTCCCTTTCAACGTTCACCGGCGATTCTGCCAAAGTCCCATCGGCAGTGCAGATTAACCTGCAAAATTCAGCACGCAGCCGCAGGTGAACTCGGCGGGCGGCTATCTGCATTCGCAACCCCTTTCGCGATACCTTAAGCCCCGCGTGCGCATGCGCGCGTTGCCGGTATTATTTATAGAACGGTCGAGGCTGAGAGTCTGATAGGCAATCAAGGCAGGGCGCGCGTGTGCAGCATTCCTTGGCTGAGTCACCAGCCGTACATAACCTCTACCTTTCGTGCCTCCCGCACGAAGGTCCTTGCAATAATGAGCCTCCCGAGCGTCACGACTCTCTTCCGCCCCCCGCGGAAATCAAACCCCCTCCGTCACGTGTCTTTCTCCACCACGAGTCCATTTGGATGCACCGATGGACGAAGAATAATAAAGCCGATGATTATGACAGTGACCCGATTTTTTTATACGAAACTAAAGTTACCCTAAATATTTTTATTAAATAGATGTAATGCGATATATGGGATAAATAATTTTTCCACGTGTCTTTCTCAGCTCAATTGGCCGACTATTTGGATGCACCCATGGTGCATAATATAATTTAATAAATATAATTTATATCCTCAGTGATTTTGGTGTTCCGTAAGTTTTCCATAGACAAAAGTGTTTCAAAAAAATTAATAACTACTGGCGTTGTTCTTTGATGTGAGGTTTATATAAATTTTCCGATTGGGCGGGATTAATATTGAACGAGATTAGTATGATTTTGGGGGGTGCAAAAGATAATTATCGACGATTCGCGCGTTTCAAAGTTTTCAGGGTGGTCATTTCTTTCCGGTGGGCTTGAAAAGTCGTTACGAAATCACCGAAATTCGGGGCCCGTCTCGGGCGAAAGGGGGCCCGAGAATGGGTCCTGGGTTCGTGGCGGGCCCATTGTAGCCATTCTCGGTATTGTTGCCAGGGCATTGTCGAGGCCCGACAATCCGACATGCTGGACGCCATGTTGTTTTAATCCGACGTACTTAAACGCGCCACCCTGGCCACAACCGGCGACAATGGCCGCGATTAAAGGTGCTTTCGGCGCTCACGATAATAAAGCCGATAACAAAGGTGTGTTACGTGCATGCCACGCGAGCCGATTGTTGTCCTCGACTTAATCCCCCAGAATGTGCGCCCGTCCGTTCGTCATTCCCCCTTAATGCGCTCCTGAAGTGGACTTAATTGAATCCTCCAAGTAAGAGGACGTGAAAAAAAAAGAAAATAATTTATCCAAAAATGGAGAAAAAGTCCCCGGACTGGTCCATCAAGTCCCATTGTTGAAACAGCCCCAGATTCGTTCTCTCGAGTCGCGCCTAGAATCGGATAAATTTTTTTAGTACTTAGCATTTCCTTCTGCGCGCTAAATCGGGAATTTCAGTCTTCCTTCGAGTTCCTCTGGTTGGGTGATCGAGAACACACTAACATCGTCCGCAATGGTAAGAATTAATGTAAATCATTCTTAGAATGCACGAAATAGACTAACGTGAAGCATTCGCCGTTAATATCGACTGGAGAGGTTTTTCAAGAAAGAAAATAATGGCGACGTCCATTAAAATAATGAAACAAAATTACTCAATTACACGGTTCGCGGTAATGACACTAACCCTTGATACCATTCACACCATTGATCTCTCGTTAAAAAATTTTACATTTAATTTTTTACAAATAAATTCGATACCGAGAAAATTGTTGGCTTCGATTCCCGTTCATCTGCGAAAGACCTTGGAGAAATATCTATCATCGTCATTCATCGTTATGATATTGTCAGCCATGAAAATTCTGCGATCTCGAAAATTGCCCGATTTCGTTAACAAATTTTACATTTAATTTTTTACAAATAAATCCAATACCGTCAACAATGTTGGCTTCGACTCCCGTTCACCTGCGAAAGACCTCATAACTCATCTCATCCGTCTCATCCGTCATAACTATCATCGTCATTCATCGTAATGATATTCTCAGCCATGAAAATTCCGCGATCTCGAAAATTGCCCGATTTCGGGGAAGACGCCCGAGCGCTCGTTAAAGCGAACTCCCATCGCGACGCCGGATGCAAGAGCGCCCTTATTTGCTAAGCCTGCTCGATGCACCTGCATGTGCAGCATCTGCATGCCAGGCTGACGTGTCATTCTCGGGGCATAATATCAGGAGAGAGCTATTTCGGGCCCGGTTCGCAAGGGACGGCAGCTCGACCAGCGACATACTGTCTGCAAGACGGATTCCAAACGCGTCTACGCGACCCTCTCCTTAAAGGCGGTTCTCGACTCGTGTGCACGCAACTGCGCCGGCGCATACACGCGTGCAACGCGTGCAACGCGCACGCGATCCTAGAGAGGTGCGCAACGACGCATCGCGCCGGATAAATACGCAAAATGTTCGCCACTCGAGTTATGCTCCTTGGACACGCGATCGACCAGACAGTTGCAGCTGCACCCGACGTTACGCGGTGCACTTACGCACCCCGAGCGCCTCTAATTACTCGCTTGAATTTACGGAATTTATTCTCCCCCTGCGAGAAATTGCAGAAAAATCGGAAACATCCTTAATGTCCACGTGAAGCCTTACACGACGTGGGAAAGTTCCTGGCATTAATATTTACTCAAGATATTCGTGCAATTTTTGGCAGCACCTAGAGCTATGCTCGGCGATGCATCGAACTATTTTAGCTACGCAAAATTGCAAACACGTAAATTTTCGTATCAATACTTAGGCGAAATTTGTATGCAATTGTTAACACGAAAGATTTCCCGAGATAGTGTATCGAATTATTTTATCGAATAAGTCTCGGAGGATGACGCGTTCGCGAGGACTTTTTATGCGGATTAATTGGAGATGCTTTTTTTTCAGGGGATGTAACTCGATATTCCGGAGAGGGAAAAATTACACCGCGTGTACGTGAGTGTCGGCATTTGGGTATGTAGATCTGCACGGGAACATATTTACATGAACAGCCAAAGTTAAGGCAAATTTGCACGGCAACGGCAGCTGCACCCGCCGTAACGTGTCGCACTTGCACACAATGTATACATCTAATTACCGACTTGAATTCACGGACACTCGGGCTGCACCGAGGAGAATCATAAATGTCATTAGTGCGCCTACACGCGGCGCATTACGCGCCGGGAAAAAGCTCCTCCACCGTGTAAATGGATATTTGCACATTAGGTTTGCGAATTTGCACTCCGGACCGCGGTGGGTGCGCTCGATCGACGACCCGAATCAATTAACATTTCTCGAAAGTTAATGAAGGTATAACTCCTCTTTATACGAGCACAAGTCGGCCGACCGCGGCGAGGGGGAATAATTCCCGAATGATTAACAGTAATTGCCGGTGCATGAGCCGGCAGGTGTATCGATCTATCGATCGATCGATCGATCGGCGCATGGACGCTTACTATGTACTTCGTCGAGCTAAACGGCTAAGTAGGTGTCGAGAAAATTCCCTGGTGTACACGGGTGCTAGATCTGATTATTATATACCTCGAGTATGTGCTAAATGTCTATTTACAGTACACTTGCTATGTACTTTATCGAGCCGAACGATAAACTAGATGTCGAGAAAGTTTCCTGAGTGCTCGGATATTGGATCCGTCTTCTCTATATATTGCGTACATACTATGTAAATATTACCGACATCGATGTTCATTTACAGTACACTTACTATGTACTTTGTCGAACCAAATGATAAGATACGTATTCAGAGAAATTGTAAGGTGCATAATTTGTGTAGTCTGATCTCTGGATACCACGAAAAAGCAGTGAGCTTCGGATATGTTTATTTATTGCGTTAAGTTTATGTTCGGTACACTTATTGCGTCTTCTGTCGAGCAAAATGATAACATATGTGTTCAGAAAATTCGTCCGTTATCTTTAAACTTTGAATAAACAGTGAGCACGTACACGCATCTAAGATATTTATTTATTGAATTTATATTTATTTACGGTACACTTACCGCGTACTTTATCAAGTCGAACTACGGAGTAGGTGTTGGGAAAGTTTGCTGAGTACACAAAGACCTGTTGGATATGTTTTTCCGTGTAGCTAGTGCAAATAGCAAGGCACTGTAATATATCCAGTGTTGCGTATGTAAATATTAGAACCGTAAGTTAATATCTATTCGCCGTAAACTCGGTATGAATTTCATCGGGCCAAACGATGGAGTGGGTGTTGAGAAAATTCCCTCGGTACAAGAGTATTAAATGCGCGCGAAGTTAATGCTAATTTGTATGGGAGCTGCAGCTGCCTAGCGTGTACTTGTGTACTTATGTACTTATGCACTCGCGCCCGTATCTACGGAGCTGTTAGCCCATGAATTTACATCCGCTTTTAACTCCGGGAATAATTTTCTTTTTACAGGGTCGAAATTAGAACGGAGCCACTTCCGCGTGGTTGCGAGCAATTTCTGTAAAGCATACAATACACGTCGGCCCATTTATCCGATGCACTTCGGAACGCAAAGCCTGAGATTTTTTCCAGAATTTAACAAACAGCCATTACACGTGCATTTAAATTAAATAAATAAATATCTGTAAAGCGTACACTTTTATTCCGTCGAAGCACCCCAAGGATTGAAAATTTCTCCCCCGATAAGAAGACTCGCCCATTGAGAAAATTTCATTTAAATCAGGTATTATCTACACTTGGTTGAAGAAACAAATTTTCGAGCAAATCAAATAATCATCTCCCTCGGTGTACATATCCCGATTTAACCGGCGCACTTTATGGGAGCTGCGGTTAATTTTACGGCCAGCGGTACTCGGGGCGCTCCGTGGAAAATTATGCTAAATTATTTAAACACATCTAAATGTAAATTGAGAATTCATGAGCCCTCTGGCTCTCGTGCCGCGATCACCTCTAATTATATTCGAAGGGTTCGGCGTGCATCCAGGAGCGATTGCACCAGGACCGGGAGCGAGTGCAGGTGCGCGCCATTGACATTCATCCCCCGTACTCGATGCATAACTGCATTGTAACTAGCCATCTTAATAAGGTATAGTACGATAGTTCACAGAGTCCTCGCCGTTTCTCGGAGTGCTTCTCGTTAGTTATAGGAGAGCTGTTTTGCATGACGTACCCGGCCTCGTGCAGGATGTGATTGCAGGTACAAGTTAATTCTCCAATGACAACGGATGTGCATTTCACGAAATGAGAGGAACTCGCGTACTACTGTACTAAGCCTGCACATCAATAAAATTATTAACCGTGGAATTGATCATGCTTATTTTAATGCAGCCGTTAATTGCGCATTTTTACTCGCGTCACGTGAAGTAACGCAAGTAACGATGCATCGCAATCGTACAGGAATAATATCCCCGTATAATTAGGTACCACGATCCTGAATTGGAATCATACCTGTGGAACTTCCATTTACCCGGCACCGTAATTCCCACAATTTCCTGAGCTCTAGTACGCAACGTCAGCAACTTCTAATCCCCACGGTCTGACAAGGACTTACCTGAAACAGAAAGAAAATATCCCTATAATTTCATTACAGTCATACAACCCGTGACAAGACGGATATGCACTATTTAAAAAATTTAATAAGCACCCATATCCCACCCCCGGTACTGAATCCATGATTTGCCATCGACGTTACAATATTAATCCACGGAACGACAGGTTCCAGAAACTCTCGATTAACATTCCCTCATAAATTGACAAACTGTCAGAGCTGAATACAAGGATGGCGCCAGGATTTTTCGTATGATAATATGAGGAATCGGTATCCGCGTGAAAATTAATCCGACACGTTCCCGGGGGATCTCGGACCCTCGGCACTTAACGTGTCACGCAGTTTGGTCCCGGTGTACAGGACGTCGAGTCGCGTTACCGAAGTGCGATTCGAGGTGCACAGAGAGGCGAGGCGCTAAGTGCGCGGGGATTTAATGCGAATCTTTACGGATGGCGCGCGGCAGGGAGGCGCCGCGTCTCCTTGAAAGCCGATCGCGCTCGCGAGGGCGCCCGATTTTTGCAGACACGCCGATCCCGCGGGATAAAAATCCCCGGGGAGCACGCAACACGCGGAGAAGAGACGAAGACGGCCCTCTAAAGCCTTCGTAAACGTGACGTGACACCGGATCCGCCTCTGGAAAGGTCGGCGACTCGCTTTTTTAATTGCCGATTAAGAAAGGCTACGAAATTCATTTCGCGAACGCGAAATCATTAAGGCGATATGAAAGTGAGGGGATGATATGAAACTTTATTTACTTTACCGAAGTGGGTGTACCGAATCGTTTGACATTTTACCACGCGAACATGGAGGCCCTAAGAAAGCTCTTGACATCACTTTTTATGAAATTTTTAAAAATTTGCATCAAGAGATTTAAAAGAAAAAAAAATGAAATTTCCCGGGCTTCAGGGCTCTCCGCGGGAATCCACATTCGTGTGGTGGAATATGAAAGGATTTGATGCATCCCGTTTGAAGGAAACTTTTATGAACGATTAACCCCTCAGACGCCACTTTTATGTCCCTTATTTATTTAAACATTTATTCACAAAGACTATTAATAAATTCCTGATGTAAGTCACACGTGAAACTATTTCTAGGAATAGTATCGTGCATTTAATCGATAGCTTCCAAAGCAAAAAAGACATAAGAGATGCACGTTTAAAGATAGAAAGGGCCACCGCCATAACCGTAAACCACGAAACCGCGTAATAAATTGCCACATAATTAATAAACACGGGTGCTCCCCGGGCCCCTCCCTGCTCCAGGAGATTTAATTACGCATCCGGACCAAAACAATTCCACGCAGGAATTATTTCAACCATCTGCATGCAGTGCAGGAAAGAGGCGGTATCACGGGGCACATCGAGTTCCCACGTGATCGAAAAATCACTCGGAGCGAGCCGTTTCCGGGGGGCCTCCAGAAGAAAGAGGTTCCCCAGGGAGTAATAATAGCACCGAGGGAAAAATCTTAATCTCGGTAATTTACGGGCAGCGACTTTTACGAGGCCCGTGCACCAGGACACGTTAGCAGGGGTCGCGCTACTCGTCTTCTCGAGCGGACTGGGACCGCCTTTTTATCGCTCCCGGATAGCGCACGGATGAGTCGGGCGTATTTTCTCCGGTCCCTTGATTTATTGGACTGAACCAGCCGTTTCTTCGTGTTTCTCCCTTTTTTTTTTTTCCCTTCCCAACATGCCCCCGCGAGATCTCTTTTTCGCCGCCGCGGAGAGATCTCCGTGAGAGATTCCTCCTGGAGCGGTCCTCGACGCTCTTATCCCTCGATCGAGTATTAATTCCCGATATGAAAGTTAACGGGAGTCGGATCACGTCCGCGCGATTAAATCTCGCGTCTGATCTGGATCCTAGGACCGTTTTGTGCGGTCCCGAGAGTCGGTCATTTGTCCTCCATTTTTTATCTCTTTTTTTTCTTTCAATTTTTCCCTTGGAAGAATCTCCTGTAATTCCTCATGTTCCGTGTCCTCGGGACATATCTCTTATCTCTCTGCAAATTCATCTCGTATTTTCATCTAGCGCACGACAAGTACTATCTGAAAGTACATTCTTAAGGCTAAATAATAAAATAACGTGAAAATTTATTAGGGTCATTTTTATTCTTGTTCAGTCGCGTTGCATAATATCGCACTTCTTGGGGTGCATTCGGACAATAACCTGGAGATAACGCAGTTGCTACACATGAAGCACGGAATATTTGTAACGTAAATGTCTCGCGGAATTTAAAATTGTACATTATGCCGTAAAATTAGGGGGCTGGAAAGTGCGGGCAAATTATTCACTTTTATGTACGGCAGCTGGCGTTAAAGTGTCCGTCCCGAAGTGCATCCGATGTGCAGGAGTGATGGGTACGAATGCAAAATCATCAAGATGAAGGGCCTTGGCTCTTGGTGCTCTTTTTCGTTTTCATTTTTCTTCAATTTTTTTTATTTTTCTCTTTTTAGTTGGAACCAACCTTCACCTGTCACGCCGGCTCGGGTCTCCGATCGATCGATCGGAACTTCGAGATACATATGCTTATAATCCTTCGCGGGTGCGCACTTTTTACTTATTTCGTTCCTTTCTCGAATCCCTTTGCGGCTGCAGCTGCTGCGATCCTATCTTCCTTCGGCAACGTGCGCGCAAAACTTTTTATTCCTTGAGAAAGGCGAACATTGTTTAAAGCCCCATCCTTAGGTTCCATCGAAAGCCAAAGCAGATTTAAAAATAATTGTCATATAAATATAAACATTTAAAACAATGTATTAAAGAAATATGAGAAAAAATGAATGCCAAGGAGAATTTTATGAAATTTTACGATCCTCCCAATGGAACCGTGAAATCTCCAAGGGTCTAAAAAATGAAAAGGCACGGGTCTAAAGATGCATCTGAAAACTTCGGAAGGCGAATCCTTGAAAGTGATCCTTTAGAATTTCCTGAGCCATTTTTAGCGCTGAACTTGCGCCGAAAAGTAAGTGAAACTCACCAAGTTGAAGAAGATGAGGAAGAGGAAAAATATCTTTCATTGAAAATAAGAAAAAAATACTTTTCCTAAAGACAGCCGTGGATTTTCCTCTTCATGGGGAGAAGAAGGGATGAAAAGTCCTGGGGAACGGAAGGAGAGGAGGTGCGGCTTTACAGAGCGAGCTTTTACCGCGCAAAGAAGAAGGCGGCACTTCCTTTCCAACTTGGTTTTCGCCTTCTTTAAGGTTCTCCTCTTCCAGAGGCAGGAAACGGAAAAACTAAAAGGAAGAATAAATCGCCACCGCGGCAGCAGAAAACAAATTTTACGCGGCGAACTTCCGGTACGAGAGCTCAGTGAGTATTTTCGGTTACTCAAGTTGTCGGTCTGTCTCGATGGTTCGTGAATAACTGGGCGAGAAAACGAGGAGATGGAAAAGTGGCGAAAAGAGAGGAAAATGACGACGAGAAAAACAGAGCAACAGGGAGTTACGAAGGAAAACATAAAGGTAAAATGGAAAACTAACAGAGAAGAAGCGCGTAAAGGAGGAAAAGAAAGGAAAGGAAGCGGCGAGGACGAGAACAAAGGAGGAACTGGAAACGTCGGGAAACGTGACGGAGTAAAAGACCAAGACGAAAAGAGAGAATAAATTCTACCGGACAAAGTATTTCCCGCGGTTAAAGTCGTCGGCTTGCCTGGAAAGCTCGCTGAATAAATCGTGAAATGGAGAACCGTGAAGAAAATGGAAAAGTGGAAAAGCGCGAGGGGCAAACATAGAGCAAAAAGGGGAGAAACAACTGGAAAGCGGTGCCCGGTCGTAAGATGAAAAAGGAGAAGAAAAGAGCGTGGACAGAAAATGAGAAGGAAAAAGGGGCAGCGGGACGAAAATGACGGGGACAAAGGCTGGGGGAGGGAAAATGGAAATACTAGAGGAGGAACGAATGCAAAGTAGGAGCGAGCGAGGGAAAAGAAACGAGCAAGGCCACCGGTAAAGAGACCGAAAAAAAAAAGGAGAATGGGGACGGAGCGAATCGAGAGAGCAAGAGAGAGGGAAGAGACGGGGAGGAGGCACTTCCGCCACCTGAAATCCGAGGAGATCCAGTCCGGCATTATTAATCTAAGAAGGTGTTTCCGCGCAATGACGGCCGTGAAACTGGATCTCGAAAATCACTCCGAGATCCAGAAGAGGAAGATGGCTCTGGACCATCGACATCTCGGAGGATCGATCTCTAGTTTCGATCTAGCCTCGACAAGGATCTCCGGATTCGCCCTTATCGAGCCGCCGGATCGCCGTGATCCTAAATCGCTTAAAAATGCCTGAGGTATTACTCAATCCGAAATTCGAGAACGACGGAGCAACGAGAGACCGCGAAGCCGTATCGTTTTTCACGCCTCCACCTGCCGAACCCCAAGAATCCCTAAATCGCTTTACCCCGTGAAATCCCCCAGGTGACGAGAAAGCCGTGTGGCAACTACGGTCAACCGAAGTTTCCCTTGCGAGATTTCTTGCCTATCGAGACCTGCTATCTAGGAATTCAACCCCTTCAAAGACTCAAAGAGGATCCAATTCCGCTCTTGTTGCATCCAATGACGCACCTAAGACGAGCAGTCCGAATTCCATCAGATCAGTTGCTCGACTTCATCCTAGGGATTTGGTCTTAATACGGATCGGTGAGTCCGAATACCGGTGAACACCACGTTAGATCGCGTTAAAAGCATCAAGAAGTTAAATCGCTTGAAAAATGCCGTGCCCCATTTTTTATATTTCAATTATTTACCTAAAAATTCCTGAATTCCTTTACCCTGATTATCCTACAAAGTCGATTGTCACTTTACCGAGGAACGTAATTCTTATATGAAACTGCTCCTTCGGCAAGAGCGAAAACGTTCCTACACCAGGACCGAAAAGAGACACCAGGTTACCTGGAACCTCGACGGGACTCTTCTAACAACAGACAAGGACATTTCTTTTACCATCGCCACCCAGGGATAACGCACCAGGGGTTGAATCGTAAAAGTGGATGACAATCGGTCGACGGGGCCCACTTTGAGGACTCGAGGTGAATGCAATGACTGCGACCTCGGTGCACCCCAGTTGCACCTTAGGGCTGCAAGATTCGCCCCTTGATCCCGAGGTGGAGATTCCGAGTCCCCTATTCCTGATCTCGTTAGGAGAGGAGATCCCGGATGAAGCCTTGAGGTCCCTCGAGACCCGAGGGAAAGCTTGGACAAGATGGCGAGCCGGCGATACCGCTCCGAGAAGATCCGAGAGATTGGCCCCGGACATTCGTTCCTAGTTAGGATTCGGCTTTTTGCCTTCCAAAGCGGCTCGTTAGGACCGCCGATTTGTCCGAGGGGGGAATCCAGCTCTCGAACCCTTTTTTACCCACCTTCGGACAGAATTTGTCCGGCATGTGGTGGGAACGGGCCCCGACTTATCGCCGATCGTCGATCAGACGTGTTAATCCTGATAGGTACAAGGTTGGGTACGACCCAAACTCCTCGACGTTTCCCTCATCAACGAAAAACCCGAAGACGTCCTTAGAAATTTACCAGCTAATGATCACGATTCTTAACATTCTTAATTAACGACTTAACGCCCATACTCCTCAAAGTTAGAGATACATTTCTGTGTTTCCTAAAAGATACAAATAGAACTGCAATCCAGGATACTGAAAATGGTTGAAGGGGTAGAAAATGTTCGCGATAAAGCATCGATTCGGTTTTAGAAACCTTTTAGGGAAGTGTCGATCACCCCGATACGTCACTCCCAAGCGCCTGAAAGCACCCTCTTATCGCTATCAGGAAATATCTGTCAGTACCCGAAAAAAGTTCATTAGACACCCCACAAAGACGAGTTCAGAGCCTAATAACACAACATCAACGCGAAGTAACGAATTGAAAACCTTATCAACATCCTCTAGAGCAAGCACTAGAGTTGAGGAGCGCTGGGAACAAAAGTAACCTTCCCTCGGATTTTCCTTCCCTGAAAAGGTTTCATAAGAGTTCGCATCGTTCGTATGGAGGCCCGTTGAAAACTGCGGATATTAAGAATCCAGTGGTTCCCGGCGACCTCGTTCCTTATCATTTCCGGGAGTTCTCCACGTTTTTTCACGGAGCGAAGAGTCCTCGACTATTTCCGAGCTTTCCCAAGCACCTCGAGCCTGGATGGAAGTTTTTCGCCTTTCTCGTTTAAGGATCGACCGTACGCCCATCGACGTCAAAACCGCGAACCAATCGCAAATGAACCAGTCAAACGGCACTTATCTTATCACCGGGTTGCGGGGACGATAAGTTCATTACTGGACAGGCATGCGACACTACAGCGAACAAACCCGGCGTCATTTTTTTCCCGATGAATTTCCTGGGCTAGAGATAGAGCGAGTGGTCGCTTTATCGGTGACCTGGTGAAAATGTTCCTGGGATTTTTATTTATCCAATCTGAGGGTGTTTAAACGTCGAAGTGATTTAACCGAGTCGGTCTTATCGTAGTACGCTTAATGAGACCCGGAGGTTTCACTCCCACTCGTTTGTACTTTAAGTGGACTAAATTAACTTGCAAGCAAGTTGCATTCTTTAGATTAGACGAATAGTTAATTTGACAAGATAGGTATACTAGAAGAATGACACTGACAAATCAGGTAATTAAGCGTTGCACGTTCTCTCACCTATCGCAGACTAGAACATTATCTACTGATGTTTCTTTTTTTATACGAACGGGAATTTTTCTGCAGTTATTATGTTAAATTTGTTCATTTAAAAGCACGAGTCAAAATCGAGGGTTATCGAGGCGCCAGAAGGGCCAAGGCGTTATCAGAGCATTGGGTCGATACTTTCATGGACGCCTCTAATGTACCTAGATGGAAAATGGCATTCACCGCGATACCGGAAGTGCCACTGCGAAATATGTCAGGAAGGGGGTGCGGATAAAAAGGATGAAAGAGAACGCGCAATTTTCGCGGATTGATCGATCTCGCGCGTCCACCGCGACATCCACGAAGACAAACGAGTCTGTAAACGCTAGCTGAACGATTTCGGGGGTGATTTAAGAACCCGGAGACGCGAAATCATTTTTCACGGGCGAGGTGTCGAAACGCGATCGGTCGCACCTCGTGCGACCTCCTCATTTCGACCACCTAGGGCGCGTCTAAATTAGAATTTTCCGTGGCCGGATGTTCGGAACGAGACGGAGTTCCGTCGCAGCCCTCGCTTCGTCATCCTCTTCCGAAAATAAAATAATTAGAAATCTATGTTTTCCCGGATATCAATGTGACTTAATGTGTCCAAAGTCGTTTTCATTTCGCAAAATAAAAATATGAAAAGTTATGAGAAAATCATTAGAGATATCAAACTTAATTGCGGAATATATTTACAAAATGACGGTAGACTTCGAAGCAGGAAATAGAAGAATAAAAAAGGAGGCAGAAAGTTCTTAACAATTGTCCAGAGTAATCAACCGTTCTGGAGTTATGAAGAGTTAAAGCTGACCAATACCCTTACTCGGGGGCGTGGCTTAGGACACGCCCCTGGATCAAAGCATCGTTCCGATTGGTCATCTTTGATTCAACACATCTCGAAGACGGTTGACCGTATCGAAAAATTGAAAAAGGCTTTTCGTTTCCTTTTCAACTTTTCTATTCATTGTGGGAGAGGCGCCATCCATTAAACATCCTGTACATATATATGCATCTTTTTCTAGTATACTCTATGCGTCGCGCCGTTAGGAAATTAAACACAGGGTACGAAGGTACGTCCGCGGTCTCGCGAGCGAGTGGTAGGAATGAATCCGAAGATTTACGCATACGTTAACAGTTAGATAGACTTCTCGAGGCGCAACTTCGCCGTAAACGTCGGCCGGGCCTTGAAAAGTGTTACGGATGTTACGACTTTGGTTTACGCCCGTGTAAACGGGCCCTCGACCGAGTGTTCAAATAGCTGCAAATGGGCCCGGCCGTCATTTCCACGTCCTCTCACTCGACGGGCCCTGAATCGATCTTCCGGCGACTTATTCCGCGGACGTATGCGCGCACACAGAGGCGAACGTTACGTACAACCTCGAGCCGGGTTACGACCGCGGGAATTGGATTCCCTGGCAGTAAAGTTGCTCTCGGATCTACCGAGAACCGACGATCAAAGTCTCGGAAGGGATCGAGCGTCCCTTTCGCCCTGCGGAATTGCATCCAAGAATTCGAGGCAAGCCTTGACTCCCGTATGCAAAATGTAGGATGCACCTCGAGGGATGCGTCACAGTGCCTGGCATTTACCGCGGCATTTCTCCCCCAAAAGTTCGCGGCACCGAAGGCGGGGCTTTATCGGCGGATGATTAAAACGTCTCCCGGCGATAAAGGAAACGTTGCACCGTCACGTTGCAACGGCGATGCACTTTCCCATCGTAAAAACGAAACGCCATCAATCGTCCCATCCCGTTCCCGTCGGCGGTCATACCTTGCGTAACCGAAAGTGCAACGTTACTCCTCCTCTAATAATCATTGAATGCGACGTGCAACTCGTAAAGCCGAGGCATCGAAAGTCGGGCCGGGGATTTCTCGCTGTGGAAATTTATCATTGGGTGATTCAACCGGCTGGCGTCGAGGCCGCGCATTGTACGGTCGCGGCCAATAAAATGCGTTATTGCATTACGCGCGTCCACCGCCTCGCCGGATGGTTTATGCCCGCGGCCTGACAATAGACGATATCTCGATATATCTCGATATATCTCGATATATACGCCACGGCCTCCGCGACGCCGAGATTGAGAACCCGGCACGAGGCATGAGATACGAGGGTCGAAGTCCCGTGTCGCATTCTCGGCAGCGAGATGCAGCGAGATGCAGCGAGATGCAGCGCGTTGCAGCACACTAGGCCGCGCGTGCCCCGGTGACCTCACCCGCGCGCGCCGTCCCGAGGGTCGCCATTTTTCTTCCTCACTTTCGACCTCTTCCGTCCGAAAATAAAATCCTACCGGCGAGGACTCGGGGCAGGCACGGCGATCCTCGACACGCGAGGAGCGAGGACTTTAAGGAGGTCGGGGGAGTGATTTTTTGTCCGTGGGGTCGAGAGATGGGCCCGAGGATTTCGGAGGTTAGGCCGACGCGGCTTAACCCCGACGTGACGTTCCTCCGCCGTGACTAAGGGCCGAAAGCTCCAACGGGTTTGCCTGGTTAAGATTCTCGGTGGGGTGTCGCAAGCCATCTGATAGGTGCACGGGTACAACCCCTCGGTGTGTAACGGCGATGTAATGTTGTCTCGTAAAGCTACGTGACGCATGGAGCGACGCGACTCGGCTCCGGCCGGGCGGAGGAGGAAGGAACGGGAAAGCGCCTCCACCTCGAGACTTTTACCGGCGATTTTTCCGGGAAAAAGGCGTCCCATCGTTGGAAAGTCAGGGGGCATGGAATCCTCGCGGCGGAGAGTTTCCAGTCCCGCCGATAGATTTCCGGAATGTACCCAATCGGACCTGTAAAACGTCGAAAGAGTAGTTTCTTGGACACGCGCATGGCCAGCGCCACCTCGCATATTCGAACGGGAATTTCTCCGAGATAAGTGAAACTTTTTCCACCGGGACTCGAAATCTTAAATCTCCACGAGGGATAGTTCCTATCTCCATAAACGGCCCGTTGCAAAACCCACGGCGAGCGGCATTACACGCGAAAAATGAGATTTTCTCGTGCGCCCCGCAATGGCCGACCGGGCCGATCAATCGGTACCCGGTATCCGCGCACGGTCGATAAGTCGATAAGTCGCGAACTACCGTAATCAGTCGCTAATCCACGGAGATAAACGTTCCGGTCAATAACGGGGGAAATTAACCGATCGACGGGGTCAACGATCAGCTTCCGTGGCGGTGTCAGGTGAGGCTAGTCCTAGCGCAACCGACAGGAAGCAAAATTAATCGACTGTGGCTTTAATAACAATAATTACACCTGCGAGGAACGAGGCACGCGAGCGACATCCTTGCCGACAAGCCTGCTAATTTCGCGACGCGATGTCCCTAGCCCCACGGTCTAGGGGATTCGAGGCGGCACGAGATGCGCCGTTTGCCGACCGCGCCTAACCTACGACAGGCACCCCCGCACCAGAACGACACCTAACGTTCAAAAATTCCAAATATCTCGAAAATTAACAACAATTAATAGCAACAAACTAGCTCATTTAGTAACCAATCGCGTCCTGAAAGGAGGACGAGTACCAAAATTCAAGTAAACTTACATATGTGCCCATAATTATGAAAGTGGTCTAAGTCAAAATTAAAAAAAAAAATGAGTTTATCAGTTATTTCACGCCATATTATTTCAAACGAAATTAATTCAATGTAATTTCGAAAGAAAAAATATATGACAGACCACTTTCATAATTATGGGCACATATAAGATCGTGAACTGCGTACCTGCACTGACGGTAACTCGTGGTGCAAAGCAATTTGCGGAATTACCGAATTAGTGTACTGAGAAGAAAGATCAGTTGACTGAAACAAGTATACATTGTCGCCTGGATCATATATAATTGCAAGAGACAATTATTTTGTCGAGAGGGACAATTATATTGTTGAATCGAACGAATCTTGTCTACTCAACTCCGACACTTCTTTGGACGTATTTGATCGCAGGATTTTTTTGTAACGACGCCTATTTCATTAAGTCGACCAATTTGTTCCCTCTCAGAGGGTTCGATCGGGACAAATGGAAGAATATTTCCTGAAGGTGGGAGGGTCGTGCGAGTGCAATGCCGATATCTCGTGCGGATCTTCAAAGTTACCGTATCACTTTCCGAACGGGACCGATGGGAAACTATTTCCGCAAGGTAGAAGGACCGGAAGCGAAGCGGAAATCACGTGCTCCGCTAGTGACTTGTCCCCCGAATTAACTATTTACCGAACTAATCAGGCCCGGCGAAGGGTGTCCTCTCGGCTGCGGTAACTTCGAGGAAACTGCAATATCGGCGGAACTTCCTAGCGGGGAATTCCCCACGGCCGAAGCCGATATATCGGCGTCGCGCTAATTTCGCAGTCCGCGGGCAAAGTTTAACAATATCCCTGGCCGCGGGCTCTCTGGCACGATTCCCAATCGCCTACCGAAATTACGGCCTCCCGGAAATCTTCCAAACCTTGATTGTCCGCGTAACAACCTCCAATGACTCTGGCCATTAATATGAAACAAACTCTTACCATAAATATTACAAAATATGAAATGATCTCAGCAATAACAAAACGATGCAGCATACCCTGAGTTAAACTTAAACTAAGTTAAAGCAAAATAAATAAATTTCGGGTACACTCGCATCAAGACCCTAGTCATTTCTTGCAAAGCGATCGATTTAGATTAATCGATCCTCGATTAAAGAAAAAACGACGGCCACTGAAAATTTATTAAATGCAGATCGAGCTGCACTTGATGAAAGGGGGAATTTACTCAAGTCGGGTAATTAGTGCGGGAGATTCGTGGGAAAATAAACGTTTCTTTGAACGAAGGGAGGTTTCTTTTTTCTTACGTGAAGTGTGGGCAAGGATATGCCAGGATACGCTATCTCTCGAAGAGAGCCTTGGACCGTGGAATAACTTAGTCGGTGTTCTTGCGGGCACCCGCAAGCGTGTTACATCGAGATCGCATCTCGGGTGCATCCGTTACTTGGGTAACAACGTGTAGTTAATATGCATGCACGGGTTAATTTACATTAGCCGGTGCATCCGCGTGGCATTATGCACGCGGAAGCGCATCCTCGAGAGGACGCTTCCCGTCGCGACGTGATCCTGGCGTCACCCGAACCGATTTTCGAGGACCTTAATAAACGCCCCATCCTTTAAGGAGGTCTTGAAAGAAGTGCAACGTACGGGCGGTAAGAGCTTCCGAGTACCTCGGCATAAACTAACCAACATTATCTGGATACGATCAGGACGAAGAGTATCCTGGCGATTATGATAAACTACTTCTATCGGTAGACTGATAAATAATTCAATTCATCGTATACCCACGGATTCGAATTTTCCATCTGATTCCATCTTATTCATTTTGCCGGAGTTTTTTCGTATTCTCGTAAAGCAATGGTTATGACCGTACTCAACGTGGCATGAACAATGCGTACCCTTTGACTTTATGACCAAGTCCGGTTGACTCCTTAACCCAAACGCCTTTCTTTTTTTTTTGGACATAACGTGCCCTTTTCTGCTTCCCCGTATTTTTCCAAATCTCCCCTTCATCTAGCTCACGATGCATGAACAATGCGTAACCACGAGCGATAATCTTATCTCACTTCCACCTATGGCCCGAGCGGGCCGACCCTCTCTTCTCCTTCCTATCTCGACGGTCGGCCATTATTGTTAGCGACTCCCGTTAAGAATGCTTTATGCAAGTCAGACCTTATACAGGAATAAATTTGCCGTTGCCAAATATCGATTACTCGGGTTTTCCATCCAGGGAGTCTCACGGAGATTGGTCTCGCTGATGACTATACCCAACCTTGCAAAAACGGATGCAAGACCTCTGAACTCTGCAAAACGCCGTTCAACCAAGACATTATTGACTTTCTAAGCAACCCAACGTCTCTTTTTGCTGCTTACAAGGTGTCTTTTTATCCGATATTTGTGTTTTTTTTTAATAAATCTCCGCTTTATAGCGAGCAAAACGCCCGAACAATGCATTGTTACCGTCATACTTATATCCGAATTGACCATTGTTATTCGCGAGTCGTATCCTAATCGATCATTGTCATGTACGAGTTCTATAAATATACAAGCCAATTTCTATGCGTAAGTCCTGCTCCATTTTCTGTTGCAAAATATCAATCAGTCGAATTATTCATCCAGTAAATCTCCCTGAAATTGTCATCAGTCATGACCATGTCCGCCCTAGCAAATACAAATACAAATCCTTTAACCTCACAAGACGTTAAATTGCCATCGACTTTCTAAGGAGTCCGAAGCTCTTCTTTCTACATCCAACGTGGTTATTACACCATTCCTCACATTTTTATAGTCTATCCCTCGTTCGAGGCAAGACGCACGAACAGGGCGAAATCATGATAGTCATATCCTAATCGATCATTGTCAAGCACGAGATCTATAAATATACCAGCCAATCCTACCGCGCAAGTACTACCACATTCTCTGTTACAAAATACCGATCACTCGAATTATCCATCCAGTAAATCTCCTTGAAATTATCTTCGGTCATAACCGTACCTACTCCATCAAATGCAAGTGCAAACCTCTAGTAGCCTGAACAAACCACCAAATTACCATTGACTTTCTAAGTACTCTAAACGCTTCTTCTCTCTGCATCCAAGGAGTCTATTTCGCATTTCCTTAATTTTTTTCAAACCTATCCTTCATCCCAGGCAAAATGCATGAACAAAGCGAAACCATAACAATCCTGATCAGCTGAGTCCTGATCGATCATTGTCAAACACGAGCTCTATAAATATACAAGCCAATCCTGCCGCGCAAATGCTACCACGTTACCTGTTACAAAATACCGATCACTCGAATTATCCACCCAGTAAATCTCCCAGAAATTGTCTTCTGTCATGACCGTACCCACCCTGAGAAAAACAAACACAAAACCTCTCGACTACACAACCAAGTCAAGCATTGACTTTCTAAGCAGTCTAAACGCCTCTTTTTCCTGCACCCAAGGTGTCTTTTTCCGTTATCCTGATATTTTTCCAAATCTCTCCTTCATCTGGAGCAGAACGCACGAACAATGCGTAACCGCGACCAGCATGGCCTCGTCTCTTTTCCACCCATAGAGGAAGGCGAGGCGAACCTCTCCTTCTCCTTCTATCTCGTCGGTCGGCCATTATTATTCGCGACTCCTGTCAAGAGTAACTTACGCAAGCCCGGTGGTGGAACGGGCTCCTGGAATTTGCATCCGCGAGGTAAAAGGAGACCGTTCGAATTAAGCTGCCGTGAAATTGCATCGACGGACCTGCCGAGGGATCCGCGAGTTGGTTTCGCTCCCGAATCGTTATTATTCCTAACGAGCCGCCGTTTAGGACTCAACTAGTCAATCGGTTGCACAAGCGATCGATATGTTCGATCGAATCGCTCCACTTTTCATGGGCGGAGCAGCATTTACCGCCATTTGGAACATGAAAAATCCCGGGAAAGTGTTGAAAGTTGATAGATAGAAAATTGATCGCTCCGGGCGGTGGAATTACCCGGGGAGGGATCGAACAGATCTCGGGTGGTATGTTCCATGACTGAAAATGTCTCTACTGTACTCGTAATGACCGTAATTTTAGAAAATTCTGTACTTCAGGTGCAGACCGCTGAGGGAAATTGTCACTTACGACCTCATTTTAGGCGCAAAGTAGACACCGGGTCGGTTTCAAGGAGAAAAACTGCTTTTAGCGGCTCGATCTCGCAATTTCGAGATTTAGCTGCAACCGCGGAAAGTTCAGCGTGCAATGAGGTAGACGCTCTCGTCAATGACGCGAGACGTAATTAAGAAGTCTACTCTAACGAGCCACTCGGGATCGATGACTTAGAACTCCGATATTTTTTCATTAGAATTTCTAAACGATGCTCCGTGCAACCAGAGTGCATTCAGGATTTATCAAATCAACTGGGCATATAAAGTATCAACGATCAGAAAATAAAAAACGTAAGAAACAAGTAGGATCAAACTCTTTGCCGGAATTATTGACCGTGTTTGTCCCTTAAAAGGAAACGGAAAAATTCAGTCCATAGCGATAATAATTAATTTCAAGCATTTAGGTAGAAATAATAAATAAATGCTAGGGTGTTGTAACATCGATGTGTAAATAATAGATGTTAGGGGGATAGGTTGAAATTTTCTCGGCTAATTTGAAGAAGTTCTGCTGAAAAATGTCGCGGAGAAAAAGAGCCCCCCCATGCTACGCGCAAATAAGCGCGCGGATCCTTATCCTTAATTGAACGATCGTCCTGGCGAATTCGTGTAATTAATTAAACGATCACTCCGCCAGGATAACGAGAGCCCTCTCGATCGGGAATTGCTTTCCTACCGGGCCCCGAGAATGCCGTGCTTAATTAAGCGATTGCCCCTAACGAAGGCTCGTCGGAGTCTTTCGTTAAGGGATGCTACGGTAACGCGTGCTGCTCTCGGTGCCTTTCGTTAAGGGTTATTAAAACTACTTCCAGCAATTAGATCCAAAAGATGCACATTTGCTTGGTCCATCGATTTCTAACTATTGAAATCTCCGTTACCGAAGTCATCCATGAACCACTTAACTTATTACCGCAACGCCTAATAATCAATTATCCAAAAAGAAAACCAGAATATCGTTATTATTAGGGTTATTAAAGTCATATCAAGTAATTGCATGGAAAATACGTTCACTTGAACCTCCCGTCAATTTGTTGCTACGAAAATCTTCGTCGACCGAATTCTGGAGATATTACTCTTATCGCAGGAACTTATTAATAAATAAGCTTACTTACTAAACTTATCAAAAAATAAACCCCATGATGAATAGCCAGATAAGCCCGTATACAATCCCAACTCGAAACACAAATACTGATAGCTTTCATGAATTATACAAATTAATATACAATATCGATTAAACGTAAACACAACTCGGAAATGTATTTGGCGCGAAATTTGGGATTTTTTGTATGATTGTCATTTTGTAAGTTTGGAAATTTAGTATTTTTTGTATCCGAAAGTGCATAATTGTCTGGAGTTTCAGGAAACAGGGGGTTATCCAAGATTCGGTTGTACGGAATTAGAGCCAAGTGAAGTAAATCTCTCGTTCCCCGAACCGTGGCTTTCCGTTCGAGCGTTTCCTCGGCGAAATCCCCGGGAGAAAGTCGCTTAACTCGCAGCTAATTCTCATTGTTCCTCGTAATTTCGAGGGCGTAGAAAGCCTCTCGGCAATTAGCAAGTGCGCGCGAAACGCGGCCGAACGGCCGCGCACGACAACCGGCAATCCGCCGGCAACGCGGCGGCACCCAACGGCACTCGCGAGCCTAATGAGCTAATTAACGGAAAACTCGAGCAGATCGCCGACATCCCCGAGTGCATCTCGGATCCTCGATAGTTAGGTGCAGTCAGTGCGTTACGGTTTGTCGGCTCGATTATTCCCGAGCGTAATTGTAATTAAGGACGCTGTCTCGAGACTGGTTTCCAGGCCGCACACGTAAGTGCACGCGTGTGCGAATAATTCAACCCACGTACGTGCTCGAATTATCCCATCCAGGTGGGTTATCGTCTGACCCTGCGACCCTTCACCGATCTGCCTGGCGTAATCAGGAGCGCGACATTAATTGCTCATTGTCCGAATCCGATAATTGTAATTTCGGAGAATGCCCACGTAAGAGATATTCATGTTCCTGGACCCTAATATTATATAGTAGTACTAGATACCCTGGCAACGACTATCAAAAACGATCTATTGACAGCTGTCTCTCCCTTATCACTGTTTTCCTTCTTTTTTTTTTTTTTTTAATAATTTAGAAATTTAAATATACTCGGTAATTCATTGCAACATATCCTAAAACATCTTCTGGATAAACTTACCGACGTTGCAGTTTGTGAGTTTGATTTCTGAGATAAATCCGCGAGAAAGTAATTATTGATAAAATGAATATAACTTTCCAGCCGTGTGATACGCTAAACGGTTGAAATACCAGCAAGTTAAAAACGTGCTAATCGGCAACTATCGTACAGAAATGGTCATAATCTGAATTCGTTATCCCAAACGATATATGTGATTACTGGATATGTGGATTTAGAGGAATTGCCGATTTTTTGGCAACCGGGGTGCATTTATTACCCAAGTCGAGGCACCGTCCCCCGGGTCCAGAGACCCCCTCCTCGAAGTCCCCGCCATTTCCACGGAAAATCCGCGGAGTTAAGTGAAAAACTGCAATGTCGGTAACCTCGAGTCCCGCCTCGAAGGACGCGTGGGATCCTTCCGGCAGAAGAGGGAGCACCGATATCGGCTCTCTCCCCCGCTCTTTTTCCGCGATTCCGGCATATCCGTGGACCGGATATCGCGGCGATCTCCGCAGGGCTCGGCCGGTAAGGTAGGTGGCAAACTCGACGCCGTTAAGACGCGCAGTAAAACCCGGTGGCGCCTGTCGTCCTCTCGGCGGGGGTTGCGGGGCGCCGCGCGCCGTGTCCGACGAGGCCGCATCTACATCTACATCTGCCGGCCGCGTCCAGGCCGACGCCCACGTGGCTTCGGCGGCCCCACCAGTGCTTAGCCGCAATTACCGGGCTACAAAGTGTACCTTTACGACCGGCTAAGGATAAATCGGAGCGGTGAGCGTACGCGCCGCGGTGCCCTCCGGCGAGATGCAGATGCGGATGCAGATGCGGACGCTAAGTGCCCGTCACCGAATTCCGCCATTTTTGTAACCCTCTATGGGCCCGTGTAACATTCAGGTCACATTTTAAATGAAAACATTTTTTTTTCATTTGCATATATAGGTGTCTAATTGCTGATTTTTCGTTCCCCCAATTTTTTTTTATTTTATGAAAAATTCGGCCCATAGAGGGTTAACATCCCCTAGCGATCGGAAATTCATGCCGATAACGTAGACGCTCTTATCAAATAATACACTTCTTTGTCACCATAAATTCGTGATTTATAGACGCGAAGGAACGTCTCAGGGAAGCTGAATACTCTCGTAAGTGCGAACGATTACGTCCCGCTGTTGGACGTAGACGCATTAACGGATTCCATTAGGAAACCGAGTTTACGTGGCCGTTACTCTTATCATAACCGCGTTCCCTGCTTACGCCACGTCGCGGATGGTTACTCTCGTGAGCATATACGCGAGCGGGTAGATTACGAGGAAGGGGGGCGAAATCGCGACCTGGGAGTACGCGAATATCTCTTCCGAACCTTCGCATTCGGTGCAAAGTAGATGCTCGTATTTGCATTTGTACGGATCCACCAGTCTCGCTATCTTGGTCGATTAAGGTGATGTGAAAGTGTGATATACATACGTACCAGAAAGTCAACATATTTATAATACTTTTCTCCAAACTGGGTGCACCGAATTATCTGAAACTTTAACACGTGATTATGGAGGCTCTAAGGGAGAATGCGCATTTCGTGAAATTGAATTTTTGCCAAATAAAATTCTGCATTTATCTCGGAAAAGAAGCAAAAAATGATAATCTTTCAAGGGCAGCGCGTTCTTTCTTGGCGCCTCCATAATCACGTGATAAAGCGTCAGATAATTCGGTGCACCCCAGTTTGGAGAAATGTTTTATATAAATGTTTTGACTTTTCGGTACGCATATATCGTCACACTTTCGTATCACCTTATGAAGCCGCAACTCGCCAGATTCGAACGAATCGCCGGCCCATCGCTCCCTCGTTTACCCGCCTAATCGTAAATAGCTCGGTACCCACTCGCCTCTTTCGTCGGATACGCCGCGGCAAACGAGCGGCTCGTGGTAGGCGGCACAAAAATGCATGTATCTGCATCTAGATGCGAAAGTCCCGCGCGTCTGCCGCGCTAATGGGACGTACACGTGTCACCCGAATTCCGGTCGGCCCTCTCGAGGCCCCCCACCACGGCCGCTCATCTGCAAGGTGCGCTGACCCAGCGCAGCCTGCTGCCAACTACTCTGCCGGTATTGCAGTGACTCATCCGACTCCCTCGCGCATGCCCGCGCCCGCGTAAGTGCGCCGAACTCGCGTGCGCGCCAAACACTGGGTCGCGACTGGCGCGCCGCCCTGCGGACCCCCGCGAACTAACCTCTTCCGTCGCTACGGGACCGATCGGTGGAAAAATTTCCTTGCAAAAAATGATATACACATTAGATTTAATTATTAAATTCCTTCCTTCGGATATCTTTCACCTCGTAAAATGAAACCTCTCATCGCCTGGTAGCACGTGTAAGTTCGCTAGTTACGACAGGGGCCCGAGTCGAAATATGAAACGCTACTTTCTGAAGTTAATTAGTATTCATGTTTTACAATTGATTCAAGCTTGACACGATTTGCGTATATTGTATCTGGTTCGTTACTATTTAAACTCATCTTTGTGAGAATTTGCACGAACGACGAATTGTGTAAGCGTATTTTGTGAAATAATGATTAAGATTAGTAGGTTTATTGGTATGTAATGTATGTAAGGAAATTTAATATGGAAATTATTAAAAAGAGGAATTTATGCTGAAGGGAACGGAATAGGGTGTGATTTGGGAACCACCGCGGGATCTTCTTATAACGATGACACTCCGCGGCTGGAAATAAAATCTGTCATTCCGGAGCCACTTCGGCCCAGACTCGTTTCCGCGATCGTTAAGGCCGTCCTTACCCCGAGATTCCGCGTAAATTCTCGAAAGGACCACCTTCGGTGGAAACGAGATCAAAGGCTGCTTCCGGGAAGCATAGATGGGGATTCTTCGGGAGCTGGGAAGATGAGCGGCCGCGCGACGGAAATATTCCCCCGCGAAAGAGCTTACACCCGATGAGATGTCCTCCTCGAAGAACTCGGGATAAAAAGAGAGAGATTCTCTAAGAAAATTCCACTGGTCGATTGATAAAAATAATCCTGAAAGAAAATAAATTAAGAGTACCCTCAAGGAATTCTTTCTAAGAATTAATTTTACGTTAATTTAATGCTAGAAGATACCCGCGAGATACCTGCGCCTTTTACGAGCGTGTTAAAAATAATCCTGCAACGACTTTTCCTCCGGAAAATTGTTAACGAGATAATCTCAGTTCTGGGCGGTAGTTGTGTTTCACTGTTAGTAAACTAAAAAATTGGATTAGGCCAATTTATCGGCTCAATTTTTCGTACTCACGATGCTCGTCAATAAGCCTCGAGGAAGACAATCAACGTACCTGAAACAAAGAAACAAAGGGTAAAAATATGCAGGCAGCCTCGCGTAATTTACATTACGAATTTATTTACGCTTTCGTTGAAGTCGCAGAATTTCCCCAATTATCATGGGTGTGGCCGAAAAGTCGGCGGAATTAAAAAGAAAATATAAATGCTCATAAATCAATGCCATAAGTTAGCGATAAAGCCGAACTAATCCGACGCGTACGTTCTAATTCCCAAATCACGGCTAATCTGTATATCGTAAACATTTATTTATATCATTTTCATATCTAACATATATCCACCTAGCGGGGAAAAAGTGCGCAATCGTACCCACGTGGACGCGATTGTTGTAAATCACGGCCGTAAGTGAGCGATAAACCTCGCGGAAAGAAAACGAAAGACGACTGAAAAACGAGGAAAAGACAAGTCCGCGCCGACTTTGTAAGTCGGGCATAAATCTACGTAACACATGCGCTCAACTCGCAGACATCTCGAAAGTAAAGATCGAGGCGGATCGAGATCGTTACACCCAATCCGTTTTATTACGTGGCGGTAACGGGCGAGGCGGTGTAATTCATTTTGTTGCGCTTTACGTTTACCCGCAAACTCCCACCTGACTCACGACCCGGATTTGCCAAGAAGCGCCTCAAATAAAATTGATATAAAATGTAATGGAAAAAAAAAAATGAAAAAAATGAAACACTAACTCCAACATCGTAAGCCAGATGTAAATTTCTTTAACTCTCGAGAATTAAGTCCGAAAAGTAAAGATCGGAGTCAATCACGATCGTTGTATACAACGTGTTTTATTGCACGGCAATAAAAGGCAAGTGGTATAATTCACTATTTCTTTTTCTTCCACGTTTAATTCGCAAACTTACACCTGACTCGCGACCCGAATTTGGCAGAAAGATTTGGCCGCGACCGAGAAACCTGGAATAAAAATGAAAAAAAAAAATAAATAAATATAAATAAAGTCAAATACAACACCGCAAGCCAGATATAAATTTTGGTTTAACTTTCAAACGTGTGAAAAGTAAAGTTCGGAGTAAATCAAAATTGGTATATACGATCCGTTTTGTTGCAAAATAAAGGGCATTCACTAATTTCGTTTTCGTTTTATGAGCATGCGCAGATTCTCATCAACCAACCTAAGCAACCCGGGAGCACTAGGAATATCTCGGCTCTTATTGGCCGAGTCGGCAACGTTAACCAACGGAAGTCTAATTTATCGTTGCAGTCGTTGCGCTCATCTCGCGTGACGCAACGGCAGTGGCAGTGACGAGAAAGATGTTGATCGGACACCTGCAACGGCGGCGGTCGTCAACCTCCTCGCAAACGAGTTCTCCGCCGGTTTTTCCTTCAACGACGAACAACGGCCGACGCTGACCAGACGGAACGGCGGAACAGCGGAACGGGTGGAACGACCCTCGGAAGGACATAGGAGGAGGAAACGGAAAGGACAACGAAAATTCAATTGTGTTCTAATTAAAAGAATTAACAATGAAAATAAAAACAATATGATATATACAAAAACAATGAAACCCTTCCAATCCCGAGTCTAATTAAATTAAAATTGAAAAGACCAATTCCTCCCGACATTTTTAATAATCGAATGACCGAATTTTATTAATCGGCAGCTTGACTTTAATAATTTCTCCCTCCCGAGCCACCCTTCACCCCAGGACGCTCGATTCATTGAACACCTCCCAGAGATCGACACCCAATTTAAAATCGATCTTTCTTTATTAATTTCTCTTTTTTTTCAACCCGTCACTCTTTAGATATCATCTCCGTCCCAGAAGTGATCGGTTCCATTATCAACGGTCACCTCGCTATCAGCTATCGATTAAATAAGAATCCTTCGCCAACGTTCCGTTCCGAATTAGAATTAGTATTTTCGAATCGTTAGCGAATTAGTATTAGTATTTTCGAATCGTTAGCGAATTAGTATTCGTTAGCGAATTAGTATTGGTATTTTCGAATCGTTAGCGAATTAGTATTAGTATTTTCGAATCGTTAGCGAATTAGTATTAGTATTTTCGAATCGTTAGCGAATTAGTATATGACCTCCGGCACGGAATCTCGAGTCGAATTAATCTGGACCAGAAATCCGCACCCCGGATCGGTGTCAATGGACGTGTCCGGGTGATCCGAAATGCCTGACCCCCCCCGAGAGCGTCCCAGCAATTTCGCGCGAGAGACCGCCCCTATCTCCTTCTCGCTCGGTCTCGCGGGCCGCTGATAGCGGCCTCTCTCTCTTACACCCCGGTCCGGCTGTTCCTATTGGCAATTAGCACGAGCACGCCGACGGTCAGAATTTCGCTGCCAGTATTTATACCCTGACGTGCGTGCAGTTGCGTCGAGGGGCAAGGCGTTTCCTGGTAACCCCGGAATAGACCCTCTTCGTCGTCTCCTTCATCCTCCATCTTTGTCGCCTTCGCCTCGACTACGTCTTTCCTAGTCTTTTCCTACTGTTTTTCACCCCTTTTCTTTCGCTTTCCCCGACTTGCTCTCATTTTTCCCCCGAAATTGAAGGTACTTTACGCGGCACTCTTTGCTCTCGCTTTCCTTTCGTCTTGTATTTTCTTAAACTCTCTCCTGCTTTTTCGACATTTTGCCGGGTTTTTCTCATTTTGTATATCGACGCCTAATGTTTGTTTCCTTTATCCTCGTCATGGCCCGAGTAACGCTGGTCACGATTCGTTTTCCGAGGCACGCAACTGCTCGCGTGCACCTGCCAATCTCGTTCCCGGAAACCCGATGATTCCTCGAGGAGGAATCCCGGAAGCTGCAATACCGGAACGGCTGCGGATCGCCGCGTCTTTCGACTCCTCCCATCCCCGAGTGCGTTGGAATATTTTCCCGAGTATATACAATACAATATATACAAATGAAAGGAAGTAAAAGAAAATCTTCCAAAAACTGTCCTATGCACCAAAACCTATCCCTTATTTTTCCTGGCACCACAGATAAACAATTGTTTTTTCAATCGCCATTTTGGATCACCGCATTTTTCGACACCTCGCATCTTCGAGTGCGCTAAAATATTTTCCAGAAAATTTCCAAGCGAAACCAGGCAAAAAAGGAATCCTCCGAAAGCCGAACAAAGCATTAAAACCTACCAGCTTTTTTTTTTTTACCGGAACCGCGGAGCAATAATTTCTTTAAACCCGAAAATACAATTGTGAAAATGGCGAGAATGAAAATATCGAGTCGTAAAAAATTGCCATTCGGTCTGTGTTTAAATTTTGATACAGATTTGACGACCTCTTCAAGAGAGTCGTAAAACGTCGAAACCCAAAAGCGAGATCGCATCTAAATCGAAATCCCGCACCCTCCGGCCACCTTCTCGGATTACTGCCCTTATCACGCCTTATCGGCGAGAAAGGAGGAACATTTCGTCGAAAGGGAAGCCACCCCTTATCGCGCGACCCTAATCGATCACCACCCCCGGCAATTTGCATGAAAGACGGCAGATATCGATTCGACCTACTTTCCTAGACACGGTGGAAATGCTTTTACATGAACTCGAATGTTGTATGTGCCAACTCATGCATACACAGCATCCACGAAAATATTCGGATTTACTTGAATATATGTGACTACCTTGCCAGAGGCTAATGTAAAGAGGCGCATTCAATTCGCGGGGATCATCCCTCCACGCCCCTACTCCAAAAGAATTCCAGAGGGCGCGAAATTCACCCCGTGGCCCAATTCCGAGCATTTCTCCCCCGTTTTAATCCAACGGAAGAACCAGTATCGGTTCGGCCTAGTTTCGCGAGCCCATCTACAAAGTATGTCGTGCAACGCGTAGGTGTGCAGGTGACCGACAATGCTAAATTGAACCAGGGTCAAACTTCGTAAAAACCGAGTTTTCGCTATCCACTCACTTTCCCTATTTTAATCATCCTGAAATATAAACAATACTACGATTAAAGATCCCAATTAATTACGTGTTGACTAAAAAAAATAAAAAAAAACATTTTAATTCAGTAGCGCACTTGGAAATCGATGAAAACAAGAATCCTCAATGTAAATTACGTATTTGCAACATTATATAAAATAACGCATATATAATAGACACTTAGAGAATTTTGGGAATTCTGAATATCATCATATTGTATGTATAATATCATGTACGGCAATACCCCCTGTATGCGGAGAGAAAATTTCAGTGGATTTTCGCTATTCCGTGGAATCGTTTAGAAAAAGTTCTGATCTTTCATTTTCCATAACTCGCCCCTTATGAAACAGGTAATCCAATTTTTGTCATGATCTGTTATCGCGATATCGCTCCCCTCGCCATTTCCCAGACGTCTCTGCTGGCTATGGAGGAGAATAAAACCGAAAAGGTGAGCAACGCAGATGCAGGCAAGTGAATGGCATCATAAAGGGTCCCCTCGCTGGAAAATCAAGGACCTTAGGGCGCCTTAAGGACTCGAGGAGTCCTCGGGCCCTCGAGTTGCAGTTTCGCGTTGCAGCTGCAGTCGCGAGCGTGACGCGGTATCGCGCGTGCATTGTCCGCGCAAACGCACCGAGTGCGAGGTAGCGCACTCGAGGGAGTGCAGGAGAGGACTTGGGAAAGAGAGAGGAGAGGAGGAGAAACGAGAGAATACGAGATATCGTGCGTGACCGTGGCCCTGCTCGGCCAACAGCAAGGACGCGCATAAAGGCCTTTGCATGACTCCGCACCCGTCACCGCAGACTGATCCGCCGTATCCATTTCTCGAGTACCATTTCGAGATCGGCCGGACGCAACTTTCTCTCATTTTCTTTTCCTCTTGCCTGAGTTTTTCTCTTTTCGATCATATTCTTCTGATTTTTTTGTCTTTCCGTTCCAAGAGGACACCTTTGAAGGAAAGGGCGGATCATTTGGCAGAGGAGAGGGTGCATCTGCATGGATTGCCGCAGCATGATTTGGTATATCCATTTCGCAAATAGCATTTCCAAGGCAAAGGACTTCCCTCGTTTTCTTGCGTTTCAGAGAAAACCAGAACGTTCTTTTAGGGAATAAAAAGTAATCATTCATTGGGACCTCTGCGGAATGACTCTCGCGTGACCGGGAAATCCGAGAGAGCAAACCTCGTCTCAGGTGCAATTCCCTAATCCAATTTCCTCAGCCTCTCCTGACATTTTACTTTGGCTCGACCCTTCTTCTGTATCTCGCTCTTCTTTTCCCAGGACTGGGAAAAGCTGAACCCGATTCAAAGAACCTAATAAGAAATCCGAAGCTGGATTTCCTTTCGTTCGGCCGATCCAAGATCCCCACATTATTACGTAATTATCGTTTATACATTTCAGTAAATTAAATCCTAACGATCAATAAGGATATTCGTGTTAACAAAAACTTTGCAAAACGGAACTTCATCTCAAGGGCAATTTTCTAATACAATTTTCTCATCTTCCCTTGGTATATCCTCTTCGTCCAGGAGACTGATAAGAAACCCAAGATACGCACTCCTTCCCCGCATAATCAACGTTTCGTCTAATTCATTTTCATTATTTAAGAATCATTAATAATATTTATATAATAAAAAAAAAAAGATACCAATCATTGATTGGGTCTCTTACGTGAGCGTTTAACCCACAAAGGGAAAGTTGATCTCAAGAGCAATTTTCTCATCCTCTCTTGGTATTTCATTTCGGCTCGACCCCTTCGCCCATTTCCGGCCCTCCTTTTCCCAGGGCGAGGAAAAAGCTGCGCCCATGGTACACACGGTGCACCGGAAAGCCAAAGAACCTAATCAGAGGGCCGAGGCTTTGTCTCGTTCCACTCGGTCGAACCGAATCAAACCGCAATCAAGGCGCAACGGGAAGTCCGCATCTGCATGCATAATGCAGGAGGCACGGAGGAGCACCGAGTCGGCAGAATCGGGAGAGTCGAGCGCGAAAAGTGCAGCTGCAGCTGCGGGAGGCGTCTCCCTCCCCTCCCCCTCGGCTTGCTCCATAATTCATCCGGAATATGTCCGATGCAACGCGGGAATTCCGCCGTATCGAAAACGCCGACCGGCTGACGTTCCGCACCGGAAACAACGGGCAAAAGGTTGCAAATCGAACTCTCGACGCTATTAGGGTCGAACAACGTGGACCTGACACCTCGAAACACCATTTACCTCGAATGAAGAAAAAAAAAAAAAGGAACACACCGAAATAATCGATAATTCCACATTAAACTATTAAATTGAGTTAAATTGATTTAGGAGCGAGCAATCGCCGTTAAATTAAATCTCCCGCGGAGAATGTCGGGATTAATCGAGGAAGGTCTGACCGTGAAATGTGTCCCGTTAAAATAAAATGAAAAATAAATAAAGAAGATAGAATGGGAGAAAATCTAGGTAAATTGACCTGACACCTGGAAACACGGTTTACCCCGAATGAAAAAAATAGCACGCCGGTATAGTCGGCAATTCCACTTTAAGCTATTAAATTGAGGTAAACCGAGTTAAATTGATTTAGGAGCGAAAAATAATACAAGACAGTTTGTAAATTACTATTCCAAATAGTACGCCTCTCTTCGAGGTCTTCTAATAATTTTCCAAAAAACATGAATCTCTTGGCTATGGTTTGGCAATGCAGCGAGGCTAAACCATCAATGGGATATAAAACGCAGGTTTTGTCCGTCGTGGACCGAAAAACGCGAAAAATAATACGAGACAGTTTGTAAATTACTATTCCAAATAGTACGCCTCTCTTCGAGGTCTTCCAATAATTTTCCAAAAAACATGAATCTCTTGGCTCTGCTTCGGCAATGCAGCGAGGCTAAACCATCAATGAGATATAAAACGCAGGTTTTGTCCGTCGCGAAAAATAATACAAGACAGTTTCTAAATTACTATTCCAAATAGTACCCCTCTCTTCGAGGTCTTCCAATAATTTTCCAAAAAACATGAATCTCTTGGCTCTGCTTCGGCAATGCAGCGAGGCCAAACCATCAATGGGATATAAAACGCAGATTTTGTCCGCCGTGGACCGAAAAACGCGTCCCCGCTGCATATATCCGATGCGGCGACACGTAATATCGACAACGGTATCCGATTTTGAGGGCACCGAGCCAAACGTAAAAACAGGCTAGAAAAGTCCTGTCAGTCTGGACGGTGACTCGGGCATAATTCGCAATGACTCGGCCGATAGTCAGCGAAGCGTCGCGGGCTTTGACTCGACCACCACAGGAGTGAAGGTCAAAGAATGCAACTGGGACGGTTTAATATAAGCGTCGAATTAAAATGCAGATCACGGAGGTCGCGAGGACGCCGACCAGTCTGCAAAGCGAGTTTCAGACCCAGTCCGATCACCTCCCGGAGCCACGTCATAATTCACGTTACTTTCATGTCCCCGACTCGAGTAACGACTAAATTTACTCGACCCTCCCCAAGAGCACCCAAATTTCCGGCCAACGATCCATTCTTACACACGGCATAAACCAAGTCCTAATCCAGGCCCAGAATGCTCAAAGCCTATGCATCAAATCGGGAATAATTGAATAAATGGAGATACGCAACGCCACCTGTTCTTCGATCGGTATTTTTGCCAAAGTTGGTCTACAAATAGGCAACGATCTATATCACATCGTTGTAAACGTCCTGACCAAAATTTCAACTGGAGAAAATTCCTTAACTCGACAGGATTTTCCAACGACTTGGCGTAATCGGGTTACTTATGTATGAATTCATGGATAAAAAGATGTATGGAGGCAATTTCAAAATTAATTGGGGAAAAAATATTAAATTTGCCAGACCTGGGGGCAAGTAACGATTAGTTCGGTCGACTGGATTCTATGAGTGCATGGAGATAGAGTAATTACCAGCAGCCATTTTCACGGGTTTGCAGAGCGCAAGATTAACCTCTTAACGCGCAAATTTCTTGAAAAAAACCGGCCAAAAAGAATCAATTTTTTTGATGTAAAAAAAACCCTAGAACATTGTCTTGGCATAAAAAATAAAATTCTCGATTATATTCGAGGGTGAAAAATTATAGTAGCATAAAATACAACGCCGCTCGAATTATCTCGAGAGTGCACAGTTTGGCCTGTTTAGCGCCTTAACGCGCAGATTTCTTGAAAAAAACCGGCCAAAAAGAATCAATTTTTTTTATGTAAAAAAAAACCCTAGAACATTGTCTTGGCATAAAAAATAAAATTCTCGATTATATTCGAGGGTGAAAAATTATACTAGCATAAAATACAACGCCGCTCGAATTATCTTGAGAGTGCAGTTTGGCGTGTTTAGCGCTCTCGAATTAACTCGAGCGCACAAATTAAGGGGTTAAGAGCGCGCGTTACGGGAATGAAAGCGGGAAAAATGAGGAAATTCGGAAGAAAGAGTCCAATCGGGCGGCTGCGCGGATAACTGGGTCGGATAAGAAGCGTATACGTTTACTTGGCCCAGTTTTGATCCTTGAAACTGTGACACCGGGAGTCTAAACCAATAAGAGGCCTAATTGGATTGCCGCCACTCAAAGCAATCCACCGCGTGATAACCTCGCCTCGATACCTTTGGATGAAGGGGCTTTTACGTTTAGGTGGCTTGCGCCTCCCAATACGCGAAACGTGGATTACGCTTGATACGTGTGTGCAAGACCTGGCACAGAGCACGCGAATTATCCAAATGCTCTATTAAAAACCACCGCAAACTCCGAGAAAACGTCCAACAGTCAAAGTACTTGAAAAAACTGCGACACCCAAAAACCATACAATTTGGCATAACAAAAAGGAGCCTACGACGGTATCCCTAAATGACACGTATCTTTTAACCCTTTGCTATTGTTTTATTAGGACATTTTAAAGTCACGTGTTCTTTGCATCGATATTTTATAAGCCTCACTCGATTTCTCCGGCGAAACTTGACGTGGCAGCTTATTATCGCATTACTCCGTTAGAACCAAGGAACTGTACAAATTGTAACTTTATAAATATTATAACTTAACAAATGGATAATTAAAATCAGAAGGTCAATGGTTGGAAATTTCAGGTTATATCAATTTTCTTTGGGTTACACAGGGTTTAATCGAAATTAAATCGCTACCCCTTTACGTCATCATAAATGATATATGACGGTCCTTGATATGTGCCGATTTTGTTAATAGATTTTGCAATTTCCCAGCAGGGTAATTTCTATCGAGCGGACATTTCCCTCGGAATTTCAAAGTGAGCGCCCATCTTTATTCAATCCGAGCTGCTTCACTTTACATGACCGACAATCGGGTCGGGACGAGTGCAAGGTGCATCGGAAAAAACTCGGTGCAAAACGCGAGGTACAGAGGGTACGTGATCGCGGTATCGGTTTCAAAGTGCAGCGGGGGAGTTTTTAGATTTAGGCCGTTCGCACCTCGTAACAAGCGATGCATGGATTTACTCCAGTTACATATGTACCCAGACGAGATGCTCCCTCGGTACATGAGTTGCCTAGGTACCTCCTGGAGTATTTGTGCGCGCATACATGACGGGTACTCGTCGAGTGATGCATACGAACGTGTTCGAGAACTGACCCAGATAGTTCCCCGTGCGCAACTACTCCCAAGTATTTATAAATGTCTGGGTGTCTGCCGGGGCGCGATAAGGTGAAGCCATTATCAGGTCGCATGTGCGAGCACCTAAGACTTACCAAGGACCATTAAAAAAGCCATTCGCGCGTCACTTTCGAAAGAAAAGCCAAAGGACAAAAAAGATATACGCTTTTCATGCGGCATTGCACATGCTTAATGACCGAAGAGTACATATGCACCTTTCCATTACGAGATAGAAAAATCGTGGCATTTTAACATGGACTCAATACAGATAATAATTCCACTCGATTGGACTAAATTAAACATCGGATGAATTAATTAACCTTGGAGGAAATACGAGCGAGATCTTATTTAGGAGATTTTGGATATCTCCAAGGAGAGTCAGGGAGTACGAGAAATTCGGAAGAGATGACAGAGAATTCCGGAGAGGTTCGGAATTATTTTAGCATTACGGCCGAGATCAAAGGCCCCTGCAAGTACGACGTAACGACAAAACAATCCCACGAGGCGCGGGCTGCAGCTCGGCGGGTGCACTCTCCGAAAGTGCACCATCACGAGAGTGCAATATCCGACAAGTTGCGCACGCCGGTGCATTAATCCGTGGATGTCGCAACGCTAAGCGTCCATAAGACCGCCCATGGATCCACGTCGATTCCCATGCAGATCCCTCTGCAGGCGCATCCATAGATCCCGAAAGGTGGCGCAACGAGACCGATGACGCAAGTGCATCCGCCATTAGAGCCGATGATTAATTACCGGGCAGATAAAAGGAGGAGGGCACTTACGGAGAACTTGGCGGGTTTGCCTTGGCGATGAAAGGGGGGAAAAAAATAAAATAGAGAATATAAAATGAAAGGAAGAAGCAGGGGGGCTCTCTCGTTTAGGGGCACCGAGCAAAGGACGAGGTGTCTCCGATTTCCGGACACCACAATGGCCGGAGATCTCGAAGACCTCGTCGAGGTCGTCGAAGGGCCCGAAGAGGAAGCCGAAGACCGAGATCAACTAGACCTAGATGAAGAAGAAGAAGAGGAGGTCATAGGGAGAAAAGAGGTGCGTGGGCGGGATTAATCAATCCCTGCATCCATGACGTCTGCATCGAGACTCGACCTGGACGCGTAGCGTGTTATTTGTCATTTGTCATTTCTTGCCCGGTACTTCGCCTTGGCCAGCGTCCTGACAATAAACGGTGCCCGGTGGAAGGCACAAAGAGCCACCAATGACTCTATGAAGTCCCAGTCAGGACTTCTTTGGAGGCCCGGTCGGTCAGTTTTGACAAATGAACCCATCGATCAAAATTAAAATGCCGGACCGATGGACGGTTTCAAAGGACGACAATAGCGAGGCTATTCCGTCACTGACGTAACGATCTGAACCAAAGGTGCCATTAATCGAAGCCTCGTCCATGGAAAAATGGGACAAAAATTCATTTTTCATGATTTTCAGGCGCAATAAAATGAAATGAAATTAGACGATGCAAGGGATCGCAAATTTCTACCCAGCCTAAAATTCCACCCGTTTGTCCTTCTTATTTACCTTCGACTATCTAAAATCGATCCCAGACTCCAAGCAAACGCAAGCCCGAGCTAACGGCGCAAAGTGGATCGCGGAAAAGTTGAAATAGCCCCGGGAAAGGGAACGGTTCAATTTTCGATCTAAAACCGTGCATAATTCAGGGAACGACGTCTCCGCCAATAGGGCGGAGAGGTCTCCGCTTTAAGAATAGAGGAGGCCCCACTTTACGAGCGGGTTTTACGAGTCTTTTCAAAAGTGAGAGCCGCCGAGCACGACTGCCTTCCTTTCCCGAGCAAACAGACCTCCTCGCTCCCCGAGCTTACACGTTTAACTTTCCCGAACTTTCGGCTTATTTGAGGGAGTTCCCGCGAGTGGCCGCGCGGGAGTCTCCCTCCCGTTTCTGCTTTTTAATGGAAAAACGAACCCGACCGAACGCTTACGTCTCCGAGCGGGTTCGTTGGTTTAGGAACGGCTACTATTTCTCGGGCCACTTCCGAAAGTGCAACCTCTGACGGAAGGACGTAGTAAAAAGCTACCTGAGAGACTGTGAGTGCTCGTTACGACCTCGGCAAAACTGTGAAACAGGTAAAACGGAAGGCCGAGCTCGTACGCCGGAAAATGTCTAAATAAACGGTAAAAACTGCATTTACGAAAAATCAAATGGGAATTCACTAAAGCCACGGCTACGACTTTCCTCTCTACCATGTTTTACGGGAAATCAAAAGAAAATTACAAAATATTCCTCCACCCCGCCCGCGTAATGCTTTCAAACATTTCAAAATATTTAACCCCTTACTTCCCGTGCCTTTTCTTTTGGAAGAAAAAAGAAATAAATAGCCGAGTTTTAAATTCACGATATCAAGACTTCCATAGACCGGTAAAAATGTTTGTAAATTTCCTGCAATTAAAAATCTACGGAGTTGTACAGAGATGGTGATTTAAATTAGTAGATTTTAAGTTACAGTTTTTTTTTTCTTTTCGACGGGTAGGAGCATGGTTCGTACCCACAACTTTTTAACAATAAATTCTCTCGAAATAAATTCTAACCGAACATATAGGCGAAATTCCGCGAGTCTACTTTCTTTCCTTTTTTTCTGATTCTTGTGCCCGGAGCTCGCATTCTTCGGCTCTAACCGTCGACCAGCCTTAGGGAGAAGGAATTAATCGTTGAAACCTTAACGCGACGTCGTGCCCGACAATATGTCGGGGCTTTTCGGGGCGTTCGTTAAATTTGCAAAAAGTGCCCGAGGCTGCTGTCGCGACAAAAGAGGCCTGCCGGTGAAAACCATCAAACTGCCCCATTCGCGGCCCCGAAACCGCCGCCAGCGAGAACCACTCTTCGTCGGGGTTTCGCGAATCCGTACACCGCGAGTACGAGCAGCCGAGTACCCGGCCCGTCATTTCGGAATTAATTACGATCGCGTCCGACAATTATTGCCAGGAAAAAACAGCGGAGAGTGACCGCAGCGCGAACCGCGAGGCCGCTAACGGGCCCATAAACAGGCCCACAACAGAGGGACCGACGACGGCCAATTAATGGCCAACCTCCATTACGCGGATGTTTCTTCGCGGTCCATGTGCACGCATATTAATTGCGCCCGATTACCTGGCGAAGTCGCCATCGGAGCATAAGGTTGACGCTCGACCGCGAAGGCTCGCAAAATGTCGATAAATCTTCCCGTCCCCGCGATTTTCGGAAAGCATTTCAGCACTGCGACATTGACGAATTAGCACGTTAAGAGGAAACTTTTTCACCGCCTAAAGTGTTACGAAAGTGATATTTAAAGGGGTCCGTTATTTATAAAGCTTTTCTCCAATCAAGGTGCATCGAATCGATTGAGATCCTCCCACGTGAACACGGAGTCCCTAAGGAAGACACCGACATGAAATTTCATTTTCTTCGGTTTTTTTTTTCTAATTTCTTCATAATGTCCTTAATTTTTTATAAAGGATTGAAATTTCAACCTTAAAAATAAACGGGCAAATTTCAAATTTCAACGGGGAAATTTCAACTTTAAAAATAAACGGGCCCGCAAACAGAGGGACCGACGACGGCCAATTAATGGACAACCTCCATTAAGCGGATGTTTCTTCGCGCTCCACGTGTACGAATATTAATTGCGCGCAATTACCCGACAAAGTGGGCGATCGAACCAGCAGATTAACGGTCATCCGCGAATGTTCAGAACATCAATCGCCTCAATATCGGTCAGATTCCGAATTTCCAGGGATTTCAAATTTACAGCATCGATAAATTACCACGTTAAACGAAACGAGATCTCCGATACTTCTCCCCTAACGCATCGCCATCCCCACTTCTTGATAAAACATAACGATGTAAGGTTAACTACCGATAACCAAAGATTTAAAAAACCACCCTGTGTACCCTACAAATACTGTAAAGTATCGGGAAATCTATCAAATTACAATGTCTCCAAACCCGCGAAGTAACTGACTGAGGTTAACCGTCGGTCAACAAATAACTCAAAAGTCCTACTCAAGCTTGGAATACAGTCAAGTACCTCGAAATGTGTCAAATTACGATGTCGGTAAACCGGCGAGGTAATTGACTACCCTCTTGCCCGTCCGCGCCGTCGGCTCTAGGGGAATGGAGGGCCCGCGATTGGCCGCTCGCGGCGCCACGGGACAGCGGCGGCCGCGACTCGAACCGCGACCCGCGGGGCCGCTAACGGGCCCATAAAGAGGCCCAGGACAGAGGGACCGACGACGGCCAATTAATGGCGAGCCTCCATTACGCGGATGCTTCTGTCGGCCGCGAGGATAGGCCTTTTTGTTGCCGAGAGCCACTCGGGGGCCTTAAGCCGCGGGACGTGGAAGTATATTAAGTCGAGAGACCCAGCCGGCTCATAAACCCGGGCGGTTCTTCTCCCTCCCGATAAAACCTAGGTTTTACCTCGATCCCCCTCCCTCGACCCTTTCTATCTCTCTCCTCCTCTCATTAGGCGCCGGAGAAAACGCGTTGGCTTTAATTAACCGATCTGACCGATTCGAGGCGGCGCCGTTTAATTCGATTCCGATGCATCGGACGAGAAGGCATCCATTCCCTCCTGTACTCCGCTTTTCGACCACTGACCATTGACCATTGACCACTGACCACTGGCCATTTACCCTCCCTACTAAATCTCCATTTCGCGTCACTAGTAACCATCCAGAACGTAATATTTATTTTTAACTAAACACCGTTCTCATTAAACCAGGTAATAAATCTCTTATCTCCCTCCTTTCCTTACTTCATTCATTGGATATAAATTTTCTCGAGTGATCGTGATAGCCCGATAAGAGACATCGACCGGCGGATCGAGGTCGGATAAGGACGGCATCCTAAATATCGATCTCAGAGAGAATCCGAGACCCAGAGATCCTCTCTCCACGTTTCGTGGTTTCGTGGAAGAGTCCACGGGAATATGATTTATTCCCTCCCCGCGGAGGGGGGCGATAAATTCCACGGACCTGATCGATGGTTCCGATCCCTCCGCGGGTAGAAGAGACGCTCAGCTATTAATAAAATGCCCGACCTGGTCCCTTCTGTCGGCCGCGCCGGCTAATTTACATAGTTCGTGAACGAGAGGGCTTTCTCCGGTCTGAATATAAAATGAAGCGATCGCCCCCTATTAATTTAAACAAAATAAACAGTCATCTGCATCGACAGCTTCTCTTCAAAATCCGAGCCCTCGGGCGTCGGATAGAAGTACCGGACGTCAAATAAAAATCAAAGTGAAGAGTCGAGAAATCCATTGGAAAAAAAAAAAAAAAGTAATTGCAAATATTGCATTTATTCGATACACCTGTCGCTGGGTAGGTTGTCAAACGGGGTGGCAAAGTTGCTAATGGAATGGGGAGATTCGATGAGACGGATCGATGTCCTTTCGATAGCAGAATCCGAATCCTGCAGGAGCTACCGAGCGTCATAACGAGGTCGCCGCACACGCAGGACAGGGAGGTCGCATTATCCCCCGGTGGTATTTCACTTCCGGTATCGCAACCGCGGGTTCACGTGGTCTTAATTAATTGCCAATAGAAAGCCTACATCGACAATTGGCCGCGAGGGCGGACCAGGCCACCGAGCCGAGCATTACTTACGATCGGGGGATCGGGTAACGATCGATTATGCCCGACACCGCACACACGGTGCACTCGACTCGCGTTGCACCAACCTGCATTCCCGATGCCCGGATGTCCCCCGGTCCCCTCCCCCCTCGCCGATCAAACGCGCACCTACGACGAAAATTGCGCAATTCTGGAAACGCAGGAAAGCAGGGAAAAAAAAATCGCTTCCCTCCAGATAAATGCATCGGATCCAAAGACGTCGAAACGATGCACTCCGTTGCACCGAGGCTTACCGCGAAAAACAAGACCGTCTTACCTTATCGATACTATTATCCAATTTTTATATACAACATATGGGGATATGTGAAATGATTATCAAGGGTTATCGGGTCGCTCGGATACTCCTTTTCAATTGTTCGTTTAGAAATTGATTTAAATGGCGGCGCCTCCTCATCCGTTGTACCTGAGGATAATTGCGTGATGGCATACTTTTTCCATTTCTTCTTCTTCCTTTCCACGGTTGTATAGTTAACTCCAGTGGAGATTATTCCATGCGATGTGGTGATTGTTTCGCTGTGGTGATTATTTGTTTAAACGAACGATCGTTTGCAGGAGGCGCGCGCCCTCCGGAAGATCAGCCCGATAAAACCGCGTGTAAGTTTACGTAATAATTATCCGAAACATTTCCGCTCAATGCGGTCGGAGCGAGCTACCGAACCGATCGGTCGGTCGAGCATATAATTTGCGATCGAATAATCGGCCGCCGATCGATTATGTCCGACACCGTGGTATCATAATGCCTCTTAACGCGCAACGCCGCCGCGGCGAACCGCGTCCTAGTAACGCCGCGAAAACGCGTCGTACACGTCGCGGTATTTACGGGAAATAAAATCTGCAATGCGAAGAGAAGCCCTCGGAAACGACGATAATTCAAGAAATACCCGACGCTCGGTAAAATGAAGGGATTAAGGGCCGATGTGTATGATCTACGATTACCGCGAAAAATTAATTCGATTTTTTCAAATTATATCACTTTTCATTCTTCCCCCTCGACCCTGCCCGATATCGTTGTACCACAATGCGGTCTTTACGTGCAATTAAATCGGCGATGTTGACAAAGTGCTCAGAAACTGGAGGATAACCCTAGAAATACTCGAGGCTAAATAAAACTAACGTTAAGAGCCGATAAGCCATAATTTATCATTATCGCGAGCACTTCGATGCAAATCGCATTAACGTCTGCCGGTAAAATGTTTAATAACTCGGTTTGAACTCGATTTCGAAGTTAATACACTTTTCGGTCTCCCTTTTCAATTACGCTCGATAGCGTGGCATCGTAATGTCGTTTAACGCTCACGTCCGAGTAACGCCGCGTCCTCCTCGCGGATTTTACACGGAATTAAATCCGCGACGCCAACAAAAAGGCTCGCCAAAATCCACCGTACGATAATCCCGGGAATATGCTGCGCTAAACAAGGGAGATAAACGTTAACACTATTTCTACCACGATTTCGTGTATACCTATTTCGACCAAAAGGTTTCGATGAGCTGGAGGAAAATGATACCGCTAAATAAATTTAACAATTATTATACGAAAACTCCAAACATTAATTGAGAAAAAATTATTAAACTTTGAAAATAATTTCAAGTCACTCTCTGGAATGATTTCACTTCCCATTCTTCGTTTTCGAAATTTCGTTAAAAGTGAGAAAGAAAAACAATACTAGGACCCTAATCAACAAATTAAAAGATACATTGAACGGTGAGTCCTGATGCCCGACACGTGTATTAGAAAACAGCTGATCGAGTACAACCGTTTCGTTCGTATGTATTTCTTTTCTTTTCTTTTCAGAATTTATATTAAGTTACAATGAAACGCGACAGAAGTTAGAGTAAGAAATTATTCTCTCCAGCCTCCAGAGCAGCAAACGGGGCCTTATCGTAATCACTCGTAGAAACGGTGTAACGAATCCTCGAACGAGAGGCGATTAAGGGCGCGTCCACCCTGGCGGAGCGATAATTAAGGCGCACCCGTAACAGCCACAACGCCGTCTTTGTCCTCGCATTCCAACGGGCAATATAAATATCGCTGAAAATAAACAATTGGACCGAGTACGCTCCTCCGGCTCTTTCTCTCTCCGTCTCCTCTCGATGGAATTCCCATTTCCCCTCTCCCTCCCTCCCATTTCTCCTTTCTTAAGCACCTCCACGAAGTGGTTCCCCATATCAAAGGTGCTCCACGAATACGAGCCGAATTAAAATTCGTCGAATTAAAAAGAGAGGAAAAATCGCAAACGAGGAGGGGGCCAAACTTTATCCCACAAACGAGCGCGTCAACGGTACCTTTACCGGTACCGCTTTAAGGAACCTCGCTTTTGCACCGATGTATATTTTTTCACCGCGTTAACTCCCCACCCGACATTTCGGTGACATTTTAAAGGGCACCGCTTAAAATTAAACCGCCCGTGGGAACGCGGCGCTGCGAAATTAAAGAGGATGTGCCACGATTCGCGGAAGCCTCTCCTCACCTCCAAGGAGAACCGCGGAAAGTGATCGATAAGCTGTAACTACCCGTTCGCGAATTACGGTATTTCGAGTGAAGGGAGTATTTCGTCGGATCTGAAAAGTAGCAGGTTGAAAGCCTTATGCAATTATCCGAAAGTCTTATGCAATTATCCCGGCGCGGGTGCATTTTGTTAATGGCGATGCGGGGGAAAAAAAAGATGGCGGCGCATTTTGAAAGCTAATGGTAATCGGGAATCTCGTCGGTGGAATTTCCGCGGCGTGTACATCCACCGGCAGAATGGCGGGCGTTTTGCGAGCGCAACAGCTGCGGCCGCGGAACCGCGACCGGAATTTCGCCGATTCGCGGCGTTATTGCTCGACGATGCGTCGCAATTTGGATGCCATTCGCATACGGACGAGGGCGAGAATTTAATTAGGAGGCATCGGCTCGGTGGAAGTCTTCGAAATTGGGAAGGAAATCAGGAAAAGGCCTGGACGAGCATCCCGTGCCAAACACGTGTCGCCCGAATATCTTCCTTCCCCTCCGAAACGCGTCAAACTAAAATCCCGAGCATGCATCTCCATTACCGAACAAAGAAAAATGCAAATCCAGTTAACCAAAGGAAATATTCCTTCGAACAGTACCGATGAATCATTTCGTTAAATCGAAGTATAATTACTTGACTCAAATAAATTCTCACAATTCCGAAGAAACGTTGCAACCCAATTCACTTGTTCGATTGAAATAATTATCCTTGGAATTAAAAAGATATATTCTCTGGTACCATTCAAAGGAAAATGTCTGGTTCCATGGAATTGTTTTTTTTTTTCTTCTCAGGGTGAAAAACTCGAAGCAACTTCCAGATAATCGGATGCAATAAACTGAGCGATGTATTCATGCCACGGGCGTTAATATTAACCCCTTAACGCGCAGATTTAAAAAAAAACAGCAAAAAAAATCAATTTTTTTTTGTGTAAAAAAAACACTAGAACATTGTCTTGACAAAAGAATAAAATTCTCGATTATATTCCAGGGTGAAAAATTATAGTAGCATAAAATACAATATATTATCTCGAGTGCGCACAGTTTGGCCTGTTTTAGCGCTCTCGAATTAACTCGAGCACACAAGTTAAGGGATTAATTTCCCATCATTTCGGTCGCCGTCGGTAGCACTAGGTCAGTGGTGCGCTCCCGTAAGGCAAGCGGGAGGTGAGATCCTGAGGGACAGGGGACCGGGACGGGAGAGCCCGGCCGACTCTCGGGCAATCAATAAACCCACGACGACGCTCGGACCCCGGTCACAGATCGGCTGCAGGTGCATTAGTCGCCGGTGCATTCGCCGAGTCGGCCGAAGGACCCCTCGGATCTTTGTCCTGCGAACAGGTTTCAGGAGAGCAGGCCACTCGAGGACCTTTCTTCGGGGATCGGGTTCGGACCTTCGAGGCGATACGTGGGTGAGGAGGGACTGTCCCCAGAAGTACTCCGCGGGATTCCCTCGGGAACACCCCTTTGAAATCTCACTTCGGGTGGCTTAGGTAGGAACATCCTGCACCGCCCTTTCCAGGGGTTAGGTTTCGATAAATCATCCCCCCATCGTACCTCGTTCTATTCTGTTTCTTATTTTCATAAGGGGGATTAAGCGATCTTTTAGAAAATCCACGAGTAAGATCAACGGAGATGTCATCGGATGAATTGGGTGACTTAAAGGGGGGAAAAAAAAAAAGAAAGAAGTGAGTTAACAACCCTTTGAGCGCTAAGCTCTTTCGGCGTATGGGCGAATTTCATCAGGGCGGGCAAGCAATATTGGACCAAACGCATCGGACGCACTTATGCGTCCACAGCGCTCAAAGGGTTAGAAATCAGAAGGCATGTATTAGTTGCAAGAGTCTACAAGTGCATACTTAAGACGTCTCGATAAATTGACGATCGTTATAATGCAGTCGTATCGTCACTTGTTTTTATTTAAATTTTCCCGAGTAAACGGGGAATTATTTAGATACTTTTTTTCTTTCTTTTTCCTGCACCGGAGAGTATCATTTTGAATTCTTTCTCTATAGGAGGTTGGATAGTGGACGATGTGCACAAAATGTAAAACAAAGGGGTAGACTGGTTCTTTCTCTTATTGCTTTCCGCTACTTCCCGTGGAATGTTAAATTCAACTTAGGGCCGGATCTATTAAAAAGTTGCAAGGGACTTTCCGAGTCGGAGCGCGTATCTCGCCCGACTGATATTTATTTCCTTCGCTCTTATATGCCAGTTTGGATTCCAGCCCCGAGCTGTGAATCGAATTGGAATTAGAAAAGGGACGAGGAGAGCGACGTTCCCGGAGCTGACCGAGTGGAATTAAAAAGTAGTTAATCCCGGGAGGAATGCAATCGAGGCGCGATATCTTCCCCGAAATGTTAAAAGACGAGTCTCCGCCTATCCTTTGAGGCGATTCGAGTCGCTTTTCGGCGTTTAACGGGACGCCCGACGTTTTTTCCACAATTTACGATTTCCCCCCCAAGTGGCTTCTCGGCGTATCGGAAAAATTGGACAAGGGAGATCTTTACGTCCCCCGTAAGCGATTTGGCAATTCTTTTTATTAAAAGCACGGATTTAACTAATTGAGCCACAGATAGAGGATCTTAATCGCAGCAATCGCTACACCCGAACAAAATTAAACGAGACATGAAACCGGTCAAGAAATCTAGACACTAAATTCGACGAGATTTAATACCCTAAATCCATCGATTCTCTTTCGAGAAAAATAATTTTTTCTCACGTCGGTAGAATCCTAAAAAATTTCCAAATTAAAGTAAACACGTATACAATTTTCAGCCTGGATTTACCTACCCTCTAAAACTAATTTCTTGCCAAAAAAAAAGAAAAAAGAAGCAGATGGTCAAAAATCCGTTTTCTCAAACCAACCCCCAAGATCGAAGTTCTTCTCATCCCTCGTCCAGCAAATCAGGTAATTGTACAAGACTCGAAGCAACTTCCTGGCAAGCAGATGCAATACCCCGTCCGCCCCCTCGGTAATCCTTTCCCAGTGGCGTAAAGAAGTAACGGAGAATGGGCACTAACTCGTACGCGTACCTCGCCGTGGAGTAAGTGCGGCTCTCTCGGTACATCCGTTAAGTTACGACCCCTCTTCTTGCGCTCCCCCCGGCTCGTTGCCGGGACTTTATGAGGAACAATTGCGACTTTTCCTGCCTTCCCCTCCCCGTGGCGGGACGTTTTTCCCGGGGATATCGGCGATCGTTACGGGAAAAGACGAATCGCATTTACAATCCCCTCGGTGGGGCCGTATCGCGAGCGAACTGTAACGAGCACCCGTAACGCTCTGTAATACCTGTAACGAGCAAACCGGGACTCGGCCTCCCTTATCCGCGGCTATCTTTTTACAATCCACCGCTTCTTTTGATACCGCCTATAAATAGCCGGATCGGTCAACGACCCCCGATGAAAACGGGGTTACGGGGGAAATTACCCCCCACGTAATCGTTAACGGCCGCCCCCGCCCTGCGGAAAATCCCGGCGCTCTACATTGTACGAGTAATTTACATCAAGGGGGAGGGGGAGAAATTCGCCAACGGGGATTTAATTAATACCGTCAGGTATGTACATTTTACCCCCGACTTATCCCGGATGCCGGTAATCGATTCCCTCGTGACCGCATCTGTTCGCGTCGGCCCTCCGCGAGCGCAGATTAACGTTGAAAAAAAAAAATTAGGCTAATTAATAATATTTCCCTGGGTGTATTCTCTTCCCCGAGTTTCTAATTAGTCGTGACAGCTGACTTACTAGTCGCTATCGTCGGTTGTCATCTGCGGGTAAGTACTAATAAAATTGAACTAAAGCGACAATACTAATAGGGACGCGTCTCGAGTCGGAGGCGCGTTCTCGTTTTATCCCCGTTGGGTGTCACTTATCCCGGGTGCTCGTAATTATTCCCTTCCGGATAACCAGTTATTACCGGGGCCTCTGTGCGATCGTTTCTGTCGTCCGAGTTCATCTTAATCCCAGTTTACGAGAGTGCACCTTCGACCGCGACTCGCTCTCCGGGGGTAATAAATATTTTTCCTTCGCGTCTACTTCGTCCCACGTCTTTCCCCGAGGAAGGCCGCGGCAATAATGGCGGGCTTGGAAAATTCAGTGTTACCCCGAGGGTGCGATGGCTTATTTATTCGATGTACACGAGGGGAGTCGCTCGACCCGACATTGTGTGTACCCTGGGTACGACGAATTCCGAGGCCCCCTTTTACATCGTGCTCACCGGCCCTCCTCTTGTCGCCCTGTCGACGAAAGAATGAGAAACCCGACTTCTCGCCTCTCCCTTGGAAAGGAAACTCCTCCCCACAGAGTCCTTCTTCATAAAAAGAAAAAAAAATTAAACATGACGAAAATTCATCGTAAAGCCTCAACTCGGCTTTGCGTGGGTCGAATATACAGGGAAAAGGGGAAATAATGCTGTAAAAATAAAATAAAGAAAATTAACTGTAATTACTAAGTAATAATAAAAATGTATTGACGCGGATTAAAAGGTTTTCTCCCTTCCGAACGACCAATATTTTATAAAAAAAAGTCGGCTCATGTCTTTGGGATATCCGTATTGTACCATTTTTTTTTTTTTTCATTTTATGGCGGGGGTACTACAGGGAATAAAAATCTTCCAAATGTACGTGTTGTGTAAAGACGCGTGAATAATCTTTTTCGCGGATGAGGTATTTATAAGGAACGGGAGAAAGAGACGAGATGGCGACGAGTGGAGGAGAGTGCAGGAGAAGTATGTGACTCGAAATGTGTCTGACAATTATTCTCCATTACCTTACTCTCTTTTTCTATTTTCCCCTTGTCCTATTCTTTTTACAGATAAGAGAATCCGGAATGCCGACCAAGATGCGCCTCGACGAGCTGCTGCACTTTTTACCGGATCATTACATGAGGCATGCACAATTGCACCTTGGGGCACAATGGCGAAAGTAGGTGCAGACAGTGACTGCAATTGACGTACCGAGGTTTTGGAGCACTGCCTGCACTTATCCTTCGCAAATAATGTACCCGCCTCTTCGCCCGTGACTCAGGACTCATTATAAAAATGCTTGCGCGTAAAACATACGGGATATATATATATAAAAAAAAAAGAAAAGCCTTGTTTGTAACAAAGAGCGTTCCTTCGTACCCTTTGCAGGCACTCGGAATTTTTAATTCCAAAGAAAATTCCTCCGAAGCCCGTCGTTTTTTTTTCCCTCTGACATTGCACCACGATTCGATTAATTTTAATTCCTCGTTCGTTACGCTAATGCGATTTTTTTTTTTTATGAATCACCGACGCGTAATCTATCTTTTACATTGCCCGCTCCGATAGTCGCGTCCGGGACGTGCTCGAATCTTCAAACAATTACAAGATTGTCACGGAAGTTTATACATGCGAGTGGATCAACCGAGGTGCTAGAGTTCAATATTTATGCGACGAGTCAACTCGACTCGTGACATAATTCTTAAAACGAGATAAAAAGTGAACAGCTGATTTGGCCGTACCGCTTGATGTCCAAAATTAAAAAGAAAAAAAAAATCGACTAATTCAATGCATTCATAATTCACTAATTTCCATATCATTCCGCTTATTTAATCTATTTAGGAAATATCTAGTACAAAAGTTTAAAATTGCGCAATTTATGCCTGCTTAATTTTTCCCACAACTCCGCCGTTGAAATTTTCACACCCCACCGATCTCAAGCGGACCGATGAAGAGTCAATTCATAAACGAGGAGAAAACATCTCGGAATCAATGCCGACTCTTGTTCCTCGTTCGAGGAAATCTGGCCATCCGATCGGATCAAACGGCAGATTCCTGCAAATCACCCGGCAGGCTTCCCACTGCATTAAAAGCCCCGTCCGGCATCGAATGACTGCATAAAAAGCGAAATAAAATGCCCCAACCCCTGTACCAACTCCCTCTTAAAAAATAAAAAAGCAAAAAGAATCCACTCCATCTCGAACTTCCAACCAGACATAACGACCTCGATTTCAGCAATTAATTCCATTTCATATCTTCATACAAAGACCTGGTTCAAAACAATTAAAATTACAAGAAGAATTGACATTACCCTCCACCAATGCATCAAAAAAATTAAAAATACTCTTTCACGAGGACTTAAAAATATATACAATGAAACTGTGTGTTACGCCTCGATTTTTGAACAACTCCCTCTTAAAAAAAGAAAAAAGCGAAAAGAATCCACTCCATCTCGAACTTCCATCAGACATAACGACCTCGATTTCAGCAATTAATTCCATTTCATATCTTCATACAAAGACCTGGTTCAAAACAATTAAAATTACAAGAAGAACTGAAATTCCCCTCCAATGCATCCAAAAAATTAAAAATACTCCTTCACGGGGACTTAAAAATATATACAATGAACTGCGTGTTACGCCTCGATTTTGGAACTGTCCTCTAACATATCTCGCATAACGGGAGGAACTGGCCAACGAAATGACAAAAAATGTAACATGGCATCGACGTGCGGCAATCCGATCGGACAATTCTTACCGTTACGTTTACGGTCATTGCTATGCGCGGTACCCGAAGGCCTTGAATGAGAACTCGCAAACCGTGGATTGCATCGAACGCGGGGAGGTTAATTGGTCCGAGTACACGTGGGGTAGAATAGCCATAGAACGGTCGCAAGAATCGAAGACTCGGGGCCTCCGTGTTGGTGGCATTGTTTTTAAGGGAGCGTTCGCACAATGGGGGCGCGTACGCGCGCGTCAACGATAAATCGCCGGGCCGAGAGAGAGACCGAGTCGAAACCTGAATGCGAGCGATGGGATTTATCGAGCCATTCATAAGCTGCCTCCGTAATCCCTCTCCGAGATGTTGCAGCTGCAGCTGCGAGCCTCGTTACGGCTGACCTAGGCCAATCGAGGCCCGACGAGGCCCTCCGGGAATTTCGCGAGGACGTGGGCGAGGAAAGCGTCTTCGGGGCCGTTCAAACTGGCTATTCATTTTCAACCCTTCGAACTCAATTTAAGGGGATGCGAAAGAGGCATCCGCAAGCTCGATCGTTCATAAAACTTTTCTCCGAACTGGGTGTCTCAAATCGTTTCATACTTTAAAACGTGAATATGGAGACCCTAAGGTAGGTCCTGAAACTCGCGAAATTTCATTTATTATATACTATTTTTAAATGACGTGGGCGAGGAAAGCGTCTTCGGGGCCGTTCAAACTGGCTATTCATTTTCAACCCTTCGAACTCAATTTAAGGGGATGCGAAAGAGGCATCCGCAAGCTCGATCGTTCATAAAACTTCTCCGAACTGGGTGTCTCAAATCATTTCATACTTTAAAACGTGAATATGGAGACCCTAAGGTGGGTCCTGAACCTCGCGAAATTTCATTTTTTATAAACTATTTTTCAAATACCTGTAAACAAATTTAAAAGGAGTTGAAATTACATGAGCTTCGGGACCTTCCTTATAGACTCCCTATTCACGTTGTAAAATTTCAAATTATTCGGTAAATCGAGTTGGGAGAAAAGTTTTATAAACAAAACCTCTTCATCACCTTAAATGATGTCGTCGGTCGATATCATCGTGAATAATCAGAAAGCCACGAGAATCGGCAGAATTATTTTCCGAGATAATCGAGGGGCATTGATTACTAAAAATTTTAGAATATCCGAGGACGAAGGTGTACCCAATCCGAGGGCCTCGTGACTTGTACTTCGCGTGTTGCCTAATTCGCCCGATTTTCAGAATTTTTTCAATCTACATACATGAACTCATACGCAGCCTTTTACTTCACATGCTCGTTCGATCGGCCATCACTCTCGGCTGGGAATTTTTTAATTAGTCGATGGCGCTACCGGGGGGAATGAAAAGGAACCGTCCAAAATTGGACGCGGATGATGTTTCGGGGTCGACAAAAGCCAATCAGCTGAGCGCTCGTACCGTGTACCAACTTCAATGGACCCGAGAGGATCCCGATAAAGCGTACGCGTGCCCGTTGCCACGGAAATTGGGCCAGAGGTTTTGGAATTTCGGTTCGTCGACTAGAGAAAGAGAATAAAAGGGAGAGGAATAGAGGGAAAAAGCACGTAAAGGGACGCGTCCCTGCGAGACGAGAGGTCGAATCCCGGAATTACTCGATTCGAGTGAAACGTTAATTCCCATCTGGGGCAGAAAGGTCCCCACCTCGTGAAGCGTCGTTCCCAAGAGGAGACACCGATCGACAAATGTCATCCGAGACCGGAAGCGGCTCGAGCCTCGCCACTTCCGGCGTCAGGTCGGGTCGGAGGAGGACCCCGATCCACCTGGAAGAGCCGCACAATGGCTCCTCCACAGGAAACGGGACCATGACCTTGCTCAACGTCCGTTTTTTCCACGAGGGAATCGATCCGAGCCAGATATACCCATTACACCCCAGGGCGCAAAGCTTCGCTCTCTCCGTGATATTCCTTTTTCTCTTTGTTCCTCCGAGATGACATTGTACGTTAACAAAAATGTCCAATCAAACAACGCAATTTCAAGGCTCCCCCCAGAAGGAATTACCCTTAAGACGAGAAAAGCCCAGAGAGGAGTTTCGATAACTCCTCGCTACTTTACACACCTTCTAAAGAAATACCTTCCTTCCGATTTTTCTGACATTGACATTGTTCCTTGTCAAGCGAAGACTCAATGGAAAAATGTCAAGCCCCCATTAACCGAGAAATTTCACCGTGAAATGAATTTCAGTCCACCACCCTGGTGCCCACTTTCTCGAGCACTTCCGGTGCAACGAAAATCGGGATGATAAAAATGTAAAAAAAATCCTGCGCTTACCAAAAATGAACGGCGCGTCTCCCAAGGCGTGGGCGCGCGTGCGTTAACCCGGGTTCACCGGAAAAAGTAATTAGTAGGTAATTAAGGCCCCGCGCACCGAGGACATGGCAGGAACGCGAGTTCTTCCCGGAGGGCCCGGCCGGTTCCCGGATATTTCTAATTCGGCCTCGCGACGCTCCGGGAAATTTTTACGGCTCGTCATTAGGACCCGGCGACCGGGGAAGAGAAAAATGAAAAAGGGAGGGGAAAGAAAAAAGGGAAAGTCCGTGGCCGTGAAGAGAGGGAGAGGGATTTCGGGGACGGCGCGAACACTCCTCCAAGAATAGCCGCGGCGACTTCTGGAGAATGGACGGTCGGGCAGCTCGTTTACGGGATGGCGAGGGCTGAACGAGAACGGCGGGTGGGTTGTTAAAGTGAAATTAGAAAAGGGAATCCGAGAGAGGGTGGGAGAGAACTCTCTCTCTCTCTCTCCCTCTCACCAGGAACATTTCTTCGGCGGAGGTGAAATCGCGACGCGCCTTCCGCGCCATTTGAGTCGCGCTCCGTTTGGCCGAGAAGTGCCGCAAGGGAAGATGCGCGAAAGGGGGAAAAACGAGAAAATGGAAAAACGGGAAACAAGGGGGGAATGGTCGACCGGAGCAGCTTTCCGGAAATCCCGGATCGCGTGCGTAAATAAATGTAAATGCCCTGGAAAGGGGGGACGTGTCGATCCCCCCCGTAGGACGAGACCTGCATTCGCTGCACCTCGATGCACCCTTAAGGTGATATGAAAAAAATGGCATCCTCGTTCGTGAAACCTTTCTCCGAACTGGGAGCACCGAATCGTTAGAAAATTTCCCCCGTGAATATAATTTCTTTATCATTTCTTTTTATTTCGTATGAAAATATTAATTTCATGAACGTCCGAAGCTTCGTTGAAGCCTTGATATTTATGTGGGAAAGTCTGAAATAATTCGGTACATCCAGTACGCGGGAAAGTTTCATAAATGATCGACCCCTCGGATACCATTTTCGTATCACCTTAAGGGAGGTTCGCCTCGAGTTCTTCGGAAGGGTTCACCGCCGCTCCGTAAAGCTTCTGTCTATCCTCGTGGTTTTATTTTTTCCACGCTTTTTATGAGCCGAAAAGAGATATGGACTCTCCTGGAGATGCTCCAAACTGCAGGATGCAGACTGCGCCGCACGAAGGGGAAGGTTTTTATTTCGAGGGTGGTAGGAGAAGCTCGAAAGCAAGGCCCCCGAGGATCTGTTTGTTCAACTGCGCCCATCCCTCCGGAAATCGCCTTTCTCCCGGTACATTTTAAACATTGAATAATTATGCTCGAATCTGCCCCGCCTCGTTTCATTTGAATATTTAAAATACATAATTTTCGAACGTACGCGAAGTAACGTTAAAAGGTACAAGCTCAAACTCTCGTTGTTTTTTAATGTTACCAGCGCGGGCAATAAATGAATAAATTAATTCTTCTTTCATTTCGTCAAGAGAGGCTGACTTTAATCATCTCCTTAAGGGAAAATGTAGTACAAACATTCCCAGGATTATTTCGGAGTGCAGATGTAGTCCGAGCTCCGGTCGCGGTGGGAAGTTATTATTTCCAGGGTGGAGGCGAGCCCCTAAATATAAGAGGCCGAGGGTGTGTTTGCTCGACCATGGGTATCCCTCGTTGTTTTCACGCACCCTGAGCGACACTTTGACAAGGGAACCGACAGTCCAACAACACGCGTTACTCCCTGCAAAATCATCCCCCGAGAAAAGGGTGATTTCCCCTACGCTAACCCTTCGAGCACCACTCCGATACTCCCGTTCTTCCCTCGATATAACCGAACAATACCGCGATAATTCCGTCCGATTGATAAAAAACAATTACCACCGGGCAGATCACCCCTAAGCCTTATCATCTGGCAGATAAAGAACCCCGCCATTTCTGCAAATATAATAACGATCAAAAGAATAAGATATTTCGAAAATTCCAACCCCTCCGCCTCGAGGGACATTAAGACTATGCTCGACTATCGAAGTGACAAGGAAATATTTTTAACCAACAATTTAATTACTTTAGGAATATCATCTCTAGCCGGGGAGGTTATTCCGCTGTTCTTTTTGAAAGCGATCAAGTGGTTTCCCGTCGCACTCAAATCCGTTTTTGCGGCCAGGGGGGAGAAACGTCGAATCGATCAGAAAAATTGTTTGCCCCTCGATTCCATGGGGGTGCAGTTGCAACTGCGTTATCACGACGCCCCTGCATCGTGACGCCACTCGGTCCCTGAATTACAACTAACGAACGTTGCCCTCAACGACTGGTCGTTCCGGGCATGTGCATCTGCATGCATGCGTGCTGCATGCTGCATCGCTCCCTCGGTCCGCAAATACCTCTCGTCAGACCCGGAATTCACTTCCTACGGCATAATTCCCGGCTCGTCACAGATGGCCGATAACCCCGAATAATGAAGGGAAGGAAGAAAAAAAAAAAACAACAGAAAAATCGACAATAGCTAAGCCTCTCAAATTTCCGCCACAAAGCAAGAAAGAATATCCCGGTGATCCGTCATTTTTGTACGTCCATTTTACCCATACAGTACCAACGATAAAATGAAATATACCCGAGAAAAATGAAAAATCATACAATTTCCCCGGAATCCAAAACACGTCAACAGTGTTCCTTTCTCCCCTCTTATTCCAGCAATTTGCACCTATCCCCTTATACCGCATCGCTCAATATTTAACACCTTACCCTACCCTTCATTCCAAAGGTAGACTAGTTTAATACATTCAAAATTAAGTTATTTCCCCGGATGATAGTCTCTTCAATTTCCCGCCTTACCGATCCATTTCCAATCTGAATCCCCCCCTCTAGGTGGCCGACCGAGACGTGGGCCTGCACTTCCTCCCCATCCATCTGCGCCGCCCCCGCATAACAAGTGCAATGAATATTCCCGCCCGGTGACGGAGGGATCTACGAGGCGTGCTTAATGCCAAGAATTTCGGTCTGCCCCCTCCCACAAAGGAGGAGGGGGGAGAGGGGTGAGCTTTTTAGAGAGGTGGCCCACCCTCGGCAGCGATTCTCACCTATAAATCAGCACGCTCGCTCGGACTAATCTACTAATTAGAGGGAGCATAACCGACTCGCGGGGTGGCAAATTATCGCCCGGGGAGGGCGGGACGGGGGCAACTCGAGTAAAAATAGAGCCCCCCTCTGGGGGGGGGGGGGCCTCGGAGGTTTTAAGGGCGAGAGGTATCTGCCAGGGACCCCCCGGGACGGGGAGGGGGTGCATACCCGGGGGGACGAAAGTTCTATAATAAGGCTCTCGACGACTCCCTCTAAAATTGGACGGGCTCTCTCGAAAAGGAGGGAGGAGGGAGTCGACCGACTGCCTCGTTTATTACGAGTGACCGTTTACGGGTGCATAACTGCACTCGTCGCGATGCGCCCTCCAAGTGGCCGGCTCTCGCGATTAGGCCTCTCGACCGGCCGGGCCCATTTCGCTGGCCCGTTTTTTTTTTTTTTCGAGTGGGTCCTATCGGGTCCAGAGGAGAAAAAAGAACCAAAGGGGGCCATTTCGATATTTATTCCGCCCGCGGGTTAATTATCGAACGTCCGACTCGCCGGGTTTCTTCACCTTTTTAAGGTGATATGAAAGTAGAGGGAGGGTCAAACGTTTATGGAACTTTTCTCCGAACTGGGTACACCGAGTCCTTTAAAATGTTACCAAAACACTTAACAAAAAAAAAAAAAAAGAAATGTTTAAAATGCTCAGAATCAAGGAAAATTTCTCAAACGATTCGGTACACTCGAATCGGAAAAAAAGGTTTGATAAATGATCGTCGCTTCGTCGTGAGATATTCATATATATTTAATCTTTATGGGTGCTTATATATTTCTTTTTTTTTTGTAAACTTCAGGTTTAACCCTCTTTAGAGGGTTCGAGTCGCATGGAGATATTCCCCTTTAGAGAAACGTTCTTGAAAGAGGATGCGTCCCCTGACCTGCACAACGGTTGCACGAGAATGCACCTGCCTCGGCGGGCACTCATATATAAATAAGCATTTCCAGGCGGTGGGTTTGCTCGGCTACACGAGCACGGAATTCTAACAGCCAATGCCCACTTCCGTCTCGGAATAAATTAGCGCACAACACGGTGACTAATTACGAAATTACAGGTGGGATCGGGCGTAACGAGCGTGCACCGGCCGACCGAGTCACCGGATGCTCCCCGAGAGGGGACAATTTTTTATCTCTCCCCTCTGGAGAGAGAAAGAGAGAGAAACCGTCCCGCGAAAAGTGCATCTTCGAGAGATGCACCTTAGAGGCCCCAGCTGCACCCGAGATTACGATCTGGAGCAAAGGGAGTCGCCGACGCGCCAACCTGCACCTGAGAAACAGGTAAGACGGTGCGGAATCGAAAAACGAAGGAAAAAAGAAAAAAATAAAAGAGCAGATCCACCCGATAAATAAAAATGAACAAAGGACAAAACCCACGTCTTAAACCCGAGCACCGGTCCAGAGGTAGGATTCCCTGTAAGGGATCTCTGTACAAGAGTTCTGTAAGGGAACTGAAATTCGATCCCTGTCCTTAAAACGTTAATATATAAACAAAAATCGCAATCAATTACCTATTTCGTAATCGATCTCTCGCGACCAGGTTTTCAATTTTCCCGAAGAAACGAGACGATACAAAATCCGAGGGGATTCTTTCAGCGGGGAATGCAGTTCGCGGAGGATGCACCTTCGGAATGGATAACGATCTGGAGCAAGGAGGAACACCGACGTAATCCGTGTGTAGCGATCCTAAGCCCGAGGAATGGAAGTGCATGCGCCTCGGAGGCACCGGATAAAGAATCGACCCGCGGCTGCACCTGCAACCGCGTTGCAATGCAGCTCCGTAACGAATCGTGAATTCGGAGCGCACGAATGGCGGCGAGCGAGCACTCGAACCCTCGGTACTGGCAGAGTACCCGATAAATCGAAATTACGCAAACCCTCCCTCGTTTCGTCCGCTTAATACCGCCCAGAGAATTTCAGACAAGAGTATCATCTTATTCTACGTACAAATCGGGAACATTTTTCGTAATAGACGTTTTCACTTAAAAGCCAATCGCTCGCGAGTGACGATCGATCACAAATGTCGATGCACCTGCAAAGTTCACCGTTCCGAGTGCTTTAAAAAATTTTTCAAAAAATCCCAAGGTGTATCCGCCGTATTCCATGGGTACAAAATATATATAACATATACCTGTACATATGTATTTATTGAGAAAAAATTTAAACATCGCCCCAGAGCCTCAAAAAACCATGGAAATGAGTACCAGAAGAAAAAGGAACGATACCTAAGCTTAACGCGATCTCGGTGTCGTCGGGTCGCTAGAGAGATCGCGATCGCTCTCGATCACGAGAGGAATAATAAACAGAGTACACATGAAATAGCAAGGAAAGGAAAGGAATATTAAAAGGAACGTGGACACGAATCCTCCGAAAATACGGGGAACATAAAACAGGGGGACCCGGGAGCTCGACATAGTCGACAATCTCGGTGTCGGCATAGCCCGCAATAAGGAAGATTCATGTCCGACAAAGCCAACCACCGGCGACAAGACTCGCGTGAACGAGACCCGAGGGGCTGATCGTGCTATTCCGAATGTCATTCTGAAAATAAATAAAACCGAGGGCGTGCGTCAGGCATCGGCCGGAATCGCGAACCGTGCGAGAAAAGTGCACGCCACCGAGGGCGGACTTATAAATCGACCTTAACGTATCTCCAAAGTATTTCGAGTGCTAATTGGCGACACGTGCGGACGCGCCATTACGACCGTTAAATTTGACGGCGCCTTAATTTCCGAGGGCAAGCCTCGTTTACCATCGGCCCCGAATTCCGCGGATGCAAGTGTCATATCCCGACGACCGGTGGGACTGCAGTGACAAATCCGTTTTACACAAAGTACACGACGTCGCCTTAACGAAAAATATTTCATCTTAATTTTTTATATATATTTATTTATTTATTTATTTATATATATTGCAACAGACCCCGGTCCCCTGGCGTGCAACGTCGCGGTTGCAACATCACAAAGCTCAGCTCTGCCAAGTCGGGAAAATTTCCGTTTTGACTACATGAAAAATCCAAACATCCGGCGCGATCGATGCTCTCGATGAGTTTTCTTTTTTCCCATCTATCTGTTAAATATTTTTATTCTACTATTCTGGCTATTTTTTTTTTTAGACCCGAAAGCTGTCTGCACTCCAATGCATATGCAAAGTGCACGCTCTCCGGGGAGGGGGAAGGCCCATTGCGACATCGGAAACCGAGGCGGTCTCTTCGGTTCCATTCATGATCGGAATTTTGCAATGGGAGCCACGTGACCATTCATTAAATGCAAAAGCTGACCCGAATCATCGTGCGATAAAATGTCGCCAGTGCCAGTCCTTCGGCGATGTCAAGGCCGCGATATCGTCCGCTCGCGATGTGACGATCCTTTATTAAAATCGATTAAAGAAAAAAAAAAGAAACTGAAATTACTCTTCAACCTGACGAAAATGAGCGTAGGAAAAGTGTCCGATCCAAACGGAAATAAAAAAAAAATGAAGATTGCAGTTTTTGTTTATCCAATATTGAGAGCTTAAAAGGCCTTCTTTTGTTTCTGCATCACTTGCATTTTCTCCGCCTTTGTCCGAGCTCGGGATGTTGCAATTGAAGACCGCGTGGTTAGTCATTAAAGTAAAAGCCCGGCGTGAAATAACGGCGGAAAAATGCCGTCAAAGTCAAGGTCGAGTCATCCTCTGGTTTACCTCGTTCAAGAAATGAGCGTGTACATTCCTTTAATCGATGATCCCTCGGTATTTATTCCCCGCTCGGTATTAATAACTCCAGTAAAAAAATTGAAAATCCCCCGGAACTTTTGTCCGATCAAGAACTCGACGCAGGATGCGACAATGGAGTACGGCTAGAGTCACGTCGAGAAGATCGAGATAATAAATGCGATATCGACTTCGGTTGACTTAGCAACGGTACCGGCTCGGCCTCGCCCGGATTAAATCTTCCTTTAACGTCAGAATCACCCAGCTATCACGTGTCGCCATCTCGACTGGGTTCTATAATTACTTCATCCACCTAATAGAAACCTAATTCGCGTATCTCTCGTCAACGTCAGCGCTCTCGACCTTGCTGGATCAGCTGCAGCTGCATTTGGAAGGCGAGCGTCATCGGCAGAGCCTGCCGCGAGCCGCTGCACATAACCAGACCAGGAACATAAATAAATACTATAACAGCATTTTCAACCCCTTTCATCCAAAATGAGCCGAACGTCTAAATTCTATTTTTAGTCAGGACAATTTAGAATATTCTGGTAATCGATAAACTCGCATTCGAACGGGATAAAGACCCAAAAAAGTGTCGTATGCGCTTCTGTGCTAAAACGAAGGGAATACGAGGTCTCGGAGTGAAAATTTAATTCACCTGGAAATCACAGATGGCGCAGGGGGTCCCTCTGCAGTCAATTAGGGCCCCAGAAAGCACGAATCCAGAGGATTTCCGGAGCTTTACCTCGACTTCTTTATAATTATTGTACGAAAACGACAGGTGGAGTATGCCATTTTGTACAATACCCAACATAATTCGACCCAGTTGTCAATATAAAAACGAACGTCGGCAACATAAGGATTTGGAAAAATCTTCTTTATCGACGTTGATCAAGTTCCTCGACGTGTTTCACTTCTCCTTAACGAGCGAGTCTGGTCCCTCGTAATATGCAGAGGAATAGCAACGGCTTAAAAAAAAAAATAAAAAAAAAATAAAAAAAGAAGAAGAAGGAGTCCTTCAAACCTCAAATCAACCTTCAGGAGAATCGCTTAAAATTCAACGACGAAAAAAAAGGGCATTAAATATGACTCCGGAAGTAGGAAGCCGCCGGTGACGATGCCACCGCTCGGAGCGATGCATTCCATCCCTGATAAGAAAGGAGATGTAACGATCGGCTGATTAGCGAGTTATCGATACGCAGCCTTCCCTGGTGCGTCGATAGGTAGCCGGCCGGGTATGAATGGCATCGAAAGCAATCGAATGGCATCGAAAGCAATCGAATGGCATCGGCCCGACCGATCGAAGCATGATCGACGACACGGCGATGACGAAAGCGGAATTCCTCGCCAATTAATAACCCTCAAGGTGACAACATCGCCGATTGATTTCCGCGGTGTACATATGCGCGCGATACAGAGAGAGCGGTAGAAATAAAGCCGCCGATAAATAAATCATATCCCGCGGCATCCCTGACATCTCTCAACTTGGCAGGGAACGTAATGTTTATGCATGCCCGGCATTTGTTTATGCATAATTGCGCCCTAGATGGTCGATGACATCAGAAGTAAGCGGTCGGCCCCGAGGAGCGACCGCGAAAATCACCGAGATATTGTCAATAAACCAACCGGATGGATAAATATAGGGCAAAGCGGTATTCGAGGTGTCGACGAGGAGACGTCAGCGGGCGGTTTAATCGAGGGTTATTCAAGCACCGATAAATAAATATTTTAAAAAGGCGGTTAGGTGAGAATCGAGCAGAGGAGTGCCAGAAATGATTTCTGAGGCTGTGGCATGATAGCCAGTCGATTGAATCTGCCGATCATCGTCGATTATATTCTCTAAGTGACCCACAAGATTCGAGACGGCTGATAATTAAACATAAATTATGAATATTATATATTCTTAGAGCTCGTGCATATGCAGATGCGACGCTGGGATAAAGGTACATTATATAGGATTAGGATCGCGTTAAGGTGATGTGAAAGTGGCGTCGAAGAGGTTTTGTTTATTAAACTCTTCTCCCAACACGATTAACCGAATAGTTTGAAGCTTTACAACGTGAATAGGGAGACTATAAGGAAGGTCCTGAAACTCATGAAATTTCAATGTTCATTCGAGCTCGTGCATATCCAAATGCAACGCTTGGATAAAGGTACATTAGATAGGGTTGGGATCGCGTTAAGGTGATGTGAAAGTGGCGTCGAAGAGGTTTTGTTTATTAAACTTTTCTCCCAACCCGATTAACCGAATAATTTGACACTTTACAACGCGAATAAGGAGACTATAAGGAAGGCCCTGAAACTCATGAAATTTCAATTCCTTTCAAATTTCTTTATAGGTATTTTAAAAGTAGGGTATAAAAAATGAAATTTCCCGAGTTTCAGGACCTACCTTAGGGTCTCCATATTCACGTTTTAAAGTATGAAACGATTTGAGACACCCAGTTCGTGGAAAAGTTTTATAAACGATTGAGCTTTCGGATGCCGCTTTGACATCCCCTTAAGGGACGTTAACTCTTTCTTTGGCTCGAAATTCTTTATTCTTCAACAGAGGACGCGAGGCCGCGGAGTAACGAGGCCCACGTATGTCGAATATCCTCCGGTTATTCTAAACTTAGCGCCTACACCTCTGCACAGGCTCACTTTCGAGAGATCGATACGCTGCACCGATACAATCGGCCCTTGCAGTCGGCGGTCTGGATTGCATCCACGACGGAAAAGTTCGGTTATCCATGAGAGATAAAAGGGACCCCTTGAGCTTTTTTACTTCACGCCGTTAATGTCGCGATAATGCCTCGCTCTCGCTTACTGAACGCATCCTAACGATGCACTTCTCCAATTAAAAATTCAATTAAAAGGACAATTTTCGTAACCCAATTTTCCTCTTTATTCCGGCACGAACTGCGAGTCCAATTTTCAAAGAGAACGGAGAGGATCGGCTCGAGATAATAAAGAGATCGATACCCGAGGCCAAAAGAGCCTCCCTCCTCTGTAGGCAGTCGATGCACTCGCGAGTGCATAAAGGCCCGGTGCAAGGCCTCCGAAGAGAACGGGCCCTCTTCGATTTCTCGAAGAAATCCCAGCCATCCGGTGGCGAGGAATCGACCCTGAGTCGGTAAACGATCGGAGGAAGGACGTCAGGAACTGCATTGCAATCGGGCCCTGAGAAGGCAAGGTGCATCCGATGCATTTCCGGGGAACTCCCCCATTGTTTCCGAGACCTTCGAGAAGGTACGTGGATCGGGTGGAATTGACGATGCACAACGAAGGCACGGGACTACCGTTACAAATGAGTAGAAAGCTCGGAAATGACTCCTATAAAGGATTAAAAAGAAGAAGAAAAAAAAAAACTCTTATAGAGAGGGAGAGAGAGAAGGAGAAAAGTAACGAAGTAAATAATCCCGCGGTCTCTCTCCGTCCAGCCGGGAGAGAGGTTTTTCACCGAAAAATTCAAGAGTAAATTATCCGCGGATAAACGCGGAAGCAATTGGTAGGAAGATGGATTCGCGAGCCATAATTGAAGAGAGGGACAGAGGGAAACGGAAAATCGGGCGAGCACTTTATCCCGCGATACCGCGCATTTAATCAAGGGGCATTTTTCATCCCCCGACCCAGGAGGGAATAAATCGCGGATAAATCGGGCATTGATTAACGGGAAGAGTGGTCGAATGAATTTTCACGTACGATTTCTCATCGGAGGAGCTCGTTGTCATTCCGACCCTTTATAACACGTTTTTATGCCTAAACTTCGTATCTGCCCTGCACAGGTAAAGAGTAGTCAGTCCATTTTTAGAAACTCGGAAGGCTTGCCACTAATCGTAACGAAATCACACATCAATAAAATAACAGTGGCACCATATTGGCCAACACTAAATTTAAGACCATTTAATTAACATCTACGCGTAATCAGATAACGTATTCTAATTAAATCATAGATATGTAAAAAAGAAATATAGTAATAAACAGTCACTGCTCATTTTTAGAAACTCGGAAGGCTTGCCACTAATCGTAACGAAATCAAGCATCAATGAAATAACAGTGGCTGCATATTGGCCAACACTAAATTTAAGACCATTTAATTAACATCTGCACGTAATCAGATAACGTATTCGAATTAAATCATCGATATGTAAAAAAAAATATAGTAATAAACAGTCACTGCTCATTTTTAGAAACTCGGAAGGCTTGCCACTAATCGTAATGAAATCAAGCATCAATGAAATAACAGTGGCTGCATATTGGCCAACACTAAATTTAAGACCATTTAATTAACATCTACGCGTAATCAGATAACGTATTCGAATGTTAAATCATCGATATGTAAAAAAAAAATATAGTAATAAACAGTCACTGCTCATTTTTAGAAACTCGGAAGGCTTGCCACTAATCGTAACGAAATCAAACATCAATGAAATAACAGTGGCTCCATATTGTCCAACGTTAAATTTAAGACCATTTAATTAACATCTCCGCGTAATCAGATAACGTATTCGAATGTTAAATCATCGATATGTAAAAAAGAAATATAGTAATAAACAATCACTGCTCACCGTTTAGAAGGCTTCCAGCGCCGCTTGAGGACTCCCAACATGAAGATGCCCCCGAAGAGGACGAGGCCTAGCCGGATGAGTCGCAGGAATCCCTCGGGGTCTGTGCACCAAAACCACCACGAACAATCACAATGATCACCCCCGTCGATCGCCGATCCCCCTTCGATCTCGACCGAGGATCGACCGCCGAGTTCACGGCACTCGCGGCACCTCCGACACCGACGTCGACGTCGCCGTCGTCATCGTTTAGTCACGGGTACCGGTAAGCTCTTCCCTAGGGAAGAAATCCGAGGTATGGGGACGACCCTCTCCCCGAGGACCGAACCAACGCCACGCCCGATGTCAACTGCGGGAAAATGACAAGAGTTACCGAAATGTCCCCGCCGAGGCGTCGGCATTCCTTAAACCTTCCAAATTTCCCAATGCCTTTTGAAATGCCTACCGGATACATTATTTAATTATTTTGTAAAAAAGCCGTGAATTTGATACCAAGAACCGAATTCATATTCTCCCTCCTTTATAGGCCTTAACTATTTTAGGCAGGGTGGAATTAAAAGTGTCCCACATTTTAATGCGTGAATATCCACGGTGGGATATTAATTCCGTGCCTTAAACCTTCCAAATTTTCCAATGCCTACCGAATACATTATTTATTTAATTATTTTGTTTAAAAACCCGCGGATTTGATACTAAGAATCGAATTCATATTCTCCCTCCTTTGCCTACTCGAGTAGAAATTTTGATCCTATTCGGGGCCTCTAATTGTAGGCCTTAACTCTTTGAGGCACGGTGGTATTAAAAGTGTCCCACCTTTTAATGCGTGAATATGCACGGTGAGATATAACTGGGTGTACCGAATCGTTTCAAACGTTACAACGAGAATATGGAGGCTATAAGAAAGATCCTGATACACCTATGAAATTGTCATTTTTAATAACATATAAAATGCCTATAAATCAGTTTTTAAACAATTCAAATGTCATGTCAACCTTATTTATAGCCTCCGTATTCACTTTGCAGACTTTGTAACGATTCGATACGCCCAGTTCGGAGAAAAATTTCATAAACGAGACCCTTTGCGTCGCCACTTTAACATTACCTTAGATGGGTTTCTGGGATAATCTAAAGAAGGGTAAATGCGATATTTAATCCCCGACTTCCAAAAAGCATATCGGACAATTCGAGTTACGTCAAACAGGGGACAAATGAACTTTTCAATCGGTTTACCGTAATCCGAGAAATATTGAGAGAGGAAAGTTAGGACTTCCCGAGGACGCCGTAAATCATATATTATGTGATCTAAAACTGCAGGTCTGCAGTTGCACCAATTCCGGTCGAGAATATTAAATCGGGCCGACACCCTAGGGGTGACTCCCCGAAGTTACCAGGCCGCAATTTTGACAATATCCGATCCACTTGGCGAAGTTCCCTACCTACCTCAAGTCGAGGAGAGACATTGATTTTCTGCAAGAGGGTAATACAGGCAACGGCATATATATATACGTGTATATATCGCATATACGTCGTAGAAACCGGCAGGGTCGCTCTATGGGCCGTGTCATATGGGCTAACATTCTATGGACTATGCCACGCAATTTTCATGCTCTAAAAGCGTAATATCCCAGGAGACAACCAAAGGTTACCTGACCATGATTTCGATAATGCCCCGGATTATTTCCAAAGCCCTAAATCCTCGAATTGAACGCCCAAAAATATTTTACACGATACTTGAAAACCCCGCCCAGAAAAGGCTCTCTCCGAGCAGATCTCTAAATTTTTACATTAACAAAATTGCCTGACTCCTCATCGCAATAGGACAATCGATTTAATTAATTTTACGAATTTCTTTTTGTCAAAAGCATTGAAGTAATGAAATTTGTTTTGGTCCAACCACGAAATGGACAATTGGCGAAGCTCCTAATTAATTACGTCAAATATAACATGGCACAAATATTAACCTGGAACGTTCAACCAAATTATTTAATTTATTCGTCCAAATATAATTTCGGAAATTAACGTGTAACGATTTACCTAAACATCTTAATCGATCTAAGCGAACGAGTTAGGCCAAGTGAATTATAAATTCGCTTGACTCGACCAAAACATTTTCTTAAGTGAGCCGAATTTAATCAATCAAATGCATAATTCGATCGTGTCCGACGAACCAAATTCTCTATATCTGTACCTCAAGGGGCATTGCACCCCCCACGAGAGTAAATGCCATGTCAAACGAAGTTAAATAAAAAAAGACCAGGAAACCATATTTCCCAAGTTGCGGCCCCATTTACTCCAGTTTCCCGGTAATTCCCCAGTGACCCCGGATCGATCGAGCAATTTCCCGCGACATACGTTACCATTTCCCATTAGAAGCCGCATTTACCGAGCAAAACTGCCCTTCCCAATTAAACCTGCACTCTGGATCCCAAAATCGAGAAGAGTCTTTGATCTGTGCAGCGAAACGAGAAGCCGACGTTTGCACATACGTCCATAGACTCTCCATTCCGTAGACAATGGCATAAAATCGGTCGATCGTTATCATCCTACGATTTTAATCTAAATGCCAGGTTAACGTGGGCCTCCGGACAGAATTTGGGAACTCCTGTAGCTAGCTAAAAGGGTATTCATCGAATCCATTATCCCCGTGGAAGCCCTCTGTTTATTTACCACGAAGCCGAAACCCAGCCGATAGTCGATAATTGCACGAGACAATGGATATAAGGTGACTCGAAATACTTATCGACTCTGCCATAATTGCTTCGCGACCCCGGTAATTTATGCCCGAACGCAGGCGAAACGGTAAAAGGAAACGCTCCTCTCTTCCGCGTGCCTTCGAGGATTTTCGATAAACGCTTTTAGTAACGCAGAGGTGATTCGTTTTCTTTTTTTTTTTCCCTTTTTTTTATGTCTATAAACGTCTGTAAACTATAATGTCTATAAACTATGCTCGATAAACGCTTTTAGTAACGCAGGGGTTATTTGTTTTCTTTTTTTTTTCCTTTTTTTTTTATGTCTAGAATTTCTCGAGTCCTTTCTCTAGTGATCGTCGCGCGTGGATTTTCCGTTAGTTAGGTTTCTTCTGAATTTCTTTTTCCTATATTTGTCAGCGCGAGCCAGGAGAGGAGACGCGGCTATAAATTGCGGCGGTTCACGAGGCCGCTGTACATTATGCAACGCGAGTCATTCCAATTGCTCGGGCTTTGCCCGCTCTATGCCGCTTACTTTACACGAACTAAGTGTAATAGGACCAAGTGAGATTTGAGTAATCCGATTGCCGAGATTGGGCTCGTTGTACCAATCAAATCTCGACTCGCTCCTCCGCCACTCCGACCCGAGTAAACCGAGTCAATGGATTTCCTTCCGCGGCCGATAGAAAAATAATTAACGGCGAAAAAAAAATCAATAAAATACACAAAACAGGAATTTGATTAAACACCGGGCATAAAGAAAATTTAAAATAATCTGTAGCAAGCATTTATCTAAATTTACTCCGTTATTAAACATTGGGAGAGGAACTTGGAGTTATATCTCGCAAATCTACGATATCAAAATCATCCTTGGTTCTCTTATCCGCCATCTTGGCTTGCTCAAAATTACTTATTTTTCGCCAGTCATGACGATATACTAACGTGGCTTTGGAATTAACTCGAGAGTAATATAGGCTCGGTACGACGGTACTCCAAAAACGCAGCAATTACTTCGCGAGAAGAATCCAGAGATTTGCGAAAATAACTCGATTTACCTCCCGCAAAGTGGCAACGGTCGAGTCCTTCGCGCCGCCATCTTGAGTTACTCGAGATCAACAATATAACCGTCGAAGGTGAATTTTCAAAAATGGAGTATCGAACTCAAGAGGATTCGGATTACCTTCGTGCTAATTTATCCCGCTACCCGCGAAATGGCGAATATATCGAGTGACCTTCTTTCCATTTCCAAATGTCCTACACTCGGGAAAATTAACCCCGCTTTCCGTGAACTCACTACTCTCAAGGCGCCCTTAAACCTCGACAAACGTCGGCCATTTCTCGCGAGGACCGATCACCGATCTCGCCCCTTGATCTTGAAAAGTAGATAACATTACGTAACGCAGAAAAGTTGGAGGGTCATCCGTACCTGCGGCGGGGTATTTCGGAAACGCGGGCACACGGCGAATAACTCCCGAGGAGGAAGACTCGGCGAAGGCGACCAGGAACGCGACGCGCGAGCACACCGCCGGCTCGGCGAGCTCGAACTGCACTAAAGAGAGAGACGGGAGACACGCGGTTCCCCTCCGCCGCGCTAGACCTACCCCCACCACCGCGCCACCTGCGCTCGCCGCCCGCCGCGCCGGTGGCGCCCCTCGCGGACGATCTCCGCACTTGCGATACCATTCTCTTCTGAATACACATTTCGTTAATTAAATCATCTATTTGGGTAGTTTTTTTCCTTGTAGGGCGGTTGAATGTAAATATCTATCGGTGACGATCCTGGGGGATAAATTAATGCTATTCGCTTCTAAATAAACATTTTAATCATTAAATCATATCTTTAGCTAGTTTTAATTATTTATAAGTTAAGACCTAACGCTCACACAGTTTAGTCATTATTTGCAATTTATGGTAGAAAAATTGAGTTGGGCTCTGAAATCACGTGTTCGGGCTCATGATACTGAAACAACATGTCTAAGAGTTAATAGCTTACTTTATCGCTTCTCAGTGTACGTGATATAATTATTAACATTCGTTACTTAACAGACATTTGTATGAAGTTTTGCGATTAAATATTTCGACAATTCCGTGAAATTTCGATAAACGCCCGTTTTAACTTGACTTGCAAAAGGCAAGATGCTGAAAGATGTTCGCTCGTGGTCAGAACTCCCCTGTAACCTCGTTCCCGTCATTTTTTCTTAAGCAGGGTAACAAGAAACGCCGCAATGTTGGTAAACTCGCGTGGTGAAAAGTCACCTTCAAACCCGTTTACAGTGAATCTCCGGGGCGATCGCCTGACCGTGATTACTGTAACAAAAACTAGTACTCATTACTCCAGTATCGTTCCCACGAAACGCAGCGCTTGGAAATAAATGTTCGCCGGAGGTTTACCTCTGGCCCGGTGATTTTCCGAAAAACTGACAAAGTATATTCTCTATTCTCGTAGGATTTCGCGTGTCTGGCAGAAATTTCTATCCCGAGGCTCCATTAGCCGCCCTGTTCTTTGCTCATGGGCCATGTCCTGTATCAGGCGCGACCTTGCTCAGAAAATCGAACTCGCGTTCACGTTGGCTTTCCTCGTAAATTCAACGATGATCGCGGCTAATGGAAACAGGAATATTCCATAAGGGAGAATGAACCGGCGTCGGGCTCACAAAAGGACGACACGGCAAAACGGACGTTAATCGGCGCAAATAATCCCGAAGGGCGGTGATCGGATTACTCGTCCCGGCAATGTATAATCTGAAACGGTTGGTTCCCGAGGTGCATCCCCATGACTTTTCCGAGCTCTAATCCCCGCCAGTTTTTACAAAACCCACCACCGAGCAACCTCTATGGATCGGCGCGCCTCCACCTTATTGGGGCATTCAGGGCCCAATCCAAAGGGGGATTACCGCGAAATTACGATAATTCCCGCTGGATCTCGCGAATCCGATTGAACGAATCCGGGAGAAATACTCGGATATAAAAGAAATTCTTATTCTCTAGATAAATAAAGATAACTAAGCTAAATATATGAAACGTTCCGATGTTTAACCCGACCCGTGGTCCTTTCATTTTTTACCCCTTGCCTTACGATTTAAATTCCAATAGCGCGTGTCATAAACAAAAATGTCGGTCATACATCGGGCCATTTCACAGTTTGGCTGAACGTTCAGTCTTACACGTCTCTCATACGTTTTGTTTTCGTTTGGCCCGATTGACATACCACGTCTCTCGCGCGTTTTGTTCACGTTTGGCCCGATTGATATACGACGTCTCTCACACGATATTGTAGGTGAAGAGGTTAAGGGCACGACGAATAAGAATCGCTGCTTGACGCTGGATTAAGGAGGCCTTGACCCAGAGAGAAATACAGCCCTATGTACAACTCGGTACAGTCGCTTGGAAGCTCTTAAACCCTGCTAATCGCGAAAGCATTTCTTAGATTAACTTAACGTTCACTTTCTAGTATCCTATTGCTTGGCCAATAATTGCGTAGATCATCGCAAATGGATTGGACACGCCACGACCTGGCGGAAATGCAGTACTACATTCTCGACCTAATTACTTAAAAATCCTTAAACACTTATCTAATTGCTGAAACAGTTTCTAAGATCTATTGAAAGCGGCCGAAATATACCCTCTCTTAATCCCTGGAATCCACTACCATTTAACGATGCATTTAAATGCAACGACGGAGTTATACGGTACATTGCGAACGGGTTAAGCCATGACCCAGCGGATACGCGCATCTATATGCATTCGCCCTAATTTCGGTGGCTCCACCAAGCTGGGATTGGTCTTGCGCGGTTCCCCTTGAAGGTGTATAATTCCGTCCGGACCTATCCCTCCCAGGACTCGTTCGGGACTCGTCCAGGCTCGGGTCAGCTGAGCGCGACTTCGGGTAAGTTCGGCAACGATCGGTCCCGGTGCAGCAAGGATCGATTTTTCACTCCTCCCGGCAGGACTGCAGCTACGGATGCAACGCGCCGGTTCCACAGGCAACTCGAAATTTTCCTTCCAGTACCTTCCTGCGAGCTTCTTCCGGGCCATGTTCCAGGCAGGACCGGAAACCTACAAACGGGGTTAATGAGAACTTCAAATAAAGACATCGAAGAAATAAACAAGATCGTGATTCTCTCTACAAATGCCTAGGTACTCTTGACGAAGACTGAGTCGATATCCTAATCTAAACTACTTGATGAGGTTTAATGACACATGTTAAGGTAATGTAAAAGTGGCATCAAAGAAGTCTCGTTTATAATACTTTTATTCGAACTGAGTGTACCGAATCATTTCAAACATTTTAATGTTAATATAAAGACTATAAAAAGGTCCCGACACCCATGAAATTTCAATTTTTTTTTTTTAATTTGTTTATATACATTTGAAACATTTTTTTTTATAAAAAATGAAATTTCATGAATTGTATGTGTTTATTATATTTCGTAGCTGCCGAATGAAGGTAATGTCATCATTGAGCTAATTACAAAGGATCTCACATGTGCGGTACAGAGTGACTCACCTATCCGGCAATTTCCACATTCCGGATAGAATTTGCATCGTCCGCGGCTCAACATGGTCGTTGTCACGAATTTCCGCGAGATCGACGCATAGCCAATGGCGCCTCGTTCCGGCAGCAATAAATAACAGCAACACCACCTCTCACCCGATCGAAGCGGAGTCTTACGAAACGAAACGCGGAACCGGAGCGCCATCTGTTGTTCCCGCGTCGAACCTAGTGCATATCTTTAATCCGATTGGCCGTTAAAATTCAAATTTACTCGGCATGGTTGCAGCTGTCGTTCGCGTCGGCGAAAAATAAAGCTTCGCCATTCCTTTTGGCCCACCTTCGGCGCAAAAGAGGCTTAAAAGAGTCTCACGAGCGAACTGGTTCCCGTCAGAGGGAAAGAGAAAGAGAAAGAAGGGAAGCTGCAGTTTCGCGCGGGAATTTATTTTCCAGGTAAGAGCAACATTTCTCCGAGTTGGGGAAAATGGACGGGGAAATTTCTTTCCCACGTGGGGTTTTGCGATCGCGAGGGCGTCGACTTCCACCACAGACGGCCACTTTGCCCGGCACAAAGATGGCGGCCACTTGGACGATTTTCCTTTATTGGCCGCCATCTTGGTTCCATCAAAGACGGGATATCTCCTCGACGGCATCCCCCGGGCTGCACCGTGTCCGGGTGCGGCCGGATACTTCTCGCCTCCTCCTCCACCTGGGGAGATGAGGTTTTCGAGGGCTCTTCACCGAGGTGTTCTTAAAGTATTCTCGTGGCACTTGACCCACCTACCGTACCTCTTTCTCGGTTTTGTTCAACCGGTTGGTCGCGGAACCGGGAGCAGCTCCTTCCTCCTCGAGCGAACGAGAAGTAACAAATTACGGTCAAAGCGTAACGTTAATAAATATTAATGATTACCGCTCTCTGGCGGGAATACATTTCCCCCCCAGCCCTTTGTGACGTCGAGGACGGGTTGTCGATTTTCTCGAGAAAATTGCATCCGAATAAATGGATACAACGTATCTAGCTAGCCCGGGATTCTTTCGTACTCCTTACGGAATTCCAAGAAGCGATTAATCTTCACGATTTACCGTAAAACTTCGAAGAAACTCTTAAGCACATACAGGTTTCTCCTATGCAGGTAGCAAATGGTCAAAAACGTTAAGCGGGAAATACGCTATTTGGGGCAAATTTTTGGTCTACCATAATTCTGGGGCAATTTAAAAAAACGTGCAACGTTTAACCGAAAACAACTGATTTCTGCAATGTATTAACGTCCTACACTTAGGCCTACATACAAGGCATGTGTATAACAACAGAGATAAGCGGGGAGATATTTCACGCCATGTCGAAAGGGAGGCACGGCTCCCTAGTACCGTGGAACTGCTTTCAAGGGGCGAAATGTTCTCTATCGGCAAAGAAAAACACGTCTGCAAATTTCATATCAAGTATCGATAGAATGAAGTTATCGCCTTTTCGTTTTTACCATCAGGGTCAACGTAGGTCGGGAAAAAAGACTATGAATACGAAATAAAGTTGTTACGCGTAGATGATTGAGATTAATACGCGGCCCCCACGTATACCCTGTTTTACCGATCACGAAGATTTCGCCTCTTCGACAGTAGTTCCAATTTTTACAGAGGTGTAAGGTCGTAGAGGGCGCCAGGGGGTCGTGCCTCCCTTTCAAAAAATGGCGTGAAACATCTCCCCGCTCATCTCTGATACCGAGAACTACACCTGTGGAAGCAAGATGGCGGAATGTCCCTAGGTACGTCTACCCATGTGTCTACTTTCTTGTACGTATGTACCTCGTATACCAGTTTCTAGATATGTATGAACGAGCGGTTACCAGCCTCGGGGGATGTGATCGCAAAGAGAGGAGTCATGCTCTCGCTAAAGTTCGAAAGAAGAGGAACAGTTGGACCGGCTCGCGGAGATACGCAGGTGGAAAGCCAGATGGTCAAGAAACAGTGAATGGGACCTCGCGAAAGAAGCGTGCAGTTTGTTGCGGACTGGGAGTAACTGCCGGGACGTAACAAGATGAATGTGACTGCGCGAGGGGAATATCAATTTCAGTTTCCTGCAGCTCGCTCCTTCCTCCCCTCCTCGGTCCGCTCCTCCTTTTCGCTTATTTTTCAGGGCCATCAGCCGCTATATGATGGACCCCCTCGGAATCCCTGCCAGTCGGCGCGTCAGCGCTGTTTTTATTTATGGCTTTTGACTCTTTCATGGGAATAAAAGTGGTCGCCCCCGGCCGAAGTCTTTCAAGATCCTTTTGTGATTCGCGGATGAATTCGAGATATCGAGATGCAATCGCGTATAAAATGACGTGAATTTGGTCGGAATCCATAGAAAAATCGATGCGCTACGTTCGTCATCCGCGATAATGAAATTCTTGTTGAAAATGTAGCGGTTAATATAAATTCTTCGGTTGAAATGAATTTTAGAATTTTAATGTAGATTAAAGCATGGAATAAAATAATGCCTTCAAATTAAATTGTTACTTTTAATCAAGTGTATGTTCATGAATGAAGGATCGATGCGAGTTCAATTGAACGAAATGGATACAATGGTAAGAGTGGTATTGTCGGATAGAGAGGATTTAGGGAAATGCGCAGAGGAAAGTTAAAGAAAAAAATTGAGCAAAAATTCGCTGGTTCCGGCCGGGATCGAACTGGCGACCTTCTGCGTGTAAAGCAGACGTGATAACCGCTACACCACGGAACCGCGATAACTCATGCTGTGAACTATCATCATCCAACCTGTCTATTTTAAACTTTAATATTAGAATCAAAAACATTTTATATTTTGGAGCAGATAACCTTACCAAAGATAAATTACTACGAGAATTTATTGTCCTTCTCCAGAGAATTTTTGTGAACATTTTCGTATTTGTTTTGACATAATTTCTCTTTAACACTACTTTCACCTGTTTATAATTGTTATCTCTAAAAGGACGCTTTCCACGATTTTTAATTGATTATGAGATGCATGTCATCAAATAGTTCCATATTTCTGAGTATACATTTTATACTTACTGAAACAATCTTGCTTTAATCTTGCTTTCACCGTTTTTTGCCCCTAAGGGCGGCGCAACGAATTTCTGGTAGGGGCTCACACACTCGCGATGGCGGTGCCATCTACCAGTCGCCGTTGGCGGCTCACGTACTCGTGATGGTAATACCATGCGGCTGTGACGGTGGTGGCTTACCTACGCTTCCCGATACCGCTCGCTTTTGATGGTAAGGGAAGAACACTCGTGGCGCCCTCTTTGACTTTACCCTTCACTCACCTTATTTATTTTATCAGAGATGATCTCTGGTTAGAACAATTAGGAAATATGAAGCAGGTGACCTACCAATCAGGAGGCTGAAAAAATTGGCACAACAATATGGCTATCCTACCCTCTCCCTGCTCGACGCACCGGCTTCCCCCCTTGGTCTGAAATGGAACTCTGGACTCCGTCCATATATTCTTACGTTCATGCTCCGTCCATGTATTTTTACGACCTAGTATTTACTAATGTGTGTTTACGCATGCTTGACTTATTCTTTGATAAAATGGAGAAGTTGAAAGAGGGGAGTTCCGACGAAGATATAAAAATGGGTGAGTATTTACTAAATCTTTATGATTTGTGTAATTATCGTACGGTGACAGTCTCTGAATTGAGGTTAGCTTATGTTATACTTATATTTATATTTACTTATTTTCATAAAGAGCAGTATACAAGGGCCTGTATTAATTAAGCAATTATAAATTTTAAATAGAGCAATAATTTAAATTGCAGACTAGCTTGAACAATGATAACAATGAAATAACCTATATGTGTATGAAATCTGTATTTGACAATGGAGGAAAACATTGATTGTTTGATGTACATAAGATTTACATGGTTTTATGATTTCCAGATATGAATGAATTATCGCCACAAAAGAGACACAAGAAGCACAAGCATAAAAAGCATAAAAAGAAAAAAGTTGCGTATGAAGACAGTGATAGGTTCATGGATGTTGGTGCAGATTTGGAAAAGAAACAGTCTTTCAAAGTCAAATTGAAAAGAGAGGAAGAGAGAAGGTTGGTGGCCAATTCTTTTGTAATATGATACCCTTGTGTTAAGTTAGCATTATTGTATTTTATTTATTTCTAAGTGTGAATATGTAATGTTAATGTTTCACGATGTTTAACAGCAGTTTGGACAAAATGCGTGACAAGCTAGTCAAAGTTTCAACCTTAGGTACTGCCGGTCCGAGCACTGCAACATCTCCTAAAGCCAGTACTAAAAAAAAGTTAACAAAAACTGGCAAGGGCAAAGATAGCGGCACAAGTAGCGAAGAGGAACGCTGGCTTGATGCAATTGAATCTGGAAAGTTGGAGGAGGTATCTTCAATGTTCGACATTTTCTTGTAAAACTATTTTTCTTTTAAGTAAACTAATGTTAATTCATTACAGGTAGATGATGAGTTAAAGAAAATAAAACCAAAGGATCCAAAATTAATGACTGCGCGTCAGAGGGCAATGTTTGAACGAAAAACTGACACAGAGCCTAATCCTGGCGTGGAACAATTGATGTCATTGCCAACTGGGTATAAGGAGAAAGTTATGACAGCAGAAGCTATTCAAAAAGCTGCTTTAAAATCATTAAAACGTAAACAGCTTGCTGATGAAAAAAGAGAAAAAGACAAGGTATTCGTTAAGTTTCCAAATATCAATTGTTATATGGTCATTTGTATATATTTTTTCATTCTGGATAAACAATATGATTTCGAAGTAAAAATTTCAAATTTAATTTTTTAAGTATATCGGCATATCAAATGCTAATATTTTCAAAAGTTACTGAAGGAATCCTCTTGAGATTTTATAAAAGAGATTTTATATATATATACGAATTACGTTTCTGCTTCAGAAAAAGACAATGGAGAGATTGTTGAAGAAGCAAGAATCTAAAGCTTCTAAAGTGACAAGTAAAGGAAAACCATCTCGACGGCAAGTTCCATTAATCACTTACCGTGTAACTATCGAAGGTAGTTCCATATCTCTTCCACCGGGAGAGCAATTTCCTCTTCAATCGGCCACTGAGTAAGCATAATCTGGTTTATGTATTTGTTATAAATATTGTAATGTTTTGCGGAATTATTGATAAGTTTAATTATTTGTATTTCCAGAAATGATGCGCCTCAGCAAATTCTTTGTGGTGTCGATCGATGCAGAAACGCAAAAAGGTACTCGTGTTCAAAAACCGGACTTCCCCTTTGTAGTTTAGAATGTTACAAAACTAACTTAAGTACGATAGCAGTGTAAAGGTAGAATAATATTTTTATTATAAATAGAAACGGTGATGTGCAAGTCAGTCTTGCCAGTCATTGACTTTAAAGTATTGTGTAAGATAGAAAAAGTTGATGCGAAATAAACCGGCTTGTACATATCGAATAAGACCAATCTTTGAAATTCGTTTTCTTAGAGAAATGTGTACGACTTATTTCAATAAAAATAGGGTATGCAAATACTAATTACCACTATTATTGTTAAGAAAGACGTACATTTTCAGATTTCAAAGCAAAAAGTTCATTGTACTACAGCGACGATTTAAGAAGTACTGAAACTTTCTCGGGAATAAAAGCTGGAATCAAAATCATCGATTAAAAAAAAAAAAAAATGCGAGCGCGAACGCTCAGCCGTTGATGCATTTTATTATTTCACTAAGGCGTAATTCGACGTACATATATGTTAACACTACCGACCGGCGAATTTGGAAGTAAATGACGATCACGAGTATCGCAAAACCGATTAATAGGCTTCCGGTCGATAAAGTATTAAAATTAGAAGTCGTGTCAAGATGACACAACCCTTCCGCATTTTTGTTAACCTGCGTCTATACCTCAGAATGTTCGTCTCTAATGTAGATATTTATTGAGTATTCATACAAAAACTTAATTTCTACGTTCATTGCGCAATGACGTCTTACTGACACACTTAACTGTTACGCTCGGCGTAATAGCGTTTCATCTGCATCTTTGTGTAAACTATTATTATGTACCACTCCGTTCTCTCGTAGGTTACGTAGGACCTACACGGCATTGCTTGCATTAAGGTGGGACTGCTCCTATACCTTGCTTTCACCGATTCTCGGGCATTGCTTTCGGGTAAACGGTCGCGCGCGAAGCAAGTGGCGTCAGTGCTCTTTCTGGTTTCACGATCGCGAGATCGCCGGTCTACCTGTCCTGATGAGAAGAGAATTTCTCAGTCGTGGCCCAGTGATACTGGGTCATCATGCCACGGCTACGAGGTGAAATCATCGCCGGTCTCACCGTCATTTTTATCACAAGCGTTTCATCCATCGAATATGGTAAAGATTGGATTTAGACAATTTAATTCCTCCGTAAAGATTCAGTCATTATTAGAATGAAAATGTATAGCCTCAAATGAAGCCTAGCTTTACTTACATCTCTGTTATATGTGATCTACTAGATTCTGTAAGATATAATGAATAATTGATTACCTGACTAAAGTCAAAGACAGAAATATTAACCGAGTTAAAAGTGATCTATCCAATTGTTTCTGGAGGAACTAAATAATGAGCTAGGAGTTTATGAATATCTGTTTGGAATTTTTACCGTAATCAGTGGTGTCGTTTTTAAGTACATTATCGTTGTAACGCATCCTATCATCAGAAGTGTAAATTGGCGACGCAGATGCTCTGTAGAATAATGTTAAAAAATTATCAGGTCTTGAGAAGCACAACTGTTCACGGCCTTGCACTTCCGGAACGGGTCCAAAGAGGTGCAGCTATAGTTTCTTCGTTGAAGAAGTACCGGTAACAGCCAGGTATGTGAAAATAAGTAGAATAGGTAATTAGCAATCTCATTGTGGGATTAGTTTTTTTTTTTTTCCGTAATCTTAAAAATATAATATGGATTCGACGTACCAAGTTACAGTTGGATTTCTGTCTAACGATTGTCTGATCGAGTCGAAAGAAAGAACAATACAGTAATTTTATAAAATTTATATATATACTGTAAATAGTAAATAGTTACGAAATGTACTTGTTAGAGAATTACATCATTTAATTTATTTTCTTGGAGCACTTGGGTACTATTAACGAGAAACTTGGACTATCTGTTAAAAAAAAAAATTGTTTCCGAATTTGTAACTACGTAAGTTTGAATATGAAACCAATACAAGTTATTGTGACAACGGAACTAAACTCTGTAAAAGTCCACTTTCTCAAATTCGTCACGTAAGCGCAAGGTTACGTAAAGAAAAGGAAGAAGACATTTAGTTTTGAACCAGGAAATTGTCCAAGGAGTTTTTATTACTTCTGTGTACACATTAAGTCTAAAGAAACGCTTCAAGTTCATCGAGTAACGGTGTACGTAAGTACCGCAGGTTCATTTTTTCCCATCACAACAGGTTTCGGTACGGGATTGCAATACTTTACTGTGCTACAGTCATGTCGAATGAAAGTACACACATTGTTAAAAATATCTCTTCGAATTACATACGTATAGTCGAAGTTTTTTCAAAGTGTAATACTTCGAAATTTCGTGTACAATTGTCTTTGGGATTTTAATATACAAGTATAGAAAATTTCAAAGAACATATGTACTAAATTTCGAAATCTTTTATGTACCTGCTAATACTTTTGTACGAATTTTCCTGTAGAAATGGTATATTTCGAAATATAGTACAGTGGCGGACATGAATGCCTCCCCTGCAGATACGGCATCGCCTGTGCAGGATAGGAGGGCATTGATATCTCCCAGTGTACAATGGCGGACATGAATGCCTCCCCTGCAGATACGGCATCGCCTGTGCAGGATGGGAGGGCATTGACGTCTCCCAGTGTACATTTGTTCGGTTTTCGGTTCGAGTGCCGATATTTTTGGTATTAGTGTACATTTTTTGATACATTTTTTCAGGAAAATATGTTGATAACTTAAGTTTAATGTGCTTTTTTTGTACGATTTTTACAGCATAGCTGTACTATACAGTTGCATGCATATAATTATTCCATGAACATTCAGTATTAATATTTTTAATATATGGAATCACCATAGAATATTCATCTAGTACGCACGTAAAATTACAGTTTCTAGATAAATTTGAAAATGTATAAAAACCGAATTCCCTTTTGTATTCTAATTTTAGGTCTTGTAGTAATTTAGCCGACGTGAAAAATGGACAAAATACAACGTGTTCCGAAATGTTTAGTGATAAAAGTAATCTGGTCATTAACGGAAGAAGTCCTGGTCCAGCGATAGAGGTAATGACTGGTTCTTATTTGATAAGTTGTCATTTACAAATGTTCTAATTTTGATCCTTGCACAGAATATTTTTTATTTTATAGGTGTGCCTTGGCGACACGGTTGAAATTTTCGTTTATAATAAATTGAAAGCAATGGAGGTATCTTTTCACTGGCACGGCATTATACAAAAAGGGTCAACTCATATGGATGGGGTGGCTATGATAACTCAATGTCCGATTTTACCATATAGTGCTTTTCGATACGCCATGAAGCTAGAAACTCCTGGAACATACTTCTATTATGCCCACGCAGGTATTAACGCAAATTATTTATTAACATGCTACATCTTGATATAGACTAATTAGTCTTTCTAGAATTAAAAATCTCAGTGAATATTTTTATATAAATACTGCAGTTTAATATTATATGAAAATAAAGTCAAAATTAAATTTTACGTACTGGAAAGAGATGAATAAAATGTAAATGCATAAACTGCAACGTGTCATGACAATATATATCATAATAATTAATTCAGTTGAAATGTTATGACGATGTGAAATTTAAATTTGTAATTTTTTTGTTTAACTGAAATGGCTAGCTCCGCAACAAGGCGATGGATTGTACGGCTCGTTAGTTGTTCGCAAACCAGATGACAACCCATCTCTAGAGAAAACTCTAATGTTTTCTGCGAGATCATCGACACCACTGACACACTTTTCCATTCTGAACCCACAACCGATCGAACTACTCGTAAATGGCCAGGTGATATAAATTATTAATGCTCGCAATACTCCGTCATGCTTATGTTCATTCTTAACGTCACATTATTTTCTAAAAGCATTATTAGATGCATACGTTAGAATAAATATAAATAATTGCGTTATCCTAATTTTTAAATACGATTTATAATGAAAGCCGCTAAAAAAACACACACAACGAGAATCTGTAACATTTTATTAATGGAAATTAATTTTAGTTGAATTATTGAAAATATCTATGGTTTCAGACCGGTGACAAAGAAACAGTACTAAATAGTGGAAGGCGTTACAAGTTACGTCTCATTAATGCAAATGTTTTCAACTGTCCGATATCGTTCTCCATTGCAAAACATCACCTTGAAGTTGTTGCCATCGATGCCAGTCCTTTGCAAAAAATTACCTCAGCATCTCATGTGATTATGTTTCCAGGTATGTATTTAATAACTATTAGTTAATAAGGGTAATAAAACGTTTAGTTCATGCATAAAATTAATGAAGAAGGAGGGAGAATTTAAAAGCAAAACATTAACGTTCTTGAAAGTCTCTTTCTTGAAAATATATATATTTGTTTTAGTCAACTAATCGTTTTTCTCTGTGTAACGTATGTTGACAAAATTACGCAAAATTAATTTAACACATTAAATGACTGCAATTCATTCAATAATGTTGACTATCCTTTTCCTGAAATGTATGTATTACATACAATTAATTAAATAAAACAAACAATTTGTGAGAATTCTTATAACCGGAACTGCTACTCATCGTAGTTCCGGTGAAGTATAAGCCAGTGGAAAATGAAAATATAGATGTCTTCCATAAAAATAAGTTAACCGTTCTTCTGGCTACCATAAATCCAGTAAGTACTGCACTTTACACTCTTTCGTCCATTTAAACGTAGAGTGTTAAAGACACATTTTATGTGAGTCAAACTGCTTACGCAGGTTCATCCTTGATGTTTGTTTACGACTCTCTCTTGGTACTCTGTTTACTCATTTTCGTATCGCACAGTTAAAAAAAAAGACAAAAAACAGAAATTGTATTAGTTATGTTTCTTTCTATAACTATATTTGTATAAGTTTGCTCAAATAGTAAACGTTAAGTGGGAATCAAATTTACTCATTTAAATGATACTCCGTAAGTACATCTCTTTAACAACAATTTCGTTCGAATGTTTTGTAAGTACATAGTTCAGTGCAGCATATGCACATTAGAAGAAACTTTACTATGTCATTGATAACGTATTTTAAACACTTTGAAACATGTTTGACAGATACGTTGAAAATGACACCATAAGGTGTATTATTTAATTATATGAATGAATTTGCGCATACTTAAATTGAAAGTCTCAAAACCTTGCATTTCACTCTGCTGAATGTACGGGGTATTTTAAGCTCTGCAATTGCGAGAGTAGACACTGTTAATCAACTAGGCAATTAAAAAAAAAAGTGGAAGCATTGCCACTGAAATCGGTTTCTAGGAGGGCATTTTAGTCTATACCCTTAAAAAAAAGTGTTGCATTCGAATCGACTGATTTGAAGGGGGTTTCACTTCACCTTAAATATTGAAAGAAAACAGCGGTCGTTCCCGCCCGAGTCGCCAGTCCCACCGCTCCATTCATGCACATGACCCACGTGTCCGGCGCCCAGAGAGACCGCGACTCCATACGACTCGGCGGGGCCACGTCCGAGCGGGCGTCTGCCCCTTATATAACCTTGGTCCCACTCCGCGGCCCGTTCGCGGATCTTCGTGCGCGATCGGGCGCCGCCGGCGCCGGTGGCCGCGCGGCGCGCTCACGCGGAGGGGAGGTGGTCGGGAAAAAAGCGAAGGAAAGGCGGATAACCGGGGTTGCACCTAGGCGAAAAATCATTAAGAGCGGGTCTCCGGGTAAATCGGGTGTAAATCGCGAGCGTGGTGTCGCCCTGTCCTCGTTAGAGGATCCCTCGGGGCGGAGGTGCCGGCGCGCGGCGTCGGACTCGCGTGCACGTTGCGCGGCACATTGTTCCCACGTTGACGGTGCGAGCCGGGTGAGCGCCGCGAGCGTCGCGGACCCTCCGGCGGTTTCGGCCGGTCCCGGCGGCGACGCATGAACGGCCGGTGCGCCCAGTGAACTCGCGGCCCGGTCGGGATCGCACTGGCGGCTGACGAGGCAGGGGCCAGGCCTGCCAAGGGCACCGGGGGCATGGAGTGGACCCGCGACAAGACGCTGGAGCTGCTCAGGGAGTACCAACAGCGGCGCGTCCTCTGGGACTGGAACGCCCGTGGGTACCGCGACCGCGCGCGCCGCAAGCGCGCCATCCAGGAGCTCGCCGACATCATTGGCTGCAACACCCTCGAGGTAGAGAAGAAGATCACCAACCTAAAGTGCCAGTATTCCCGCGAGGTCCACAAGATCCAGAACAGCAAGAACGTCGCCACCGTGCCCGACGACGTCTATGTCTCCAAGTGGTTCGCCTTCAAGGCCATGCAGTTCCTGCAGTTCGGCACGCGCAAGTACTGCAAGAGGAAGGTTAAGGTTGGTTCGTTGCTTGGTCTTACGCTATTACCGGCTTGTTTTGGCATGGACTATTTTGCTGACACCTTAGTTCAGTTTCAAGGTTTCGTGATCTTTGCAACGAAGGAGGATTAAGGTATGTACGCCGATGCCGCAGCCGACCGGCCTTTGTCTCTGGAGACTCACGTGCGCCTCGCGACTCTTCGCGCCGGGATTTCGATTATTAACCTATCTAGACAGTTATTGCCGTTTTACCGTTTATGTCGCTTATGTCGTTGAGGTTTTCGTATCCGGCCGAAATCTGTTATCTGTAATATCCCCAAAGATTCGTTTTACTTTAATTTCTTTAAACGATTACTTAAATGTTGGTTTTCCTTCTCTTACCTAGTGTTCCCTAATCAGGAAGGCTTAATGAATATTTTTGGACAAATTCATCTCATTTGTAGAATTTTTTTTTAATTAATAAATCTAGGATGCAAACGAACCATGAATATGAGCTGCATCGATCGAAAACGGTGATATAAACTAAGGATTAAGATTTGATGCTGTTTTCGAATAAAGTTCGTTTTCTGTTTTAATAATAACGATTGTGTTTAAAATATTAACTTTTTACTTTCATCGTGTTAACGAAAGGTTGTCATTGATCATTCGGAATGCTCTTAATCTCCAAGGTCCTCGATTTTGCCATGGAATTTTTTAAATCACTGAAAAGTTGGTTTACAGAGTTGTATTTTGAACTCAACTTTTGACAGTATTGCTTGGACAGTAGTATTAAATGTCGACCAATATGTTTTTGTTGAATTAAATAGCAATAAATTATTATTCTAATTGCCAAGGTTAAATCTCATTGTAAATTCATGAAATAGTTTTCGGATATCAGATACTTTTATGCCGAGATCCTGGAAATAGATCTTCAAGATTTTATTTTTGACTCAAGGTCTAGCTTTGAGTCTTGCAAAAGTATACGGTCGTTTCATCTAACATCATTTTGTTAACATTATACTTAATTTGAGATATATGTGTATTAGTTTGTATATCTTTTGAGGAAGTATAATTTTTAGATTCAAAACGTTACTTAGATACCTTTAATATTTATCACACAATACATTTTATACATTAAAATTTCGTATCATTCAGTGAATTTCCTTAGTATACTGGGATGTTATACTGTGTCAAAGTCAATTCATAAACCAACTTTTGCGTTACTTTGATAAATACTGGATATAATAATTTCTAATGTCCTAAGGCATGCCATATTACAGTAGACTTACATTTATTATTGGTAACTAATGTTTCAACCATTTTAACGATATCATTTTTGCAGAAAGAAGATGACCTGAAAGAAGAGTATATCGTCAGTGACATAGACCCTGAGAGCATAGCATTCGTTGAGTGCAGTGATGAAACAAATGGATCTATAACTGAATCATTTAATGCTTCGCTCAGTGAAGATGCAGAAGAATCCTCGTCTTCCTTGAAAGTGGAACGCTTCAACGGCCAGGTGACAGATCACTTCAACAGCCAACTAATGGAACACAATAGTTTCCTAGGATTGGACGAAAGCGGACAGATGACATTAGATTCAGAATCACCAGATCGCACAAAGACTAAAGAAGAATTTTTAAAATTTGGTGAAAGCGTAGCTGTGCAACTTGCTGAGATTCCAGACTCTTACTCAAGAGCAGTGGCTAAACTAAGAATCAATCAAATTCTCTTTGAAGCAGAAATCGGAGCATATGCTCAAACTCGCCGTTAATTCTTATTCTGTTCATATACAACGAAGGGCGCTACCGCGGTAGAAAATATGTTACAGAAGGGTGAAATGTTTCTGTTTGACAGAATCGTCCTTGTAAGCAAATGTGGTTGTGGATACATATGTCCAAAGTGAATGAACAAAAATTGTCCAATGCATTCTGTTCCAAAGGATTTCACAAAGTGACTCTAGAGCATTGAAAATTTATTATAATATTAGGAGAACAAACGAAAATGAGAACTGCACAATTCTTTATATTTTTGTCTGATTATCGTATTCAAACATGATTTTGAGAGAATTAGTCATGTTATCATTTACCATACTAATGAATGATGAAGATAATACTGTAACTACTTGCAGAATCTTGTAAAATGATCACAGTATCTGAAATTTGTCTAGGTGAAGGATTGATAAAAATGTATATAAATAAGAAAGTCAGAGGTGAAAGGGTTCAAAGTTGAAAAGAGACAGTTTTTCGTGACAATACACAGGATAACTTTTATAGAACAAAAATATTCTCGAATTACTCGATAGGTAGGCTTCGAAAACGGTTGACTTAATTGTTGCAGTATTTAAAATTTGTCAAATATACATACCCGTAATGTCAAAAAAACGAATATAAGAATAATCTAAAATGGTACTCGAAAGATAGAATAGTATTTTTCAACTTATATTTTTCATATAGGTTTCTACATTATTTTTATGATTATAATGCATTTTCATTTTTATTCCATTCAAAAAAAGTTTATGGATACTGCAGATCTAAAATTTATATGGAATATTAACAGTGAATAGAAACGTATTACTCATGGTTTTGCTACTTTTTGGTTAGTAGTATTTTTTTTTAGAAGAGTCTTTTTTGCAAGTCAGGATTCAGGTAGAATATGGTAAATAAGAACGACTCAAGAACAACGAAAGACTGCTTATCATTGAACACAGTTCAGTGGCCATTGAACGAAGTTCAATTATCATTTATTGATCCGGTATCAGTTTTTTTTTTTTTTAAATACTGTTTTCATCACAAAGTACTTTTGTACACAGGCTGGTGGAAAGAATGAAGTCAACATTAAAAAACATGTTAGAAACAGACCCGCCGTTTTAAAGATACAATGTAATGATTCGAGTTCCCTGTGATTTTATAAGAACAGAAATATGCTCTTTTCGGTTTATCATTTATATCCGATTCTTAAATTCGTGCAGAAATTAAACCATTTCATTAACTAGACATTTCGTAATTCCTCAATATTATATAAACGAGGGGCACTATATTACAAAACGTACTGACAATTCAAATGTAGGTTTTCGTTTGTAAAGTGGGTTTAATTTAAAAATCATTGAACTGCGCTCTTGTCGAGTTCCAAAGGACGTTTTGATAATCAATGCCGTAGAACGAATGGATTTGCACAATGGTGGAAATACTTAACAATCAAAAATGTCGTATAAATGTGCGTGCTTGAGTATGTTTTTTACGGACAGGTCGAGTGTTATACGTACACATTTACCGGGATTCTATTCAGAGCTTTAAATGAGAAAAAAAAAATACGTAGTTAACACTTAATCTAAAGTAGACAGGCTATTTTTCACAAAGAGGAAGTGTTGAGATGTAATCGGTAATGTTTAAGTCGGCTCATAATCGTTATATTCGTTGGGAAATTGTAAATACGGAAATCATTAATTGAGTACTTCTATATATTACTTCGATCGATCTCAGTTTCTCCGTTGAGGTGATATGAACGGCGCCAAGAAATTGAATTGACGTCGGTAAAAAAGAATTCTGATACACCATCTAACTGATAGACTTTGTGCTACGGCGTTAAGAGCGAAAGGATTAAGGAACAACTCTGACCGCGGAAGGTTAAAATCGAAGGAATCGTTTCCAAACTTTACATGTATGTCGAGAAGCCCTTGCGTTTTGAAGTCTGTTTAAATAAGAAGTCTTCTGTTTAGAAGGAATCATTACTTTTATATACTCGTTTTAATCTTAAGAATTGTTAATAGGACTGTAACATTTCTGCTCCTTAATAGCATCCCTAAGGTACCGTTCGATTCGTTGTTTTCAAAATTGTATGTACTTGCCCCATTTTTAATCAAACGAATTGCATAAAAGAAATTATTTATGATCCTCTTTTATAAATAATCTCCTTCAGTTATGCATTTTAGTCTCGTTCTCATTTTGCAGGGCAAAGAAATTCAAGTGTTATTGTGTTTCGTTCAAAATTGAATTCTGGTTAGATTCTTATCTTTTGTGTTTTTATGTAGTCAGTACCGGCGAAATCGAAGGATTCATATTGATTTAAAGAGTACCGTTAAGTATAGCATACATGACATTTTAAAGTAACCTGTTGGCATTAAAAAAAAAGGTCTATTTAATATTGCCAATTGTTTTGGCATGTGCGATTGGAATGTCTGTTAGGAAGATTTTTTTTTTTTTATTTTGTTCATAGAGTTGGATTGCGGTGATATTCATTATATTCAATCTGTCTCTGTAAGGGGGAGGTGATAACAATGAGGGCTGTTATTGGAGCAAAAATGTCTGAGACCTTGTTATTAGTGTATTGGATTTTGCCAGTCTGTCGGTTATTCGTTACTGAAGGACAATTTAGATACTCTTGGTTAATATTAATCGCACTGATCATGTATTGTTTCTTCTGTATTGATGTTGATGAAAGTTTTTACGTTTGTTAAATGAACACTCGTGTAAGATCAAATGTCATAGTTGAATAGCTATTAATAGAGACTTGTGCTAACGAATTATTTACGAGGTACCACCGACTTTACTTAATATAATTTCATTATCCTCCGCAGTGCTGCTATTTAAATGCGCCGATTTGCAGTTTTATTCTCTTACTTTTGTAGTTGTTTTGTGATGATAATAACTGCGATGTAGTGTATCGATTTTAATATTAACGTTGAATTATTAAGCAGTGTGAATAAATTATACAATGAAGAGTTTTACGAACGCATAATTAATGTTTTGTAGTGAGATGATTGTTTTGGCAATTTTCTCTTATTTTGTACGCCAGCGAGTATGAATGGAAACAAAGAGAAACTTGGAATGAGCGATTTTGTGGATAGGTTGTCTTGTTAGTATGTATTAAATACAATAGTCGCCTTGCGACAATCATGGAAACGTTGCAGAGGGTGCTGTAAAATTTTGCTAATTGTGATCCATTATTATTTCGTTTTAGCTTTCCGGATAAATTACCAATTTTTTCCAAAGCACACAATGTATGAATTGTCTAATTTTCATATTATTATGTAAAAGGAAGGCTTTGGCACATTACATATTGTAACATGTGTAACAGAATTCGTAGTTACGGTTTATATAGCGCTGTCCTTGTTGAAAATGGAATCGAAAAGTCCTGTACTATTCTTTCCTACAATGAAGTTCGCGATTGATTGGCTGTGCTTCAATTTGTTATTACAGAAAATATTTGCACTGTAGGGAAAAATGGTACAGGACTTTTGACTCCATTTTCAACAATTATAGTGCTGTATAAATTGTGACCACGAGTTCTGTTATACTCTGTATAGAGACAATTTACCGAATGTTCATGTTGGCAGGGCTGTGAACAAATAATGCGATTCAAATTTCCTTACAATATTTTTCGTGTCTTTATTAGTGACCTGTAACTAAAAGAGATTCGTGCCACGTTTTCAAAGATCGCTGAAACATTTCCTCGTGGAAGTATCAATAGTCTTCTTGTGCATTTATGCATTTTTTATGTAAGCCTTTTGGAGATACGTTAAACTTTGTACACTTTTGTTCAATAAAATGTTTAGCGTTCTTTAAATCTCTACTGGTCGTTTATTTATTTTACGATTTTCATTTCCACCCAAATCATTTAATACGAAATAGATTACTTTTTATTATGTAATTTTTTGTTCACCGTTCCGTAAGATCGGGTAATACTTAAATCATAGGGCAACAGATTTGACATTAATAAGCCGTAAAAGTCTGCAACGTAACAGATTTTCAATTACAGATGATATTGTGAGATTTTAGTAATAATACTATTTTCAGGTGAAAGATTCGATGTCATCGTGGAAACAAATCAACCTCCAGGGAAATACTTAATGCTCATCCAGGGGCTCCAAAGTTGTGAAGGATTATTTTACCATAATCATTTTACCTATGGTAGTCATCTAAGAAATTTGAGTACAATTAATGATCAGCGAATGTACTTCTCTCAGGAACAACTTGCGACCTTAGAGCACGGTTTTGACTGTCATAGGTTATTTAAAAATGTTATATGTGCACATGATATGAAAGTTGCTCACGAAGAAGCTCAGGATGAAGCACAGGAAACCTTCTACGTCTCTTTCGACGTTAATCATTTCAACGATTTCACCGATGACATGACCGACTACAATTTCAAAATCTACGAGATCGTTAATTATCCGTCGTACTTAAGTAAGAATCCTTATATTTAAATAGTTAAAATGATATGTACGGCGAATGAAAAATAGTCATACATTTCAGTTAATTCTAATGTGTAAAAAATAATATAGGTTTGTATATTTTAATTTGAACAGAATTGTAGAAAAACCATGTGTGCGCGTCGTACGAAGAATAACTACGTATTTTTATTCAAAAGTGGGATTACCGGTTAGACGCTATTTTTTAATGCCATTTTCTTTTTCAGGTATATCAGCAGAGGGGGCAAATATTCCCCAAATCGGAGGAATGACATTTAAATACCCATCATCGCCAATTTTGTCGCAAGAAGAAAACACTCCAAAAGAGTTAGTTTGTACTCTAGAAAGTCGTTCCGATTTGTGTTCCGACACGCCATTATTCTGCGAGTGTTTGCAAATCCTCGAAATTCCTGCAAAAAAAACAGTAGACATAGTTCTGTTGAACGAGGGTAAGATGAATAATTCTACACATAAGTTAATATCAAGTTCTGCTACACTTTCGATTTACTCGGGTTTCTGTAATGCGATGTGCTTAGTTTATGATCTTACAAATATATTTTTCAGGGTTTGGAAGTAATATCTCATTCACTTTCCACTCACACGGGCACAATGTGAATGTTATCGGAAGAGGAAGCTTTGAAAAGCCAATCTCTAAGGAAGAAATTAAATCTCTGGATAACAAAGAACAGTTACACCGAAACAGCATAAATCCATTGAAGAAGGACTCCTTTGTTGTTCCGAGTAAAGGATATGTTATTCTTCGATTTCATGCTGACAATCTTGGTGAGTTTTACATTCCTTAACCTGTTAATCCATAATATAAAGTTTTTGAATTTTTTATCAGATCATATGTTAATACATATTGTGACGTGGTGGATTCGGTCCAAGTATTCTTTTTGGCCGACTTTCTATGTATAATGTCTGGCGGTCCCGACCCGCGAGGAAGCACCGCCGATTCGCGTTTATTAATCTATTTTTTTCTGCGCTAATCAAAGTTAAATAATATTATGTAAATAAAATATATTTTCACAAATTGTTTCAGGTTACTGGTTATGGGAAGTGAGAAGCACTGCAATTGCACCAATGATTCTCGGGCCTGGTATGCAATTTCTTATGCGCGTTGGTACCTCTGAAACAATACCAATCGTGCCAATAGATTTCCCGACATGCGGGAGCAACAAAGGACCAGCCTTAATTTTCGAATCCGATGACTGAACTTTTATTGCAACATTCTCTTTTCCATCTCCATGCCTTGCATTACGTTCGTGACAACGTCCTTATATATTTACTGATATAATGAAATAATTTATTGCATACAACCAATGACACAAAGTAGCAACCTCGGGATCGTCCAAGAGTACATTCAAACTACATTTATAATAGAGTGTCGTCGAACTTAAATATGATTTTAGACTATTGTCACGTCCAACATATAGCTAGCTTTTCAAGACCTCAAACCGGACATATATTTTACACGGCGCAACCACAAAATGGAAATCGGTGAACGTGGGAGTGGATTTTAAGTTCCTAATCAGCGATGCTCCCAAGGACAGTTTTTCTTAACGTCCTGGACATGATATTATATCGAGGTTGTACTTTTAAGACGCATTGAGAATGTTAGTCTTAGCTTAGTGACAGAATATAATATACTTACAGGCAGGGTATGTTACATTCTGCTCGATGAGATAAAATTATTTTATAAATAATACGTGATTTTTGATTTGCGTACAGTCCTTACATAGTAATGTAAAGGCATCATTTAAGGTCAATTTACACACGTCCGATTCGATTAATTATCCAATTTATTCATTCATTCGTTGGAAAATTGATGGATCGATCACTCATTTATTGATTTATTATGTAGTTAAATAATGATTTTTTAATTAATATATTTGATTCCAATTTAAAATCGTCGATAAATGCCGATACCAAATCCATTTACTTTGCATCCTTCTCCGCTCCGCCGGTATGGACAAACATGAAGACAACACCAACTCTATTCAGTCTTCCACCATTGTGCGCATGCGCACAGCCCCTGAACTTTCGGCGGTACTTTTTGAATATTCGTCCACAAGCCAACCTTGAATCCTTTAGAATTTTCACAGTCAACGGCATGCGATAAACACGTGTTGTAAAAAAAATGATCTCATTTCCTCATCGTGGATGACCCTACTGAGCAAATTTCACGATACTTTCGAGAGTTTCGTGAAACAAGATCGACGGTCCGATTCAGCTTCGCGAATCAGATATGGCGGGGATAGAGGCGCATGCGCAGAGAGGACATCTCGCATCAACTGCCGTCGCGATGGGATCGCTCGAAAGGCTCGGCGATGTAGGAGTATTACATGCATAGGACTGACCATCAACGCTATCAGTTGACGGCGGGCAGTCAACTGCAGTCAACGGTGAAGCGTTCCGTCTCGCCAGACAGCGTTTCCTAGGACGCCGTCGCGTGCGGTTGGCGGCCACCGGCAGTCCACCTGCTGCGAGTTCGAACCTGCGCTCAGTCCGCCGACACCAACCGCGACCGATAGGTGAGTCTCCGTTATATCTCCTCTCGTCCTCCCACGGGTCCTCCGTTCGCTAAATGATTACCGACTCTCGATAAACTCGAATTTATCGAGATTCGGCCGCGAGAGCAAGAAACGGTAAGGGCCCGTTTTAAATATCCGTCCATTTTAAATAAACTCCTAGAGTTTCCGTGTCAGCTGTGCACCAAAGCCGGTGGGCGGTGTCGGCCCTGTCGATTAGTGTCGAAAGACGCACGTGTCCCCTCCGGCTCCGACTTCCGCGATTCGGAACAGTAGACCGAGAATCGTAAGTCGAAATCCCTGGGTCTTAGGTAAAAATACTCGCCGATTTTCTCTCGTTCACTGCTCGCGGGGTTATAGAACTCTCGGCTCGTAGACCAGCTAGGCTGGCCGAGGGTGTGATGCTTTAATTGCGGAAATAACGCCGTTTGATTCTTCACCTCGTGCTAGGACTGCGGAGGGGAGGAAGCTGGTCGGCGGTATTCCCTGCCAATCGCAGACGCAAATCGCGCCTGGATTTCCGGCCATTGGCGGCGCTACGCGTATAAGTTGGCGACCGAGGCCCTCGCAGCTTCCGTTTCCGGTCCCCAATTACACCGAATAACATTGAAACGTGAAACTACTCGGTTAAAAAGAGTTGTTAGGTATTATTAATTGTTCTCAGTGATGGAATATTCAACAGATAACAGCGATATTGACTTATTACGCGCCTATTAAGGGGATCTGAAAGTGGCGTCAAAGTGTTCTCATTCGTGAAACTTTTCTCCAAACTGGGGGTGCCGTATCGACTTACACTTTACATTTTAAAAATCGAGGGTATAAGGAAGATCCTAAACCTAATGAAATTTCAATTTTTTGTATAAAAAGTGAGATTTTACGAGGCACCTTTCTTATAGCCTCCATGTTCACCAATTTTGAAAAGCCGTTCTAGAAGACTTTGGAGTAAACAATGAAATCCATATTCGTGAATTGATTTTTTATTTGAATTTATCACTTGTAAAGTATCTCGCGGTCTTTCTTGAGATAGCGAACCTTACCCTAACTTTATATTTTTATTATTAACAGATATTTCCACCCACTTGTGTTAAGTGGCGAAACTATTTGAATAGTAGAAACTATTCATTTTTTTGTTCTCTGCAGTAAGGGGCAGATTCGGTTATTCGCTGCAGCGAATGACTTTTCTGCCTCTCCACTTGAGTCGGTCAATTTAAACCCATTACGGATTTAAATCCCATATATAAAACGTCGTTTAATGACCCCAATCATTGTTGGTGATAATTTATGTGAGACCAAAGCCCCTGAACGAAAAATATCACGGAATGTTCGATGCCATTGTTTGTAATGTTAATTTTAGGCTCCATGAATTAAACTAAAAACTCCGTTACGATAGTTAGATAATCTGAAGGTCTTGGGGCGTTGTAATGTTTTAAATGAAGGCCAGAGCAATTCAAGAATTTAAAAAATGGTATTGACAGATAGAAGTAATTTGCATAATTCTTTCTTATTGACTAGAATCGATCCTTCCATTCTATTGTACGTCAAGGTTGTAGGCAGTTTGCAAACACAACAATTTCCCATATTTTCAGATAAGCTATGAATTATCTAGGGAATTTTTTACCCAATGAAAAATTAGAATAAAAATATCTCGCATAAGTTAATTGCGCAGATTGGTCACTGATATTAATTTCGACGTTTTTATTAGTTTAAAAAGGAATCCAAAAAATGACCGTGGGAAAGATGAATTTGGACAACTCCGAGGAGGATCTCTCGTGGATGGGAGATTTGCCTTTCGGAGGCGCTCTAGAAAAATACCGATCTTCCGCAAGTTTTTCCTGGAAACGACTTCGAGTGGTTCTTGAAGACTCCAGCAAGCTCCGCCTGAAGGTAACATTAATGATCCACTTATTATCGAGTAAAATCAGAGTTCAGCATTTAGCCTTGTACGTTTTTTACGACTTAAATGAATAATAAAACATTAGCTCTTAACCACTAGACTTCTTTTGAATTTCTTTTGTAACCATTAATACACATATCTTGCAGATGAAGGTATGGAATGCAATGCAAGATGATCCTGAATTTCATCCTGACAATAGAACGATGCCAAGTGCGAATGAGCAGAAGAGACGAGTGGCCAGACAACTTGCCCGTCTAAACCACTTGGAATTTTTGCCAGCAAATATAAAGGAACTAGATTATAAGACAAAGGTAGTCACATAACTCATCGCTAATGAGCCGGTATCAATGAATAATGGTAATTGTAACAAAATCGCTTTTTAGACGGGGCTAATAATGGCTCTGAACGAGGCGACGAACGTGGTCAACCCTTCCCTATCTGTGAAAGTGGCTATAGGAATTTACCTCTTTAGTAATGCTCTTCTAAGTTTGGGAACCGAACGACACCTGCCTATTTATGAGGCAATTTGGAACAAGAAGGTAATCGCTTAAATCCTATTAAAATCAGTAAATCATATAAAGCCTTCAATTATGACTATTTACATTTTTTAGATGCTCGGCTGTTTCGCTCTGACCGAGATTGGTCATGGAAGCAACACAAAAATGATGAGGACAACTGCGACTTATGATCCTAGTACGCAAGAATTCGTTCTACAAACGCCTGATTTTCAGGCTGCTAAATGTTGGGTAGGAAATTTAGGTACGGGTGTTAACAAAAATTGTAAGATCATTTTGACCCGGTTGCACCAACCGTGATTAACGGGAGATCCCTTAACAATGACTAGTTAATTTCGGATGAGTGAAATTCATTTTGCACCGTTGAAAATGAAGCTAACCGAAGATTAAAATTTGCTGTTAGATAAGCACCTGAAGTCGGGCAATTAGCATTAATTACGCGATAAATAATCCTGGATTAGAGATAATAACACACGTTAGTGCAACCGACCTTTATTTGCATATGAAATAAGTAAGTGGTACATGGCATTGCAGGGAAAACAAGTACAATAGCAATCGTATTCGCGCAGTTGGTGACTCTTGGGAAGTGTCATGGACTGCATGCCTTTATCGTACCAGTAAGGGACCCTAAAACGTATTTGCCCTACCCTGGTCTTACTGTAGGAGATGTAGGTGAAAAAATTGGCCTCCATGGAATCGATAACGGGTCAGTTGGATGCTATCTTGTATTCCCACATTAGTACATAACAATGAACACCACTTCAAGTATTTTACTCAAACGTTAAATTGTTCGTTTCCAGATTTATTATGTTCAATAACTACAGAATACCAAGGGTTAATTTATTGAACAGGACTAGCGATGTCACGCCAGAAGGAGAATACGAAAGTTCCTTCTCTGATCCTGAAAAGATTCTTGGTAGTGGATCTTTCTGCAACTGCGATTTTCGAGTACATTACAGGGACAAGAATAATATACCGTCTCTATATTAGTATATATTTTGTCTATACCATTCAATTCATTACCAGTGAATTATTGAATACTTTAGAAAAATGTTAATATCCCGGAACCAGGTATTTTTTAAAAACAGTGCACGATATGTTTCAGGCGCTGCTCTAGAAAATTTGTCGGCTGGCCGTGTGGGAATCTCACAGGAATGCACAAATATCCTTGGTTCAGCAATAGTTATTGCTGTGCGATATGCAGCTGTCAGGACACAATTTGCTTCATCGTTTATGACCAACGGTGAAACGGAAACGCCGATAATCGAATACGAACTTCATGTAAATTCTTCAATTTTTAAATTATGTCTATACAAATTATTTTAATTCGTTCTAAAATGATTATATAAGGATTCTCAGAGTTACTCGAATTCCTTGTTTATTTTTAGCGATGGAGGCTGTTTCCCTACTTGGCTGCTGCTTGCGTTTTCCGACTATGCATGACTGAATTCTCCGATGTCTACTTAGATCGTATACAAAGAACTATGGAAGCAAAAAGTATAACCAACCTTGTGAGTAATTTCTTTTTTTTTTAACTACTGAATATTGTGTACGTACGTTTTTCCCGTTTTCTTAATTACAGCATTGCATTTTAGACTGAAATCGTGGCTGAAATTCATTGCATTACATCTGCCATAAAACCTTTAATTACTTGGACATGTAGGGATGCAATTCGAGAATGCAGAGAGGCTTGTGGCGGTCATGGATATCATAAAGGTATTACAAATATTATTAATATAAAAAATAATGACTATTGTCACATCGCAAATTACAATTATTTTTTAACTAATTCAAAGAGCAAATTTAACGACGTCTTGTAATTTCAGCTGCTAATTTGGGTGAGATGAGTGCAAATCAAGAACCAACTGTGACCTACGAAGGCGATAATAATGTATTAGTGCAACAAACTAGTAACTGGCTCTTGCGACAATGGAAAGACTCGAAAAGTTCTTCTACTTCAAGTCCATTGAATTCCGTGGATTTCTTCCTGAGAAGTAACAGTATACTGAAAGAGAAATTCAATTATAACAGTATAAATGATATAATGACTTACAAATGTAAGGAGAAACCTTTCGTATAATTGTCTCACAATCGCGTGTGGAATACTTTATGCTTTATTTATGAAACATTACTCTTCGCTTGGAATAAAATATAACCAAGTTCGTCTTTCAGTTGTCAATAAGGCTTACGAATGGTTGATCACTTGGTTAGTGATGGATACTGAACGAAAATTTCAAGAAGGGATCTCCCAAGGTCTTAATAATTTTACGGCACGCAGTCGAACGCAAGTGTACAGAGCAGCGAATTTATCAAGGGCGTTTGGAGAAGTATATACGCTTTTATTTTGCGTATTACAGCTATTCCGTTAAATTAATGACAAACAAATTTCCAGATAACAGTACTGAAATACTGTAATATCCGAGTAAACAAAGTCGTTCGACCTGGACCTAGTACAGGAAGCATGAAAACTGTTTTAGACAAGCTGATCTTATTGTATTCACTGTCATGCCTTGAGAAACATTTAACTACTTTTTATCAAGGTAAATGTTACTTATTTTCGCATTTAAAAACGCGAATGTTTTACCGATTAAAAATAATTTCCTTGATCGCCTTCTGTAATTTATTGTAGGAGGCTACTGTAGTAATTCACAAATGACTGATCTTTTACGGGAAAGTATTTTGGAACTGTGCGCTCAGCTGAAACCAGAAGCAGTTGCTGTGGCTGATGCTCTAGCACCTCCAGATTTTGCAATTAACTCTGTACTGGGAATGTCGGATGGAAAGGTACTAGTTAGATTTCCTGGATGATAAATAATAGTATAAGTATTGAAACAAATTTTATTTTAGGTGTATGAACGTCTTGAAGAGGTTTTCATGTGTAACCAAGGAGGCATGGAAAGGGCCGACTGGTGGACGGAGCTTCTTTCTGCGTCGAAGAATCCACTGAAAGCTCCACAGTCAAAGCTATGACACTGGTTGCTATAATTTAGGATACATTTATGTCGTTCACTATACCTCTGCTGACATTCACAATTCCAGTGAAAGTTTATTAATCATTAATCTAGACGGGTAATCCTGCGTGATGTTTCCACTACCGGGTGTTTCGTGTGGCTATTTGACATTCGAGTCACACATATTCTTCATTATTTAATATTCGGATACCAAGTAACTACGATGTGATATAAATCAGATGTACTAAATGTTTACCGCAAACTCGTAACAAACAACAAAATATCAGATTTTATAAACATCTTTCCGTTATACTGTTGACATTCCACTGTCTTGCTATAATAATATATAATACTATATTAAGAGTGTATAAACGCGTTACACTTAGGTGGTAAACATTTAATATTTCTTATTTATATCATTCGGCTTATTAAGAATGTATACTTGAAAGTTACTATCAGCGAATTTAACCGAGGCATGAAAGAACAAAGTGTTACGAAAAGCTGTGAAGACCAAAAGATGACGTATTGGTTATCATTTTTCTCGGCGATAATTTGGATACATGTTAGAAGGAAATCTATGATGCCTGTTTTAAAGTGACTTAAAAGGAACACATTTCTATGGAGTGTTAGACAGATGGGAAACAAAGAACATTACATCTAGAATAGAACTCTATCGTTAGATATCAAGTGTCCTTGGCAAATTCGAGAGCCGTTACTTTATTCTTCGTACCTGTCTAATGTACAGAGCTTTTCTCAATAAGTGGTCAATAACTTCAAATGGACCAAAGTCTCCGTATTTTTTAACTGTACCGTAAACGTGATAAAGCTGGTGATCTGTAAACGTTGACATTCCATTTTACTGTTAAAGAAATCAAATATTACGATTGTAAGTCATGAATGACAGTCCACAAATAACCGGAGGGTAAATGACCATAAACCTGCAATTACACAAAGATTCTACGAGACTATACCATTGTTAGATACAAATATCTAGATATAAGGAGAATCTCGTTTTATTATTATACTTTTATACGCAGGACTTGCACAAATTGCCCTCGTCTGTTCGAGGATTATTGTTGCAAAATAGGGAATATCCGTTAAACATAAAATTAATGGCTGGCCTAGTTAAGGTGATGTGACAGTGGCGCCAAAGAGTTCTCGTTCATGAAACTTTTCTCCGAACTGGATGAATCGAATCGATTCAAACTTTACAATATAAATATGGAGGCTATAAGGAAGGTCCTGAAACTCGTGAAATTTCAATTTGTTTTCAACTTGTTAAGATATTTTAAAAATTTGTGGTTAAAAGTGAAATTTTATGAGTGTCAGGACCTTCCTTACAGCCTCCATGTTCACGTTGAAACGATTCGGTACTCCCAGATCGTAAAAAAGTTTCATGAACGATTGACTCTTCAGATGCCACTTTCGCATCCCCTTAAGACCAAAGTTCTGTGCTATTATCTTCAGTATTCAGGTCCCAGTTAGATCTCGTTGCAGAGGTTGTACATAATTTATTTTTCACACTCTGAATAGGTGAATGTATATCTTTTCTTAAGTACGTAGAGGTACTTGCTACAGAAAATAAATGTCCAAATGATTTCCACAGTTTTATGGCGTTTACCGATTCCTTTGTTGGCTTTAATGTTTAAGCTTGCGTTTGCAGCTGTTGAGGCACACGTTTGTTTATCGTGGCGCTTCTCAGGTCAAGAATTAAGGATATCTGCCCTCGAAAACGAAACTTCATCTAATTGTACGGGAGATAACCGGATGCAATCTGCTCGGTGGTGGTCGACGCAGAGGAGCTGCGAGAACTCGAGCCATTTCTCCGACTTGACCTAAAATAGAAAGCGGCTGAAGACATTTTTATTGCTCGCCATATGTTCATCGTAATTGCGAACTTACGCGCGTTTCGAGGATTCGTTAGTCTTATTAAGGGATAGAAGAGCGAGAGCTCGCGTAATCTCGCGAGCTGTTCCGATTCTTCAGCGCCATTTTCTTCAAGCTACGAATGGATACGAAATATATTTACGAAGTTGCGTCATAGCAATTGAAAGTACTAATAAACACGTAGTAATGAGGGTACTGAAATGTAAGATTAGACACTCGTGATTGTTGTAAATGGAAGAAAAATGTCTAAAAACGTTTACCCATGGCGTCGGAGGTCGTTGAACTAAATGTTACGGTTTTAAGCCGTTGAGGCGCATCTGATTAATTCATTGGAGATTTATCATTATAATGACTGACCTCGATGAAATCCCTCATTACTTGGTCGTCTGTCGACGGACTTGCGTTAACCCGAAGCTGCGTAGGTGCCTCGGTAATTAATTCGCTGAATCGCGCCGCTACTTGACGCCATTTTACCAGGTCAGCCGGCTATCAAAGAAGGGCATAAAAGTGTTGCACACACAGCAAGATGTAGGTCATTCCTCGCGCATTAAAGAAAGAATCGGTTGCGACTATCCAGGAATTAAAGTAATTCGGAAGTGGCTCTTTTCCTTATAGCCTCCATGTTCACGTTATGAACGTTTGAAACGATTCGCGACACCCACTTAGAAGTTTTATAAACGAGACCTCTTTCACGTCTCCTCAATCCTATATAATAAACTGTCGCGTTAGCGATCGCATCCTCCTAATTATTTAATTAAAGCTATTTGGAACTACTTACGGTAAGGGTGAAGAAAACAGGAAGTAGAGCCACGGGCAAGGGAGAGCCTCTCAATTCCGAACATTCAGACGGAGGAGCGGTGAGGGTTAAATGCCTTAAGGTGATATGAAAGTGTGATATATACATACCAGAAAGTCAAAACATTTATAAAGCTTTTCTCCAAACTGGGTGCACGAAATTATCTAAAACCTTAACACGTGATTATGGAGGCTCTAAGGAAGAACGCGCTGCTCGTGAAATTTTATTTTTTCGAAAAAAAACGAAATATCTTTTTTTGGTTCTTGTCCGATATAAGTACAGCATTTTTTTTGCGAAAAAAAGAAATTTCATGGGCAGCGCGTTGTTCCTTAGGGCCTCCATAATCTCGTGTTAAAGTTTAAGATAATTCGGCGCACCCAGTTTGGAGAAAAGTTTTATATTTTGACTTCTTGTTGCGTATATATTACACTTTCATATCACCTTAATAAACCCAAAAGATCAGCCAGAAGTTCTCCATGTCGACCACTTACGTCTTGACGAATTAAGCCGAGAGCATCTCGAGCTACTATATGCGCCTCCACTCCTGGATTATCGGCTGAAAAAAAAGAAATTCTTATGATACTAAATTCGGGCGAAAAGAATAATTCTTGCGATAAACTCGGTTAATGAAAGTTACTTTTATAATAGCAAACGCCAACTATCAAATGTTTTCTTATTACGAGATGGATCGTGTGCTTGACCGACCGTATTTTGTTGAAGAATGAAAATTCAATATTTATTTCTTGATATTTCTTTGACCTTTCTTTATAAATACCATGAGGAATCAATTATCATTAATGACAACTTGTTCACCTCCGCGGCAAATGTCAGTCGCGCAGTTTTATAGGCTTTTATAAATAAGAAGCTTATATAAATAAGGTATCATTTAAACGTTGCGCATGTATCAAAATAGTTAACACTAATTACAGCCTCGTATTGATTTTCTGTTTAAGATGGACTTTTGCTTACAATTTAATGAAGAAATTTCAAACTCAATATCAAACTATACGTCAAGAAAATGTCAAGAAAAATCTGCTACTGTACTTGTGTCCCATGTACTTTTCGAATGTCGCAAACGTAAACGATACCAACTGTAAAACAATAACCAGATAGATAATTTCATACATAATAATGTTTTTTTTTTTTACGTATCAGCCAAACGTAATTCTCCGAAAACATATGCAGGATAACGGAAAGCTCTACTCTTGTTTTTTCTTTTTTTTAAAAGAAATGCTGCAAATATATATATATGACATCGTCTTGAAAGTACAATGCGAATGTCCTTTCTTTGTGTTTATTTTAAGTAAACACATTTTACCATTTACTTACAAATGATATTTTAATCTAGATCGTAATATTCATTTACCGATGAAATTTGCCAGTAAGTAGACGTCTTTAAACGATGAAATAATTACGGTAAAGAAAAATGTCCTTTAGTGAACTCGTGACGGATTTCGAAGTTCAAATAACAGCTGACAAGGACGATCAAGAAATATTCAGAATTTCGTTGTCGATGACTGCATAAACGGATGCATTAAGTGTACAGGACGTTGAGCAATGCTTCGTTATGCAATCCGCACCCGGCGTATCGATTGTCAATGCAGTTGTCAAAATATAATATCGCGAAATGACTTTGTTAATGGTCACTGAATGTCCTTCGCCGACTTACAACAGGCTACTGTAAACATTCCATGCAACTTGTGACACATTATGGAACGAATTATGGAATTAAAGATGCGTCAGCCAATTGAAGAGACTTATACCATTTTATACTTTTCATACTTGACCGAAAATGTTAGAATAATTTAACTCTCATCTCTTTTACGGATTCACGTACGCGGTGACGTTTTTATCATATTATTGAGAGTTGATGGTAATAAGAAGTAAGTTACCAAGAATGAGTTCTTGCACATGCTGAGGCATAACTGGCTTCTTCAAGCGGCTTACAAAAAGCTGAAGAGCCGCGGCGCATTCCAAGGCAGCTTCGTCTAGATTTTCCAAATTTGGATTCTCGCCTTTCTTCAGGGCAGTTAGAATTTGCTTTCGCAATTCCCGACGTCCGGCTCGACGAAACAGACCCTCTTCGCGTGCGTCTGTTTTGTTTTTTTTCCCATAAAAAATCGAAGAGTAGAGAAGAAATTTAGAAACCGAACCTCGGTAGAGTTGCGCGCCAAATATACACTTGCATACGTTGTATACGTATGCGTGGAGCTATGTACATGCGTAAAACGCTACAGTCCTTAAGGGGATGTGAAAGTAGAATTTGAGGAGTGAATCGTTCATGAAACTTTTCTCCGAACAGGGTGTACCGAATTGTTTCAAACTTTGCAATGTGAATATGGCGGCTATAAGGAAAATCCTGACCCCCCATGAAATTTAATTTTTCTTATAACAACTTTTGAAACTATAAACGAATTTTTAAAAAAATTGAAATTTCATGAGCTTCAGGACCTTCCTTATGGTTTCCCTATTCACGTTGTAAAGTTTCAGACTATTCGGCAAATCGAGTTGGGAGAAATGTTTTATAAACGAAACCTCTTCGACGCCACTTTGACATCACCTTAACGCCAAGTTTGGGTCTGTTAAAAAAATGAAAATGCTGAAAATCTCGGGAAGGAAATTTTAATGCATCAGTTTTTCCAAGGCTTGCATTCTGTAAATGAGTTTTCCCATTTTAATGCGACGACTGAAACAAAAAAAAAACAAAAACAGTTCACCGTTCTCCAGTACTTCCAAGAAGCTGTAGCCAATGTCGGATAACGATATCAAAACTGAATCGTACTTCCCCCAATAATTTCACCTTCACCGAGCCCTGATCAGGAAGACGTAAAACCAGGTATCCGTGAATCATTGCTTATTACTTATAAAACAATCGCGTCGATTAACACTCACGTTGTTTCAGGAAGTTAATGCTTTCCTTCACCGCTTGCAAGGACTTCTCGGATATGATGTCGTCACCCGACTCGGGTCTAAAAGAGAAATAAAGGAACCATCGTGAAACATCGCTAATAACAATTGAGATTAACTAGAAATTAATTAGAAATTCCGCTGCCTGGCAATAAATGTGGAAGCAAATCAAAAGCATACATCCAAGCGAGTCTCCGTCTAAAAGAGCATCTTGAGATATCAATCAACGACGGTAATCCTTAATTAAATATTCTATAATTATCGCTTACAGCCTCTAGAATCGGTTCACGCGTATGCTGAATATTAAATAATTTTGCATTTCCCTCTTATTCCTGCAAAATGTTATTTAGGCCCGACGACGGGGAGCAAAATATTTGGAGAACAACATCCAACATGGCTGCTTAATCCTTAATTAAATATTCTATAATTATCGCTTACAGCCTCTAGAATCGGTTCACGCGTATGCTGAATATTAAATAATTTTGCATCTTCCTCTTATTCCTGCAAAATGTTATTTAGGCCCGACGACGGGGAGCAAAATATTTGGAGAACAACATCCAACATGGTTGCTCAATCGACATGCTTGGATCCGTACGAGGTTATAAAGTGTTTCGATGGGTCCTCTTTGAAATCAAAGGTACGAGCGATGTCGGAGAGTGTGCTTATCACGGTGCTTTTCCTCTTCTTGGCCGTTTCGAATGCGGCCTTTGGTCATCATGCTTGCATTCACATGGACCAGCCATTCGACCGGAATTTCAGGAACATCAGACAAGCGTCCCCTTATTGCGCCAAATGCCAAGAGCGAGCATTAATGTCTTCGTGGTAAGCAAGGCATCTCTAAAACAAAGGAATATTTTATTAAAATAGAAAGTCACGGATATTAGATCACTGGATAAATTTAGTTAATATGTACATACACAAAGACAGTGAAATTAATCTTTTAACCAGTTAGCCATCTTTGACGAGCACACTCGTCATGAATACACGCTTCTCAAAGAGGTCATAATAGCTAACTGTTTAAACGGACAATGAACCTAATTATATCTCGGTTATATGTATGGGAGATATGTTGGGTTGTTCTATAAATTCAGGGACAGATCTTTAAAAATTCAAAACGCACTTTTTTCAACGAAACGTATCATGTATTAATTAATAATGTATTCTGTAGTATCGTTAGTTCCTACTACCTTCCCGGCAATTTTATTTAACCCTTGAGTGGAAATTGAGTAATTATTACCCGTCATCATACCATAAATGTATGTAAAACATATGGAAAACTCTCTTCAAGAAATAGACTCATTTTGTTTCTTTGGGACCATTACGTGAGAATACATAAAGTGCAGATATAAGATATGGTGACGATGAGTAAAAATAATCCAATTTCCGTTCTCTTAGGCTTAACTCTCGTTAAGCGCGCAATTATGTTCAATAAAAACACGTAGGAAAGAAATTTTATCCGCGAACTCATGGGACAACCCAATACTTGGTGATTTAGGATGTAAACCTAACGTTATAAAATTTCAGTTACTTGTGTCTCTAAATTATTTAACAACTAAAAATAATTCTTGTAAATTGGATCTATTTGACTCTTCAGGTTCGGTCCAGCTAGTCACGATGAGTCCCAGGCGAGCAGATTGTACCACGAGTTGGAATCAGCAAGTGCATCACAATGGTCACCTTCAAGTTTCTCCCCGAAAGCTGCGAGACACCTCGCAGACTACTTGACCTCCTACGGATCAAGTCAATCTCCATATTCAAATTATGGCAGGATTTCGAGAAGTCAAGACTCTTCGGGTTACTCTTCGGCGTCTTCCTCGTCTCGCCAAGGGCCTTCTTCGGCATCCACAGACCCTGAGGAGGTCCTAGAACACGGATCTCCTTATGGTGACCGAAACCAGCGAAACTCTGAAAACTACTCACAAAGCTCTCCCTCTTCGTCATGTTCATCCCCCTCTTCCACGGCGAGCGCAGCAGCCCTGGCAGAAGTGGAGTCTTACCAACCGACCCAATTTCAAGGCAACAGGAGATACAGTACCAGGTCCTTGCCGTATGGAGAAAACCTGTACAACGCGGTAAACAGTCAATCGGAAAAGTACTCCGAAAATTACAAGCCTGGCTCCTTCCAGCCTAAGAGCTCCTTCGAGTTCGTCGATCCTGAAGGCAAAGCCAAGGCCAGCGAGGACTCGCCCTACCGATACCAGGAGAATCCTTTCAGCGCTTTAAATTTCTACAAGAGTAACTTTGAAGTTCCGCGATACCAGGATAGAAGTCTTTATCAGGAGAGGAACCCCTACGAGGATAGGAGTTCCTACCAGGACCAAAGTGCTTACCAAGATAGGAATTTCTACCAGGAACAGAATCCTTACCACGAGGCGACAGAACCGCAAAGGCTCTTCGTGGTCTACAGAGCCGATGCAGGTCCTTTGAGCGACCCTGAAGACGCCCTTCCTTATTCGGTCTCCACCTTCCCCATGCCCACAGGACCCCAGTTCCCCACCAGGTTCGAAGATCCTTTGTCCGATGGAGAACTGGAGCAGCTGGTGAAGAAGGCCATTGCCGAGGCTACTCTTCGACAGCAGTATGAGAATGCTCTTCAACGTGCCAGGTATTATGGGGCTGTTGATGGGACTTATGGCTCCAGGGACGCCTCTTCAGGGTCGGAAAACAGGAACTCCAGGTTGGCGCAGATCGGTCCGCAGAAAGGCCAGCAAAGAAATGCGGAGAAGACGGCCAAGGAACCTGTTCCTGAAGCGGAGGTCCAGAAGGTGAAACCTGAAGAAATGAAGATCGTTCAGGGGTCGCAGAAGATCAGGAGTAGCCATAAGGTACCCAAGGACTTGCAGGGCCCTGAGACTATTTTGGAGGAAAAGGTCCCTACCCAGACCAGGGTTCGAATCCAGGGAAAGAGGTCAGACTCGGAACCCATCGAGGTTCTTGAAGAGGCTGTTAAAACCGTTGCCGAAGACGTTGCTGATCAGAGGAAAACTGTTGAGAGGGTCCCTAAAGCTGCCGATACGAAACTGGAGATGATCGATGATATCGAAAATCTGCCGACTGTCACCGAATCGATTGCTCGCCAGGTCGAGACGTCGACTGTGAAAAAATAAATTTGATGGCTGTCATATTTCTGTTTGTACCATTTTTCACTGTATTTTCACTGTAAATGTATTGTCAAAGAAAAGGTTGATATTTGTTGACGTCATGTGCTAGGAAAATAAATGGACGGTCTGAGAGATTAAGTTTTTCCCCTTTACTTATTTCTTATCATGTTTTCCATTCCTTTTATTTTTGCATCGTATTCCTGGCGCTTTAATTAGAAACAAAACTATTAAATATGCAATATTGATTGAATTAAGTACACAAGGTATTTATGCTTATGATAAAGTAATCAATGTCAGAAAAGTTGTACATTTTTGCAAAAGATACGCGATTAGGGTTCTTTTGGTAGCGAAATGCAAACAACGTGAAATAAAAACTGTAATTATTACTTATAATAACTATGTCATCAAAAGTTATATAATTTTCTTTTTGTAATACCTTTCATTGCTATTCATAAGTTAAATGTGAAGTACTTGTATACATTATTGTTTAAAAGAAACTCAAACGAATCGCAAGTCGAACCGACGAGCAGCAAGTATGTCAGCATGCTAGAAGAAAAAAATGCAGGTGTCATCAAACCGTCCGGAGTGAAAATTCTTTTCGTAATTACGAAGCAGAGGATTCGTAATTATGCTTCCAAAATATCCGAGAAATCCATCATTCGTGGGTATTTCGAAAATGTGGAGCGCGTATCTCGTGCGTCACAATTTCGCCACTCTGGTGTCCCAACAATTTGCGAATGTTAGGAATGATCGATCTCGAAATCGCCAGAATGAATAAATAAATTATTTATAAACGCTCGAAAATTCCGATGACTGTTTATTTAATAATAACGACACAATGCCGTAAAATGCGCACCTGCTACAAAGCAATGCGCATTTTCACTGCAAAGGAATGTGTTGTTAAAAATATAAAAAACGTACGAAAGCATGCATGACGTCTCATTAGGTCTGGACTTTAATCGATAATTAATAATTATAAGTTCCAGTAACAAAAAGAAGCATAGTTTAACCCGAGCGGACCGTAATTAACGGATCATTAAGAGTATACATTTGCACGTTATTCGCGCAATCTAAATAGAATAAATTTATAATATAATGATGTTGAGTAAAAACAACTCAATTTTCTTGTACGGGTTAAATTCGAAATCCTTGGAAAAGGCAGACCAAGCTGTACATCTCTTTTTGTTTGACATACCTAAAGACATCTTAAAATAATAATTAGTATCAATTCTTTGTTTTTTGAAAGAACAAACCCATCCGTTTCTCCTTCTACAGTGGCTAAAAACATGTGAAACCCAGAATTAATAGTAGTTTTTTGACAGAAGAGACCTAAAAGAAGCAGTTAATCTTGTTCGCCCTAAAAAAGTGAAGTCTGTATCACCAGGTACTTTTCAATCCCGCTTTCGAGGGGCTCTCGAAATGAGAATGCTGTGTCGCAATCGTCGAATTCAAGTTTCTGACCGCCTCGCTGTCCAAACTCGGAATTTGTGCGAACGTAGCTAGATCCGTCGATTGACCCAATAATGAAGAAACCCCAAGCTGCGTGTCTGCAGTTTCGATGCGTGTCGGGGTTGCACCATCGCGAATCCCCTCGGACTTCATCGCCCCTAAACGCAGCCGAAAAGAATTTATAACTGGCGCCGAGCAGGTCGCCAGTTCAGTTTTTCGAGTCCCCCGAATCGAGCACCACACCAGCCAGCAATGCGCGTCCACGGGGTGCTCGTCCTGACGTTGCTGGTGGCAGCAACGGCGCTAGCAGGTCCGACCCTTCGAAAATCGGAGAAGCGATCAGCTTCGAATCCCGAAATCACCAAAGATGAGCCCTCGAGGCTCGAAAAGTCGGAGAAGAAGGACGTGGCGATCCTAGAGGACTCTAAAATCAGGAAACGAGAAGGTCCTGCGGTGGAAGATGCCGAAGAATCCAAGCAAGTTGGCCGCGCGAAGAAGTCCACGACGACCTTCTGCGTGGAAATCAAGCCAGGACCAGGACAAGGGGCCTCGATTCCCTGCGATCCTGCAGGGCCTCCTCCACCCCCTCCGGTGGAGGTCGAGCCGGTTCCACCGGAACCACAACCTGAACATCACCAGGAACCTACCGACGTATCGTACCTGATCCCTTCTCCAAGCTTTTACATTGATCCTTGCTTCCCAGGATACGGCACGCCGAGCTTGTTTGCACCTGGTCCTTTCCCTGGGCACTATTCTGGGCTGCATCCTGGCTCCTACCCTGGAGGTTTCCCGGGATCGTTCCCTGGTGGTTTCCCTGGAGGTTATCCTGGAGGATTCCCTGGAGGCTATCCCGGCTCCTTCCCAGGACCCTATTTCCCGCCATCGGGCCCACCTTTCCTCTTCAATCCTCCCCATCATTCTCACCTCCACCATCAGCTCCACCATGCTGTTCACCATCCTCTCCATCACCCGTTGATCCCATTGACTCCTTTAGGGCCTAGTGCCTCCCTTCTGCCAGTTGGAGGTATTCCTGGAGGTTCCCCTGGCTTCCCTGGAGGTTCCTCCGGCTTCCCTGGAGGTTCCTCCGGCTTCCCTGGATCTGGACCAAGTGGTGCAGGTGGGCCAGGTGGTGCAGGTGGACCAGGTGGTCCAGGAGGTGCCGGCGGTCCTGGAGGTCCTGGTGGTCCATCCGGTTCCGGGACTGGAGGTCCTGGATCCGGATTCCCTGGGTCGGGATCTGGATACCCTGGGTCTGGGCCATCAGGTGGTCCCGTGACTATCACGACCATACCTTCTATCGGTCCCATTCCTTTCAGTCCTATCCCGATTGCACCTCTGCCCATTGCCACCACCGCTTTTCTGAATAATCCTTGTCCCCCTACTCTCCTGTCCTGGTACAAATCCCGCGGAGGTAACATGGGCGATGGACAGCCAGTTTTCGGCGATGGTGCTGGATCCTCACCCTCCATGATAATGAGTGGTCCATCTTTCGATGGTAATTCGGAAAGCGACAAGGCCAGGACGCACCATTTGAGCACTGGTGGGCACCATAGAGGAGATCCTCTTCGAGGCCTCATCACCCCAAGTGGTCCGGTTCCTCTCTGTAAGTATCATGAAAAATCCCATTTCTTGTCTATTTATTTATCAGAATAAAATTTTAAGATAAGACTTAAGTGTCGCAGTTTAAGCAGGATTTATACATTAAAATGTGGGTGTTCCGGATTTTTAGATTCACCATCGCCGGTACTTTATCACAATACCGCCCTTCTTCGACCTCGCTACGGCATGGGAAGTATGGGAAATATGGGAAATATGGGTGGATTCGGGGGTATGGGAGGCATGGATGGTTTTGGGGGAATGGGAGGAATGTACAATCCTGCCGATCAGTTCTACCAGCCAATGTACGGGGTAAGTTGCGACAATTTTCCACCATATCTCAACTTATTCTTAACACCTTTCTCAATTTCCACGTCATTTACTCCCATTGGATTCAGACATACCCATGGTGATAAAGAGTACAGATAATACCCCCGCAAATTTGTACATACAAATAATATTTAGGTATTTAAATACGTACGCAAAGAAGTATGAAAGAAAAATGAAAATCGGTTAATGTCTAAATGGGCTCGACGAAGGCATGAAGATTATTCTGCGTTATTCCCTCGAAAATGATTTCTCCACTTAATTTCCTTCCATCCTTTTCAATGTTTGCTTCATTCCAGTTTCGAGAACAAAAAACAAAATTGGGACGGTCCTTCTTCCAAGTACCAATTTCCTGGTTTTACTTTTATGGTACTTCAATAGGATTTTTTAATGCCTTTTTCCAGAGAGATTCCATGACGAGTCCCATGTTCGGTAGAGGACAATCCCCAGGGGTGAAGTTCTCTTCGGGATCGTCACCGAAGTCCTATCATCCAGGAAGTTCCCAGCCCGGTATGGGACATGGTCAACAATTGACTCCAATGGTCCATGGTCGTTCCCATGACTGCAACGAGCCGGTCTCCTCTCCGTCCTTCCCGAGGATGATGTCCAGGTTTTCTGGAGTACATGCTGCTCCCAGATCCGTCCAGGACTCGGAAGGAGCTGTTCCATCGCCCAGCGAAATGATAAACCAGATGATTTCTCAGCAACAAGCCGTAGAACCCGAAGAGCCAGCAGCAACGACGTTCCACTTGAATCCTGTCCGCAGCAACAGGGAGAACCATGAGATTCTCAGCAACCAACCGCAGGCAGCTAATCAGCAAGAAAAGAGGGAAATCGCGCCGGAAGTCATTGCCCAAGCCTAAATCATTCACGTCCATTTATAGCGAATCATATTAATTTATATATTATTTATTTTGCCTGCGCGCAACCACTTTTCTACGACTTCTGTTTCACAATTTGTATGACTATTGTTTAACTTGACTTGACGGCTACGAGTGAGACGCCAACTCACGACGACTTAATAAAACTATTTTTATTCAAAGGATGGGTGCTCGTTAAAGATCCTTGACCACGTCTTTAAAGTGTATAGAGTTAAAATACAAATTGGTACATACCCTTTGTAAAAAATCATTTATCTTCAGATGTTGAATCTCGCTGGTCCTTAAGAGCCGTAAAACACCTTGAACAGAATCTTGGAGAGCTCCGTATAGTGGCGTACTCGTATATATAATAATTTCTAATGGAATTATAAAATTGACGAGATCCTTACTTTTGTATAATCATTTCTTCATCTCTTGGAGTCATTTCAGGATGCAAGGATTGGAGAATCTCGGAGTTTATATGCATTTTTTTCCCATGCACGAGCAGTGGCATTGAATTACAACTTGTACTTAATATTAAACGCACGTGAACCAATTCCAGGAATGACCTTATTTTAGAAACTCGGCCGCCAAGATTTAATCCTACCTTTTGGAATTTTGGTTTCCCATCCTTCGAAGTTGACTTTTCAACGTCCGCCAATTTATCCCCTTAAAGGTCTTTGAAAGCAGCAGAAATCTTTGGAAGGACCATAAATATAATTTCACATTTCTCTCGTGACTGCATATCATTATCGTTAAAGGACTTCGAAGTTAGGAACCGTAATTTCGATTAATAACAATTTACAGAAAATAATCCGTCAAACCATGAGGTTAGAAATGTGAATGCGGTTAATGAGATAGCATCTTTCCGAGTGCACCGCTGACTTGATTTCTCTCAATTATGCTTCATTTGTCTCAATTATGCTTCTGAAACAGGCCCATAGTTGAAAAAGAAACTAGTGTCCTAAAACCACTGATCCTAGAAACAACAAAAAATATCTTTAATATTCCTTAAAGAGACTGAAATAAATAATCTCATTTAATAGTTTCTCATTTTTTAAACATCCTCAACTTCGTTTTCCCCTTTTGATGATTAAAACCAGCAGATGTGATAAAAATAGGCTATTCTGCAGTCTCAGAAATTTCATAAGGAAAAAAGGAAAACAATTTCGCTGAAAGTTTTCTCCCGGAAATATGCCAGGCTTCGTGTACCCCTCTTTGAGATTGAAACCCACAGAGGTGATAAAAATGCGTGGATCGTATAATTTCCTGGTCTCGCAGGAAGCCAAACATCCTGCCTTATCGAATTTATTCAAGAGACAACGGGAAGATGATAGACCTGTCGCTGCACCAGGATATGTCGATAGTCGGTCCAGCAGCCTCCGCAGCATCATTCGCTGCAAATTCAAACTATTTGCCGGTTCTTTAGGCCCGACCTAAAAGCAAATACCGTTAAAAATCGAGACATAGAAAAACTGATAAAATGGCATCAAAAGTACTTGGATTGACAGTGACTGTATTCTTGATTCTGGGAGCCGCTTCGGCGAAAATTCGTTATCCTGGTCACCGACGTAGTATTCGAATTGTGTCCGATCCTACTTTATACGAACTCTTCCAGTCTAGGGATAGCAAAGATGTTAGTCAGATAGAGATACCTAACGAGCCTGAAGAGGTGTCCGGGGAACTCGAATATGCTCCTGAAGATGACCAGGGATATAAGGATGCAATTAAGGATGAGGACTACTCTTCGGTCCAGAATCGTTCGTCAGAAAAGGATCAGGAAACGCCTGAAAGTGTGGAAGACCAGAGTATCGTGAAGAGGTACCGTTTAGCTGAAAAGAAGAAGAGATCCGAGAAATCGAGCAACGAAGACAAAGCCGGTAATGGTCGATTTAGATTGGAATATTTTACAGAGTACCCTCTTTTTTTTCGCGTTTCTTGTTGGTTGAATTATTATGCAGAGTTTGTGGCTAACGTCAGTCGAGTGACGTTTTTCTCTATTTCGTATGGAAACATTTATATTGAAAATTTTATATTGTAATAATGTGATTTCGAACATTACGATTCATGATTTCCTAAGGGAATACCCCGTCGGCACTTGTTGGAGTACCTTACTTAATCTAATTTCCTTATTTGGGTTGCGCAGCCCCGAAAAAAAGGAAGCATTCGATACCCTGGAAGAAGTACCGAGGAGAGGTGTCGAAGTATCACTATGGTCCTTGTGCAATTGGATACAGACTGGATAGCCGTGGCCGCTGCCGTCAGATTCTTTGAAAGTAAAACCACGGTAATGAGTACTTATTTCATCCGAGCAATATATCCGAAGGATGTGCGGAGCAGTGTGTGAAAAGTCCCAATAAAGATAACCACTTAGTATTCCGACAATTAGACTTACACTTATGTCCATACTACTTTAAATATTTCATTAGTATATTTATCGTTACCAGAAAAGTGTTTTACCTCTTATAAAGTACATACAAGAAATATGTTCTACATGTTTTTTCTTTTATTAAAGAGGACATGCATTTCGAGCAACTGGCCCCATTTTTAATAAAAGGAAAGTTATTTTAACTCAGGGGTGTTTTACCTTGAATAAAATTTAAGAAATATGTTCCGTGTGTTTGGGTAAAAGGGAGGATCTCTCCGTTGAGAATTCACAGAGGTTGGATAAATATTTTCTTTGGAGTGCCTGGCTTCTCTTCCGCGAATTTTAGGAAAGGTGCTAAGAGGTACACAGACGCTTATGTAAATTGTTTAATGGTCCTGTCGTAATCTTGGCAAAACGTCGGAGAGAGAAAAGAAACAGGGTCCAAGGTGTACAGGGCAGAATTTTCGGCTGCAGTATCTTTCTGGACATCCTTTTTGGCGCATGCACGATGTCGGAGAAAATCGCACCTTGTGCAGAAATCGGGGACAAGTTGGACTCGTTTAACGAGAAGTCAAAGAGTCAAGGAAAAAATCGCAGTAAAAGGCACATCATCGATTTACCGCCCAGGGATAATCACGACAGCAGTACGAGACCCGACGACAACGGAAGACCAAGAAAGATCATTAACTAGAAGGTCTGATCGTAAGGGACTTGTACTTAATTACTACAGCATTGACACAAGCGGAGAAACCTGCCTCTCCTTTAACAATTTCCAATGGACGTGGCTTTCGGAATAACAGCGGCTTTAATACGCGAGGAAAAAAAAAACTCGGTAAGGACAACGGCGCAACTATAAAGAAAATCTCTCTTTGAAAGAACTTGCAGTTGCAGAGTTTCATATAACGGCGGAGAACGTGCAGCGCGATGTTATTAATTTGAATAAACTCATTTAACATTTTACAATCTAATTGGTTTTTGGAATAACGGAGGCTTTCATACGCGAGTAAAAAACAACTCGGTAAGGACAACGGCGCAACTATAAAGAAAATCTCTCTTTGAAAGAACTTACAGTTGCAGAGTTTCATATAACAGCGGAGTATTATTGATCCAGCGCGATGTTATTAATTTGAATAAACTCATTTAACATTTTACAATCTAACTGGTTTTCGGAATAACAGCGACTTTAATACGCGAAGAAAAAAAAAACTCGGTAAGGACAACGGCGCAATTATAAAGAAAATCTCTCTTTGAAAAAAACTTGTAGTTGTAAAATTTCATATAACAGCGGAGTATTATTAATCCAGCGCGGTATTATTAATTTGAATAAACGTGAGATGCGGATGAACGGCGATAGGTCACTTCTTGAAATTACAGTGATTACATAAATCATGCGAAAGTCGACTGCACTGTGAAACCGGTCTGCACAATGAGAGATCATTATCAGGCATGAATAACTGAAACTACGCAGAATCTACTAAGATTATGGCACATCTTCATTTTCCAGAAACAACGACGCTTAAGAGCTGCTCCTTAATGCCAATCATTTTTGTAATTGCACTTTGTGATGCGAAACTATACAGGAAACCCTGGGAGCAGTAAATCCCCGGTTTTTTTCTTGCAAATCTGAAAGCCAAAGTGATGAAAATGAAATAAAAGAAAAACTCCTCAAAGTGATTTCACAGAACGATACTGATAATTTTGATAATCCGGCGACATTAGAATTTTCGACGAATATTACTGACATTTTTTTCCTACATATTTTCCCACAATATTTCGTAGAAATGGCCTTAAAATAAGAATCAGTAAAGTAATTTGGATGTACGTCTACAGCGAGTTAAGATCTTTTTATCAGAAATTTCCATCGGGCTTGCAAAGTGACCCAAGGAAGTTCCTGGCATTTTGGAGCACTTTTTCATTGAATAACAAACACAAGAGAATGAAAAAAAAAATCGAAGAGTTAATGAATACACCCCGGAAGATTTGTCGGCATTTTTTGTTGAATAACATATGCCGACATTGCGGTGATAACGTGACACGTATGCTAATAATAAACACCGATTTATGTGTTTCAGATCTAGTCTGGTGAGTTGATGAATCTAATTTCTCGCTACCGGGAAAAATCCACCTGTCTATAATAACATAACTCTGTGTGCGAATGAACATAACTGGTATAAATACTAGAAACCGACGCCGATCAGTCGTTACAAGAACGGTATCGAAAGCGCTTGACAATATTCATTCTCCTTCGAGAATCTTTCTTATTTATTCCGTTTCCAGTGAGATAATGGTGCACTCAAAGTCCGCGATATTTTCAGTCATAGTATTATTCGTCCTATTGTCTGCGAAGCCAGGAATATCTCAAACCGTAACGTCCGAAGCGACAACGGTTCAAATCGCATCTGAAGCCTCATCTCAAGCTGCACCTAAAGTCACATCCGAAGCTACACCTCAAGTCACGTCCGAAGCTACACCTAATTCCTCATCTGAAGCTACACCTAAAAACGGGACTTCAAAACTCAGCTCACAGTTGGCGGGGCGTTTTGGAATTATCGAGGCACCGCGTCTAAAGTGTGGTCCAAATGAAGAGCTGGACGAAGGTGGAGTATGTCGGCAACTATTGTGAAGGACCAAATGTTGGAGGACCTAACGGAAGCAGAGAACACGTCAGTAAAATCGATATTTTTAATTTTCGCAAATCCCAAGAGTAAATAATTAAATTTGTAATGCCCTAGGAGTTAAATATATGTACATACATAGCTCAAAGGAATTGTAGACTTGAATTGGCGACGAGTGTACGAAGAGCTTTAGCGTGTTTTCAAACTCTGAAACCTAAAAATTAAAAACTTCTTAGTGAAACAATTTATGAGTGATAAGTTTCATCACTCAGAAATCTAATAATTAGTTGAATAACTATTTACCCCAGTGAATTAAAAGTAATTACAAATCATTTCAATAATAAAACATTAAATCTAATCTAACCAATACGTATCTAATCTATAAATCTAATATAACCGATACGTATTTTCTTACCAGATTTCATAGAAATTATCTTAAATGCAGAATTGAGGAAAAACATTGGGTACGCATTTACAAGTAAAATATTTTTCCAGAAATTTGCATCGAGCCAGCAAAGTAACTCAGGGAAGTTCCATGCACATTGAAATACTTATTCATCAGATGACAAACACGAGAAAATAATTAATACGAGGATAAAGGAATACACCCCGGAAGATTCGTCGGTATCTTTTTTACTTAATAAAATATAATGGCATCGTGATTATAACGTGACACGTATGCTAATAACGAATGCCGATACATATGTTTAAAATCTAGTTTGGTGGCTCGATGAATCCCCTACCCGGAAAAATATACCTGTCTATAATGACATATCCCTGTGTGCGAATGAATATAACCGGTATAAATACTAGAAACCCACGCGGAGCAGTCTTCACAAGAAAAGTTACTGGCATGCTTGACATTATTTATTCTCCTTCAGGAAACGTATTCATATTTATTCGGTTTTCCGTGAAAAATGGTGCTTTCAAAGTGTAGGGCTGCTACGATATTACCAGTCGTGATTATATTCGCCTTTTTGCTAGTGAAGCCAGGAATATCTCGAACTGTAGTGTTACAAACGACAACGATTCAAACTCCACCTGAAATCCCATTTGAAGATGTAACACAAGCAACGACAGAGGCCACATTTAAAACTAAACCTAATGTCACACCTGAAGCCCCACCTGAACACTGGACTTTTCCACCGATTTTCCCGAATATGACTGTGCTTTACAGCTTTATCGTGGCACCACGTCTAAAATGTGGCTCAAATGAACAGCTGGACGAAAATGGAATATGTCGACAAACGTTGTGAAGGAATTCGATGAACCTAGTGGAAGCAGAAAACACGTTAGTACAATCAAGATTTTCCAATTTTCGTAGATCCCAAAAATAAGTAGCTAAAATTGTGAAACCCTAGGAGTTAAATATGTTGCTTAAGGTGTAATATGAAAGTGGCGTCAAATATCATTTATGATACTTTCTCCTCTAGTTGTACCAAATCGTTTCGCACTTTACAATGTGAATGTAGCGGCTATAAGTAAGGTCTTGACGCCCATGAAATTTCAATTTTTTTTTTTAAATCGTTTATAGTTATGTTACAATTTTTTTATAAAAAATGAAACGATTCGGCACACCCAGTTCGGTCAAAAGTTTCATGAAAAACTCTTCAGATGTCACTTTCACATCCCCTTAAAGGAATCGTAGATACAAATTGTAGATACACATATACGTGGTAGGGCAAAAGATCTTGCGTGTGTGGAACATTTAAGGGTGTACCTTACGTACACTATATGCATACTTTACAGAAAGTATACTCCTATCTGGCCTTCGAGGTCCGAAATATAGCTTTATACTAAAAACGCAGTTCTCTGGAACACTCCCAGTTTCAGGCCGAAGTCTCTCATTCGTGTCGAATCCGCGTGAGCACAATCACAATCTTGAAGCTGCGGTTAATTCGATATACCCCAGTAGTCTGAAATTATAAGAAACGATATTACAGTATTGAAAAAGTATTAAGTGACGCCTGCGTTAAATAAACGCATAAAGCGAGAGGATAAAGAAATCCTTTCCTGGTGGTTTATTGATTAAAAAGGCCTGAGAAGACAAAACCGTTCTTATCAGGGTCCGATAACGAAATGAAGCTGCAATTCGTCCTTCTACTTGGTTTCCTCCTCATCGCTCTTGCAATTTCTGCAGATGAACAAACACCGTGGCGTACGCCGCCCAGGAAGTTGAACATCATTAGAACACCTGCAATAAAGTGCAATGAAGATGAAAAGCTGGATGGAAACGGAAAATGCCGAAAAAACCTAGTGGGATAATTCCCGCGTGTTAAGATAATCGCACTCGAAGGCTACAATCATATGGTTAATAATAACAAATTGTTATTTCATACATTAAACTCTAAGTGTTAAAAACACTTGGTCCCTATATGTTGCCAAGCAGTTATCAACAAATACTCGTGACGAGTGGGTACGGTCATTTACAAAACAGAAAACGGTAATTAAAATGAAAATATTTTTAAAATAGAATATTGTTTCACGGTGTTTTATAGAAGTACTATTTTAGACAGGACGTGTATCTCTGCTCGCACAATTGTGTTTTAATTCTCACGAGTATCGCATCAAGGTTAACGTAATCATACCTCGATAAAAGATAACTGCTATGATTAAAGCTGACATGGTCAGTGTAAAGTATTCTCATTTCCTGTATTCCTGCTACTTTTATATCTTAGGCCTGAAATATACGGACGTGTTGCATGCCACGTTTTTCAAGCCTGAAGTGAAACGAATGTTTTTTAATGCAAGGAAATATCTATATGGGCGGAAAATGTAAGTTTTCTGCTCGTTCATTTCCTTCCATTAAAAAGCATTTGTTTCATTTCGGGCGTGGAAAATGCTTATCAATTTCAAGCCTAAAGCAGTAATAAGATCCGCGTATGCTTAAAATTCTTCCAATCTGACATGACTGACAAACGTAAGAATTAAATACACTTCATTAATATTTTTTAAATAATTGCCCTCGAGGAGTCTAGTTAAAATTAGTAGGAACAATATATCTTTAGATAACAATTAAAAATACGTTAGTACAAAATTGTTGGAAGGCGATTAAATACACTATATAACAGTAAGAACTTGCGACATCGTATTTGCGCATGCATTGTGCAGCTGAATATTTGGTTGAAGTTAGGTTCATATTTCAGTACGCATATACATACACCGCAAAGTGGAATCGTCGACAAAAACAAAAAATCAAAGAGTATTTCTTCTCCCGTCGTGCCGCAAAAAAGACGCGTACACTCCCGTCTGGAATCTGAAACCCAAAAATACAAAATGACCAAGGGGCTACGAAGTTGCCCTTGAGAATCCGAAAGGATTAAATTACAATAATCCTTCCACGCTCTGCGGTTGTCTTGCCGCAAGTTCATTCAATGCATTCGGGGCAAACATAATATTTTTTACGAAACGTATTCTACCTGCAGTTAGTATTACTAAATCCACAAACGGGTTGCTTCTTTTATACACGATTTAAAATTTACATCATGTTACTTCGTGTGTGGCCCTTCTGTTAAAATGACATCACCACTGCCGATGATGCCATTAATTAATTCGACACATTCGTACATATAAAGAGACACGTAGAATTTAAATAGTGGCCGAGCAACTATTTGGAATCTGAATAATGAAATGGTGGGCATCCTACCAGAGTTCAAACGCTTGACAGAATTTTATTCTTCGGGAGAGGAAACTGTCGCTCCGGGAATTTCCAAGATGGCGTCGCCCTGCAACGATTTTTCTCCTAAACGCAAACGACTAACCAACGGACGCGCATATCCTGGCCGAAGCTCACAGTCTGAAACGATAAAATAATCACCGCAAGGTCGAGTAGTTTTCCTCAAGGAGAGCAGAGATTAAAATTACGTCGACTAAATGATTCGTTTACCTCTCGGCTCGTTAATCTGCGAAGCAGAACTGTCACGGCCACCACAGTCCACTTCGAATTCGGAGTCACAAGTTCCCGCGGAAGCGGGAAGCCGCGATTAAAGACCGACAATGCGGTTTGTCCGAACATCGAAGTGCCGAATAAATTGTTCGCCAGGCCCGTGATCAAAGTCAAACGAACTTGGGTCCTTCAACGTCTCCATTTCCGTGTGCGCGTCCCTCTTTTCCAATATGGCGGCGCTCCGTCGATCGATCTTCCTTGTACTTCCAAGTTTCGCGTTCTCCTTCATAATGCCCAACCACCCGAGGGAAAATCTGCTAGATCCCGAGTCCCGATATTCCGGGGAATTTTCGCGGTACAACGTATTCCGTCGGAATTCATACAATTCACATAATTCCCCGTTTGCGCGAAGGGAATCGCTAGTGATCCTCAGAAGTAAACCGGAAGTTGAGGAAGCGCCAATGAACTCCGATTGGGCCTTCCAAGACAGCGACGACTATCGGATTTACACGCTGAACGGTAAAAGAGGGGACAAGAGGATCGAGTACGCGTACGGAGACGATTTTAACGATAATAACATCATCGAAAGAAACGATATGAAGAAGCTTGAGTATCGCACGGCGATGGAGGAGCAAAGTGGTGACCAAAATGGCGGCGAAAGCGAAGTGATTCCGGTCGAAAAGGTGCCGGAAATCTCATGGAGAAATATCATCTCAGTTCCCCGCCGCGGAGGGAGGAATATAAAGTGTCCGCCTGGCAAACGACCAGACAGCAAAGGAATTTGCAAACCTGTTATCAATTGATAACGACACAAGTTACAAACTGTCTCACACTTCCCAAGGTACAAAAAGCCTAAATTCCCGGAAATAAATAATGCAGTATCAATCATTGCGTGTCTCTTAATTCCACATACCAGGGAAAAGGATATTTTAGGAAGGATATTTTAACCACTCCTATAACTGAATCACAGAATAAAATTCCAAATGAGTAGGGTACAATTTCAGACTTCACGAAATGACAGTTACATAATTGGTTCACTTCTTAACAGAGATTCTATTTAAAAATAATATTATGTTTATATGTTTCAGAATGACCACGATGCCTAAGATTTGGAAATCTCTTATCCGAGCACTACATTCCAAGGGTCCAGGAAAAGATTAACAGAGAAATCTAACAGACATTCGAAAAATATCCGAGACATTGTACCCTCTGCGTGTGATGACATCTTAAATGTGACGAGAAATAAAAGTAAATGTAGTATTAGTAGTATTAGTATGTAATAAACGGTTGTAAAACATGAACGAGAGGTAATACCCGATTCATCAACCAGAGATGAGTTGGGAGGTTGCTCACGGGCAGGGTCGCGTGCTGCCCTCTGGTTTCGTACGTTACCATCTTCCCTTACCATCAAAAGCGAGCAGTGTCGGTAAGCGTAGGTAAGCCATCACTGTCAACAGCCGCATGGTATTACTATCACGAGTACGTGAACCGCCAACGGCGACTGGTAGATGACACCGCCATCGCGAGTGCTCGAGCCCCTACCAGAAATTCATTGCGCCGTCCTTGTGGGCAAAAAACAATGAAAGCTAATGTAAGAAATTAGAGGGCAGTACAGGATGCGACCGCGCGACCCTGCTCGTGAGCAATCTCCCAAATCATCTCTGTCATCAACCACGCGATCATCCCTCTGTTTTACCCATAAAATAACTATGGCGCTGCTTTATCGAGCGGTCTGTTTTATCTGCGACGCTACACCCGCGATATGGGTACAAATGAATCCCCGGCAAGACGTCGTACGGCTTCAAATTGAAAAAATAAATGAACATACGTGGGCACGCCATATCCCCGGCAATCTCGCCATTATCGCCATAATTTATGCAAGTTAAAGAGACGCAGCGAAGTCGCATCATAGAGAACGGTAAGTCGGCAACGCTCGATGCACCTCTTGTGGGAAAAAGTCTAGTGATAACGCGACTCCCGTTATCGGTTTTATCGTTTTTTTATCAAAACTCCGTAGCATCATCTCACCTTACACCGGCACTTGCTAGTCATGGCGGACCCCACGATACAGACGTTCTGTTGTCACCATAATAGAAATAACACTGACATGGCAGTAGTAATAATGCAAGAGTTCAACACCGATGTCTATAACTCTGTGTGTATGTTGTCATCGACAATGGGCATACTCGGAGCAGTTTACCAGGTAAATCCCATGCTTTCACTGATCCTACTACGTTCATTATTACTATGCGTTAACATAAAAACATTGAACTACGTTCCCATAGGTGCTGCCAAGAGAAGAGTCCAAATCCTTACACCGTTGGCAGGGATTTTCATCATCAAGGGGTAGAGAAATCATAGTCTGGCTTGCCATTGCTGATTTCTTCGCATCCTTAGGTGTGCTCCTTTATGCATTCAAAAAGAATGTATACGTTAATCTTATTATGTACTACCATCTCAGTTGGGTAGGATTAAGAAGACAAGTGGTTTAGATATAGTCCTTACGATTTAACGATCCACAGGTGTGTTCGTGCGGTCTGCACTATGGATGAGTTATAAGAATATCATGCCGATGGAGGATGACACATCCAGCGTTGTCTTCTGTGCCCTGTCTTCGGTAAGAGGTCTCGAATCTCTTGGGATAAAAAAGGGAAAACAGATTAGGAGTATTAAAATCTCAGGTTCAGTTTTTACTAGGGGTGAATGATATATCTATGTGAAAGAATGTAGTTTTCAGGCTTGGACTCAATATTTTTACATGGCCACTTGGATCTGGACGATGTGCTATGCGATTGACATGAAACTATTACTAGGCGAGCGAGAGGGACATCCTTCTTGCTATCATGCATTAGCTTGGATATGCCCTGCCATTCTCACAACATTTGGACTGACAATCTTGTATCTCCCCGATGCCAAGTAAGCTTATTTATCAATTTTACTTTCTTTCTTTTAACTTAGGTACCTCAAAACCGCTAAATATAAACTTAATTTTTTAGCTGTCATAACTCTTTGTCCCTGTCAAGTGCTTTGCTACGCATTCTACCTAATTACTGTATCACATATGTATTACTGGCAGTAGTCATGATTGCCAATCCAGCATTGTACATAGCATCGACTCGTGATTTAAAGACGGCAGTAACATGTAGCATGGCACAAATGACAGGACGGGAACGAAAGCTAGTGCAAGCCATTAGATTGAAATTCGCATTGACCAACCTAGTCTATTATATTTGTTGGGTGCCAAACATAGTTAATGGAATTCTCTTGTGGACCTTGTGGTTCCAACTGCCAATTAAAGTCATCATTTCTGTGTGGTACATTATGGTAAGCTCACTAATCCTAGAAATAGTCAAACGATTATTACTAAAATTAAACAAAATATTTCGTTCTCACCAGCATCAAAATATATCATTCGATATTCTACAACAAATTTTTGATCGCAGGCTGTTACAAATCCTCTTCAAGCATTCTTCAATGCTTTGGTATATCAAAGATGGGGACGAAGAGAGAAATTTCGACTGGAATGCTGCCAAGGCCTCGCCAAACTAGGAGCAAGTTTCAAAAAGAATTCAACAAACGTAGACATGTCAGAAACATCTCCATTGTTAATTCCGCAATACAGGTGTACACCACATGCGAGTATAAATGGTTCGTCATCCCTATAATTCTGTGATATTAGATGTAATTGTACTTAAAAAGAAAAAAAGAAACTGAAAATTCATACAACAGAACACATGACAATTATAGTAGAACGTTTCGCGTTGAATCGTTACATAATTAAAAAAGCGACAATCATAAATTAACAAACATAAATACGTAATTCATCCAAAGTGCTTCAACATTATAACTGTTATTAGAAGTTTGTAATTGTACAAATTGACAGTTTTTACTAACATCGAAACATTCTAAAAGTCATATCTCGTTAAATAGGATTATCGCCTTGTGGCCTACGTAGTACAACCGAAGGAAACATAATGTATTCTATACCTAAAAGCATTAATAATCGCACATAAACAAGTGCGAATCTAAGAGGAAACCGTTCAAACGTTACGAGTGCATTTTACGTAATTACGTCAGACAGACTGAAACAGAACGTAGTGTTTCAAATATTTGATACATTTTTATACCGGTGCCTAGAAGTAACTGCTGTATTTATATATATAAGCACTGCTACGATCTGTTAAATTATAAATATATCTCGGATACAGGTACACTTTTTTATTATTTTCCGCTCTTAATGGGGAATATCTTATACAAATATGTACACTATGTATTGTTCCAATTAATATGCATTTTTTACAAGTATATATACCAACCGTTAAACGCACATTCTTACATACGCTTGTTGTACACAATTCTTTCTCGTTGTCCCCCGCACAACTTGCGTTTCATTATCCTCCGTCGTTTACTTGTGACTATGCTGTCTAATTAGCACCTTAAGGAAGTTCACCTATTCCTTAAAAAATACTCTTTGTAAAATATCCTTCCCTCTTGTACAGCGTATGACTCGCTCACCGGTAACCTCCTGTACATACAATGTCTATCCGCTATATAATAATGGAGTTGTTGCACCCAAAGAAATTGTTAATTGGATATGGCGTGGCTTTTTTAAATGGAAGATCGTTATCCGAAATTTCCTAAATGAGAGTTAGAATTTTTTTTCACATGCTGATTGCGAAGTGAACACTTCGCATTTTATATAAAGTGCTTACCGTACGACGTTCGAGCTTAATCTTTAATATTCGTTCCGATTACGTATAATAATTACTATAAAAGAAATGTACCTCTCCAAAAAGCGCACAACAACTCTATTATACGTAAATTAGTACAAAAGTCGATACATGTACATACCAGATGACCTTTAGAGACATAAATAGGCCTCGATTGCACATCATCAATTATCGTGCATTATACAAGAATATATGTACTTGGAAACGCGTTATATGGATACAGTACTAGATCATATATAACAAAATAACGTATGCAAGTAACAAATGCGCGTACAGAAATCAAAGTCATAGAATCTACGAGGAAGAAAACTTCGACGATGATGACGATCTCACGCAAAAAAAGAGAAAAAAGAAAAGATCAATATTTGAGTATTTTGCTCATGAACAGCGTGAGAAGATGCGAAACTCTCAAACAAAATCATCGATACAAGCACCATCATTTAAGCATTTTTCAACAAACTGTGAAACGACTGGTCAGCTGAGCATTTCTTAGTATCAAGTCCATTCATTATTTAAGATTAACATAAGAATTACAATTTATTAGGTCTAAAAGAATCGAACTTTAAATAATCAAATGAATATTTTATTTTAATTCAAATATGTCATCTGCAATAAATTCTATTTAAAAAGTTATTTTTTTTAATTATGGCACTGAAAATATACTCCTGGGTGTTATTGAACACTTTGATATATAAAATTTCAAAGTCCAAATTCTAAGGGACTTCTATATAATATTTTCTGTGCGCAACTTAACAAAATTTTCATTGATTCACCATAAAATTTACAATCCATACTCAGACTTGACCCAATCAGCAATCAGTCGACAACTTAAGAGAGCAAATATTTTAGAGAGAAAATCATACATATTAATATACTGCAAACTAATATCGTTAAAATCAAGCTAGGCACTTCCGCCTGTACGCGTTATTCGGTAACAAAAGAAATATTCATTAGTATAATTTATCGCATGAAGCATTCCAGAAATGAGGAACCCCCTCTATAAACTCTTAAAAAATGAATTGAAATACTTTAAATAATCTCACTTAAGTAAAACGATTTACCAAAAGCGATTAGAAATACGATCAAGTTGCAAGGAGCAATCGTTAATGTATGAAAGTGACCCTTTTCAAGTAGGAAGACTTTATAAAAAACATCAGAATCACAGCAGTTTTCTCTTCCTCTAATTACGTTCCCTTAAAAAGTTTAAAGCTCCTTGTCATGAATTTGTGCACGACCGCCTCTTTAAGCATCGTTAAGCATGCATATATCAAGACAATAATGAAAATACACAAACGTATCGAACAAAACAGTTTCAGGTTTTACCATAAGCTTTGTGCCCCGAAGCTTGAGCACCATCAAGCAAACTAAACATTTGATTTGACAGTGTTTCATTTCAATGGTTGGCACTTTGGTAAACATCCGTGATTTAACGTTACAAGTAAACTGCATTTTGCAAATATTATGCTCTCGAAGGAACTGATCTTTGCAGCGCGCATGAATGAACCGAGGTTCATAAATGATAAAAGGCAAATTAAAACTAAGGTGGAAACTTTACTAGCCGGATGATCGATCCCCGAAAAGATCTTATCACCCGGCGCTGTCGTTAGTTGAAAACGCGCTACGTCTTATATCGAATATCTCATAGGTTTGAGAGTGACTATAAAAAAATATATATATATATCTTTAATTAATCATACCCACGTATGTGAGAAGTTACGTTATCAGGAAGAAAGCTCCGAGGCTCCCAAAGTCAAAGTCGTGATCTCACGGACGATCATCTCAGCTATCTTCCACGCTAATTCTTCCTTGGCCTGTTTCGATACAAAATAATGTCTCATTATATTTGATCATTTATCAAATTCAACGGAATAGATAATATTTAATAAATGATATAGTTTTTTTCTAATAATGTATACTTAAAACTGATTTTTACCTTATCGGGCTCCATGTGAACAAGCCTCTTAACAGCGCGGGATAGTCGAGATTCTGAAATTGATGATATAGAGCAATGAGTGTGTACTTAACAACCTGTAAGCTCTAAAAAGTTAGTTGACAGCTTACCATATTTCCTGTGAGGGTCTGGCTCTATTTCCGTCACAAATCTCCCCATGCAGTCGACATATCCCACGCTTAAACTATAAAAAAAAAAAACGTATAATTACCAATTCCATGGATATGAAAAATTAATCCAAATCATTGATCATGTCATATAACAATTGGTTATGGAAACAATCAATTTGAAAGAAACCATATTCTGTAATGTGTACATTTAAAATTCCATCGAAAAAGGACTTAAGTTATTCAATCGTTATAACAAATAATTAGTAAGTACCTATACTTATGTCGTCGCCACAAAGAATCCGGATCATAAAGTTGTCTGGTGTCGATGTTCATATTCCCGTTAACTGTCGAGTCGTTACTGGACGATTTATTTCTTTCTCTTGCTACTTGATGAGCGTTTTGCGTGTTAACGCTCACTGTGCTGACTTCGCTGCTGCAGTCAGAGCCTAGAGTTACAATGCGATATTACCACCCAGCAGATGCAATGATAACGTAATCACACGACTATATTGCAATGCTTACCTGCTCTTCTTATCCGGGGGTGCAAGCCTGGGCACGAGCTACTTTGAATGGTGCTAATCAGCTCCGAAAGGTATTTATAATACAGCTGAGATGATAAGAAGGCAGACAAGTAATGCTGAAAGAAACCAATATGTAGACAAAGAAATTTACCTTGGGATTAAAATTTCTTAATGATATACAAAATATTTATATATTACCTTATTGAGGAAGTTATATACAATTTTACAAGGTCTATCAAAACAATCGGGCTGCGGTCCCTGACCACCTTCTCTACAAATATTCTGCTCCACTTCAAATCGTATTTTGTCAGAGAATCCTAGCGGCATTGTCGCTTGTAGACTGAAATACCTGAAATAAAATTTACTTACTTCGTGAAATTATAATAAAAATGTTGATTTAAGTAAGAAAATACATTAAATGTCATCAGGAAAAATATATATTGTATATTTACTTATCGTAAATGATGAGAGCATCCGTCTGGGCCTCCATTGGATCGCCAGCCTCTCCTTTTTCCATGAGATTTTGTTTATAATTCACAGCTGACATCCAAAAATCCAACAACTCTCGTTTGTTCTCAAGTTCCATAAACTGGAACATTGTAAACATGTTAATAACAGATGATAGAAAAAATGAAACTAAATTGGATTTCATCTGTACATAATCTTACTTCTATAAAATAGAAGAATGCAGTTTCATTGTATAATATATCGGTTAACTGTACATTGCCACTGGTCAGAACATCGATTTGATGCTTGCAATGAAAATCACTCCTCAGAAAATCGTTGATATGCCTGAGAGGCAAAATGAATCATGTTAGACGTGATTTGTGAAATAAGAAGAGTCTTTATGTATAGTCAAGTCAATATATATACTTACTCGTCTTCAAGCATCTTGTATGCTACTTTTTGAGCATCGGACAGACATTTGAGTACAAGTTCTGAATTTTCACAAGCCAGAGCTTCTTTCATCTCCATTTGCAATTCATCAGAAATATTCTGCAGCCCCAGGGTATTCTTCGTAATATATTTCTTATAAATTCGTAACGCATCTTGCAAAGTCGTCGACACTTGGTGTCTCTTATCTTCAAAAGTATTATTCGATTTCTTTATAGATTGACTAGTCTTTGGCATGTTGTTGCAATTTGATTTTACATTGTTGCTATTTACATTCGTTTTCCAAGATAGGAAATCATTGTCGTGGTTTTCTGTATTGCCTAACTCTATAGTGAAACTCGAGTTGTCGTTATCATCGGCTAAGCTCACTAAACTGCTATACTGTCCAACATGGTTTCTGATTCCATGCAGACATTTGTTGTCCACTCCTACGGATACTTCACATGCACTGCGGAGACACTCAACCTCCAACCAAAATTTGATGAGTGCTAAGCAGCCTCGTGTCTCCATGAATTGTATAAAGTAACCGAGAGCTCCTTTGTCTGCGAGAATTTCAGGTAGCGATTTTGACAGCCGTGAATGAAAGGACAATATCTCCGCTTTCGTGCGACTATTGCACGGTCCATCGTCCTCGTCTTCTTCGAGAGTAAACGGTAACCCTCCTTGAACGTATGCTCCAGCACTGTTGATGAACGCATTGCTTCCTGATTTTCCTAAGTCTGTAGACTTTGCAGGAGAGCTATGCAATGATCTGGACTTATCTCTTTGCCCTAAAAGCACATTGAGTAATACAAACACTAACACAAACAAGTTAATCAGATAGTACATTGCAAAGAAATGTAATACTAAGCAAACATCGTCATTAAACAAGCGTTTTCTTAACTATAATCCCTACATAAACTGAATGAAGTGACGTGCCATTTGAATCCTGCAAGATACTTTAAGTTCATATTCGTCACAAAGCGTTCACTCTTCATAAAATCAATCATATCTTACAATTCAAAGATGATAACAATACTTGCATAACACGTTTACATTCCACAGTGAAGAAGTGTATTCGTGTATTATCATATAACCAAAAATGCATAAATCTTACTCATACAAAGACAATGTTCTTCGACATAGGTTATGTTTACCGCTCACTGTGATAATGTAATATTTCGCAACATTTTTCTCAAACTCTCGTACTAGAAAATAATAAAAATGACAAAAATTACCAGATTTCTTAAAGAATTGGAGCATCCTTTGTGACAGCTCGCAACATGGTAAATAACGCGATATAGTATCGGGACGCGGAAAATATTCGTTTCCTCAAAAGTCCAAACAACTAAATAACCTCAACTCGAGTGGGCATCACTTGATTCTTATGAACTTTCAACCGACGAATGTCTCCAGGTATTTCCCACGCTTCTCCAAATTAAACATCCATAAGACACTGACATGTAACATTTAAGTCCATTGGCGTAAATGACGGGGGACTCAAATTACGACGAACCCAAAATGCTGTCTAACCAATAATGGACTCAATTTCAATGGCGCCAGATTTTGAATACGCCTTAGAATAAGCGATCTTATTTTTCGTTAAAAAAAAAACTCATACATGTATAAAACATAATTAATTATTTTAAAAATTGCTTTATCAATAAGTGATATTCAGTACTGTGAATGGATTGTTGGCAACGTTACTTTGCTGACATTTATAATACGCAAAAAATGAGTAACCTTTCGTTGTCCATTGGCGTCTGTTGCGAGGGATCCTGGTAGCCATGAACTCGTTAAGTAAAACCGCCAATGAACGATCGCGTCACTATGGCGCCAATATTTAAATATAAAATAAGAAAGAAACCTTAAGCTAAGAGAACATGTGGATGATAAACAGTTAAATGAATATAGAGGAAAAGAAATAATACAGTAAACAAATTCGTAGTAAATTAATGCAGTCACAAAATAGTGATATTTGAATTATTAAGCTCTGCTACCCATAATAGAAATAGAGGCGAAGGTTCAATCTCGGTACCTCATTTTTTTACATTTTTGTCAATATATTGTTATTAATTTACGGATTCGATGTCCAGGTGACACTGAATTGAAAGTAAACATTACAATAAAAATCTACATTGAACAATAAGGATTTTTCCCTGCGTCAAGACATGATCTCCAGTAAGAATAAACCCAAATGTTCATCCTCGCCTCCTTGTGGGGGCAGGTCTTCGGAAGCGCCCAAAACTATCGAGATAACGGTCAAGTAAAGAAGTAACGATGAAATTGGAGAAAAAAAAATTACAATAAGAAAGCCTGCAATGAATAAATGAAGAATTTTTCTTCGCCTCAGGCCGTGGCCTCCAGTAGAAATAAAATCAAATGATCATCCTCGCCTCCTTGTGGGGGCAGGTCTTCGGAGACGCTCGGACCCGTACAGGGGCAACGGCCGGCCAAGAGTCCCTCCCTCGTCTCCGCTCTTCCGAAGGAGCATCGTCTCGTTTAACCGGTTCCCTCAATACGGAATACACCTGAAGTGGAGTCGCGTAAAACAGGGGAATACCGGGGAGGCAACCTCGCGTTCGTGCCGCTCCTCTTGTCCAGTTATCTCGGCGTTCCTGGACCCGTGGTAGCCTCGCGTGGCTCCGTTTTACGCTCCCCAGGATTTTTACCCGGGTCCCCGGGTGAACGAGCGGCTTAATGCCGGAAGCGACCAGCGTCTTCCTGAAGCTCGGGTTCATTATCCTCGCGGGTCACGCTGCAGGCGCCATCGCGGATAAAGGCGCGAACTACGACCAGCGCCAACACGGAGACGTCAACGTCCAGGTCCACCTTAAGGACGTGCAGATCGTTGCCCTCGTCGACTCCGAACTCCTGGGGGACTACACGGTGATCCTCCCTTCAAAATTAATATCTTCCTTAAATGAATCTTTGCTACATAAATGAATTTAACGGTTTATTTGGCAAATACTTATCGTGCGATTTAAGGCGATATGAAAGTGGCATTTGAGGGGTCGATCTTTCGTGACATTTTTTTCTGAACTGGGTATACCGAACCGTTTCAAACTTAATAACGTGAACACGAAGACCATAAGGAAGGATCTGAAACTCGTGGAATTTCATTTTTTTACATACAATTTTTAAAATACGTGCGAATGGATTTTTTTTTACATTTCAATGTCATAGATCTCAGGACTTTCCTTTTAAAATTTAAATTTAAAACGAAATCGATTGGAGATTATATTTCAAAAGGATTGTTTAATTTCCGAAATTACTTGTAGCTTTAAATACCGCTTCCTTTTCAACTTTTCCTATAATTGTTGGCTGTTAGAAATGTAATCTAATCGTGAATTGTTTCTTTTCTTTCTTTTCGTGTTACAGGATTATGACTACTTTTACGATTACGCGGATTTCACGGTAAAGCCAGGAAAACCTTCATCGACGAAGCCTACCCCTTCGACGAGTTCCATTGAACCCTGGAGCACCTGGCCTACCTATCCACCATCTTCGACTACCACCGAAAAAACTGATGAATCCATTATCTCAAATAATGTCACTGAGGAGTCGAATGTCGAGACTACGAAGGAAAGTCTCCCTTCAATTCCAGCTGATGCAGCAAAGGAGAACGTCACAGAGACTCCGGAAAAATTAAATTCAACTCTTCAGTCTCAAGATGTCTCATCCTCCATATTTGCATACCTTGAGAATTTTGGAACAAAGGAAAATATTACCGAAACTGGAGGACACGTAGATGCGACCCTGGGGACAGAAAATGCCTCCTCCTCGTCTTCGGGCCAATTTGTAAATTTAGAGATAAACGAAAACATTGCTGGAACTCAGAAAACATTAAATGCAGCTCTGGAGTCTGAAAATGTACCACCCGCGACATCTTCGGGCTCGGTCATGAATTTAGAGGCCACGACAGAGGTAATTCGAGTTTCCCGAAATAAAGAATTGGATCTTCCTTCGGAAACAGAAATTATTCAGATACTCGCAAAAATCATTTTTTTCCCGCAATTAGATACGTTATTTTAAATTAAATCGCTGTACGCTTATCCTTAAAAATAGAGAATGTATAGAAACCAAATGAAAGTCCAGGATAACGTTAAAAATTATGTTGCAGGGCAAGGACATCGCTATAAATAAGAAGACCGAGACATCTTTTTCCGCTACAAAAATACCTGAACAGTTAAGTTCAACCTCGTACCCAAATAATTATTCTACCTCTAAACCAATGGATAGCGATGAGGATCGCTCGGTGTTGAAGAGCACCACAGACGTGAATTCGGATTCCAAGAGCCAAAACACATTTCAAGAGTTTCTCAATATGTTCATAAATACGAGTCGAGATCATGTTTTGTCGAAGACCACCACAGAGGCGAATTTAGATTTCGAGAACCAAAGCGGATTCGGAGAGGTCTTGAAGATGATCATGAATATAAGCCAGGATCAGAGTTTGCCGAAAACCACTACAGAGGCGAATTCGGATTTCAAGAGCCAGAACGGATTCGGAGTGGTCCCCGAGACGGTCGTGAAAGCGAGCCAGGATACCAGCTCGGGATTATCGTCCACGGAATTTCCTAAAAAACGTTGCAGACCAGGATATTCTCCGGACAAGAACGGCCGCTGTCGCCTACAACTTCGCCGACCGATAACTCTTTTGCCGTGAGTCGAAACACCGAAAAGAACCCCTTATTATCTTTTGTGCATCCAATTTTTAGCTGGACCTTGAATAACTTTTCTGAATATTTCAGGCTCATGAAACTGGCACCGATATTTTCCCAAACCTACAAGCATGGCAGCAGAAGACCCGCCAGTGCATAAAAAGCGAAATCTTCCTTACACTTAACATTAGTAATGAATTATATCAGCAATAATCCAGCGGCGCGTTTTGTTATACGAGAGCACAATTTCCGTCATTTCGATTGTATGAATTTTTATCAGAATACGATTTACTCTTATTCCCTAAGTTTAGTCAGTACAGCTATAATAGTGAACGTGACGAGAGTGCAATATTACGAGTATTGAGATTTCCATGCTATAAGTAATATAGTGCAAGTGTAAAAAATTCTAATCTCCTTGCGTAGCTTAGAGATAGGAAGTACCGTAATTAGAATTAAAGTAAGTGCGATAACCCTGCTCTACGGAAAACATCGGGCTAAATAATTCACCAGGAAATGTATCTTAATAAAGACGATTACCACTTGTAATGGAGATTCCTTTCATTTGTATAATCATACGGCTGTGATATTAATTTCGATTATACCTACACGCTTCACCTCCATCTTGCCAAATTACTGACCATCAAAATATGCCTCTTCTGTAATTGATTTCACGATTTACCGTTGAAAAGTCAATACTTAAAATACAAGAGAAGAAGAAAGGAATCTACCCATTTTATTATAACCTGCTTAATCGTTTTAGTGGTTCTACCCTGAGAAAAAAAATGTAATTGTGAAACAGGCGCCAGTTCCTACGAGTATAGAAAGAGGAAATACAACCGAAGAAAAACGGATTACAATTTGTAAAATCAATCTTTCTTTCTTTAGCTGTATATTATACCACTCGTAGAGTCTGGCGTTTATTTTACAACTACAGTGGTAATACATATTACTATTTATTATCAGGGTGGAGAAGCAGACTGCTTCATTGTGTTTGTTGCAGAATACCGGCTGGCTCGAACCCGATCCCACTAAACGACTCTGGAACGAAAACTCATACTAATTACAACCAGACAGTTTTCCATCGACTCGTGGCTCATCCTTACCCTCTCCTCTCACCGGGATAAGTCGAGCGTCGGTCCCAGCAGGCCCCTCAGGCCCTATCAGCGATCAGAAATCCTCAGTCGCGTATCAGACATCGCAGGGACCAGGCAAGAACGGAATTCGGGCCTCGCAAAATGATCGGTCTCCTGATTACGTTAATTTCCGCAACGGTGATACCAATTCTGGGAGCACCTGCGACCTACGACCAACGTCAGGACGGGAAATTAAATCTGAACGCAAAACTGGAGAACTTCCTCATAGTCGTGGCGACTCCTTCCGGTGAAAACGGAAATTTCGACCTGCTGAACGACCTGGCAGGTCAAGTGTTCGAGCTGAAGAGTCTCAACTCGAAGGAAGATTCTCTCAAAGTGGAGCTGAAGTCTGCGGACGTTCCTCTAGAAAGGAGCAAGGACCCTTCCGGGACCGACGTCGTTAAGATTGAAAAAGATGCTGGGGACAAAAACTTACCTCAGGAGGAGATTAAGGAAGAATCTGGTCCAAAGGTGGTCGGAATGTCGGATGCTGAAGTGAAGAAAACTCGGGCGCTGGTAAAACTTTGGATTGGAGATTAAGTCCGCTGTAAAAAATGGAGATGTTGCAAAATTAGTTTATAGAAAATGTGCCTGATACCGATAATTTTCAATTTCGTGGAGAATCTCAAGCTTTCTCAATTTATTTCCTTGAAAAAGGGCGCCGTTTTCGTCCACGTGACTAATTTCTCTTCATGAAATGGTAATGGCGTGGATCTTGGAAAGTGATACGAGATTCTCTTTCAAAATTGCATGACTTTCCGTAAAGCGTGACACGGAGTCAAGAAAGGGGAACGCTTCGTCGTAATTCTACATTTCGCTGGAAAATTGTATAAAACGTTATTTCCGATTTACAGAATGCTGCAATTGGCACTTTGGATATCCAGTCTGCCGTAAAATCGGATGTCCAGGATGACGCCAGCAAAGATCAGCCCCAAAACCTCGCCAAGGAGTCAGAAGGTGAAATTGAAGATCAAACCAAAGATCTCCAATCATCCGATCTGAAAGAGACTGCAAAAGAAGGGCTCAAAAAGCAGGAAGAGACATCTTTGAGTAATCTTCAAGATGACGCTTCGCCAAAAATTCGGAAGATCAGAAGAGTCTGGAGCGAGATCGACGAGATCGTCGACCCCAGGGGCAAGGTATCCTTGAAGAAGGTATTCGCCAGGATGAAGGACCAGGATTTGTCCGGATACTTGTCCAGGTCCAGGGAAAGGAACGAGGTCGACCTGGCTGTTCATAAACCTCATGAACTGAAACTTCTCGGAGGCTCCATCGAGAATTGTGGTCCTGGAAGGTTCAGAGACAGATTGGGGGTCTGCCGGAAGTCCCTCGATTGACTCTAAAATAAAAGTACCTTAAATTAATACAGAATATATTAAGACAATTAGTTAAGGTATACAAGGTGATAAGAAGTGATACATAACATTTCACGAGTGGAGTACAATTTAAGACATTTCCTGGTTTTCCCCCGAAGGAACAAAATTCCGTCCAATCGTCTGGTGTACTGCCTCTTGATACCATTTTTCTATAAAATAAAAGCGGTATATGCACCACGTAACTGCATTAGTAAGATTTATAAAAAATGAATGTTATAATAATAAGGTCATGTCATACAATATCACGTTAATAACAAGGAAATATACAATTCCCTGTTCTCGAATCGATTCCCCTATACGTGTACACGTACCTAAGATTCGTTTATTAAAATCACACGTCTAATTCAAAGCTGCGTAATTATATTATACAACACATCGAATAATAAATAATTAAAACTATGTAAAAGGAACTCAGCCTAGCGTCCTCCCCTATACACCAGAAAAATAATTCACTTAGTAAACTGGAGATATTATACTTAAGTATTACAAGTACATGGTAGGTATTCGTATTTTTATCATTTTCGTGAATTCAGAAGACCTGGAAGCAAAGAGTAAGTCTCGAGACGGTAAAACTGTTACGACCGGTTGCGTAAGATCATTACAGGTATTACACCGACGAGGAAAACCTAGAAAAGGAGTCCGACTGTATAATCCTGGTCGACCTCGCCTTTCACCGTCTGAGTACCTCTTGCTCTCGAGTTACTTTCTTCTTAAGTCCCAGGTGGAAACGCAAGATCAAGATCAAGGTTTTCCAGCTCGATCGGAGAACTGCTGGATGAGGTCATCGATGGTCATTGATCCCCAACAAATAAATTCCTTCGCTCCTCTCGTTTAACCTGGTCGCAACACGACATTTTATGGACTGAAATAAATTAAACGTCAATTTTTCTTCTTTTTAATATCAGTTTACAGACTTTCATAAGCGTGCATAAACATACTTGTTCGAGGTCATTGCACGTACAGCATTGATGGAGTAAATTAAAACAATACAATTCCGTGAAGGAAATCCATACGAATTTGACAAAATTATAAACATGCAATTACTAAAAGAGTGCCGAGGTGAAGATCAAGATAAAAAATTGTCATTTACCTCCTGATCGTCGTTACTCGTCATCAATGTATTTCTTCTCTTTTCATTCTCTGTTTCATTCAGCAAGATCGTATTGTCCTACGGTATAAAAAAAATAAGTGGAATGAATATTAACTTTTCTTGTTAAATAGGTTCATATACATGTCACATCAGTTTGCATGAACAGTTTCCTCTTGATTAATGCAAGATGAACGAGAAGAGCTTGGTTCAGAGGAGACCCATGTAATCCTGGCTGAGATAGTTAACTTTTTATGAAATTATTAACTGGGTCTCTTTCTGCGAGGGGAACAAAAACAACATGAAGATCAAGATAAAGGCGATTCTTTGGCGCTGGTTTGGTGGCAAAACAAAGATTACGACGGGGCATTGCTCTTTTAGAAATAGATTCCTTCTCTCTTCTTGTGTCGTTTCGTCACGGCTCTTCAGCCTCGGCTTCTCACGACGAGAGGTGACTGCATTATGCGAGCGAAATTCCTCTTCCAACCATGGGAGTCCTGTTCAGGGTGAGGAAGAATCGAGAACAATGTCTGAAAAAGAAAAGAACAGTTAGATATGCAAAATGAGAGAAGAAACGCATCAAGATTATGCGGGAAAAGGCGAAAATATACATAAAGATATGAGAAAATTGAATGAATACCCCCTGTCGCTCGTCAGCATGACAGAAGACTTTTCTACTACCTTAAGGTGATTCTCCATATACATATAACGCCAAAATATTTATAAAACATTTCTCCAAACTGCACCGAATAATTTGGAACTTGAGCGCGTGATTATGGAATGGCGTGAAGGTTTATTGAAAAATGAAATTTCACGAGCATCGGGTTTTTCCTTAGGACCTCCGTAATCACGTATTAACGTTTAAAATTATTCGGTGCATTCAGTTTGGAGAAAAGTTTTATAAATATTTTCACCTGTTATATATAGAATGACCCTTTCGTATCACCTTAAATTCCTCTACCCGGAAGAAAGCGCCACTTACTGGCAATTAACGGTAAAGGAACCGCTATATAAAAGCAAAAGATACGACTTGGTTGACTTTGATCATGTGTGCCCATCGGCTCGCCTGCGATGGCAAAGACCTTCCAGCTGGAAGACGAAGAGGTCCTTGACCTTGGACGAGTCTCTAGACAGGAGGGGATCGCTAGTTCTCGACCAAGGGAAACGTCACACCTCGGCGGCCTTTCGCATTACCAAGACGTCCAGGACTGCCCCAGGATCATCAGAACGGCTCTTCCGATTTCTTCGGCAACGGTCCAGCTGAAAATTAGGTAAAATGACGGCGATCAATACGAGAATATTCAAGACAGTGACCGTGTTCCTGGTCCTCTACGAGGGAGTCGTCAGTGGACTTCCTCTGGAGGTCGGAGAACAGTCTTCGAAGCCAACCACATCGGCGCCCTTGGGAGATCACTATGATCAGAGGCAAAATGGCACCGAGAATTACCGGATTCACGTCGATGGGCTCGTCCTGGTCGTCGCTCCTGTGGAGGCTCTTCTTCTGGCTGGAGGTATTCCCGGAGCCAGCACGGAACCAAACTTAGCTGCTCTGGGTCAGGATGGACTGCTGGAGAACTCGAAGCCCGGAAGTCCTGGTCCCACCAAGCCCAAGCCGGAAGTCGAGGACAATTCGAAGCGCCACTCGGATCCCAAATCTTACAGGTATTTCTCTTCGATCCTCCTCCATAGAAGAATATCCTGCAAAGGTCATTCCCTTTAAAAATGTTCTCCAACGCCAAACGACTCTGCTTGGCAGTGAATCACCAGGCTATAAAATAATTAACAAGTTAATTCATGAATCTCGTTTTATGAAATAAATGTCGAAAGGAATGTACTTTTAAACGTGGTCTTTAATCGGGACTTCGTAAGCTCCTGAATCCTGGCGATGTCCGGGATTCGCTCCTCTGTGCAGGAGCTAAAATGCGAAGTGAATTAATTGTACAGAATATTTGAGATAGAATGATACCACAGAAAATCTACGTACGAGTAATGGTACTTTTCGTTTGCTTTCAGACCCAGCTTGAGACTGGCGAACCTCATCGCTCCGATTTTACGACGCATTCGCCAATGAGATTTCCCGGAATCCTCTCGATATCTTAAATATAATTTCTAAGCTCATATGTAGTAACGACATAATGACATAATTTAAGTTTGAATGCAAGTTATATAGGCCGAGAGAGCGCACAATGTAGCAAGAACTGTTCTCGTGAATATGCATGTTATCACGGATATCTCCCAGGGGATAAGTGGTTTTTATGCATCGCATACGAGCAAGAATTAGCTAATTAGTACGGAGCAATTAGCACGGTGATATGAGGCGGAATTGAGCGATTATCAGCACACGATATATTCCACACGCTGGTACAAATATTCATTACGAATATGCGAATAGCCAATAGGATGTAATAACATTTTTAGTCGTACTCCCTAGACTGTGTTTATACTGTAATTTAAACAGGGTGCTTCTTTATAAATATCGATTGAAAATAAATGTTAACACGAGCGTACACAGGAATTTGTTATTAATTTTAGTTGTTCTCTTCTCCCTGGCGCGAATCTATAGGTCGGCGAGAATTTACAGATCCATCGCCGTCACTTTTACTGAAACGAAATCTATTTGGTTATAAATTAAAATACATTATTCACCAGGTTTTTGGTAGTCTCATCACAATATCATTTTGTATAAAAACGCTTAAGGCTACGGTATACCTCTCTATCTGTACAATACCGCTTAATTGGACTTGGGTGGAATTGATCGCGTGACTTCGAAAGCCAAGTTACTCTACAGCAAACTATGCCAACGGCTGCACTTGTACAAATTCGAGAGAGAAAGGAAAATAAAAATAAAAAACAGAGAACACTGCCAATTTAAATCCAGGAAAAATGGACTTGGCTATCGCAGAAAATCCCGTACAGATATTTTGAGCGCAGAAGCAATTACTCTCTCGTCCTTCGGGACTCGGGGACGAATTATATTTCCATGCCCGGTACTCTTTATTAACACTAGTGTTATTGTTACTTATTAAAGTGGCAAGGAGGGCAACGATTAATTTTCTGGCAGCATCGCGATAAAATCGGATTCTTTCGATCGAACGCACGTCGTTCAACTTAGTCATTCGGTTCCGTCATCAGTCGCCGCAACAAAGGCTGGATTAAAAGAATCCTCGGAGGTCGATTACGCTGTCACCGATTTCTGCACTTTTTTGCAACACCTCGGGCACTCACCCTCGATCGACCAAACTCACTCATCATTGATTCAATTTATTGAAGAGACTAGGGCAACATAAAAAATGCAAAATAAGAACTGGATAATCGACTCCGCAGTCGGCAATTTCGGCGCGTCGTCGAAACGCTTGTCTAACGTTCCTTCATTTTCTTTTCTTTCCTTTTTTGTGTTAGTTCCTTTACAGGAAATGCACATGAATCTCGGTACTACCGGCGATCGCTCACCTTAGGAAACATTGAAAGTACAAAGTAAAACACTCCCGTAGAGCTTCGATTTCCTTAAACGCGACTCTCGCGGGTTAATTAATTAATCGAGCCTAACTAAGGTAATGAGGAGTCGCGAGAGCACGAAGTAGCGTGAAAGCGATGACAAAAATACATTCTTAACGAAACTAAATCCTCCAAAACCGGCAAAACGCGAGTCGACGTCTCGATATTACGGTATACCTTTCACAGGTCCGCCCGACGACTTCCCTAGGAATTTACTTACACGATTTATTAACCTCTTAATTAATCGTTAATCTAATCGCATCGCCGCATAGTTACATCGCTAACTCTAGAACAGGGGGAGTCATGCCTAATCGTAATACTTAAATGATTCATTCTCCATCGAGATGAGAATTAAGTAATACTTTCCTAAAATTCACAGTAACATCATTGGCCTAATGATCGTAATCTCACAATTACAGTATCTAATCGTTAGTTTCAATTATTCTCGTGGAAGTATAGCGGTACATCCTAGGTGCACGATTTTTCGTGCTATTTTACATCTCGATAAGTTAACGGAAAAAAGAAAAGGACAACCACATTTGTATAGACTTCGATACGGCGATGCGTAAAATGCAGTCTAGAGCGCTTTCGAGTTTTCCTTAAAATCATCTCCACTACGTCGTGGCCTCGTAATTCGTCCCTGACAATTGACCCTTAATACATCGTTCGGCTTTACGGCAAAACCGCGACAATTGAAAACGCTTTTTATATACTAATTTATTCAGGAAGCTAAAAGGAGAGCGGCGTTCGCGTTGTGGTCCTCTTCTCGGGTTTCATCGACAACGCTCTCGTTCGGAGAAACGGACCCATCGAGGTTCGCTTCTTCTTGGCTCGCCTAAAAAATTGACATAAACTTCATGTATGAATATTTTGGTTATATATAATAAATGTAATAAAATATAATTCCAATCACCTCCGTCACCAACTGCCGGCAGTTCCCAAGCAAACTGTTCCGTTGCTCCGATATGTTACATACAACTTCCTCGGCCGAGTACTTCTCCGCCAAATTTCGCAGCTCCTCTAATTTAGCCGCACTCCTCTCCAATTTTGCCTCCAGCTCAGACCTAGAAAATGAAAAATATGACAGTGACACACACCCACACATTTCAGGCATATTAACCCGAAGAAGTGACATAGTATATCCAGCGAAATACAGATGTAAAAAGCCTAGATCAATTGATATCTTCGTAAAATGTCAAATTACTTTTCCTCCTTCAATTCCTGAATGCACGTGTCGTTATCCAGCTGGATTATGCGAAGGACCTTCAAAAGTTTAGTTACAAAATTGTCCACGTCGATCACTTGATCGACGAGGCTCACTGCAGGACAGTAATCGGTCAATGGGACAGGACCATCCGTAACACACGCATCGGATTCACTTGCAGTCTCGCAGTCTTCATCTTCCTCATCTTCAACCTACAAAATCATACAAATTGTACCCCTGATACCTTACCAAACGTGTATCTATTTACAATTTTCATAATTTATCTTATATTTGTTTTGCCCCTTACTTTGCGCCTGTGCAATATGGCTTGCGAGAGATTCGTCAGACTAGAACATTCATCCGTATATCTGCCTATTCTGATCGCGCTCTCATCTACCGATTCGGGCACGCTCAAAGCTCGACGAATGGAGTCGCTACTCGATACCATATTATGGGAATAAGTATCAGGCAAAGGTACGTCCTCGAGTACGCTCTCCATCATCAGGCACGGTTCGGTCTCAAAATCGAGTAAATCGGAGGACGACTCCAAGCTCGGTTCTGAAAATTGACAATAAATCCATTCAATACTTCCGTACAAACCTCTACAAATAATCATAAATGCAAGAGTACTTACACTGGCTTTACATAAAAATAAAGAAGTAATCACGACCCCATCATTAAGTTGAAAGTACTCAAAGTTGATTTTTAATTATAAAGTATGTTACCAAAAATGATACGGATCCATTCTTACCTTTGTACATCTGTTTCTGTGTATCCAGGCAGGACTTTTTATCGGCGTACCTAGCTGCGAATGGATGAGTGGCCCCATTTCTGATAGCTCCGATAACGGCGGACACGAAGGATCCTCTTTTAGGACTTGGTGTGCATTCCTTCAAGCTGTGCTTTGAGCTGACAGGACTGGATTCGACGCTGCTGTTACTTCGACTGTACGCCTCGTTATGATAAACCACATCCTGCGAATGAAGGGTTTTATGGATTATAATTTGCGCCTTCCATTGCAGAGAATGACTGTCAATGTAATCTGCTGGTTAATCCTCGCAGTACCTCGAGATCTTTTTCCGAAATGTTGTAAGACCTGACGAGTTGGTCTACCAGTCCCTCGAGTCGAGTTCCAAGACCAGAAAGAGCAACAGCTGCACCTGACACCGCAGCTCCTTGGGTGAGCAGCAATTCCCTACTTCTCCGTTCGACCGCATTAAGTTTCATGCTCACCGACAGATTTTCTTGCCTGCCAAGAATGATTCGGTTAAGTACATAATTTCTTTTAAACGTTGCAGAAGCCTAAAGGGGTGCTACTCATTCAAACAAAAAATAATGACGCATCGAAAAATTAATTATTTAAAGGAAAGGAACGATAACAAGGAATACCACACTTTCCCTGGACAAATTATCTACGATGTTACACATATCCACAATGCGTAGTTCTTATCACGTACCTCCTCTGCTCGCTGATTCGGACGAGATGTTTACACTCCTCGGTCTGCCTCTCCAAGTCGGCTTCCTTCTGAAGCAACAGCTCCTCCTTACGTTTAATCTACACAAATCAACATTTGGACGCTTATACACACCGATAACATTAACGAGCATTTATCTTTAGCTTAGTACAGTTGAGATAGAAAAATGTGTTAAAATAAAAATCTGATTTACCTCCACCTCAGCTTCCTTAAGAGCTTCGGCCATTGTGGCCTTTTCCTCCTGGAGGAAGTCCTGCATCTCCGTTGACTCTGCCTCCAGCTCCTGCTGTTGCTGAAGAAGGGTCTTCTGAGCTGCTAAACTTTTCTCAAGATCCTGCAATGTCGACAAAAATACATTTCCCTCTGTGATGCATTCTTCCGGCCGTAGATTATGATCGCATCTTTTCGGAACGTACCCTGCTGAGCATACGACAGAGAGACTGTAAATCCGCGATCTCGACCTGCTGATTTGCGACCACCTGCCCAGAGGACTGTAAATGGCTCTCGAGTTCAAGGAAACTGTCGTTATTATCTGCAATGGTAACAAAGTATTAATTAAAAATTATTATACACTCCAGGCTACCGTTATCAAAGTTAACCATTAGTTTCTAAGGAATCGATCCACATCAGTCAAGCAAAACATAGACTCGTCCACGTCCAAATGAATCCACAAACATTTACCAGGTCGTTCGGATTGCGGAGTTCCCAGCATCGCCAAGACCCTCTGAGCATTTCTGTCGAGCTCCTGCCTCGCAAACGCGTGATCAGCCTGCTCCTCTTCCAAAAGTCTCCGGACCTCGGCAACCTCGACCTTGAGCTTCTCGTTCTCCTTTTTCCTTATCTGCGCCTCCTCGGTAACCCGTTTGAGCTCCTGCTGCATCGCCTGGACGTCGGGCCATGAATCCTGCGTCTGGGATTCCTGTTGAAGCCTCTCGACGATCTCGGAGTCGGGGATGCTCGTCACGACCCCTGCCAATGCATTCTCGATATCATGACCGGTCAATCCGGTCTGCACGCAGGTCTCGTGATAAATCCTGGTCCTCTCGACGTTTTTCGTCCTGGGATAGGGCGGCAGGCTCTTGTAAACGGACGAGGACTCCCTGGAAGAGCTGGACTTCTTGCCGATGCTCGCGTCCCTGCTGCCGGATCGGCTCCTGGCGAGTTTGTCGGGTTTTTCGGCGGTCTTGGGGACGGTGAACTTGTTCCGATTCCTGCGGGGAAGAGTGGCATAAGCATCCAGGGCCTTGTTGTCCAAGCTGATGGCCATTCTGTCGCCGCGGGTGCTCTTCAGGTCCACCCTCCCGGAGTACAGGTTCCTCGGAGTAGACAGAGGCTTCCTGGCCTCTTCGGACGGAGTCGACCCTGGAGTCCGAGCCGGGGTGTTCGCACCTGAATCGACAACTTCCATGAGAAAAAGTGCAAACCAAAAACCACGACGATACGGAATAAAGGGAGTCAAACTAATGCGGACCTCCTCGCGACCTGGACGTGCTGGTGCCTCGTCCTCTCTGGGCCAGATCCTTGTTGATTTCTGTGGTCAGCACGGAGGGCAACGTGTCCGGTATCGGCCTGGTCCTCGTCCTGGGCAAGCCGGGATTCGATCCTGACCTAAATGCGTTGTTACTCCTTGCCGTGCTGGTCGCAGGCGTCTCGCAGGATCCTTCCCTGGCCAGGGATTTCTCCCTGGACCTGGCTCTGTCCTTCGGCGTGGGCTGGGCCTTGTTCAGGATCGCTCTGGGAGCCGCGGTCCGCGGCTTCGATCTCGGTGTCACCTGCGTGTAAGCTGCATTCGCAGGTGCAGGCTTCGCCCGAGTCGACTTTTGCGGTTCCGAAGTGGAGCAAGCCTTTTTCTTGCCCGAGCTCGACGCTATGGCGGACCTTTTGACGTTCGTCCGACTTGCTCGAGCGGACACGCTCCCTGCGATGGAGGAGCTCTCGCTGCCGCCTTCGCTGGTACCTTTAAGAAATTAACCAGATGCAGTTACGTCACCTGGTGATCTTCATCGCGAGATCACATTTTCTGGGCCTCGCGGCCTACGGGATAATCAATCGATTGTCACTTTTACGGTCTAATTACTCGTTAACCATTCATTTTTAGAGCAGCTGGAGTAGGCTCGAGACCGCGCTTCGTCGATGAATGGAACGGAGGACACGAAAAGAAGACCTACCTTCTCCTCCCGTCGTTAACCGTAAATCATCCGGAAGAATGGCGCAAGGGTCCTCGTAAACGGAACAACAGCTGACTAGACTCGAGTCGCAGGATGCTTCGTCCAGGCCGCCGCAACTGCTTGCATAGTCCAAGCCATTTCGACTCCGAACCTGTTATTAAATAATATAAAGTGTACTACATGATTCAGGAATCGAGACGTGACTTTGATGTTATTTAATATGACTAAAGGATTAAATAAAAGGAAAGAAAAAAAATCGTCAAAGCCAGTGGACCTTCGTTAAACCCATTACATCCCTTAAAACGCTGCAAGGTAAAGAGTACAAAACAATGTCTCATCCTCGTCATTAACTCTTTTCTTTTCCAGAGTAATCAAGAATCATTAAACCTGTCCCTTTCCAAGTAATCAGTCGCAATTAAACCCTCCCAACCAAGTAATCAGGAATAATTAAACCCAGACCCTTCCAATGTCATCGGGAGTAACCATGGAGCTTTTAGAAATGATGACGTCTAAGGATGAAGACGTCCAGAGGATGTTAAAAATATATATCTTCTATCTCTGAATTTTTCCCGACGTTTTTATTGCACGAGTGTAGAGTACATCGTAACACTTTGTAACGAAATGAAGATTTCTCAAGATAAGTAATTCTCCCCCTGGAGAACAAACCTCGACGTATGGGCGAAATTCCCGTGGCCGTGCAGGCGATTATGGACCTAACGTTGGACGCATGTATAAGCCTTTCTCAAATTATTAAATTCGGAAAAACCGCGATATTACTTTCTGAGGAAAGGTAATAAAAGTCTAAATCACAGGGTAAAATGTCAGGATCCACTTCGACAATTAAGAAAGTAATGGTTTACCCTAGGAACTTCTGCGGCGCATCCCTCGACCCCGCTGTCGCTCCCATCCTTGCTGTCCTTGCCCTCGGCGAGGTCCTTCCTATCTGCGGAGTCGTCCTTGCGGTCCGCGGGATCAGCCGGGACGTGGATTACCGTGATATTGCAGTCGCTGTTGATCGTGCCATCGGGATCCTCCTCGTTAAGCCGCTTCGACTCTCCCGTGGGAGAGGCCAGGTCCTCGGGCACCCCGGAGTCCTGCCTGGCCACGTTCTGGCCCGACGAGACCTTCAGATTGCTCTTATCCTCCGGGGTCTCCATATCAGGCCTTTCGTCCGTCGTCTTACTCATGAGTCGGCTTTCATCCTGGAACATGTTCCAGAGGTGTTACCTAACCCGGATAAGCTCGCGCATATACGCGTTTCGGTCATTTCGAAATCGAGGCGAAACGGATTTAAATGGCGCGAAACCGAGTTTCTACGCAGCAAGCCTGCCGGCATCATTGTCTCTCGTTGGTTTAATTAACGGGAGATTAAGGTGATACGAAAGTTGCGTCCGAGGGGTCTCGTTTATGAAACTTTCCTCCGAAGTGGATGCACCTAATCGTTCACCTCGTGAACGAAACTTCACCGCGTGAATGCGAAGGCCTGCCGGAAGATCCTGATATCCGTGAAATATCAATTTAAACAAATTTTGCTTCTAATCGTCTCCTACATTTTTGTATAAAAATTGTAATTTCAAGTGTCAGGACCTTCCTTACACTGAGGAAAAAAAAGAAACGTCGATTGACTCAAAGAAATATGCATTGCTGTGATAAGATCCTGCGATCAAATGCGTCCAAAGAAATGCCAAATGAAATTCGTTTAAGTTAACGATATAATTTTTTCTTCTCGACAAAGTAATTGTTTCTTCCAATTATATACGATTCGGACAACAATGTATATTTCTCTCAGTAAGGCTAATCTGTTTTCTCAGTATAGGGCCTTCGTATTCACGTGGTAGAATTTCATATATATTTTCATATCACCTTAAGGCGAAAAGAAAATGGCGTCTATGGAGTCTCGTTTAGGAAAATTTTCCCCCGAACTGGGTGCACCGAATCGTTTGACACTTCACCTCGTGAATATTAAAGTGAAATTTCAGAAACGTTTAACTCCTCGTAGATTTTCTTCGACTCATTTGAAGGGGGTTTCACTTCACCTTAACAAGGACGAGTCAGTGGAAAAACGACGAATTGATTACACACTTGTCGTAAACAATCGTGGCTAAATGACGCTAGACGATCATTTAATATTCGATAGGCGTGTCGGGGAAATGTCAAAGCAATTGTCCCACTACTAGATATAGAAGTTCACGACCTACTGATTTCTTTTCCCCCGCCACTTCCTTCTAGGTTAGGAAATAAAAGCCGAAGGATTGAAGAAAATATTTGTCAACTTTCTTCCTCCACGTGCATTATCGACATTTCCACAATCGATGAACACCCTACTTCAGATAAAACGATACTTTCCACGTAGCATACAGATATGGATAGTGGTACTATCCGCACTTCATAAATCTGCAGCTGAACGATAATTCCTTTTTCCTCGGTCTTTTTAATAAAAGCCTAAAATATTACGTTAAATGTCCGAAAATGTTACGAGAAATTCATTTCTAACATTTTGCATTTCCATCGTGAATTCCTAAACCATCCTACGTTCTAAATATGAATCTCTCACATCCCATGGTTTATAATCGAGTTCCTACCGTTCCACGTTTTGCCACTGAATTTCTATCGTCCGACGTTTTAAAAGGGAATTTCAAACGTCCTGGAATTGAATTTCTCACGTCCTACGTCTTAAAATTGAATTTCCCACGTCCTACGTGTTAACATCGAATTTCTGGCGTCCTCCGTTTTAAGAACGGATTTCTGAAGTCCCAAGTTTTATCAACGGACCACCGATTTCTAGAAACCCCGGATAAGCGAGAAAATGTGTATTTCTTTTTTTTTTTTATTCCGGAATGAATCACCGAGCCGATCAAGCGATTTCTCGACCTCGACGCAAAGCGAGGCGAGAATTACACGCGGTGATTTCCCGCGGAAAGTACCGAGGGCAATTTCGTCCCGGAAGTCGCAGGAAAGCCAGGGTCCGCCCGTTCGAATTGACTCGGACCTCATATCCGTCGAATCGGGAAATCCTCGAGAAACTCCCTCGAATCCCTTTATGTCTATAAACGAATGCCATAGGCGAGAGAGGGCAGGGCCACGTCCGGTGATAATTAACGACGCACGTCGCTGTATAGAATTTACGGAGTTTGCGTCCCTAACGCGCGTGCAAAAACGGACGACCAGAGCCAATTTCAACCAATTCTCCCTCTCGTCGTACAAAGAGACCTCTATTTATTACACGGTTTATATCACATCGATTGGTTTCTATTTCTGGAGCCACCGGAGCAGGAAATTCCCTAATAGGCATGGAAAATAAGAAATTAAGATTATTGTGTGGTAACTTATCATTTCTGAGTACATCATTTGCCCTTACTTGGCGAAGATTTCCCTCCTTACCAGATCTTTATTGAACGAAAAAATTAATAAACTCTGGAAGCTACACAATTTGACATAGTGTACTGCTCGCCAAAGAAACTGCATTACTTCGGTAATCGCAATAACTTTTTAAACCAAAACCGCATCACTATCTCTTTACATTACCCCGAACAAATTCGTATCAGTCTCTGATTTGCACATTTTTTTTTTTTTTACGAGTCGCGTAATGTTAAGACGTGTAAAATTCTTTTGTGCAAAATAATGAGGGAAAAAAAAGGAAAAGAAAAGAAAAGAAACACAAGCAATTTGATTTCCTAGACGCGTTATCTCATCTTATTAATTTCTCGTATTACTCCCCTTTACGCGTTTTATAAATTCCTTAAGCCATGCGAATTGACGTTAAAGTCTATGTTACTTATATGAATGAGAATTTTAATTAAAATCTAAGGTCATGTGGAATTAAAATTCGACGATCTTCCCGAGGATTTTCAAGAAAATCCCCTGGAAGCTGCTCCGAAGTTTAAAGCTTAGCGAGGCCAAGGATACCCCGAAGGAATAATTAGCGTCTCAATCTTGTGTGGCTCTTGTCGAATCTATTCAAACACTTGTGCAAGACCGGCATCCAAGGACGACTCTCTCTTTCGGGACTTCCCCGATCGAGTGGAGGAGCACGTATGTATTTGTTACGATGCTTCGTGAAAAATCGCCCCAAAATCGATCCTCGAGAGATACGCAGTATCCCGATTAATACCCTAATCCTATTGCAGACATATTTTCGATGATCGATTCACCGCGATCAGGAGAAAATCGAGATCACTATCTGGCATAGCTACAGACGCTTTATTTAGTATCTTTTCTGCCAAAGTCAAATGACAACGTGACGTCGACGGCAATTTTAATGTTCCGGACTTTTGTTCTAAGGAAAACGAAAAAAATAAAAAAATAAAAAAAGTAATTCCTACCCCTCCAAACGACCAAAGACAATTGACCGAAACTCGAAATAACACAATTTACTCGAAATCGACTTCACTTTTTCGAATAGGAATATAAGTCGATACACCAAATTTGGAAAAATCCAAGAAATAAAAAGAAAACAGGCTGTCCTCAATTTTTATTTTCAAAACCAACGATCCTTTCACCAAACTAGTACTTTTCATAAAAAATACCAAACAATAAGTATACCTCCCGATTTCCGGACTTTCGATGGGTGTAAAAATAAAGGCCCAGCTTTCAATTATTAACCAAGAATTTGCGGTACCAACTCATGGAATTATTCGCATTACGCCTTGGCGATGCATTATCATCCCCGGGCATAATTAGAGTGAACATAGGGTCCAAGATCGAAATTGTCTCAGGGCCTTATACGCTCCAATAACTCGTTACGCAAAATCGCGGGATCGCCGATCGTCGTTCGATACGCCTTTTAAATATTCCATCCGATCGAGTGGAGCGAGTTCGAGGTGGAGTATCTAATGGATTTATAAGCTAATTTTAATGGACGTCAATTCCCCTCGCGGTGGCTCGAGTTATGATTTTCCAGGTGGTTTGAGTCGGAGGCAATTTTTTCCTCGGAGCTCCGGAGCGTGACATCGGAGCGCAGGAATACCCTCGGAGAGACTCGAAGACCTAATATCGATGAAATCGGCCGGTTGGGAATTTCGATTCCACATTTGGCCGGTTAGATTGCGCGGCCAGGAACCGTCGAAACCACTGCTGCAAAACGTGAGATCTCTCTGAAGGAGTGTGCGCGACCAGGGCTCCGAATGATTATGTAATCATTATCAGGAGTCGGCTCGGTATTGGTAAGAGTCAGGGGAAGAACCTCGGAAGGCAACTAGCTGTGGATGACGCAGACGTCGGTATACGGTGTAGTAAATACGCCTTGGAGAGCGGTTATATGCCGCAGAATCGGCAAAGTCGCGACACATCGCGGCTCCAGTCCCGCGGCTAGTAATCCATACGCTTATTAAAAAAATTGCCTAAAAAAGACAAAGATTAAGTAGAAAGAAAACGCGTGAAAGAAAGGTGAACGAAGTGGAAACCGAAAAATAGGAGCAAACGCAGGTGCAATACTCGTCTCAACGTTGTGACAGGAAACAACCAAGTTAACCTGAAATAATGATAACAACAATAATAACAATAACGAATAAAATAGTGAAAACCGCCTCAAGGAAAGGAAGTTAACCAAGAAATCGAGAGAACATAATAAAACGAGGAAGCGAAGTAAAAAACCAGAAGATACTCCGAAGGACATCCACGGTAATAAGGATAAGGAAACCGAAAATCTTCGCTTCGGTTTCACGTTCAGCTTCTCCAAATCATTGTGAGAGTGTCGTGAATTTCATGAGCACTTTCAAGATCAATCCCAGCCACGTGGGATATTCTATCTCCGGTGCACCGTTAACGGGAACACGCGAAGTGAAATAAAAAAAAAAATCGAAAAATCAGCTTCTCCAAATCATTTTCGAGTGTCGTGAATTTCATGAGCACTTTCAAGATCAATCCCAGCCACGTGGGATATTCTATCTCCGGTGCACCGTTAACGGGAACACGCGAAGTGAAATAAAAAAAAAAATCGAAAAATCAGCTTCTCCAAATCATTGTGGAGTGTCGTGAATTTCATGAGCACTTTCAAGATCAATCCCAGCCACGTGGGATATTCTATCTCCGGTGCACCGTTAACGGGAACACGCGAAGTGAAATAAAAAAAAAAATCGAAAAATCAGCTTCTCCAAATCATTGTGAGAGTGTCGTGAATTTCATGAGCACATTCAAGATCAATCTCAGCCACGTGGGGTATTCTATCTCCGGTGCACTGTTAACTGGAACACACGAAGTGAAATAAAAAAAAAAATCGAAAAATCAGCTTCTCCAAATCATTGTCGAGTGTCGTGAATTTCATGAGCACTTTCAAGATCAATCCCAGCCACGTGGGGTATTCTATCTCCGGTGCACCGTTAACGGGAGCACGCGAAGTGAAATAAAAAAATAAAAAAAAAAATCGAGTCAAAGCGAAGGGAAGAAAGAGAATAGGATGAAAGAGGCAGCCTCCAAAGGGTCCGGACGAGAGGTGAAGAGATACCGAGGAGACGGTCTGCGATTGGAGGTGGACTCGAACGAGCAGATCCTGGAGATCGCCGGGGACGGTTGCAGGATCAGAGTGGCCGAGAACCTGGGAAGTCTGCGGGTTTCCGGGGACGGATGTAGCCTGAGAGTGGTCCAGAACTCGGGGGACATCGAGTACGTCGGCGACGGGGGTCGGGTTGTCCTAGGTCACGGCTCCTCCAAGGCCAGGGTCAAGTACGTCGGCCAAGGAGGCGAGGTGCGCTGCGAACGAGACACCGGAGGTCTTCCGAGAAGACCGGAAGCGAGCGATCCTGGCAAGGTCAGGAAGGAGACCGGAAGAGGAGATCGGAGAGGAGCTCGAACGCCAGAAAAAGGCCATCAAACGAAATGCACGACGAAGACCTGGACGACCCTGGGGACGTCGTCTTCGGCGGAAGTGACCGTAAGGACATACGTGCCCGATGGGGTTAAAAATACCTGGACGCTGAGGAATTCGTCCTAGAAGAATTGGGACTACTCGATTTCTTTCGTCGGAACTCCCTTGGCATTTAAGGGCTCGACTGGGATTATTAATTATTAAGAAACTCTGACCTAGTCATTATCTGTCATAAATATTTCGAGTTATGTTACGAGGAATTAAATTAAATTGAGAGGAGAGCAGAGCAAGGAGCACTGCCAGCGAAGAGCCGGAAGTGAATGATCCTGGCAAGGACAAGAAGACCGAAAGCCAAGTACCACGGAAACGGGAAAAAAAACACAGGTGGACGTTCCGAAGAGCGTTGTACATCGATCGTGATCAATCGATTAAATTTAACCGAGCACATGCGCTATCGATACGAGCCCGGAACACGTGAGGGGATCATTAATAAACTCGAGTAAATAAAATTAGATAAAACAAAACTGGACATTCCTGTCTTAGAATGCGACGCAAAAATGCAACGAGGGGGAGACAAATTTTAATAAAAAAAAAAAAAAACTAGATATACGGTTACTTCGAGAACACCTGAGAACGTGGACAATTGAGGACAAATTGCATGCAATTTGCTCAATTGAAGAAAAAGGTGCCCACGTGCCCTGTTACGTCAGGGAGACCCGAAGACTGTCATTATAGATGGATTCTATTTATTTAATTTTACGTAACAGCAATCCGTCATCGCGTGGACTATGTCATCGTAGATATAATAATCTATAATTAATATTGAGTTCTGTCATTTAATTGTAAGAGAATTCCTGCACCCAATTCAGTTGACATGATTAGTTCTCCTAATCTGTAAAAAAAAAATCCTTGCGATCCTTGCGTGCAAATTCAATGTCGATTATCGCCCATTGAACACTCGCTATCCGTATTGATCGAATAATTGGCACGCATTGCGTATGACTCATTAGGCATTAACGAAGGCGGCTTAAAAGTGCAGGGTAAATTTCTGCGAAATATGACCGCTTCGTTCCAACGACCTCAGGCTAAATAGAAAAAAAGAAAATCTGTCCTCACATGCGATCCTCCAGAGACCTTTATACATATAAATTAAATGATAAAGTCGAGGCTAGTAAATTAAAATAAGAAATTACTTTTATTCAATGTTACGTTAATTTTATGCGCATCGAAAATCAAGAGAGAAACCCTTGCGAATGGTCGTGTTAAAAAATAATAAATAGGTATTAAAAGGTCGATTTATGGGGGGAGCAGCAATTTGCAACTGATCGCAACAAAAGGAACGATATAAGATAATAAACTTAGCGTAGAAAGAAGAAAAGAAATCCTCGCTCTCTCGTGGCAAAAGTGTTAAAAATAAATCGATCCTCGTCAGATCGGCACGCGGGGAGTTATTTTTCGATCGGCGACCTCTTGGGACTCTGTATAGGCTGCAACTCCACATTCACGAGCCGACTCAAAGTACCCGATAGGAAGATTATTGACCCCGAGGTCAGCGCTAAGTAATTAATTGGGTGTCAAACGAGGGCCCTCGATATTTCCGACAGGAAACCGCCGCGAAATCGCGACGGGGTTATTTTTTCACGCCAACGTTCTCCGAGACTCTCGGTTGGAATTGCAATTCAGGAAGTGCATAATAATCGGATATGTAAAGTAACGAGAACAAGGGCGGCGAAGATCTCGCACTTGGTACGCTCTAAGTGGCACTGATAGGAGGAAGTTTCGCTTTAATACCAATCGGGATTTTTTGAGACAGAAACGCCCTGCACGATCAATGAAAACTCTCCTTTATCCAGGTGAAAATAGGTATCGCGTTTATCGAAAACCAATGAAAGCCGCATTTGATAAGGCCCTTCTGCAGGATAAAAACGTAAAGAAAGTACTCCCACGCTTCGCGAGACTGATAACCGCTTGTCAAGAGACTCGATATTCTTACGAGAAGTGCACCGTCCAATGCAATTCTTAATGCTAACACTTTAAAAACCATAACTTTTACGAGAAGTCCCCTTTTCCAATGCGAGTCATTCTACGGAAAGTGCACTTTTTAATGCAACTTATTTTTTAGGAGAAGTATACTTTTCAATGCGACCACTCTCGAAAAAAACCGCGACCGTGACATTCCCAATCGTTATTGCGTGAATTGCTACGATGTAAATGTTTAAATATTTCTTACCTCAGTACCCAATAAGCCTAATTCTCCGTCTTGCGTTTTTTTCTTAACAATCCAGTACACAATAGGAACCGAAACGTGATACGATAAAAACGTTTGAAACGTTGAAATAGCACGAAATGTTATTGCGTTAATATTTGCGTATTTTTTATTTCAGTAGTGAAGGAATCGGTTCCCCCCTTTTTTCATAATCCAGGACAATGGCCACCGAAATATATGGTCGAACACAAATTTTTAACGATACAACCATCCATAGAAATACTGAATCTGAGATGATTAAATGCACCGTAGCCGCGCGATTATCGTAGAACATATTCCGCGGCTAGCTTCCATGGAAACCGTGTATAATCAATGAAAGCAGGTTCGATCTGTCGAGAGCGGCACGTCTGACGCCGAAAATGGCAAAAATATTTCCTCCAAGTGACACGTTAAGCCGACAATCCCAATTTTTATTTCCAATTTTTCCATGCCATCGGATTATAAACGGACGAAAAATCGTGAATAAATTTTTTTCTTTTCCCCAATCATATTGAGCGGAAGTCACGAAGCTTGTGCCTCGACGATTTATGCGCAGGAAAATGTAATTTTCCTTCGCAATTTCTTCCCGGCGAGGCGAACATTAAAATACAACGATCACGTCAGGACTTCCCCGTGAAATGTCTGGATCGTCAGAGCATGTATAAAACATGCGATGTCGTTTAAACCGTTTGAAACGGGCTCTGGCGATCTCTCGAAAACGTAAATAAACGACTTCCTTTGCCGTTTCCAAATATACCATTTTAAAAACAATATTTAAGTGACGCGACCCCATGGACGAGGCAATTTTCCACATCGCGTAGAAATATGAAACTCCTGATTTTTTTTCCACAGAGATCTTGGAAGCTCTCATGAAATCAGAATAATATGAAACGTGCTCCGAGAATCTCTCGAAAAGTCAAACCCCATCCTTTGAAATCCCCAGCTATATAATTTTTAATAACATTTACGAGGCCTCACAGACTCAGGGAATTTAGCAAATTCTTTCGAGGCATCTGGAAAGTTTCATAAAATGTAGGAAAAAAATATATATATATGGAAAACATGAAATATTCCAAAACGACAAAGACACCGTTCCCAGGATCTTCATTTTCGACAGAAGTCTTGTCTCAAAACATTCCGTGGTTGCATAACCGTCGGCATGAAATCGTGAAAAATTGCGTCGCCTCCCGTTGCACAATTCCGATTGCAATCAAAGAAGATCATTGTCATTAGAAAATATTTCTTTTTTCCAGAATACAATTGCACGAAGCCTCGAGAGTTAAGGAATAACCAAACGGACGAGGAGAATTCGTTCGCCGAGCAAATAGAATGAAATTCTCTCGGGCGTTAAATCTCTTTTTTCCGTGCGCGGTGCAACGACGGTACAGAGACTCGTTGCATAATGCTCGATATGGTCAGAGAGGAGCCCCACGCAAGGGGCCGCCGGCCGTTATGGTTAAATATGGTAATGCTATCACCGAGCGAACGGCCAGGGGCTATTCCCCCGAAAGCAGACCCGGCCGAAAAACATCTTGTACCCGGCAATCGAATTAAGCAATCCGGGACTTCCCTGGCACGCTCGATCTTATAAAAATGCGTCGTTTAGCGACCGCGATTCGCTCATTGCGGACGTCCCGTTCACGACTCGCGCGATGACGTACGATTGCCCCCAAAAAATTTTCTTTTAAACCTCTTTACAGCGAAAAAGTTTCATTTTAACACGGAAAGAGATTGACAAAATAAATTAATTGAATTCTATTATAACATGGAAATGTACAGATATATCTTGAACTTGTCTATTTTTCACTCATTGCGGACGTCCCGTTCACGATTCGCGCGATGACGTACGATTGCCCCCAAAAAATTTTCTTTTAAACCTCTTTACAGCGAAAAAGTTTAATTTTAACACGGAAAGAGATTGACAAGATAAATTAATTGAATTCTATTATAACATGGAAATGTGCAGATATTTTAAACTCGTCTATTTTTTCACTCATTGCGGACGTCCCGTTCACGACTCGCGCGATGACGTACGATTGCCCCCAAAAAATTTTCTTTTAAACTTCTTTACAACGAAAAAGTTTAATTTTAACACGGAAAGAGATTGACAAAATAAATTAATTTAATTCTATTATAACATGGAATTGTGCAGATATTTTAAACTCGTCTATTTTTCACTCATTACGGACGTCCCGTTTACGATTCGCGCGATGACGTACGATTGCCCCCAAAAAATTTTCTTTTAAACCTCTTTACAGCGAAAAAGTTTCATTTTAACACGGAAAGAAATTGACAAAATTAATTAATTGAATTCTATTATAGCATGGAAATGTGGAAATGTTTTAAACTCGTCCTTTTTGTGCCTAAAACTCATATCAGCGTCTCTTTACCTAACCGTCTATTCTCCATCTAGTTTTTCGGTGCCAGGAGGAAAGTAAAAGTAACTTCTAAAGTGAAGTAGAAAACCAATTTATAATCCTGCCCTCGCGAAAGAGAAAAGGAAAAAAAAGAAATCATTTCTTTACAAATGAAACCGCAATTTTACGAGCATTCTCTCTCAAGTTGAACGCGACTCGCAGTGGGGCGGACGCGAGTGGTGACGCCCGGCGTCGGTCGCACGTGCCCGCGCGACCTAACGACCGCGGTCACGTTTTACTGCACGTCCCAGGGACGTCCCACCGACGTCCTGCCGACACCTCGTCAGCCCAGGAGAACCAGCAAGCCCCGGTCTATTCTCGGAGAATGGGTCTACGCGGGTAAGGCCGATTAATTTCATTAATGCGAGAGAGAACACGGGGGGGAGACCGGAGGCCGTTAGACGCGACCTAAGACCGCGCGAACCTCCGCGCGCCATAAACACCGAGAGACGGCGAACCGTGAATGTCGGCTCGAGAAGAAACCATTATTTCAACCTGTCTCACCTGACCAATATGGCGGCGTGACCCGGGCGTCCTCGCAAATCGCCGGGAGGCGCGCAATCCGACGCCAAGTCGAATCTCGAGAGGTTACACCGAGCTCGATATTACGTATGAGAATATAAAAGGGAAAATTACACGCTAATTCGATATTACAGAGGATAACGAATAAGGATTCGCGAAAGATTATACAGGAGTTCGATATATTACAAAGAGGAATGGGAAAAAAAAAAAGGAATCCCGTAATCGGTGCGAGATCCATGGGCTGGGAAACGTCTTTAGAAACAATGGGACTTTAAAGTTTAAACTGGGTTCTTGCTGATACGAGACAGGTTAGTATCTACAATCTTGATAAATACATATGTTACTTCGGTAGCGTCAGCCGAATATTCGCATGCCCATATAACAATTATATTCTATGGTTAACCAATATAGGCGCGGTCACGTGGTCTCGTCTCCGCCATGGAAGGGGAACGACCAATAGGAGCGCGGAAGCGCCGCTGCGCGCGCACGCTTTCCCCCACTCTCGTGCCTTCCGCAGCACAGTGAGGGGATCCCTCATCTTCTGCCGTTGTTAATCGACATTTTCGTGTCTGCCTACATTTTCAGGTGGAATGAGTTGTACGGTAAAGAAACTCGTCGATGAGCTTACCTGACAAAAATGTCCTACACTCTGGAACCTCCGAAAAGGCGAGGAAAGAGGTTAGGTCGAGTGGGACGAGCGACTCGTCGGTCGTCCCCAGGACACGGGGGCGAATCGCGAGGATGCCCGTCCTCTGTGCGAAAACGTCTCGCGGAGGCCGGGAATGATTTTAACGAGCCGGTAAATATATCCGCGAGCACGCGAGAGGCGGCATCGGGTGGGTCCTCGGATGGCCGCATCCGAGGCTGCATTCTAAGGAGGCCGGAGCCCGAGTTAGGTTAGGTCGCCTGGCCAATACGAATTTATCTCGGGCACGTTTCGCCCCTCCGACGGCATAAAGAGAGAGAAGTAACGCGTCTCTTTGTCGCGAGGGAGGGAGACAAAGGGGGCCATGGACGGGGGGTAAAGGGAAGAGGGGAGGGAAAGAGACCCTACCGTTTTATCCCCATTTATCTATCTTGTTTATCTAGTTAGGTTATACCGAGTTGTCCCAAGCCCCATAAACCACCCAGTCAAAACAGCCGCCAAGATCGCGTAACGAGTGCAACAATGTTGACTCGTATCTCTTCCTATTCGGGCCTGAAGATTAATGTTTACTCCCAAGAATTAAGCCCGATTAATCGGGAGGAGTCCCCGCAGCATCCGGACGATATTGTCTCGTACGATGCCACGTGGCGAAGAGACCGATCTCTAACAGAAGAAACGGAGACGGAGAAAGGGCGCACCCCTTCTCGCTTTGTCACTTTTTCGCACGTTCGATTAAATCCCGACGACCTGACAAATATTTTCGGAACCGTGCTTCACCGAAATGGAATGTAACGAGGCTCCAATTCGTTCCACGATGGATCTCAACCTCCGGGATATTCCGTCTCGAGGAAGCCATTTGCCGAGTTAGCCTAAGTCGCGATACGTCTTTCGGAAATCCCAAGCAGGAAACTGTTTAATTGAATTTACACCTAATTTCCAACTGGTTTCCCGCATTTTATATTATAACTTTATTTTATTCGACTTAACAACATAGAAAGGAGGTAATTTCTTGCATTTTAATTGCTGTAATAAAAAAAATAATCGCGCCGATGATCGTTAAAGTGGCCTGAACATTATTTTTCTGTTACGAAATTAAGTTCACATTGTTGTAATGGATATAATATAAAATATGGGATGATTTTTTTTCTCTTATTTTTGACTTGGACCACTTTCATCATTACTGGCACAATTGAGATCTATTTTAAAGACAATTGTTGAAGAGTCCATGAGAAAAAGATATACAGACTCCGGAAATCTAATTATTCTCTTGATTTTCTTAGGGAGACAGCGAAAAGGAAAAAGGGCGAACGGTGGGGCTAACCTTTCTTTCTTTTTTGCCGTTAGAGAGCCTCTTGCTATATTGCACTGCGCAGCTGTTTCGCGTAAAAAGAGAGAGAGAGAAGGGAAGAGAAGGAGCGTGAAACAACCCTTTTGTTTTCTCCTTTTTAGTTCTACTGCCTCCATGGCCAATCCAGTGTACAGGGTCCTTACATGCCATGTCTATGAGGAAAGTTCATTTGAAGAACAGTACCCCCCACCAAGCTCCGGGGGTTAAAAAAATGGCGGGGACATTTGTGCGCGCGCAGCCAGAAATCTCGTTGCGATTGGTCGATACCATCCAATGCTAATAATAATCCGATCACGTGACGTCGGTACGCGATGGAAAGAGAAACCTTCCCAAATTGAAGCGAATCCTCCGTAATTATCAAACTAAGATTAACAGAATTCCCCTTACATTTCAAAAATACCTTATAAAAAAACATTCCCTGGAACCATTCGCAATAAATTTTCGTACCGCGGTTCAATGAAAAGTTTAACCTGCAATTTCGCGCCCCAATACCAATTCCCGCCGGAGAGCATTGAATCCTTTGAAACGCGCGAGTAAAAGAACATGGGAAAAAAAAAGAAAAAAAAAAAATGAGAAACGATATCTCGACCTGCAATTTTAATTGCCGTGCATACTGGAACCCCGGGGACCCAGTTAGTGCGGTAATGCACATTACCCGTGACTTCACTCTGCCGTTTTATTTTATACATCCACCTATCCCCGTTCGCTCCTCGCTACGTTTCGCACGTTTCTCCCGAGGCTGGAATTTTTATATCGCGCTACGGCTAACCTGGCAGGACTGTTCATAAATAACGCCTCTAAGCCTGCGAGGCACTCGATAATAATTAAATGGCCTGCTTTCATTCCCACACGCTTCATTCTCCCCGCAAAGCGCCATTTTCCCGTAAATCTTTCGCGTATCGAAACCTCGAGCGAGGCGTTCGAGGTGCAGAGAATGCACTTTCCATAAATTAATTGTTCCCACACCGACAAAAGATCCGCGGCTAACTCCTGGGGCGACGGTCGATCCTTCAAGAAATTCTTCCATCGAATCGCGTGAATAATTACAAAAGAAAGTTACCGCTTTACGTGAAAACGAATTTCCCCTGAATTACTTCCAAAGAAGAAGACTGGTAAAAAAGAAAAAAAAAAAAGGCGAATCGCTAAGAAAGAGTATTCCAAACACGTGACAGGCCAAGAACTGCCTTTTAATGATACAACATCAACAATTGCAAGAACATCTAAGACGAAAATAAACGCATGAAATAAAATTAAATTCGAGGTAAAACCGAGTGTCATTACCAAGGCAACGAATTTCACCCGGTATTTAAATTTCCTTTTACAAGAAGAACAGCATGATAAATCAATAAGCATTGACTCATCTCGAGATAAGAAACTTCAACGACCGTTAACGAAATCATGTAACCGGCTGTAGGCTGACTAGAATTTAAATGGCTCGGATAAACATTTACCGAATAATCCAGCTAGGCCTATCGACTTCGGATAAACTCACCTAAATCTCGGAATATCTTTCAGATGTCGGGAACGAGTTATAAGAGAAAGAGAGGGAACTCGGGTCAGACCGGATCCCTGATAAAGTCCCGCGGGTTCTCGTTATTATCTCCGGCACTGGCGGAAGTCACAGCTGGGCAACCGCGCTTCCTTTTCCTTTCGCTCCTTGGGCCAGCCGTAAATTATTCTAGTCTCGTGTAAACATTAAGGCCAGAATCGTTTATACGTTCCCGAGGCAGCGACCGAAGGCCCGGCCGACGGCTACCAAACCTCTTCCCGTAGAAAGCAGCGGATAAGGACGAATAATAAATTACGCCTAGCCGATATGTACCGGGCTTTCGATTTCAACCAACTAAATTGACGACTTTACTTCCGGCTTACCCGATTCGCGGAAAACTTCCACCTCGAGTAATGGTGCCAAGTAATAAAAATGAGAACTGCCTGGAAATGCGGGAAAGGCAACGACCGTGACATTAAAAAATAAGAAAAAAATTCTCCTTTCTTGAAATGAAAAAAAAAAAATAAAGACATTTCCGCGGTTTCTCGAATCGTTTCCCGATCTCGGGCGAGTGGTGTTCAATCGTCGGTTTTCGTCGCTCTCAAATTTTCTACCCCTTTCCCCCTAATTTTCCGAAACCCTCGAATTTCCTCGGCAATCCCTCCAAGTGCTCTCTGTCTATCTATCTCTCTCTCTCCTTCGAAGGAACTCGGTGCAGCTTTACATTCGGGCAGCTTCTTACTTAAATAGACGTCCAATCCAAGGCTCTCGATTGATTTGTAAGCGATCGATCGATTTCCTTGCGGAGTCGTTTCGTCGGCTCGAGGAACATCCGTCATTAAACATTGAATTTCCGGTCCAAATGGTCTACATAATGAATTAAGCCAAATGTAGAATGCCTTCTTCCGGAATGTATAAATCCAACCGATTCAATCTCGAGGCGCATAAACTTTGATCGATTACGTTAAATCTCGAGACGAGCCTTCGTAATAATGGATACAGGTGGTACGCGAGATATTTACTAAATCGTGTACTAAAATTATGAAAACTCCGTCCCGAATTTCTTGTTGAGATAAATTGATTTCTTGGGTTTGCTGGACACAACGGACCGTGAAAAGATTTCCCTCCTCGTCGTGAATTTCGAGGAACTTCGAAAAATTTAGAGAATGGGAAGTTCGACGGTTCCCATATAGATAAATGCTCGATAAAAAGGAGCGAAATCATCGTTAGAGATTGCGTTCGCGGTGTAAACCGGAACAACGGAGAGAGTTTGAGAGAACGTAGCATGTACAATTCAAGGCGGCCTATGCATCATTTAAATACCCCATTCGCTGAATTTAGCTTCCAAGGGGGATATCTGCTCGTCCAATGTTTAACAGGACAAATTTTCAAACTACTGTGGCCATAAATAAACCCTCAATATCAACTGGTCATACATAGTATAAATAATACACCAAAATTTAGTTTACCCCCGAATCGTCATAACCTAATCACGAAATGTACATTCCAACATTAATTCATAAAACGTATAACGTCGTATAAATAATCATCAAACATCGTATAAATAATACAAAAAAATTTAGTTTACCCCCTAATCGTCATAACCTCATCACGAAATGTACATTCCAACATTAATTCATAAAACGTATAACCGTATAAATAATAATCAAACATCGTATAAATAATCATCAAACATCGTATAATACAAAAAAATTTAGTTTACCCCCGAATCGTCATAACCTCATCACGAAATGTACATTAAAATATTAATTCATAAAACGTATAACCGTATAAATAATAATCAAACATCGTATAAATAATACAAAAAAATTTAATTTACCCCCGAATCGTCATAACGTAATCACGAAATGTACATTCCAACATTAATTCATAAAACGTATAACACTGTATAAATAATCATCAAACATCGTATAAATAATACAAAAAAATTTAGTTTACCCCCGAATCGTCAAAACCTCATCACGAAATGTACATTCCAACATTAATTCCTAAAACGTATAACGTCGTATAAATAATCATCAAACATCGTATAAATAATACAAAAAAATTGAGTTTACCCCCGAATCGTCATAACCTAATCACGAAATGTACATTCCAACATTAATTCATAAAACGTACATAATATATTCTTCGAGCATTCACAAAATTATAGCAATGTTATAAAATTGTATTACAACCTTGTGCACTAAAAGTGCATGAATTTTTTTTTTTTTTCTTTAACGGTGTACTTGCAGAACTTTGGAATAACGAGAGTCGAGGTGATTACGTCGCAAAGGGTTTCGGCGTTTCGGGAATAGAGCGTGCAACCGACCGAGAAAGAGAGAGAAAGAGAGAAAGAGTGAAAGAGGGAGAACGAGGGGTTACGTGGGCCAGGACCAACAAAAACGAAATCAGCCAGGCTTACAAGGACAAGGCTGAATCGCTCCCGACTAATAACTTGGACAGTTTCGCCGATTCCTGACAAGGCCTACCTTCTTCATGGCCGATTGGCTGAACATATATAAAACTGATCAATACAGGAATAACTAACTGCATTTCTATTTTCCTGCTTACTAATTCATCATAGTGTTCGACACGGTGCAGCATGTTCTTTCGTTTTTTAGCCTTGCCCCCATTAAGCCAGTTTTGCTATTAGATATTTTGTTTAACCAGTTCGATCGATACAGGAATACCAAACCGCATTTCTATATTCCTGCTTGATAATTCTGGTAATTAATCGTAAGTATTAGACAAGGTCAAGCATGTCCTTTCGTTTTTTGGCCTTGCCCCCTTTAAGCCAGTTTTGCAATTAGATATTTTGTTTAATCAGATGTTAGCTTATTTTACGCAGTTTATTCGTGATATTATCACGGTCAAACTCGTTACTTTGTCCACGTCTTTGTTACGATATAGCTCATAGATTATTTGCATGATATGAGCGGATTGGACCAGCCCAAATTCGACCGATACATGTTACTTTTTACAGACGTAGGTACACTTTATGCGTGTCCGATCTGATCTGATGGATAAAGTGTAACGACGTCTACAAGTAATGTTTCAGATCTGGTCTGATCTCAACTGATCCAGATCAGCTGTAATGCAGCTCATGGATTATTCCAAACATGATCGGATTGGACCAGCCCAAATTCGACCGGTACATGTTACTTTTTACAGACGTAGGTACACTTTATGCGTGTCCGATCTGATCTGATGGACAAAGTATAACGACGTCTACAAGTAATATGTTTTAGATCTGGTCTGATCTGAAGTGATCTAGATCAGCTGTGACGTAGCCAGTCTTAAGCAGCACTTACAGCCCTTGAAAAAGAGACAGAAAGGACTGGCAAGAAATCCCCATAAACGATTCAATTAACCTCACCCCTCCTCAACTCTCCTTTAATGGCAATTGAGATAATTACCAAAGCGCAGAAACGACGTTGAAACTTGTCAATTAATTCCACAATTTTCCGTAAATAGATACTCAAATATAATACGAGACTGAACTAGAAAAGTAATATTATTTATAAAGATTAATCGATTAATCACGCCCCTTCTCTTGTAAGGATAAATGAAAGAATTATTAAAGCATAGAGATAACGTTGAATCTTGTTTAAAGGTCAAACCACTTATGATTGGACCCTAAAAAATGTAAAAGAAATAGCTTAAAGAAATAGCATTATTTATAACAGTATGTACCAAGGACAATTACCCAAAATTCCTGCAAAAACCCGGAGAGCTGGGTTCCTTCCTATTTCTTTCATGATAGAAAAGAAATAAACCAGAACGCACGTAATTAAGGTACCCAAATGTCTAGGAAGCATGAAAACGACGAAAATGGCCTTTCACGAAACCGTAAAAAAATCTGCGAAATCTGTGAAATAATCGGGCGAGAAGCAGCGCGAGAAGCTCGGATGGGAAAACGAGAATAGGGGAATATGGAAATAGGGGTAAACGAATTATTTATTATTACTTGAAAACAGTCGGGTAAACTCACTCAGTCGGTCAGTGGTCGGGAGATCGGGTCAAGCGTTGCTTGGTCCTGGTTGAATCGTCCCTCGTGTCGATCGATACGTTCCTGAGGAATTGTGACCTCGTCTCGTCCTCGAGGACCGTACCGGCGGCTTTATGGATTAGCACCCTCGGAACGTCCCGAGGGATAACCTAGACTTCTGGACGGATGGACTGCCGCTACCGGGCGGCCTCGAGCCAGACTTTTCGGACGCTGCGCGAAAAGGCGCCGACGCCGCTACCAGCGTCCGATGCACCGCGCGATACATGCGCGTCTCTTGCGACCCTCCTCCACCTTCGCTCGTGTGCCTCGGGTATGTACGAATCGCCAGGCGCACGACGACGGCTTTCGCACGCGCAACCGCCGAAAAACGAACTCAACGAAGCAAGGGGCGACGGCGAACTGAACCGAACCGAACGCCGAACGCGGGAGACGCGGCGACACTGTACGGCGGTGCACCGCGCCGATTCAAAATGGCCGCCAACGTGGCGCCATCTCACATGGAGGCGGCGAACTGTTACCAGAGATAAGTTGGTAGATTGCTCACGAGCAGGATCGCGCGGTCGCATCCTGTGCTGCCCTCTGGTTTCGTACGATTACTTTCACCGTTTTTTGCCCCATTTGAGGATAAAATAAATAAGGTAAGTCAAGTGTAAAGTCGAAGAGGGCGCCACGAGTGTTCTTCCCTTACCGTCAAAAGCGAGCAGTATCGGGAAGCATAGGTAAGCCGCTACCGTCACAGCCGCATGGTATTACCATCACGAGTACGTGAGCCGGCAATGGCGACTGGTAGATGGCACCGCCATCGCGAGTGCGCGAACCCTTACCAGAAATTCGTTGCGTCGCCCTTGGGGGCAAAAAACGGTGAAAGCTAACGTAACGGCAATTTCTCGGAAGATAGATGAATTATCTTGCGCGGGAATACTAAATGAATGAATTCCCTGCGATGTATAAAAAATAATTTAATGATTTTTATTTCTAACTAAGGTATCTGAAAAATGGACCTTATTTGAAGTCTTTCATCGCTGGGGTCATACTCATTAATGCGTCTTCCATACGTTTCTTGTCGGTCTCGCTTTTCAGGCTTTCCCACATATATTCCAGTTTTTTCAGTTGAAATCTCTGTTTAAAAGGTAATACGTTTATCATAGAGTATAAATCATTACAATTTCAACAAATTTTGGTTTCACTTACTTTAATAAATAGGAAGCAGTGCTTTAGAGTCGCACCAATATATAGTATTTTCACAGACACAAAACGTCCTCCGATGTCGGTTATTTGTGGTATAGAATTGACAACAAACTTGTGTGGGCCATGTCGGACTTTTATCAAAGCAATTTTTGTGTGTACATTACTGTACTTTGCTGAAAAACGATACCACGTTTAACGGGGTAACAATGAAGTGAATTAAAATAATTGCATGTAGTCATACCATTAAATCCAGCTTTAATTGCAGCTTGACCGTAATCTCCATACATCTGTTGTACTTTTTGTTGTATGGCATTATGTAATGCCGTTGTTTTCAATGCCAAAGATTTGTCAGCGTTGCTGTTAGGTATTATTTCAATTGTAATGTACCTATAAAAGTTGATTTTAAGTTAATCTTTTATAAAAAAAAAACTGCCAATAATTATAGTATATCATAAATATTATGAAAGTGAAAATATTGAATGCTGTACCTGTTTTTAACGCGGACCATATTTTAAGTTAGGTTATGAATGAATCTACAAAATCTGTTCGAATCCTCCAGAAATCCTTCATTAACATTACTTGATAACGTAGAATAATGTTTAAAAAATATTACTGACAAATTGTCATCTATCCAGATAACAATCACGTTGACGTCAATGAAAGTGTTAGTTTCTTAAAAACGCACTCGCAGAGTCGATTAAAGTCGACTCTTGTCAGAATCAAAACGCCACTAAAAGCAATAGGTTATAATGTTAGGTTAGGTTCTGTTGGTCGTTAGATGCACGTGGCATGTGGACACGTGATCTTTCTGTATACAAAATACTTGTAAATAAATATCAACGAATCACCTACTCTGCTGATGCCGACAAATAAGATGTATTCAAATTTTATTAAAATCACGAACCCCTTGTACCCCAAATTTTCATATGATATTTAATATCGGGGTTTGAACACCCTGCTTATTATATCTATCAGTGGAAGTTGTATTGTATGCATTTTTCATTTTACCACGTTTTTTTCAGGTTGGTGCATTAAACACATGATATATGGAAAGTCATATTAAGAGGATATATCATAGTGTGTTGAAATGCTTATTATATACAAATCGGGTGAAGATTACGATTACTCAACTGATAATATTATATGTAGTATTCATACGAAGAATCTGTAGACAGCTTTTTACACAAAGACACATTCCTTGAATGAAGAGTTTATATAAGCTGCACTTATCTGGAATTAAGAGGAACACATGTATAAGGACTTTATACTTGTCATTAACTCACCAGAAAAATGGCATTATCAATGCTTGGTTTACATTATACTGCCTACGTGACATTTACTGTTATCTCAGGGTCACGCCACACTGAAGTAATAGTGTTGAAGTTTTAATGATTTTTCAAAGTAGGCAGAGTATACTATTTGCTCGGGCAGATTTATGATCACTCATTTCTGTACTTCTCACTGTGGTGCATTCCTTTCTGTAGCATAAACAATTATGGATTACTACATAGGTGTAGACGTAGGAACAGGAAGTGCTAGAGCTGCCCTTGTTTCCCTAGAAGGGAAGATCAAGAAGACTGCTGTTCATTCTATTAAAACTTTTATATCCTCCAGTGTTTTCTATGAGCAATCCTCCAATGATATTTGGGAAGCAGTATGCCAAACAGTAAAGGTAAAAATGAGATATTAAATTTACTGTATCTAAAATAATAAACTTGATTGAAATTGTTATATTCATTTATAAATGTAGATTGTCACAGAAAATGTTCCAAAGGATAATGTTAAAGGAATCGGGTTTGCTGCAACCTGTTCTTTGGTTGCTTTGGATGAAAATGGATTGCCAGTAACAGTAAGTCTATCAGGTATGAAATCATAATGTAATAATAATATTGTCGGAATGGATATTCGATAGAATGAAAATTTGCTAAAATTAAAGTGATTTTCAATCAAAACATGTTATATAAGAAGTGTTGAGTTTTCTGAAGTAGAAAATTTCAATTATTAATATGAAAAATGACAAATTATTGAAATGCAATATTTATAACAGGAAAGGATGAACAAAATATTATTCTGTGGCTGGATCACAGAGCAGAAGAGGAAGCCAATTTTATTAATAAAAGCAATCACAAGATACTTCGATACGTAGGTGGAAAAATATCATTAGAAATGGAAACTCCAAAAATGCTGTGGCTGAAAAATAATTTGCCTAAATCATGGGCACGTGCTCAATTATTATTTGATCTTCCCGACTTTTTAACATGGAGAGCAACTGATGCAGAATCAAGGTAAGCTACATAAGTGCCAAATATTACGGTTTATAATTAACATTAAATCTATTTTATAGATCGTTATGTTCTCTGGTATGTAAATGGAATTATTGTGCTGATCCAAGTGATAACAATGGCTGGAACATTGAATTCTTTGAAAGTATCGGCTTGTCAGATTTAAGCAAAAGCAATTGGAGACGAATAGGTATTTTGTCTATACATTTGTACATATTCAGCACATTCCTTTTTCAATTAACAAAAGTTCTTAGCATTTTACAAATTACTTACACTTCCATTGTGTTCAAGGCAACAAAGTCCAAACTCCTGGAGACTGTGTTGGATCAGGCTTAAGTGCTACAGCAGCGGCTGAATTGGGTCTTCGTAAAGGAACTCCTGTAGCCACTTCGATGATAGATGCTCATGCTGGAGGACTCGGACTTGTTGGATGCTCTGTACCAGGAATATCTAATGATTTTAGCACAAGATTAGGTATTTATCTATATTAAGATTTGAAACAACTCTTTTACTGAAATTAAATATTTCAATGAAATCTCTCCTAAAGTAATTATTTTGTAACATTTCATCATTTATATAGTCCATATATCGATAATAGGAACGTTATTATTCTAAGTGTGCATGCGTTTGTCTTACAGGATTAATTTGTGGAACGTCGACTTGTCACATGATTGTAAATGAAAAGGAAATTTATGTTGATGGTGTATGGGGCCCTTATTACAGTGCTATGGTACCTAGAATGTGGTTAAACGAGGGAGGACAAAGTGCCACTGGGAAACTCCTTGATCACATTATTGACACCCATCCTGCTATCGGAGCAATACGTCATAAAATAAACGGCAAAATGTAAGTCCATTAAAGATAATTATGAGTTACAATTAATATTGTATTTGAAGGAAAAAGTACCTAAAAATAAGAATCTCATTGTAGGCATGTGCAACAGTACTTATCGGAGATACTACAAGCTATTGCAAAACAAAAAAATCTGCCTGATGTTTCATACTTAACAAACAACTTACATGTTTGGCCAGACTTTCATGGTAATCGTTCACCGCTGGCTGATCCTGGACTCCAGGGAATGGTGAGAAATTAAAGCATTGTTCAGATTAATTCTAACACTAGTATGATTGAACGGTTAAAATTCTTCTCTTCATTAAACAGATTTCAGGATTAACTTTGTCAGCTGACGAAGAAAGTTTAGCACTTTTGTACTTAGCTACTGTGCAAGCTCTAACGGTAAAATATTGAACATATTTGTATTTTTATTTCCTATAAGACTATTAATGCTCCTTTGGCCTTTACTAATACCATATATAATGAATACAACCTTTATTTTTTGGACAGTATGGAACCAAACATATTTTAGAGGCCTTGACCCTTGCTGGACACAAAGTAGAGACGCTACTTATTTGTGGCGGTCTCAGTCAAAATCCACTGTTTACACAAATACAGGCAGATGTCTTAGGTTTACCTGTTCTTACTCCTTTAGAAACAGAATCAGTGCTACTTGGCGCTGCAATCTTGGGTTCCTACGCAGCAGGTGTTTTTCCTTCGGTGAACGATGCTGTTCGTAGCATGGGAGGTCTAGCAAAAATTGTAAAACCAAATAAGGCAGTGTACAAGTAAGTATTTTATTATTATCCTTGCACAATTCATTCGTATAATCCTTACACGGTAAATAAATTTCGCAGATATCATCAACGTAAATATCAAGTTTTTAAGAAGATGGTACAAGACCAGAAAACATATAAGGAACTGATGGAAATAGAAACGTAACTGATGTTGAAATAAATTTACAAACATTGCTTTCTATGATTATGAAAATTGTCGATAGACAAACCTCCATACACCGTATACAACAGATGCTAAATTTCTGCTCTTCCGACTGGAATCTCATATAAGACTGCATTACTATAACAATATGTTGAAGATCTTATTTCATTACAAATGTATAGAATTGTTGTGCGCAGACGTGTTTGTTATTATTTAATTAAAATTGGACAGTATCAACTCGATCGAATATTTGCTTCATCTAAATAAAGCATATGAACAATTAACAAATTATTCACATAATTATCATCATTCTCACGCTTATTCACCGAGTTTAATTACGGTGATAAGCGCCGAAGATGCGAGTTAATATTTCCTTTCTATTTCATATATCAATTAAATTTCTAAACTTATTTAACAATTGTAAAATATTCAATTTTATAAAACTAAAGCTCATAATAATGTAATATTCCTTTGTATTGCTAATTGAGGAGTTGCAGTAATACTTTTACTCAAACTAATAATAACATTCCGTGAGTCTTTAATTCATAATAGTTTGCCTTTCTATTCAGTAAGAAGACAGGAATAAAATGGAATTAAGAACTTTTATTTAAGTGAATATTTAATACAATTATTATTTGCCAAAACTAGAAGGAATGAAATAATGTCCAAATATATTCATCTTTACGGAATTCAACGTAAATCAAAGAACATTATGGGAATGGAATAGAATTAAGATTTATAAAAAATGTATTTCTGCTGTGTGAACTGAGCTTATGAAAAAAATCAAGTATTAAATAGAAAAGAAAAATCGTTACTTTTAGAGTGAAACTGAAATTTTTAATTCTATTTTGTTCAAGCCTTCTTACCGGATAGATCGATGTAAAAACAGAACTTATCATATTTTAATAAAATATCAATAAACAGTATATATAAATGTATAATCAATGACCTCTGTAAAGACATATTTGTATATACAGATGTTAAGGCAATAATAGGCCTCTTACGATAAGTTGATGAATTGGTATTACAGCAGCTAAGAACTTCCTTATAATTTAGGCAGTAACTTTTTAAAAAGTTTATGACAACTACAATACAATTAAGCAAATCGTTGACACGAAATACTTGGTCGACGCGATTTCTTTTACTTATACAGCTGTGAAAAAATATTTCAGTAGTAAAATTATTTACCTTTATATCCGCTTATTAATCATTTTACAAACTATATGCAAATATCTCTGAAAAATGTATGAAAAATACTGGTATTGAATAACTCATTGTCTATTAACAATTCATCAACACACGTTAAAAATATGTTTATATATTGATAATACATAACACATCATCACTTTGTACCGTTTATTACAAAGACAGATTGAAATTTTATCAAAATATTTCTTCCAAATTTCAATGATAACTATAAAACATGTATACATTTTCAGAGCATTAAAAATCTTGCGTTTTTATTTTTCAAGTTTCTTTAAAGTGATAATGTATTTTTATTAAAAATGATTGTGTGTTTCAAATTGTTAGAAATGAATTATATGAAGGCGTCGTCGAAATCGTATCGAAGTAGATAAAAACAATCTTGCTATTATCTAATTGTTTTAAAACGAAGTCATGTTATTATCTGTAACTCAAAATATTAATTTTTTTTGCAGCTGTTATGTATGCGTTATTATATGTCGTGACATTAATAATATTACATTAAGATTGCAATTAAAGAGAATTTTTGATATAAAATCACAAACATACTTAATATACTACTTCAATGACGTCTTCTCTTAAGCTGCATAATTCTTTCTCCAAATTATCAAATAAAGCTAATAATTATTTGTATTGCTACATTGCATTTTGCGAACAAGGAACATGTTAATGCACTTGAAAAATCTTTAAAGTTCGCGATGCGACTACATTTCAATGAGACACAACAAGAGTTGGTTATAATTAATGCGAAATCGTTTATAAAAATATATACATATATATATATATTTTGTTTAGCTACGTTTTCCTTATCCTCTCTATATAATAAAGCCCAGAAATTTAATATCAACCCTTACCCCAGAATAGGCACTTTTCATTAACTTAACGTTGTATGATATTCCAAAAATCTCTTGGAAGACGTTCCTTTACCTTTTCTATCAGAAGATTGCAACAGTTAATATTAACTAATGTATTAAAGTTTCTCATAAAATATATACTTTCAACTCTTGTTACCTTACATCAAGTATGCAAGAATAGATAGGCCACTTCGAACCATGGTAACAAATAAAGTTTTGTGCGATTTTAGGGAAACTTCTTATTAAAATTATAAAAAAGTAATATTAAAACATTTTTTTTTGCATGAGTACTGTCCCTTTCCTCAATCATGTATAAGAAATTCTCTTCATTAACAAGTATTTCAATGATTCATTGGTATTCAAGGGTAAAAATGTGCTTTCTTGCTCAAGACTGTTGTCCTTATTTTAATGTTAATGAATAAACTGATCGAGGAAGTTTGAAATTTAGGAATCTGTAAAAACGTTATATACCTCTATCTCTCACATATTACTGAAACGTTGGTACCTTCTGAGAGGTATTTCACATAGCTAGTAGATTCTTGTTATTTTATATATACATACCAGTTTGATACAACTGACATGTAATGGTAAACTTGATTGCACAACAGAATCATGACAAGTTTCATGGAATCAGTTGTGCTTGGTCTTTGGACAAAGGTACATAACTTGTTGAAGTTTGTCAAACTATGTAGAATTGTACCAGAATTGACATGAGCAACTTAAATTAAATTCCCTTACGTGAACCTGTAGAACTCAGCGATATGATTGAGCATGTACTGAAATGCTGTAGAGGGTGAAGTACCAAATCGTTGTCTCCATAAATATGTTGAAAGAATATCCAGTCCTAATGCATGTGTCGTCTCTTGGATTTCTTCACAAACTTTGACACCAGTTTGCCAAATAGTTTCTGTGTAGATATATGAAACATTGTATTAACATGTACTATGACACAATTGATGGTTACAATTATTAAAGTGATTAATACCTAGATTGGACAACAATTTGTTCTTGCCAGGAGGATCAAACTTCTGTAAGTATTCTACGCTGATCACCCTGTACTGCTTCAATTCCTGTAATGACTCATAATTACAGCTACGTGCCCTACTGTTTGCTACGATGTAGCTACCAGGCAGCGCGTGTCGAACTACCTCTTTCAAAGCTTCCTCCACCATCCCACATCTATTTACATTGGTGTGACCTTTCTCTGATTTTAGTGGCTATGGTATCAAACAATCACACATATTAGAAAGAAAAAAAGAAATGTTGAGCAACAAGAGAGAATGAAGTATATTCCGTGTCTACCTCTGGCATTGCACGTATCATATGAAGCCACATTCGAGGTGGAATAACATTTGCTTCTGCGATACATAGAATCGTATGTGAATTATTATTTCGTTTTTTGGTTACAACTGTGTCTGTAACAGTTTCAGTCATACAACCACCAGGAAACTCGTCAACGATTAACACAGTGCCTGGACCACCAAGAACCCATTCTTCTGGATGTCCTGAGACATAAGCTTCAGAAACCTTTGCACACCGCTCGTACACTTTCTTAACTACATGTTCCTTTATATCTGTGAAAAGTATCGTATGCAGTTAAAAATAAAATTGTCATTAAATATGTATGTAATATTGTTTTCCATCAACAATACCTAAATGTTCTGCCATAATTCGCGAAGGCACCAATTGACACCAGCCAAGAATCACTTGAAGGCACATTTTTAAATCACATTTGACTGATAAAAAAAACGAATTTTCCCTTATAGACTGTTTACGAGTACACGCTGGACAGGCCCAATTATATTTGTCCACAATCCTGGCTGGATTCCAGATCAAGTTCCGCCCCTTACAATTAACCTGAGGGCAATTTGATTCCGTTCGAATTAAGCTCATTTCCTTCAACCAACTGCATAATTCTCCCTCGTGTCCTTGTTGCAGCATCGGTTTGACAACCAAATCAAAGTATCCACCTTGATCCCCAAGTTTTTCTACGGATTCTCTGTTATGACTGAAATAAAAAATTCCTCAAGTTATATACCTTCTACATTAATAAAATCATTCTAGAATAAAAATTAAACACTTCTTCCATTTTAACTGATAAACCCATTACACGAATAATTTTATTAAAAATCTCAAACCATATCAATAAAGGTAAAGTGATCTACATAACTTTTATAAATTACATTATGACAAAAATATAAACATATCACGTTTACCATTTAATTAATTTTATTTTGCAACTAGATGAACTCTGTTTTTTATCATATATATTACACTTGGCTTTTAAGACATCAAAATCAAGGAAATTGCCGAGATTTAAAAACAAAGCTGCATTCATAAGTAAACTGAGATGGGGGTAGTATAAATAGAGGGTCCTACACGATATTGATTTTTCACTTCCTGCTGATTAGCCTATTAATATTTCTACATGCTGCATTAGAACACGTACGATTGTACGTTATAGATTACTTTATACAGCTTCTGTAATCACACGGACGGATTAACTTGTCAATTTGTCAGGATGAAATAGCAATATACTTAAAATAAAAACAAATATATTGTCAGAGAAGAAATTTTTAACTTACCTCGAGGATTTGCCCTCCGAGTTCGACATCCTCCTCGGCCGATTTACAACAGTGTCCATCATTTTTCTTTAAAATTAACGTACAATAATGATCAACATATACTATAAATAAAGGGAAAAAAAATAAAATGAAAAAATCTCGCGGAGCCTGTCAAAACTTCGTGGCGTCACGCATTCCTGTGCATTCCTGGAGCGGGACACTTTTCAGTCTGTTTGATTGAAGCCACGGCGCCTATTCAAGTACCGGTCGGTAACGTAGACAGAAGAGAAACCCGCGAAAATTATTTGAACTGAAAGGTTTAATCTTTCATGTTTGCAGAACACGACTTATATTCTATTCGTTTACACTTGACTTCCGTAGTTTCGTATCATTTTATTATTTACTATTCACGGTATAAACAAATTATATAAAACTAAGCCTAAACCTAAAAATTAGGAACTTACAATAGTAAATTATAAATAAAAATAATGGATTTTCAGGCAATTAAAACACATAATGGAGACAAACATAAAAAAATAACTTTATTAAAAATATTGATTAAAAATGCAGTAATGGAATTATTTTTTAACAGCACAGCGGCAAAGTTTTGCCAATAGATTATGCATTTGTAAAAGACTACTAACTCCATCGACTATACCAAGATGTGTAAGTCCAATTTCCTGAAAGATTGTGGAAATTAAACAAGTATGAAAAGCGGAGAAACTTTCTAAAATACATACGAAAGTTGAGATGTCAAATCAACATACTCGCAAGAAATCCAATCTTAACATTTCATCCATGGAAACGTTCTTGCAAACTCGATGTATGTTGGTTATAATATCTTCAGCTGAATACCCTAAACTCCACAGATGTGCCATTCTCTATTAACGGATTAAAAAAAGTGAATAATCAGAAACGCTACAATAATTAAAGATAATGTACAATTATAGAAAATTATAAAAAATACTTAACCCGAAAGGCTTCACTAATATTACCCTTGACACACTGTTCTAACATATCTTTAACTATCAGAGGATGAGGTTCATCGCACACTTTAAAAACATTCTCACTGTTTATGTGGCCAAATCCATTATATGTTGATTGCAAATTATTTAGTGCTTGTCTCATGTCTCCTTGAGCAGTAAATATGATGGCTTCTAGTCCATCATCGGTATATGAGATCTATGATATGTATATAATAATATAAGTGACTATCACGATACATGGACATTGTAAGCTTAACAAGTAAACTTGAAACTCACATCTTCCTTTTTACAAACTTGCAAAACTTTAGCGAGAACCTGTGCATCGGTTAGTTTTGCATAAGGCAATACAGCACAGCGTGACTGAATAGGTTCTATGATTTTATCACTGTTGTTACATGCCAGGGCAAATCGAGTTGTTTTGCTATATATTTCCATTGTACGTCGCAAGGCTTGCTGAGCTCCATCTGTCATACTATCTGCTTCATCAAGAATAATTATCTTGTGTTTTCCCTTTGGAAGAGTAACCTATTTTTGCATAAAATTATATTATAGATAACAATTAAAAGAAATTATACGATCAAATTGCAATAAAGAACGTGAGATGAATTATCAAATGAATAACGGATATAAATAAAAGTAAGTAATTAATAATGAACCTTTTTCTGTGCAAACATTTTAATCTTATTTCGAACAACTTCGATGCCTCGATCATTGGAAGCATTCAACTCCAAAACGGCGTCATTGAAATAAGGGCCCAAGAGAGCTTGAGCATAACAAAGAATAGTCGTGGTCTTGCCAATTCCAGGAGCTCCGGATATTATAATGTTTGGAGCATTGCCGATCTGAGCAAAGGCAGCTAGGCGCATTACTGTGTCTTCATTTCCAACAATCTCATGAAATTCCCGCGGCCGATATTTTTCTATCCTGCAAAAAAGAAAACATTATTTATTGCTTCACTATATTAATATAAAATCTAACACTAAAATACTAATATTTAAGGACTGAAACAGCCGGTTCTGAGATAACCTCACTTGCCCGGCAAGTAATATCTGTGAAAATGTATTAAAAGAAGCAATGAACGAACCATGGTAAATTAGAAAATTTTTTCTCTGCAATTGATGTCTTAGTTTTACTGGAAGACTGCTCAGCTACAGATAAATTCGCTTCAACATCCATTGGTTCTTCTGCGTTATCTTCAGCCGCCATGTTTAAACGACTCTGCTAAATTTCGCGGGTTTACAAAAGCGCGCATGGGCTGGGGGTCAAAAATGAGTTGGGAGATAGCTCATGGGCAGGGTCGCGCGATCGCCTGTGCTGTCCCCCGGTGGAGGATGTGGACGATTAACGAACTTGCCACCTGATACCCCTCAATGGCGTCCCATGATCACTGACCACCTTCACTTCGATTCACCCGTGTGTCGGTTTTTATATTAGGCAAACCACGTAACTCTATTTCTCTCACTCACTCTAACGTAATTCGTTCAAAGTTATGAAAAGTTGTCTTCTTTTACAGAACATGCATAATGTAGTTCCTTTTAGCTTTGTACTACAAACATAACCTGAATTTTTTAATAATTTTGACAGGTCAAATTATTGCATACCTATTAACGAATTTTCGGTGTTCACAGTTACAGAGCTCATGTAAAAATGTCTTACTCGCAACCTCACGAAGCTGATTTAACATCTCTAGCAGAACTTGCAGGAATTTATTCTGCTCCTGGCATTTTCCGGTAATTTTTGTTTCATTATTGTTTCAGAAACTCAAATTAACTTTATCTGTAGTAATAATATTTTTAAATGAGTGTCAAAATTGATCTGCATTAAATGACTAATGTGTTTCATTTTCAGCGTCCTTACGGAACTTCTGGCACTGCAAATATCTCCAGAAGATGTATATGTTCTACTGCGTCAACTCTGTCCAGAATCACAAAAGAAAAGGACCGATGGTACCAAACAGAAAATTAAAAGTTCAGGTGCTCAAGTATGATGTTTACGTTGCAAATATATAGAATTTATTTTCATCAATGAATTACATGTAAAGTAAAAAAAATTGTGTTTGGTTTTTATCATATATACCATGCTGATATTACTTATACAGTAAGTAATTGTATTATATAAGTAAGTAAGCGTTTCTTTATGATTGACATTTTGAAGGCCACTTAGCAATCGCCGATATGTAGGCTAGTAATCCTGCCGTTCTGCTGCAGATCGTGCAAGCTGATCAGCCATTTCATTTCCATGAACTCCTTTGTGACCCGGAACGTATTTCTTGAAAATGATTAAGTACAAACTTTAATAAAGAACTAAATAACAAGATTAGAACGGTACTTAAATATACTTACAAGTTGAACATCCAATGGTTCAAATGCTTTCTTCATTTCCACAAGTTCATTTTTATTTATTACGGATCTGTTGTCTGACGTCTTCCAACCATTTTGTTCCCATTTTGGCATCCACTTATCATGGCAATCGATGAGAAATTTAGAATCGGTATTAATTCGTAGTTTTTCTATCCCAGCATCTGCAGCACGCCTTGCAGCATAAGTTGCTGCTTGAATCTCTGCATTGTTATTAGTTTGACGACCATACACAGGTGCAGAAATGTTCCTAAAAATGTAATCAATTCATATTGAGATCAGAAATCTGTGAAATTACTTCATACTTATATTTTTTAATTTTCTAATAATATATAAATTCAAAGGCAAAGGCATGCTGAATTTCAAACTTCCATGTTTGTGAGTTTTTCTGTCTAAGAAGTCAATCAGTCTCTTCATTACAAACACTTAATTGTAAATGTCCAAATATTCCTACTTTCTATAACTTACAGATCATGGTTATCTCCAAACCAAGCGCCTGCCCCAGCTCTTGGATTATCACGTCCATTTGATGGACAAGCCCCATCGGTCCAGACATCAACGTATCCATCTCTTCCTCGATTAAAACTGCTTTGTCCGCGCCGACCAGCCTAAAGAATAGAAAATATAAAGATATATTTTGATTTTAATATCAGACTACTGTAGTATTTAAATACTATATCGAACCATGATCAGAGATGATTTTGCTTTCTTATACTGCTTAAGAATCTTCTTTAGTTCCTTAAACGGTTCCTGCTTCTCAGTGCTTACTCGGTCGGGAATGGACTGACGACTAACTCGTAACCAGAAACCAACTTCAGAGCTCAAATTCCTCTTTGAATAAGGGTCTCCTTTGTTTGGCCAGCATTCGCTATCCTTTGAACACACACGAGCACAACAAAGATGGCCTTGAAGACCGAATGGTTGCCCAAAAGTGGCCTAAGAATCTCTTATCTAAATGAGTCTAAAATACTGCTAAAATATTTTGAGAAATGTAAAGTACTGAAATAAAAATTGTATCAGAATATCAATGCCTATATTGTTTCCAAATACAAATATGGAATTGGACAGATATTTATTTTCTATTATTATTTGTATATTTTTTTTAACACATAACGTAACGTGTAAAAAAGAGATGCCATTATTTATGCACAACCCAATAACTAAGGGGCTTCGCCGGGTAGCTAAATGACGAAAACACGATACGGGGAAACAAATAACAATTTATTGACACAAAGTGGTCGAAGCAACTGTCTGCTTTTTGCTGTAACTACCCTGAGGCCCGATTCTCGAGTTCATACGGATATTTTCGCATACGAATAGATTCGCATGAAAAACTTCGCATTGTTGCGATGTCACGTCATCGATCATCTGAAAGTCGGGGCGAAAGGGCCTTCAAACATTACAATGGGGTAGTTATAAATTTTTAGCCGAGGACTAACGTGGCCGACGTGCCTCTACAATAATTTTTATATCTGTTAATTTTAATCTTTTAACTGTTTTAAATGAAAGCCATTAAAATGTATAATTCACGGATGTTGTAAATGGTTTAATATATTGTTATGTCGTATCCGTTCAATATCTCTCATTTTTATAATTTATTTTCAAGAAACGGTTGGCTTTCTGAATTAAAGGAATAAATTGAAATTCACAAGAGGATTTGATATTGTAAAAAAAGTATGAAAAGACTGAACTAAAAGAGTTTTATAAATGAATGTACAGACAGTAATGTGAATCCTGTATTAATCGTGCATGTAAAATAAATTTGATTACCATTTGAAATAAACCGTGATTTAAAGCAAAATAAATTACAGATGTAGAGATATAGGTTTTCATTGGTCATCATTATTTTCATTTTTATACAATTCAGCTCCAGCCCTTGCAAGTTTATCTGCCATTTCGTTTCCATGAATCCCTTGATGACCCCGGACATGATTCTATATAATGAAAATACTTTATAGGAAAAAGATTTTAAATATTAGAAATATGAGATTTAAACGCACTTACCCACTTAATGCTTAGAGAAGAGAGGGCTTCTTCCATTTCTAGAAGTTCACACTTATTTATTACAGGTTTGTTTCCCACGGTCATCCAGCCCCTTTTCTTCCATTTTGGCATCCATTCCGTAATACAAGAAATGAGAAATCGTGAGTCTGTATTAATTTTCAGTTTTTGTATACCCTCTTTGTGAGCTTGTCTTGCAGCTAATGTCACCGCTTGAATTTCTGCCATGTTATTTGTTGGTCGACCGTCTACAGGTTGAGAAATATTTCTGTAAATTTTATTGAAATGTAGGTATTTAAAACCTTTAATCGATGAATAATATTTTGAGTATTAGAAAAATTATAACGCTGTACGTTGTATCACATTTTAACTCACAATGGATGATTATCTCCAAACCAAACTCCTACACCAGCTTTTGCACCCTTTTTACCATTGGAACTACATGCTCCATCCGTAAAAACATTCACATATCCATCTGAGTCAGTTATAAAATTTGATGCATCCTGTAGCATATGCAAAAAACTATACCGTAACAAAATTCGTACATTAATCAAGTTCAAATATTTTTCTATGTTATTATATAAACTTCCAATTTTTAATGTTATATAAACAACTATTTTAGCATTTTAATGTCTTAATTACAATACCTTTATAGGAGAATCTTCAGGCAAAGGCAAAAGTTTAATTTTTTTTGCTGGATTTTTAGTAACATTCGCACTGTTAGTACTTGTAGATAGAGATCGTTTCTTGACACCTTGAGTGTTACTCAAAGCATTTCTGTTTTCGTGTCCAAAGATCGAACTTATCGTTCTTGAGGGTGCTGCTGATGGATTTATAGCGGCAACAGTTTTTTCATATGCCAAAGCATTCTTCAATTTTCCAGACATGTACTTTTTACTAAATATAAGATTTAGGACTGAATATTTTTGTTTGAGATATAAATTAATATGTATATACAATTGTAATCAATGTTACCGAATTTTATTTTCACCACCATTGCTATTCTTATTTATGAAGTCTTCTGCTTCTGTTTGTGTTTTAAACTTTTTATAAATTGGTCCAGAAAACTGGTTAACTTGCAGTTTGCATTCATCCCTTAAATAAAGATCATAATATTATTTTAATCTACTGTAAACTTATTGTGATTGAGGATCTTTTTTAGTATTATTTACGTCCATTGTATGTAGCTTTTCTTAATTTCCAATGCGCTTACCAAGTTTGGTATATCCCAGGTTTTCGACCTTTAGCTACAGCGTAGAAACTCATACTTCTAACAGTTAGAGCTGACAGTAAGTATGAAAAACTAATGCTCATTTGTTCTCAAATAACGTCATGCGAGTACGAATATATTTTCTAAAATAAAAAAATTAAACACGTTGAATAAAATTCATAGTTTACAGGTTATATTATTTTTAGGTTAACAGCTGTTCCATCATAACCATTTCACTAAACCATAACTATGATTCAACCTGACCATATTGTTTTCAATAAGTGAGTCATATAATTAAGATAATGTCTGTCGTTTAAATGAAATAGATGTTTTTCAATAACAAAATGCACCTACTATATAAACATCGTCACATATCACTCGTTTACAAATGTGTCACCATTTTTACCTAGCAGACGATGTACGTAGAACCGCCATTTTTAAATACTAATCGAAAGCATGAAAGTAGGTTACAAAACTTCCGATATTTTTTATTTTATGACCACAGTCGTATTTACAACTATTTATGTCGTTAATTTATTCATGTTGAAAGTTACATATGTATGTATGTACATACCTTATATCATAAGACTGGCAGGTTGATACCGTAGTAAAAGTAACCAAAGAATTCCATGAATAACTGATTGACTCAGAAATAATATCAATCATAAATTAAATTCTACTGCTACGTTTTCACTTGATGCATTGCTACATAAATAAATGCAGCAAAATGCTCTGATTAACTCGTAATTATTTTTGGGTCATTCATGATAGCTATCTGGTTATTTCCAACCAATCAGAGCATTTTGCTGCTGCATGCAGTTTTACAGCAATGTAGCAAGTAAAAAGATACCTTAGCATACAATGTTTATAACTGATAGATGCTTATTTTATTGCTTGTTATTGACGTACTTTATAATAATTTTCGGGATAAATGAAATGGATAGAGGGATGTAGTTCATCTGGTAGGTCAAAGAAGCTTTTATTCATTTTATGACCATTTGTCTATATACAGGGAAACGCAGTCACTTTGAGTGGATGCTTAAAAAAAAAAGACAGCCTTAACAGTAGCTGTAGCGATTGCATTGCATCATTATGAAACAATGAAATGTTGACTAACTTATCGATATTACAAATTCTTAAAAGAGCACTATTTGTAGACATCTTCCTTATCAGCAACATAGCGAACTATATCTTTAGGTCGCAGTAGCTTTTCCGCATCCATATCTGGAATCTCAAAGCCGAACTCATCCTCGATCGCCATTATTACTTCTACGTGATCCAAGGAGTCCAAGCCAAGATCATTAATGAAGTGAGATTCCACTGTGAGCTGTATAAATATAAATAAAAGAAATAAATATTGTTTAAATAATACTGATTGGAAAATAAGACTTCTGCATGACCGACAAGCATGAGAAAATTCAAACAAATATTATTCATTCTTTATGGACATCGATAAAAATGTACAGCTGTATTGGTCATTTATTGGCGGACACCACGACGCAAGCGAGGCGTTAACCACGCAGTTTTTGAAGCTGACTAATAAGACATTCTTGCAATTGGTAATTTCTTTAACTATTCCAGGATGTAAAGACACTTTACATCGATAACATATTCAAGTGGTTTCTACATTCTGCACAACCATTGTATTTATAACAAGATACAAGAATGTCTTTCTGAGCACCTTCATGTTATGCCCTGATAAGGCAAATAGGTACCTTCGCCGGATCAATTTTATCATAGAGTTTGAGCACCAACAGCACCCGTTCGCTGATTAGCTGAAGGGTGAGTGGAGCATCATGACTGTAGTGGCGCACCTGCTTGACCCGTGGGTCCACTAGGCCCTGTAAAATGATTTAACTGTAACCTTTTCAGCAGATACTTTGTCGTAAGCAGCTACCACTTTAAGTACTCGCTCCTCAATTTGCTTCTGGGAAAGTTTTCCTTTAATTGTGAAACAACTGTACTGTACAGCTTGCACCTATGTTCATTAAAACATGTTCAGTCATAGAAATCCTAAAATTATTAATGTTCCTTTGTTTTATCATCGATATTTGAGGGATTTTGGGCGATACCTTGAATTATAATTTTTGATGCACAGAAATATTAAAACAGCAATTATAAGTGGAAAAAAGGTAGCAATTGACAGGACTTCCAGACGTCTCCGTTTAACAAATTGTTACAAATTGTTACAAATTTTGTGTGTATTTTATAAAATAAACCTGTATAGCCCTTACAAAAGGTCCCTACAAATATCTTTCTCAAAGGTTTTTGAGGCCAGTAATAATTGGCCATATTAGGATGTTTTTTTTTTCAAGATGTGCACCCGACTCTCAGGATCCGTGCTTAAACATCGAATGTAATATTGTAGTATACATTGGTTGTCTTTTATCAGAGTTACATAACGAGCAAATCAAAATACGTTAAACTGCCGAATCCCGGGACAGCGGCATGCTTGCTAGTAGGGCAGGAGTGAAATGTTTACCTCGGGCCAGCGCAAAGACCGACATTGTTGAGCAGTGTGAAGTGATCGTGGTCGAAGCCGAAAAGTAGTGACAGTTCGCTGCAAGCTCAGGCGATCGGCTACAGTTTTAAAAGCACCGGTGTTTCGCGTAAAAAGACGAACGCCTGCGAGAGACGCCATTGTTCCCCTGAAGCAGAATGAAATTTGACGGTGCAGTGTTACCAACACTCGGAATGTCAACCACCGAAAAGAAGCAGGGGTACCTACAGAAATGAGTTGAATACATTGACCACGTCTCCATCAAACTCCTAAATCCAGGATTTATCGGGCCTGGATCCAGTAAACGAGCGTTTCCATCGCATTAATAATCGAATTTACTGGGTTTGAAAAAGATTATGAGTGATAATTTTAGAATCCTACTTGATAATACACCTATAACACCTGTGGTGTTGGTCGTAAAAAGTTAAAATTGCCTTCTTTTATTTACAAATACATACATTAATCTAACTAGATGGATGCATTAAATGATAAACATGAAATTAATCATTTAAATCTTCTGAGAAGTGATGTACCACCTGACATATTAATTGGCTCTTTCTTTTTACTAATCTGTAAGAAACACGAATAAAAAAAATTTTATTACACATGAAGTCCGAAAACATATAATTCTTGTGGCATTGAATTTGCTTAATAAAAAGATAACTGATAATAATAAGATAGTAAAGAATGCATTACCATTTAAAGTTTTCAATTAATTTGTGTAGTTTATTAATGGATGCATTGTGAGATATTTAGCTTCTCTTATCATCAGTCAGATGTACTGGTTTTGAAGGTTGCTGCTTCTCTAATTCTGAAATTCTTTTCTCATGCTCTTTAATTTGTCGACATCTCGAGCGACATAAATCTCTCAGTAATTCTTTCTCCTTAATTAATCGTTCTATTTTCAATTGTTCCTAAGAAAATAACAAAAGTTAGCTAATAAAAACTTGTGTTCAATAATACCTGCATCTGGTTGACATGGTAATTAAAGTTGAATGAAAACAAAAATATACTTTATATACTCCACTGTGCGTGTCACTAATGAACCCCTTGTATTCTGACATGGTCTGCGTAAATTGGTTGACTCCGTTAATTTTCTTTATTCTGCACCCTTTGCAATCTCTTACACTGGTTTCAACTATAGTTCGCTGTAGCTCCTTCACCAGTTTCTTCAATTCAACATTCTGTGAAACATACATAAGTATCTATTTATCAAGTTATAAAAGCTGAAACACTTTTCCACTAATATCATCTCCAATATTTTTACCTTATTTTGGAAAGTCAAGAGATCTTCCTCTAGGTTTTTGCATTTCTTCCGATAAGGGAAATTCTCGCTCTGAATCTTAATTTCCAATGTAGCTATTATTCCATTCTTCGATACTATTTCCAATTCTAGCTGGCGATTTTTATCCTTAAAAACAGAACACTCATGACACTGTTTTCTGTTGAAAACTTCTTCACCACTTTCCACATTTCTTGAACTACAGGCTTCCTTCTCTTTTAATTTGTTCTCCAACTCTGTAACTCGATTCCGCAAATCGGAGGCCTCCAACATTACCTTCTTAGTAGTCTCGATCTTAGCCAGTAGTTCCTGATTCTGTTTCTTATAATGTTCTAATTTTTTCTTATAGGAATTTGGACTTAGTGTATCAGGTGGAAACCTGGCTTTCAGATTTTCATTCTCGAACTTCAAGGAGTTAATTGTTCTTTCCAACTCCAATATAGGACCAAACCCAGATTCAGGAGAATACAACTTATCGGTCAATACAAGAATTTCATGGTTCAAATTATTTATGTGTTCCACCATTTCTTCCATTTCTTCATCTAGTTCTTTATTTTTCTTTCGAACTTCCTCCATTTCATTTTGGTATTTACATATTTCTTCTTCCTTCAGCTGCAGAACTCGTTTTGTTTCCGAGAGTTCGTCCGTAGCCTCCTGAGGTTTCTGCACAAGTTTGGGTCGAAGATTGACGGAATTCAAAGAATAGGACGTTTTGTAGGTCTCCAACTCCTTTGCCAATTTATCGTTCTCCTGACACAGAGTTTCATACTTTCCTTGCAACTCTTGATTAACTAAAGTCAATTCATTCCTTGACATCTGCAGCTCTTTGATCAGATTATTTGCTCCTTCCAGTTGCCGATTACAGTTCGCCACCTCATCCTGGAGGCTTTCCACGATCTCCTGTGATTTACTGTTTCTATTGCAAATTTTTCTTTTCAGCTTTTCGTTCTCCTTCTCCAACTCCTCACAAATGCCCTTGAACGACTCCAACTTACTCTTCTCTTGACATAGGGTCTCGTACTTTTCTCGCAACTCGCGATTGTTTAATGATGATTGATTCTTTGACTCCTGAAGTTGTTTGATCAGGTTATTGGCTCCCTCCAATTCTATATTAAGACTCATCTTCTCGTCCTGTAGATCTTCCACGATTTCATGTGATTTGTTGTTCCTATTCTCAACCTCTTTCTTCAGCTTTTCATTCTCCTTTTCCAACTTCTCACAAGTACCTTTCAGTGATTCCAACTCCGACTTAAGAGCTGAATCCACATTGGTCAGGTCGAGCATTTGTCGACGAAGACCTGCGACATTTCGTTCTTCAGCGACAAAGCGTTCTGTAATATTTTCAATCCTTTTCGAACTGTCGACCTCAAGCTTCCCCATTTTTCTCTTCAGGTCCTCCACAACCCGATTGCTGTGTGCCAATTGTTGCTTCAGGGTTTCGTTCCTTGAAGTGGCGATTTTCAATTCAACGGACAATTCATTGAGTTTGTCATCCTTCTCTTTGAAAATGTTGATGGTCTCTTCAATGTACCTGTCCTTCTGTTGGATCTCGCTAAACAGCTTATTATGTGTTTCTTTGAGCTGCTCCATTTCCACTTCCAAATTTTTCAGCCTTCGAACGTTACACGTTAATTCACGTCCACTTCGGGTGATAATGATAATCAGGTTTTCCTCCAGAGCTTTGAGAGTTTTGACATTATTCTCCAATTCCACGTTTCTGGACTTATAAGCTTCTACTAGCATACCGGTCAGCTCCATTAGTTTGTTTTCCTTGTCGATCTTCAACTGAGTCTCTACTTCCTTTTCTCGAATTCCGATGGACCCCGAAACGAGGTGTTGCTTTTCATTGGCTTTATCAACAGTTTCGTCATCTGGGCCTTTCTTTTCCGATTGCTTCTCGTGTACATTTTGTAGAGCACCAAGGTCCGACTTCAAGACCTCGACCTTCTCCTTCAGATATTGACTTTCCTGATGGCTCTCTCTTAGAACTCGGTTTAACTCATCCAACTCTTTGCAGAGCCAGCTATTTATATCCTCTTGCTGGAGAAGATCAATCTGCAGCCTCTCGACATTAACCTCCAGCTTTTTCGCCCAAACCGTGACTATTTTTTCGGAGTCCTGACTCTGGTGGGTTCGATCCTCCAGCTCCTTTCTTTTCATATCGAAACGTTCTTGAATTGTTTCAACGACTTCCTGCTCCTTCGACATTACTGCCCGATGGAAAACCCGAAGCTCCTCTACGATGAATTCTTTCACCTCGAATAATTCATTCCTAAGTCTGTCGCATTTTAATTGAAGCTCGATCCTTTCCTGAAGCAGTTTCCCTGAGTTTGCAATCTCTTCTTCGTTTCCACTATTTATGGACATCCTTTGCCGATCAGCTGCGTTTACGTCCTGCTTAGTTTCATTTACTTCTCTCGCCAAGACGCAATTATTTTCCTGCAATTCAGAGATACACTTTCGCAATTCGTCGATGAGATTTTTATTATCTTCTCTCTCGGCTTTCAGCTTTTCAATCTCGACCTCTAAGTTGAGCTTTTCCCTTGTTGTTTCGTTCTGGAGAACGTTCAATCTTTCAATCGCGCTGCTTAAATTGGTTATTTCACCTTCGAGCATCTCAACTTTCTCATTGTCAAGTTCTTTGTAAGTTTTTAGAGATTCAATCTCATTCAACATGTTTGCTCTTTCCATCGAGAGTTTTTGAAGCTCTTCTCCGGTGACAGCGTTGATTTTCTTCACTTCTTGTAATTCTTGCTCCAGCTTCTGCAAAGTCTCTTGGAGCTTTTCAATTCTGACTTGTCCCTTCAGAATTTCTGGAACTTTCGGATATAAAGACGTTTCATTGGCATCGTTTTGATGCGATATCTCGAGCTCTGCACAGTTTTCTTCGGGCGAATCGCTTTGTGTTTCATCATTCTCTTTCAATGCCTGCAATTGATTTCTCAAAGCCTCCAACTTTTCCTCCACCAAGGAGACATTCGATACTTCTAAAGAACTGGAATTCATCGTGGAATCATTAACACTAAAATCTTCAATGATTTTACTTTGCGACAAGTCAAACCGGTCGAGCTTTCGTTGTACATTATGCAGTTTTTTGTGCAAATTCTTGTTCTCGATTTTCAGCATTCTGCGGCTTTGCATGATTTCTTTGAGATGCTTGCACTGAGTGCAAGAACTGAGCTTTAGGGAACTCAGCTTTTCGTTCAACCGAGTTATATGATCGTTCCGTTCTCGCAGCATTTTAATTTCTAAAGTTAATGAGTCGACGTTATTCTCGGAAGCTGCTTTTGTGCTAGAATTTTGGGATGAACAGTCGTTCAATACCGAAAGGTGTAACGAATCTTTGAACGAGACGTTCTGTTGTACAGTTTCAACGTCGTTAATAAATAGTAGGGAGTTAGAGAGCTTGTCGTTCTCTTCGGAAAGCATCGCCATCTTTGTTTTGAGTTCTGTTGCCTCGGATTTTAAGATCATGTTCTCGATGGTCAGTCCTTTTACAAGGTTTTTTGAATGCTTTGGAGTGCGTGGATTCGTTAAAGAAACCTCTAATTTACTCTTGAGGAGATTGTGTGCTTCCCTCAGACTGTCGCACTCCTCGTTCGTCTTCATTAAATTACTTAGTAGCTCGTCGTTCTCCTGTTTCAGGCAGGACATCTTTTCCAGAAGTGACTCGACCTTTTCTTTGTACGTGCAGTCATGGCCGTAAAGCAAGGCTTTGCTCTCCTTCACTTTGTCGAGTTCTTCAATTTTGTCCATTAAATCGGAAGAGAGTTCAATGTTCTCTTCTGTTAATTGTGCCATTTTTCTTTCATATTCCTCAAGTTTTTTCTGTACCTCCTCATCAGTTACGGTTGGAGGGAAAGCGCGATAAGTTTCCAATTCGTCCTTACAAATTGTCAGATCATTTTCCAGATTCGCTTTTTCTTCAGTGGCTTTTAATACCCGGCTGTAAAGATCGTCGATCTGGCTCTAACAAAAATAAACGTTTTCATAAAATTAGTATTTCTATCTACTTTACATTTCTACAAAATTTTGACTTATAATTGGAAAGTGCTTTAATGTACTTATGAGGAAATGATAGTACAACAATTTCGATTCCAAAACAAACTTTACCTGAAGTTTGAGCTCGTCTTCATCTGCACGTTTCTTTTCAGCAGTAAGTTTGCTGAACAAGTCTTCATTTTCTGAAGTCAGCAAAAGAATTGTTTTTTCCAACTTTCCAATGTCCACTTTTAAACTTTGAATACATTTTTTGACGTACTCGGATTCCTGAATTTTTAGCCGAAGCTGTTCTCCCAGCTTGGCATTCTTATTCTCGAGAGTAGATTTACAAATAACCAGTTCGTTCAAATTATTTAGTAATTCTAGATGTTCATCGTCGGTAACTTTACTTAAAATTGTTTCGTTCACGGCTTTCAATGTTTTAATCTGCTTCGTCAGATCCTCGATCTTCTCGCTCTTAAACTGGATATCAAACGACTTTGTTAATTCGTCGCTTGTTAAAAATTCACTGGTTTGGATATCATTTTCAGTAAAAGTATCCGATGCATCCATTTTATCAAAATAAGAAATATTTGAGAATATACCGCTAGTGTTTTCATAATTTTTAATAGATTTATCTTCAATTGATATTAATGAACTTTCGCAAACAGTTTTCACGGCAAGGGGACTACTGCAATCGAAGTCACTGGATTTCGATATGACTAATGCCTTTGATTCTTTAAATGAATTAAGTTGCTGACTCAACATTCGTTTATCTTCTTCCAGAATGCGCATCGTGCCTTCCAGCTCATCTATTTTGTTTCGTAGGTCAGAAGTTTCATTCTCCATTAATGCCACTTGTTTCTTCAATTGACATTTCAACTCATCGTTTTCGGTCTGGAGGTTCTTTATCAAATTTTGCAAGTCGTTAATGTTGGAACATGACTCTTTTACTGTATCGAGAGGATGTTGTAATATTTCCTTTCCTTCGTTTAAAATATGTACTTTCTTTTCAAGTTCCTCTATTTCATTTTGCACTGGGACTTCTTCGAATATGATGCTAGTACACGAGGATCGGTTCCTTTCTCTTTCACTTTCAATTAATTCTAACTCAAAGTCTGCAAAAGCAGTTTGGAATCCTGAAATATAAATTTATTGTTACATGCAGGATTTAAAAATTGTTTGCAACTAAAAGTACGTAAGCATCTTACTGACTTTCTTTAAGAATATCTGTTACTGTGGATTGGATGATACTCTGACGCCTTTTAATTTCTTGCATCCTCTCAGCCTCATGTGATGATTCATCCTCAAAGAATTCTCCAACACTAGGTATCCTCGATGGTAATGGTAATGGAACTTTACTATCTGGACCACCCCAAGTACGACGTCGTTTGGTATTTGTTTTGAAGTCCTTTTCATTCTGTATACTATTTCCTGATACGATGCGTGATTTCAATAATTCAATGCGCTGTTCCAAAATTTGATTCATTTGATCTTTTTCTTGGAGTTTTGTCTCCATATGTTCAACTTTTGCTGATTTCTGTTTGGAAGCCTGTATAAAATATTCGTAACATAAATTATAAATACTAAATTTAAATATTCAATGATCAAAGGTTATACTTGTAACACAGGCGCACACACACACTTGCTATAAAACAAAACTAAAAAACGTATAACATAGAAGGGTCTTCCATTTACCTGCAGCTCTGCCATAAGTATTGCCATTTGTTTCTTAATACGTTTCAATAGGGCCGCATCTGACATGACTTCATTCAAATGAGGTTGATTTTTTACACTCTTGGCTCGTGAAGCAAATCTTAAAAAATATAACACATCAGCTTAAAAAATTTGTGATTTGCAATGTAACAAATAAATGTGATGCATCAAATAATAGATTAGTACATACGCTAACGTACAATGTGTTTCATCAAAAGCTGCCAGGGTTACGGTACATATTATTGCAGTCATAGCATTACCACCTAATGAGTTTTGCAGGATTCTAGTAAGCTTGCTATCTCTGAAATTGATATACTTTTGGCCTTCTTGTGAATCGCTTAATTGTTTAATAACTAAACTTAATGCAGAAAGTGACATGTTTATGTGTTTTCCTTCTTTAAATCTTTCACCTGTTGCTCCAGTTTGGCGGGCTCTTTCGGAGCCTGCCAGATCAACTAAATTCAATTGTGATACCTTAATCGCACAATTAGAATCAGCATTCATTTCTCGACTTTCAATTATCTAAAATATTATTAAATTTGCAAAATATTTTAAATTAGAAAAATACAGACAACTAAAATTTGAATAGTCAATATTTATACAATTAATGCAGCTACTTTTTAAGGATTAAGTAATTTTATTAAATTTGAGTAACCATATAATTTACTTTGTATGTTGATACATTTTAAATATTGTACTTACAATGCGAAATATACTGTGACTTCGACTACTTTTCTCATTCATATTTGTTACACCTATTCTCCTATTCTTATCACCTTGCTTCATATATTTTAAAACTTCCTTTTCAGTTTGTATAACTTCTTCCTTGCAATTCATGTATACTTGTCCATTTATATCTTCATGCAACTTTAGATCAATGCTATCCTTTATTAAAAGATCATTTATCTTTTCATTATAAATTTCTAGATAAGAAACTCTGCAACATTAAAAATAATCATACTATGTCCCATATAGTGTACACTTAATTTGTTGAAACTTAATTATAATATTAATTGATACTGAACACAGCAAAAGAAGACTAACCTTAATAGAAACTCACGCTCGCAGGAGTTTGAGATTAAGTGAAATATATGTTCAACGGCAAGGGGCAATATTCCTGGTTCTTGTTCTGTCCCCATCATTGTATATGTCTTACCTGAACTTGTTTGACCATATGCAAATATAGTTCCATTAAATCCATTTACTACGGCTTCGATAACTGGTTTTGCCACATTATTAAAAATGTCGATATTTGTGCTATCTGCATCAAATATATGATCTGCAAATAGTTTTAAATATTACTTTAATATGACTTAAAAAACCAAATTGATTACATAAATATGACGACAACAAAATTAAGTAGTTTATGCTCAACGTTGCACAAATTGTTTCAGCTTGAAAGTTTTTTATGATTGAAAGTAGAATAATTTGCTATACATAAAACGTACCGAAGTGAAAGCCTCCTTCTGCACGTCTTCTTAAATCGGAGTCAATTGGTAAAATAGTTTTATCCTGAACCATCCATTGTATTTTCAGATTCTCCTCTTTCTCACGTTTTATCAAAGGCCTTACTTTAATAGCTACCTGTATGCTATCAGACATTTTCGAAATTTTTCACAAAGTATGTTTCACAGCAAAGATGACCTCTCTGTTCACAGTTTGATACAAACTTCGAGGTATTTATTCCAAGTTCACAGTACTTCTATATCACCTTTAAGTATTATTCCATATTAACTTTCTTATTTCTTCACATAATTAACTGATATCCGTTTTTGTATTTATAGTCCGATAGATTTCAAAATTTTCAAAAACTTGTTTACATTTTAATAACCGCCACTGGTCTTTAGCCAGTGTTGCCACCGCATTAGATAAATAATGGGCCAAAGTCCCACTGAGGTCCGGTTCCACAACTCGAGTTAACAGGAGTTTAATTCGTTTACAGCAAGTTAAAATCGAGTGTAAACCAATAAATCCCGAATTTAGGAGTACGATGGAGACATTGTCAGTGGTACCAAATTGGCACTTAGAATTTAGTAACATCCTAGGGCTTTTAATGGCATTCTGAATCATAGATATAGAATATGTCGATGATAGGTTTTCTGAGGTATTATTTTGACATCTATGGTAAAGGATGGCGCAATCGGGTGTGTCCTTTTTCGGATGATATTTTAGTTTCAGTTTGAAATAGGTGGGGTAATTTCTGTCATAAATTAAAATTATTCGATACCGTCGGAGCTTTAACCGTATCTGCATTCATCGGTTATATCCTTAGGAGGTAGCGAAATTCTAACCTCGTTCTGCTTATTTATGCTCTCAAGTTGAAGCTGTCAACGAACTTAGTGAACATCCGTCATGGTGAGTGTTATTGTTTTTCAACGTTCACTATGTAATAGTTAAAAATGATTTCTTGGAAGATTATAATGTTACGCTGATTATCCCCGTAAAATTCATTTTAATTCATGGGGCTGCTGCATTTCTCTTGACATTTGAATGTTTAAGGCATATATTTTCGTTCTGAGATGAATATTGTTTACTAATAAATTCATTGTTTAATTCCTTCAATTACCTTTTTTTATCACTTGAATATTGTAATGGTACATGATTGTTACATCTTTTTGATTCCATTTTTATCTGTTTCTCATTAGCCCAGGTATTGAAGCGATTGCATAGAGTTTGATTCATCTTGTTCTATGTAAGAACCCCGGACAATTTAATCATTCCTTTTATGTAGTGAAATTTGAAAGAGGAATATTGAATTTGTGCTTTAAATATTATATTGTACATAATCAATTTTCGAATGCAATTATTTTTAGAATTTATTTTCAGTTTGTCAATTTTATTTCTTAGGATGACGACGTAGCTGCTCTTCAGAGGCTAGAGCACTTAATGACGGAGTTCTTTTCTCCAGAAACAACTAACGAACGAAAACGAACGATCGAACAAAGTTTACATGAGTTTACTGCACAGATTAATTCATGGAGGCCTTGCCTTCATTTTTTGTCTTCAACAAATAATCACTATGTCAGCATGTTCGCTCTGTCAACATTAGAGGTTAGTGTTTAACTTAATTACAACCGTCATTAAAATGAATAATAAAACATTTTTATGCAAGATTATTATTATTTTAGACTACAATTGGAAGGCGATGGCTTGTTTTACCATGGGAGGACAGAGCACTCATAAGATCTACGTTATATACATTGTCTTTAGAGCGTGGAGTTGTCCCTTTTGTTCGAAACAAAGTGGTTAAACTAGTAGTTGACATTGCCAGGCATGATTGGCCACACTTTTATCCAGATTTCTTTTTTAATATATTGCAGGTAGATTATTATATCTTATTATGGCATTCATTTATCATTGTATTTATTTTAATATTGAATATATATTTGGTGAATAGTTACTGGATCATAAGCCCACACGTTTATTGGGTTTGGTATACTTAAGGACAGCATCAGAGGAGTTAGCGACACCGAGAGAAGACCTGCCTATTCAAAGGAAGACAGAGCTGTTCAGGCTTCTAAGTGCTCAAGTTCCTCGAACTCTTGATACACTTACAGGTATGTTATTAATGTTAATATATTTCAATAATATAGAAAAGTTTTATTAAATTTGTTTTTTTAAATAAATTACTTTATTTAGGTCTTCTTATTGAATCAACGAAGCTACAAAGCCGCTCAGGAACTGTAACGCCTCCACCTTCTCCTACCAGTGGTCAGAATGTATATCCTATACGTGCAGTTTTGGATGTTGAAGGACTAGCTACTGGAAGCAGTGAAGTGTGTATAGCTACTCTTGAAGTTCTAGCTCATTTATTTAGTTGGATTGCATTGTCTGACCATATATCTCCCAACTTATTGGATGCCATTTTCGCTTGTGCCAAGTATCACGAATCTATGGTAAATATATATATGCTCAAAATAAAATGCATTAATATTGCTATTCATTAAACTAAAATGTATGAACAGAATGGACGACAGTTAGACATAGCAGTTCAAGCAGTGACAACAATTAATGAGTTACTTTATCGACCATGCTCGCCCAGTGTTACTGAACGATTACTGTTGCAAATCTTCCAAAATGGTATTACACTATTTCAATGTATGGAGCGTTTAGATGCAATTGATGAAAGGTATTATCAAAATGTTAAATTTAATTTTGTTTTGCCATATGCAAATGATTCATAAATAAAATATTACTTTTTCAGCTATATGGAGAAAACAACTGAATTTTTACAGTTATTTGTGACAAATCATTTAAAGCGGATAGAATTATGTCCAAAGTTTCCTGTAAATACATTGTTAGAAGTATTATGCCATCATACGTTCCAACAATGTTCTACAGTGAATGGTTATTTGCGTTGTTTGGAAGTGTGGGCTGTATTGTTAGAGAGCTCTCAATCTCGTGATGCTACTGTGGCATTGGTTCTTGCTGAACGAGTTCTACAAAAAATCAGTTTTAAACTTGATGCTCAGACTTTAAAAGATCTCGATACAGAGACTCTTGATGAAAACGTAACATGCAATCTATATCGTTTGTCTTTCTCTTTTTTTCCATTACTTAATTACTATCTTTAACCATTATTTGTAGGAGGAGACTGAATGGCAACATTTTCTGCGGTGTAATGTGGAATGTTTAGCAAAAGTTGCTGACATATCACCAGTACCAATATTTACTTTGCTGGTAAGAGGTTAACAGTGCTAGTATGTAATCATTTATTGAAATTTGTAATGTGTCGTTTGTTTATATTACTTCAGAACATAGTTTATTACTGTATAACTAGGTTTTCGCTGTATAAGGATTGTAATTTTAATGAGAGTAGTTTCTTTTAAATTTTAAATATGATGTTCTTTTAAAATTAAATATTTAATCGACTGTTGCAGTACCGATCATGGAGAGAAGGGTTAACAATCTATGTAGAATTAGGTTCTGCAGTGGCTAGTGGTAGTGTTATATTATTGAATGACGTCGAGGCTTCTAATGTGCATGCTCACCTGCGGGATCTAGCATCAACAACTCAGGGTCTTGCACGATTATGCACACTCTTTACCGGTGGGTTTTATTTTTATAAAATTGTCGGAGTAATAATTGAATGCTGTTATTCAATGAAAGTATTATTTTCTTGAATTTTGCAGACGAGACAGGTACGGATCATTTAATGGTTGAAGAACTGGTCATGCAAACCTTAGATGCTTGTATTTTTGCCAGAGATAATCAGCTCTATAAAGCTGCAATACAGCCCTCTGTGATTGTCCTGGATCTCATTGAAGTGTAAGATAAATTTTTATTTTTTGTCACTCTAACCATTGTCACATTGTTTAGTTACAATATACATTTTAATAACATTAATAAGAGTAACACGATTAATCAGAAATAAATACATAATAATTATGAGATCGTTTAATCACTTTAATTAAGATAAATAATTAAATTATTTTGAAGTTCTAATGTATTTTATTATTTTTGTTTTCAGACATTCCCAACTGCTAGCGTCATTACAAGCATGGTGTCACTGGATAGCGAAGCGACCAGAAATCACGAGAGATGTATTATGTCTACGATGTGTACGTTGTTGCATCTGGGCATTATCATATGCAACATCTTGCGATGTTCCAGGAAATCTAATCCACTCAGCGGCTCACCTCCTGCAGAGTGTGACTGCAATACTTAAGCCCAATTTATGGGACCGGCCAACATTTAGAGATTTACTATGCATAGGCAATCACTCATACCTCAAACCGGATACAGCAAAGGTTCTGCGAAGAGCGTTAACAAATGGAATAGTTCTTCCTCATTTAGATGCTGTAACCCGACAAAGACTTATGGGTAAATGATCCTATAATTTTTCTTGACGTGACACCATTCTTTAGTTAAAAATATTAGTTCTTTGTGTACTCCAATTCAAATATACATTAAAAACCAGGCAAATGAAAATCAACAATTGTAGACACTCTAATTCGATAAATTAGGTACCATGGTAGCAGCTCTTGCCGAACCTTTGGGTCCTCAAGGTCATGCAGTACCTTCCGAGGCAGCAATCATAGCTGCATTAGTTCCTCTGAAACAATTGCTCGAGGATTGTTGTCCACCTTCAACAGCCATCAAAAAGTTGCTGCATTCTTGTCTGGAGGGCACAATAAATCGAACTCTTGAGCTGCTGCCTCATTTTGTTCGATGTCAGGGTACCTGTGAATCTCTACTTACTTTCCTACATGCAACATTCCTAGTTTTGCAGGAACAATTGGGTCCAGAATTTACCCAAAATGCTGTACAAGGAATACTACACATTTACACACGGTACGACTTTTCATCTTTATTTATTCTTGTATGTAAATTGCATTCATGATGTGTACAGGAAACTCAAACCAATTGATTCTTTAAATTACATTCTCCGACAATCCCAGATTTTAGCCTGAAACAGTTGGTCAGTTTATGACTGGTGATTTTAATCATTTTTTTTGTTCCTTTCCCCTTATAGAGAAAACATTTCAGCAGGGCCAGCGCTGGATCAATTTCTGGAAATATTGATACTAGTAGTATCTGCCCCAAGCAACGCATTCAAGGCGTTCGTACCCTCTGTAATCGGTCTCTGCTTAGGACGTATCTGGCCCTTGCTTTCTAATGATCTCAGTGCACATCCAGATACCACTCTCGTTCTTTTACGACTTTTTCATAGGTAATCCGTAATAATTTTCTTTGTTTTTTCTCACTAAGCAACGAAATCTACTTGCATTATATTAAAGTAAGGTTATATTATGAATAACTATTGAAAAAAAAATGATTATAGTATATTGATGCATCGGTGGCAATACTTTTACAATGCTTCGGTGTTGCGAACGTTTGGTCATCCTGACAGCGATGAGCCTGTTGCACATAAGGAGGAAATCGTTGCCATCATTGAGGCTTTTGGGCAAGCTCTTTTACAACCAGACGTTAACATATTTCGACAGAGTCTTTTAAGTCTGGAACACTTAAACTCGAGATGGCGTCTTTATCAAAGATCCATATTTAACAATGACTTCTTGGAGAGATTCCTGATGGCTCTATTTACAGTTCTATTTCAACGGTACTTGAAAGGAATTATTAAATGACTCTTAGCTTGAATTCATACATTTTTAAACAATTTTATATCTATTAATATTTATGATTTTCAGATCTCATAATTTATTAGCCGATGAAATAGCGACCGCAGTGCACAGTCTGGTCACCGTAAAACCTGTAAACTGGTTCTATGGATATTTCCTACCAAAGTTCATAGCCAGTTGTGAAGGTCTTGATGATGTACAGAAGAACTCGCTATTAAATAATTTCGAAAAAGCAACCGTAAGCTCAAGATTACATTTATTTTGTAGAAACATTTTGGTGAAATTTATAATTAAAATATAGTAGCTCTTTTACGAATCTTTTTCATATATTTTTTTAATGCCTTATTGAGAAGTCCGTATATGTTTACAGATTTCCGAAAGTAAATAATAAATACCTCTTATTTTCAGGATCAACCAACGTTGACAAGATCTGTTTTGCGATTGGTTTCCGACTTAAGGTGTTATCAGCTCTGCCGACCGGACTTAACGACTCACTTTCGGGGCTGTAAAATCGAATAATACGCGCCATGCCGAGTATTTTAAAAAATATGAAAGTACTTCTCCGTTAAGTCGTCAATTATTCCGATGAATAGAGTGCATATGCGTCCGCGGAAGATAATACGTGAACAGGAGCATTTACAGTAATTATCGTTCACGGTACAACATTGTATGTGAATCACTGCCGTACGTTTCATACGATTTTATTATGAAATTTTATTGTTATTAATCAAACTTGTCTTTTGATACAAATTACTCAGTTTTCATTCAGAACTGTTAACGTTCTATCACCCATCATTTGCATTGTAAATACCATAAATTTAATCAACGTATTCATTATATGTATAAACGTATACAGTAGGTACATTGTTCATCTTCAAATCTTTTTACGTTTTTCATCTAAAGATGAATATATAATAAGAGTAACTTGTAACAGTGTACAGATTCTTTAACCACGAGTATCGGATGAAAAATATTAAAGATCAAAATGTCTTTAATGAAAATGTTATTCACTTAATAATGATTTTCCGAATCTTGTAATACTATGTAAAGTGCAATAATGACTTATAAGCGTTTATGAAAATAAGCACTTATATATTAAGAAACGCGGTAGTGTCCAGTAGCGTCTCAGCAAGTTCATGACCGCTACCGCTCCCTTTTACTCGATATTTTCAACTACAATAGTGTTTTAATTCAATTCGACATCGTGAATTATTATAACATATATAAATCCTAACGAGGTGATGTATTTAAATATATACAAATTTCATTTGAAATCAAAAGGTATTTTGGGGGAAAATTAATTTACATTATTTTAACAAATAAATGTTTGTACACTCTATGCAAGACAGTGATCTACGACAAACCTTGTAAACTTGCTTCGTATTTACCTACGTGCAACGAAAGTTTCAGACTGCGCTATCGAGGATCCTTTTTGAATCAACAATGTTTTCAAAGATAAGGATGTAGCGATAACCCTCCGATCCCGAGTCTCTTCTCCCGGGTTTAACTTCTCAGAGTCAGTTGGCTGGTAACTGAGATAACAATGTCCCGCTTGTTATTAAAGAGTGTTTCACAAATTCCAGAGGTGCAAATCACCAGGAACCTGGTCACCAATTCTAAATATGGATTTCTAAAACAGCTTGGACTGAACGTTGAAAATCCTGGATTATTTGATGGGATATGGGGAGGCTCAGGAAAAGTAAGAACGTCTTAAACAACAGCAGAATTCTTGTTGACAATAATTTTTACATGAAAATTATATTGTCGATTGGGTTTATATCATTTTTGTGGGATGAATATAAACGAAACTTATCATTTTTATTTTTCAGATTGTAGAATCTATTTCACCAGCTACGGGAAAAGTAATAGCAAAGGTGAGAGAAACTACACCACAGGAAGCCAGTAATGCAGTAACGGAGGCACGTAAAGCTTGGCCACAATGGGCATCGTTACCAATGCCTGCAAGAGGAGAAATTGTTCGACAGATAGGAGATGAGCTGAGAAAAAATTTAAAACCTCTCGGTCAACTGGTTTCTCTTGAGATGGGTGAATTATATTTTAATACAATTTGAAAGCATGCAAGAAGTGATATTGTTTAGACATTTTTAGTTTAGAAGTATATAAAATATAACACAGGTGTAATGGCCCATATTTTTCTAGGAAAGATATTACCAGAAGGCATCGGAGAAGTTCAGGAATTCATCGACATATGTGATTACGCTGTTGGATTGTCAAGAATGCTGCCAGGATATATTTTTCCTTCTGAAAGGAAAGACCATGTTCTTATAGAAAAGTGGAATCCTTTGGGCGTAATTGGTGTTATTTCAGCTTTCAATTTCCCGATAGCAGTAAGCATCAATTATTTATAATTAGTTTACGTGTGTTATTAACGGATATTTATTATGTAGGTATATGGCTGGAATACCGCGGTAGCAATGGTATGTGGAAATGCAATTGTTTGGAAAGGTGCACCCAGTACACCATTGGTTTCCATTGCAACAACGAAAATCGTTGCTAGTGTATTAGAACGCAATGGTATTCCTGGATCGATAGCTTCATTGGTTTGTGGCAGTGAAAGTGTCGGAGAAACTTTAGTTAATGATAAACGGTAATTCAGATATTTATACTAGTTTGATAGTTATGAATCTCTTAGATTTTTAAATACGTAAAACTGCATTGGAATGCTTTCCGAAGGAATTTAAGTTAATATTTCTTTATATTTGTTTCAGTGTTCCACTTATTTCCTTCACTGGAAGTACGAAAGTCGGGAAGCAAGTTGCTTTAAAAGTTCAAAATAGGTTTGGCAAAGTTTTACTAGAGCTTGGTGGGAATAATGCTATAATTGGTAAATATAATATTAATGTTATCTATTTTTTGAACTTTGAAGCTATTTATTTTTTGTACTTAATACTGAATCATTATTGTTTCCAGTTGCACAGGACTCAAACCTTGAAATGGCTGTTAGGGGTGCAGTATTCTCTTGTATCGGTACAGCTGGACAGAGGTGCACAACAACCAGGAGATTAATACTTCATAGCAAAATTAAAAATGAATTTTTAGGTATTGTTGAAATGGAATTAATAGAACGATTGTTTTCATGTAATGATACTGCAAAAATAATATTGTTTCTGTTAAAATTCACAGGAAGACTTCGGACTGCTTATGAGAGTATCCTAGGAAGGATCGGTGATCCTCTAGACGATGCAACTCTTTATGGTCCATTACACAATCAAAAAGCTGTACACGCATATAAAGTACTCTTTTGACTATATATTGTCTAGAATCTTTGGTTATAAATTATTATTATTTGGTTACATGTAGTTTTACTATATATTTCATAGGAAACAGTGAAGAAAGCTATGGAAAGTGGAGGTAAAATAGAGTTTGGTGGAAAACAGGTGGAACGACCTGGTTACTTTGTAGAACCGACAATAATTTCTGGTTTGGCAATCAGTGATGAAGTAGTACAAAATGAGACATTTGCCCCAATTGTTTATGTCTTTGAAGCAAAGTCTCTCGAGGAGGCTATTGCTCTTAACAACAATGTTGAACAGGGATTAAGCAGTTCACTTTTCACTCAGAATGTAGCAAATATATTCCAGGTATAGTAATTACGCATTTAAATGTATAGTAGCATTAGATATCCTTAAGAAAAATCTAATTATTCTGATTTTTGACATTTCATATTGTTGTGACATTTAAGTTTTGTATTTATATTACTGTTTACGATTACGGGATATCAATTTGATTCTTCAAATGTTTTTAGTGGATTGGACCACATGGTTCAGATTGTGGAATAGTAAATGTAAACATTGGTACCAGTGGAGCAGAAATAGGTGGTGCCTTTGGTGGAGAAAAAGCTACCGGAGGAGGTCGGGAAAGTGGCAGTGATGCTTGGAAACAGTATATGCGACGTGCGACTGTAACCATTAATCATGGAAGTGAACTGCCTCTAGCACAGGGTATCAAATTCGAATGAACATGAAAAAGAAACTTGCGATAAAGTTCAGATGGACTTTAAGGATTTATTTCAAACCTTATAAAGTCAACCTGAATGTCAACACTGGATTTCTTGTGAAACTTGTAAGCTTGCGGTAGGTCATATCGTAGTTCAGCTATGACATTCCCTTTCGCACCAAGATCCATAGCTCGTTTAAGAACGTATCGACGAGTGCTAGTCTTATGGAGTGAATACACAGCATTGTTGGCGAGCTTACAGGCAATTTCCAGAAATCTCATGTCGACGCCAGCATTGTGTTTTGTTCCAAATGGTGGATTCATTACCACTGTGTCAAAGTATTTTTCAAATTTGCCTGAAATTTTGATAATTGTTTTGTATTATGCTGTATCATAACAACAACATGTAACATTATACACTGATTTGAATTATATAAAACTTATAAAGAAAATAATTTGTTCGTTATTGTAAAATAAAGAACTTAAATAAGAGCTATTCATCTGAATTTTCTCCCTCTTTTTACAAGAAACAGAAAATGTGTATTTTAGAACTTATAAATTCATGAATTATTAACAATTTTACCTGGTAGGTAAGTAAGTACATCACATTGGACTGCTTCTGTATTCATATCAATTTCATTAGAATTTCTAATGAGGATTTCAAGAGCATCTGGATCTATTTCAAAGCTTAGAACATGGCTGGCACCAAGCATTTGAGAACCTAGTGAGAGAACACCACATCCAGCTCCGAGATCAGCCACAGTTTTATTCTCTATGTCAGCATACTGAAACTGTGCTGCATATAAAATCTGTGCTCCAATATGAGCACTTGTTGGGTATTGCTCTAACAATATCTTAGGTTTCTCAAATGCATCTAATTGCTGAAGATACTGTTCTAATTCTCGTAGACGTAGACGAGCCATTCTTAATTTTTTCCCAACACACTATTCTTACATATTGCAAACTCTATCAGTTTACCTATTTCTTGGCATTTATTCTCTTTTAATGAAAGATCACTTGGCGTCAAACCGAGGAAGTACCGGTAAAATTAGATTGCCAAAAGATGAGTCCTGAGTAACAAAATATCCAGCCGAAGCAGCATGAGCATTATGAAGAGCTGCACGTTGAGATGCACTCATTGTTACGCCATCGGTAGCTGGAGCTGTAGGCTAGTGAAATAATTAATTTAGTAATAAATGAAACGTATTATGACTTATAATTCTTATGTACGATTTTAATAATTTTTTAATTAAATAGTTAATTATGTTCTGTTTCTTTTTAAAATGACCACATAAAGAATTTTCTTTTACCAACAGTTTAACTTAATTGTAAATAATGTATTTCAATTCATGTGCTAATACTATTAAATTATATGACAATGAATATTACCAAACCAGAAGCGGAACTAGCAGGAGGAACGGCCAATGGTGTCCCCAGTGATGGTGCCACTCCTTGCTTCAAAAGTAATTGCTTCTTTAACTGTAATTCTTCCAAGATTTTCCTATTTTGCAGTTCTACAATACACCGAAAATATTTGTACATAACCTCTCACGAACATTTTGTATAACAGCATAATAAGACATCAGGTACCTCTAGAATTGGGTTGTGGAAAAGCCATGAATTAAATTGTAATTTGTTTTCAGACCATAAAAATCGTTTCTGTTCTTCGAAAACACTCAACACCATTCAACACTTCATCAAAATAGGTTAGGTCTAATCAAGTCGTATTCAACAGGTGACGTCAAGAGACGTTAAAAGCAGAGATGTTAAAAGAGAAAAGAAAAATAAACACAATGTATATACTAGACAAGTTATCTCAAAATCCTAAAGAAAATAAACTTATGTTGCTTTAAAAGCAGCAATTAAAATAAAAAGCACCTTGTAACGTTTCCACGAAATAAAATACAAAGGGTCAACAGATTAACTTTCTTGATCTTGAAAATGACAGTTTAATGAGGCGCTTTTCTTCTTATTTATAGTGATTCTGTACATAACTGCTTGTACAAAATACTTGTAATTTCTATTTACCTTACATATTATGTGTAAAAAATCTTAAACATGCGTGTATGCATGTATACATGCGCGATCTTATAGAAGAGAAAGGACATGTGTCAATTAAATTGTTATGAATTGAATAGGTACTAATTACGTTCCTTTTAAATCATTGCGCTTAAAATACGCTCTTTGGAGCGTATAGTGGCAACGTGGATGATTATTACCAGATATTACGCGGAGGGTCAATCAGGGTCAACTGGATAAAGGCTCGAGATCGTTTTATGAAACTGTATGAAATGGTTACAAAACAATTTATTTCTGGACAATCATTTATTTTGAAACGGCGTCCAATATGACATAATATGTTATAAAATAAGGGTGTAGTATCTAGAAACACTTATAATACACATTTTACAGTGTCATCAATCCAGTTATCGCATTTTTCACAACGCGACCAAAATAAACTTGAAAAAATCCGCCGGTAACTGGGGATTTCCTTTATCGTCTCTTCGTGTCTCTTCTCTCGACGCATCACGCGGTCGGTAAATTACCAAGTTACGAAATTCCTCTCTTCCCGATGTGTACAGTTAGTACCTGTGGCATCCGCTAGCGCTCGGTGGCGGTGCAGCGCATGCGCAATTGGCGCCGCCTCGCGGGGATCAGTGGACAGTCTCACCTCCGAAGTGATCGTGACGAGTTGTTCTCGCGGTAGCGTTTCCCCGGTGATTCTCGCGGTCTCCTTCAACGGCCAAATCTCCCGAGGCTGCTCTACCGCGAAAAACGTGAGTACAGAACCGGGCGATTCGTGTAGCAGCTGTCGGACGCGAGTCCTTTCGCGGTAGGCCGGCGATTCGGCGAGACTTTTCGCGGCCAGACGTGACGGCTCCCCGAGAGCAAGATGGCGGCGCGCGATTTACAACAAACCGTCTCCGCTCTAGACCGCGGCCTCGCGTCTCGCCGCTCCGACCTCGCGATTGCTCTTCGCCGCTCGACGCCGCTTCTTTACGGAACCTCTCTAATTCCTGCAAATTCCGCTCGAATCCTCGCGCTTCTCCTCCCTAGGGCCGAGCCGAAGGGAAAGCTCTGACGCGCTGCTGCTGCTGCGTGATGTCCCGGAATTGATTTTTTCCCGAGTGGCCGAGCGCTCGGCAGATCGTCCGCTTCGCTGCTCCGCGATCGACTTGCCGAATCGTAGGGTGTCGCTCGATCTGTCGCGAAGTTAACCTTTGCCCGGTGGCTACCGACTCCCTCGCATCTGATAGCGTTGTCGGTTATGCGCCTCGGGTGCTGTCACCTGCTTCATCGATTCGCGGGGCTTCGGCAACGTGCTCGCCTGAGTTGCGGGATGCTGCTCGGTTTATCGCGGAATTCTTGCTTATATCGGCACTCTGTCATCCGAGAATATCCTTTGTGACGCCTTTCGGTCACATGCTGTCAGTTATTTCATCTTTCATCATTTTAACGCTTGTTTTAACTCGACAAGTCACAGATTGTTAGTCGCGTAAATGTACATTTGTATACTCATCGTTGATTATATGAGTTAATCTAAAGTGTGTAAGTAATCATTTATTGTTCTTGTAACTGTTCTGCATACATTGGGTGCAGCTCGATTGTGATATTTTTTTACTAATGTATCGCTGATTTGTCATAAATATAACCTTTGCACGGGTGGTGCCAACTAAATTGTATCTGATAATGTCGGTACGTTTTGGATGCTGCGAGCAGTTTCACTCTGTGACAAAGTTTTGATCGACTCCGTATTGACTATTTAGTTAAATTGCAAGATTTTTATTTGTTTATTGTGAAATTCTTATTCATGTTAATGTTTTGTCAGTTGAGAATCTGTTTTGTTCTCAGTTGTAATCATATGCTACTTTACGGATCCTAGTTTTTATGTTAGTTTTGATGTGTTAAGTCTGATTTTTTGTCAAGTAAATGTCTGTATAATTTTTTAATTTTTTTTTTTCTTAACTGATAACATTATTGATTATATGTCTTATACAATTTTAACGGATAGCGTATCGTGCAGCTTTGACATTATGCTTTTCATTTAATGGGGTAAAAGAAAAGGAAATTCGTTGACACATTTTTCTAATTGCTTTGCACATTGTTGGAATCATTGTTAAATGAAATGAAGTTCATAGCAATTCATAATTGTCATTCCAAAATCTTTAGTTTCTTTCTTAATATCTTCATTTCGTTAGCAGCATTAAAGATTCTTTTTTTTTTTTAATTTTCAGAATATTAGGGAGCCTCCGATGGTACATTGGGTTTCTCTCGTGAACCAAGATTGTAGCCATTGACTATTCTACAGGTAAATGATTCCATTTCACATTTAATTGTTAAATAACATAAGTCACTTCAGGACACATGCATAATTTTTCAAATAATTAAACCCCAGCTGTAGTTAAAGTATCCAATCAGCTGTTAAAATACGATGACAAAAACATTGCACAAAAGAACTCTTAAATCCAAAAACGTGACACAGAGAACGAAGTGACAATCAATCGAATTACAGATTCCGCATGAGAAATATCCAACGATGCTGGAAAATTGTCAAATGGGGCATTCCGTAAGAAGCTGATACATCTATTTTTGTTTTTTTATTGACAAACCAGTGACATCTACGTATAAATTAATAATAATTATCTAAGTCAAGTATCAACGATAGAGACAATTATCTAAACCGATTAAAGTGCTGAGATATTCCCGGAGGAAAAAACGGAGAATTTACCCATTCTTCGGGTTATGCAACTTATTTATGTTCCTCCGAAGGATGAATACTAATTAAATGGTGCGTTAGGAGTGCTTTATTATTTAGCCCGTGACGCTAAGCAATCTACATCTCAAGTGGGGGAGAAATATTGGTTAAAATCGCAAGAGAGTCCTCTAAGCATTCCGGGCGTGCCGAAAAAGTAAAACTCGGGGTCTCTTTTGGTGATCTTTAGAAGTTCCACTCGAGGCAGACTAATTTCTCGATTACGATCGAAGGGCTGGCTGGTTCATTCATTGAAATCGACGCGCGGGCTCGTGGCCGGCCTCCGATGTGACGTACTGCCGAGAAAGTGCAATAAATAATAGACTGCAGCATGGGCACCCGGCGGGGTTGGTGGGCGTCCGGGGGGGTAGATACATATTGATTGCGAAAAGCCGCACGCACAGCGGCGACACTTAGCTGCATCGTCTAGAGCGACGCGACTTTTCAAGGTTTTTACGAGCAACCTGGCCGGCACAGTGACCTTCGAACAGGAATTCTGCAGTTAGGCCGCGCGCCATTTTTGAATCGATTTTGCGTCCTTACTTATCGATCCGATCGTTCAGTTTTTGCGAACGAGTTTTTCGGGTTTCTCATAAAACGCGCAGTGTAGAGCTTCGGCGCGATTGGAAAGAGGATGACGTGACGTTGCAGGGTTATTTTCAAACGTTTTTTTTTTTTTTTTAATGAACTAACGAGGAGTGTTTTCAGCCAGACTGCCGGGAGCGACCGGGCGCCATTTTGGAATCGATCTCGCGCTCTTACCTATTCGATTGTTCAATTTTTGCGAACGAGTTTTTCGGTTTTCATATAAAACACGCAGTGGAGAATTTCGGTGCGATTAAAAAGAGGATCACCTGACGTCGCAGGGTGGATTTTAATTTCTTATATATGTATATAAGCTCGCGGGGAGTGTTTTCAGCCAGGCTGCCGGAAGCGTCCGGGCGCCATTTTTTAATCGACCCGATTCGTGTCTGGGGACACAGTTTGTAGAGTGGTCGTTTAATGCGCGGTACACGATTTTCGTTAAACGGAGATAATGGTGACCCGGCGATCGTTGGAACGAGTTTTTTTTTTTAATGTCCCTTTACGAACAACCCTACCGGCACAATGACCTTGGAACGGAGATTCCTCCAGCTAGGCTGCCATTCCCGAATCGATCCGCCGCTTTAATCCGCCGATTCTATCAGTCCAACTCTTTCACGAAGTGCAGTTTATGCAACTAGTAGCACCGCGATCGGATGTAACAACCGTGGGACATGATTTATAAGGGGAACGATCGCTTTACTAGGGGATTCTAAGACGGACGTAAGAGGAAGAAGGAAAAAAGGGTGGCATTGGAGATGCCTCGATATTTCCACCTCTCTCTCTTATGGAGTCTTAATTAAATTTACTCTATTAGGTAGTGATAAACGGTAATTGATAATTAATGTCGTTTTCCAGGCAATGGTGATGGCCAAGCATTGAACTCGATCGGACCGGAGGGTCTAATCGTGCTCCCGCGAAACAACGCCCCAGGAATCAGCCAGGTCACCCGAGGATCATGAAAATGGTCTTGTCGCAACGTCAGAGGGAGGAGTTGTAAGTCACGGGTCGACTTTTCAAGCGTAAAACCTGCTATGGCAGGCATCAACCGTCTGTCGGATAACCAAGGGATGGATCCACCCCCGCACGTGGGAATCGAGAGACCCGATCAAGCGGTCGTCTTAGCGGCTCCGAAAACGAAACGCTGGCCAACACCCGGGCGATTGATCCCAGGGTCCTTTAATTGACCCGCCAGCGCTCGATGCATCGGAAACGACCAATAGAATTCGCGGACGAAATGGAATCCTTCGCGGGTCAGGGGGTGCCGGTTTTCGATTGGTTTTCTTTCTTTTGCCGCGAGCCGCCGTGAACATTCGACCAATCGTCGTGCACGACACATTGTTCGGCGGTAATCAATAGAATTCGAGGTATTTAGTGCTATTCCTTGAACGGACTCCTTCGCGGGGAAATATAGGAGCGTAGGTCATCTCTCGAGGTGCGGTAGTTTCTGTGATTTAAAGATTTTAGCAAAAAAAAAGAAAAATGGCAGAGTTCGTTTTCGCATGTACTGCAAGTTTTATGTAGAATTCGCCATTGATACGGTATAGGGTCGCGGGGAATTTCTGTGGTTTGATGATTTTAGTAAAAGAAAGGAGGATGACAAAATTGGCATGGTTCAGATTTTCGCATATAGCGCAAATTTTCGGTGGAATACGTCTTTCGAAACGGGACATGGATGGTTTAGGTTCGCCGAACTCGATAGATGCACGCTTCTCTTTCCGGGCAGGATATTCCTTGGTTCTCATCGGATTTATTTTTGACACTTTTCCGGACCTCCCTAACTCCTTCTCTGACTATCGTTTACGTCTTCGTCAATTTCGTTGCCTTTCTACGCCAGTTAATTCCCCATCTTGGACGCTTCGCAGGGTCTTTCCCGTAAGAAAGTTCAGGGAGTTTTTTTTTTATTTTTCCTTTCTTAAAACATAACGTAGCGAGTTGTCAGCTCGCCGAGGATTATTCGCTTTCGATCCTGTGACGCCAATTTTGGGAGATATAAATTATTTTACGATCCCGGCTACGTGGAAAACGAAGCCAAAGTTAAGACGACGCCATTTTGCGAATTGGGAAAACTTTGGAAGACCTCGTTTCCTTTACATAGGCCCTTCCTCTTCCGAGTAGGGTACATTTCATTCCTTTATTTTCTTCTTTGGAGCAATTATGCGAGCGACAGTCCGAGTGGCAGACTTCCATCGGGCCGCACGGATCCCCCTCGTTACCTTGACGTACCTTCCTACGAAAGACGTATTCCACGTCGAAACCTCCGAAAATCCGCATCCAGGGCGGATTCTGGAAAGTTGCCGGTCATTCTCTCCGCGGCGTTATCCGGAGATATCGCACACTAAGGGTGAGGAGCCGTGCTCGCGGGGGGTGCGAAGCGGCGGTCCGTCTTGAGCACGCGCCATTCGCGCGATCGATACCATAGACTGGAGAGAGCCAGAGAGCGAGAGAGGGAGAGAGGGGTAGAGAGAAAGGGCGAGACCGCGAGGAAGGTGGGCGGCAGCGAGGGGGAGCGAGACGGAGAGCATGCGAACTCGCGAGAGAACGAGAGAGACGCACCGGCGCCCCGATCGATGGGTGTCTCTCCGCCGCCCACGTTTCGCCCACAACCCCCGGGTGACTTGAATCGCCCTCGTCGGAATACACCCCGGCGCGTGACGTCATCCATCGAGGAGTCAAGACCAGGCCTCTCTCTCTCTCCCTCCTCGGTCAACCCGCGACTTTAATGGGAACGTCCGTCACG